>NC_136526.1:43100916-43128416 GCF_053919585.1 Euprymna scolopes | reverse complement strand
CCTAGAATCGTTCAACACTAGCCAGCATGTGAAACGGGCAGTAAACGATGTAGATTGTGTTTTTTTTTTTTATATGCAAGATAAGGAGGTTACATCAGCTGAAACATTGAAAATAAGACTCAAGATGAGAACAATAATCCGAATACGAATTATCAATCCTCATCTCAAAAACTTAGAAACAAAAATAGATTAGTTTGAAAGTACTAAAAACATTAAAAAATCTTTCAATACATGCCAGCATTTGAAACGGGCAGTAAACGATGTAGTTTGTGTGTGTGTGTGTGTGTGTTTTTTTTAATACAAGATACGGAGGTTACATTGGCAGAAACTTTGAGAATATCACTCAAGATGAGAACAGTAGTCCGAATGATCTAAATAATATGAATTATCAATTCGCATCTTAAAAACTTAAAAAAAAAAAAACAGAGGCTGCTTTTAAAGATACATGAAATCGTACAACACCAGGCAGCAATACAAGATACAGAGGTTACATCAGTGAAAATAACACTCAAGATTACAATCCAAATACGAATTATCAATCTGCATCTCAAAATATTCAAAAACAGTGATACGCTGGTTTATTTCTAAAATCGTACACCAGGCAGCATGTGAAATGGACAATAAAATGTTTTGATTTTTTTTTTTTCTTTTTCCTCAAGATTGCCACCACTTAACGACAGACATTTTGTGATTTTTGTTTGGTATATTTTTCATCACTATTATTTATATATTCAATGTTAGACTGCTTAGTCTTGATTGATGTGGTGGTGAAGTCAAGTAACAGCTTGCGCTTGTAGATCTCTAGATTGTTAGTGTGTTGTTGGTAGTGTTGTTCACTTGAAGTGTAGCAGCTTAAAACCCAAAATGTTATACTTCATCCTATCAGACACGTGCACATCATGTAGTAGTTGTAGTAATCGTCTTTTACTATATAAAAAAAAAAAAGGTTGCTTAGTTCTCTCCCATTGCAAGAACCTCGACACCAGGGTCATATAGTGGGGTTGAGAAATCATTCTCCCCCCCCCCTCCCAAGAGGGACACTCTACTCTGCAAAAAGTGCCCAAGCAGCCTTGTCGGCATTCCCCAGTGGGGGTGCCTCAGCCGATTAGCAGTATACTAACCTCTTCCCAAAGAGAAGGCAAAGCCTAGGAGGATGGACCTTCTAGAACTGCACAGAACTAAACTCCCGCCGCAATTTCAACAGGGACCGGTTCATTAAAGGAATGGCTTAATCTCTGTTGATTTTGGTGGCCCCAAAATAAAGATCCCTAGTTGAGTTTGTTACTATATAAAAAAGCTTAAAAGATAACTTAAGTTTGTGACATTACCATACATTCACACCTGAATGATTGCAGTGAAACTCTGTCAAGGAAACGCTTTCTTTAAAAGGTATTTAATCTATGATTTGGATGAGGAAGCGGGGTGGTATGTCCTAGAAAAAAAAACAAAAAAAAACTACCCTCTGAAGATGAGTAGATGTCAAGCAATCAGTAGGCGGATATTTTGGCCAACGGACATTTTACCCGAATGATTCAATATGAAATTTCATGTTTTCAATTTAAAATGTATTAAACAAATTTTTGTTCAGCTGTCCTCTTAAATGATCTAATTATACCAAATTAATTCTACAAATGATTATTACGCAACTATCCCAATAACTACAATATACACATTAACCCTTATCCTCGATTGGCCTCCAGACCTTGATGTGGTGACCCTTTCGTAAAAGAAAAAAAGCTTTAAAAAACAAAGAAAATATAGCAAAAAAGAGGAAATGGGTTTATCAGTAGAACAATTCACCAACGTATACAAACTGTTGAATTGTATTGTTAATCAAGGTGTGGTGGATGAAAGCTCGGATTTAAAAAGTGGATATATTTGGGGTTAGTTTATGGCCTCAAAGTTTTATAAAAAGAATTAGGGGGAGGAAAGGATGCCATAGAGGCCACAACCAAGAATACATTAAATGAATAATGTTGAACGTGTAGATTCTGACTCCATATAATTAAAGACAGACGAATATTGAAGGTTGAAAACGGATTTTATTTACTACTAACAATTTGTATTAGAAGAGGCAAAGTGTTAGGAGGATGGAATGTGATTTAACAAAGGAGATGAATGTTCGTAAAATGTTTGTAGGTATGTATGAATTGACAAGGAATGAATGTTCGTAAAATGTAACTTATCTTTTGGATGATGGAGAGGGTTAGGGTAGGGGTCGGTCATCCTGCTGTCGTTGAGTCGTGTCCTGGCTTGTAACTGGAAAGCGAGTGACTTTTTCATCAGCAGATAGCAGCCCAGCGTCTTCGTCTTCTTTTTCCTCCTCTCTTTGGTTTGTGTGAATTAGGCATTGTTTAGAATTGAAGGTGATTGGCCCATAACATGAAAGCGTAGTCGGCTTCAGTTTACTGGTGCCTTATTTCTTTTTCTTCTTCATCTCTTTAGGTCGGGTGGGAGAATCCGTCCATGCGTTCACTGACGCAGCAGGGCGAATCTCCTCTCTTCCCTCTTTTTGGTCTCCTCATTTTATAGTGGCAAACCGGCTCCCAGCAACTGTAATATTTGAGGTGTTTATTTTAGGCACGGAGCTCTGCCATTGGTCGATAATTATTTTGTGGTTATCTTATTTTTTTCTTCCCAAGCGGAAGCGATGCGTGGAGCCATGTGCAAAAGACGATTTTTCATTTTGTCTCTCATGATGGATGCGTTAACATCCGGTTCGCTGCTAATTCTCATGTTCCGACAAGTTTACGAGCGGTTTTAGAAGTGGCGGTAAGTTTTGTGATAGTTTACAATGGTTGAGGACAGTTTACAAATCGTCTTGTGTTTGCAACAGTTAAATACAACTTTTGAGTTGAGAGTTGGAAGTTGGACAGTGTGAAAGGCAGGTCATGGCTTGGATCAGATTGAGATGAGTTCACATCATCTGGCAAACATGGTCGCGACAGAACGTAGATGTGGACTTTAGAGTTCAAAGGGTCGATGGTGTCACGCACGCATCCAGAGTGTAGCTGATATTTTTGGAATATGTTGGAGTTTGTATTTTCTTTTGTATTTTGTTTTATTTTATGTTTTTATACTTGTGAGCTACTGTCCCACAACATGACTAGAAGAAATGAAAGAAAAGAAATCCATGACACAACGTTGGGGTTGTCAAGTTTTGTTTAGCAGTGTAACACGTAATCTTATCAGTAATTCCTCATTCTCTCACTGATGCTAACTTTTTACAAAACAAAATCACGTTTTATCAGTTCATTTTTTTATGACTCTGTTGATATGATTAAAATGTCTTTGTTATTACAAAAATATTAAGTAAAACACGAAAATGATTTATCATAAATTTAGAATCAATTAGACCAATTTGTCTATTTTTAATGCATACTATAATAAATTAGATCGATGAATTAGGATAAAAAAATTGACAAGCCACAAAAAATGATTAAAGAAATTCAATTCATCTGTCAAAGACAATTATGTAAATTGAATTTAAACACGTTTAAAGCCAAGAGGAAATGTATCTACTACATATTTATTTTATTCAAACTCAACCAGCGCTTCTATCAAGGAACATAAACCCTAACATGAATTCTGCGTGACCAATGCACCGATTCGACATTTGAAAAGATTACCATAAAAACAGACTTCTACTGATTCTATGCTCCAACAACATGACAAAAAAAAACATACTGATGAAGTGTATCTTTGAAATATATTCATAAATTTCAATATAAATTTCAAACAAAATGTTTTTGTTATGCTTCAAACGTATCTACTACGTATTTATTTTATTCAAACTCAACCAGCGCTTCTATCAAGGAACACAAACCCTAACGTACATTTCCTCCTTGTCTTTTCTTATTTATGGACCTCACACAGCATTGAGTGAAGAAATCCAGAAAAACTGCCACAGGTATCAGTGTGAGTAATCATTTCCCTCTTAGGAAAGAAAGGGAGAGGTGTTAAGTGATTGAGACAAAGACCTGGGGGCCCCTCGGGTCTGATATGATGTTAACTAGACTGTGTTAATGGAGTATCTGTGACTTGTCTGGTTGGGCATCATTCACTGCTTGTAGTCAATTACCTCCAGTTAGACACTATCAGTTATGAACTGATGAAATTAATAGTTTGCTATTGTTTATAAGCCAGAATTCTTTGTGGTGAGGACTCTTCATTTGCAGCAAGCTGACTGGACCAGCAGAGGGATTAATGAATCTGGAGACTACACAGGACAAGAGCCGATTGGATCAAGAAACGAAGTGCCCCACACTGGAACACAATGTGTGAAGACAAGCACAGGCCTTCTAGTAACAGGACAACATACGGTCGAAAAAAAGCACCTGTAATATCTGTTGCAGTTGACGAGTATAAGTTCCCGTTATACTTGAACCTTTGTAGGAAACATACGTTTTCTAACAATCTCTCTTGTGTAACATTTTTTTGGGAAGTCTTGAGGTGCTGTACACTTTTTTTGCTGTCAACCCATCGCTGAGATGGGTTGTACACAGGTCTTACAGTGAAGAGATTGTCCACAACTCTCTGGAGTGCACATGCTGATGCAGTGAAGCCGGTGATACAGAGGTTTAACCAATTTGTGAAAGCTATTGAAGCTCTGTGTGATGTCGGATAAAGCGACGAGAGCAGAGGCGCTGTGCACAATCTGTTGCCAGATATATGCGACTTTTCTTTCATTGTTTTCTTGTTATTGTGGACTGACGTTTTACAACTAAACGTAGCTAAGAAGTATATGCAAACATCAGGTATTACCCTGGACGTGGTTGCTACCAAACTGTTCTCAAGGTCTTTTTGGAAGAGTAGCGTACGAATGTTTCAGCAAGCACTTGCAAAAAAATGTGAAGAACTTGATATCTCTACAGAGGAGAATAAGAAATAACAGAATGCGAGGAGAGGAGGCAAGAGATGCTGGATTGTCATTGCAGCAGGAGACTAAGAAAGCAATGTTAGAGTGTCTGGACCGTTTCCATGTCGAGTTGGATGCCAGAGTACAAGCAGTAAATGACATTTTAACGACTTTTTCTGCCATTCAGCCAGATCATATTATTTGTGCCGGCGAAGAAGAAATACAGTTGTCTGTTGCCAAGCTCACGTCTGTGTATGCTGAGTAGGGCTATAACAACAGCATATTCTTTTCATTGTTTTGACTCTCGTGTGTCCGTGTATATCTTATATGCTTTTATATAGAGTGATATGGTTTTCGATTGATTAACTGTGTATGCCTGTGTCGGATATATACTCGAGAGTCAAAACAATGAAAAGAATATGCTGTTGTCATAGCCCTAATGATGAGCTATCTGAAAACCTTTGCCTAGAAATGCCATGCTTAAGGCGACACCTACAAGCAGCTGAAATAAACTTGGAGGAAGCCAGGCACTAGACTGTACTACAATTCCTACAGTTTATCAAGTGGGACGTTGAGTCATTGCCATATGTTATGTTGGCTCTAAAATTCCTTCTGGCAATATGTGTTTCTGTGGCATTGTGTAAAAGAAGTTTCTCCAAAATGAAACTTATAAAAAATTACCTCTGGTCAACCATGAGCCAATCGACAGTTGGATCTGGCTGTTCTGTCGATTGGAAACGAAGTTAAAAGACAAATAGATTTTGACATTGTCATTGACCAGTTTGTCACAAAGAAAAAACATTCATTCTAGGATTATAATATCAAAGGTACATCCCTTTGTAAATTACCGTGTTTTGCATCTGAAAATGAATATTTGCTCTTAAAGATCAAAGTACGATGGGGTGTAGCGTTTCATGTAATGTTATATTTAATAAAAATATTGGGATTTGTTTTGTTCCCATTTTGTAACACTCGCACATTTTATTGTTTTGTTTTTGTTTTATATAAATTAATAAATACAACTACAAACCAGAATGAAAAATGGAAGAAACGAAAATTTATTTTTTTTCTTTTTCTATTTCAAATATGATGAAACAAAACTGTTTAAATAGCATAAAGTTTTTTTCGGTACTTAGTTTTGCACCTCTCGTGCTCTCTCTGTCTCGACCTCTCGTGCTCTCTCTGTCTCGACCTCTCGTGCTCTCTCTGTCTCGACCTCTCGTGCTCTCTCTCTCGACCTCTCGTGCTCTCGCTTTCTCTCTCTCGACCTCTCGTGCTCTCGCTTTCTCTCTCTCGACCTCTCGTGCACTCGCTTTCTCTCTCTCGACCTCTCGTGCACTCGCTTTCTCTCTCTCGACCACTCGTGCACTCGCTTTCTCTCTCTCGACCACTCGTGCACTCGCTTTCTCTCTCTCGACCACTCGTGCACTCGCTTTCTCTCTCTCGACCACTCGTGCACTCGCTTTCTCTCTCTCGACCACTCGTGCACTCGCTTTCTCTCTCTCGACCACTCGTGCACTCGCTTTCTCTCTCTCGACCACTCGTGCACTCGCTTTCTCTCTCTCGACCACTCGTGCACTCGCTTTCTCTCTCTCGACCACTCGTGCACTCGCTTTCTCTCTCTCTCGACCACTCGTGCACTCGCTTTCTCTCTCTCTCGACCACTCGTGCACTCGCTTTCTCTCTCTCTCGACCACTCGTGCACTCGCTTTCTCTCTCTCTCGACCACTCGTGCACTCGCTTTCTCTCTCTCGACCTCTCGTGCTCTCGCTCTCTCTCTCTTGACCTCTCGTGCTCTCTCTCTCTCGACCTCTCGTGCTCTCGCTCTCTCGACCTCTCGTGCTCTCTCTCTCTCTCGACCTCTCGTGCTGTCTCTCTCTCTCGACCTCTCGTGCTGTCTCTCTCTCTCTCTCGACCTCTCGTGCTCTCTCTCTCGACCTCTCGTGCTCTCTCTCTCGACCTCTCGTGCTCTCTCTCTCTCTCTCGACCTCTCGTGCTCTCTCTCTCTCGACCTCTCGTGCTCTCTCTCTCTCGACCTCTCGTGCTCTCTCTCTCTCGACCTCTCGTGCTCTCTCTCTCTCGACCTCTCGTGCTCTCTCTCTCTCGACCTCTCGTGCTCTCTCTCTCTCGACCTCTCGTGCTCTCTCTCTCTCGACCTCTCGTGCTCTCTCTCTCTCGACCTCTCGTGCTCTCTCTCTCTCGACCTCTCGTGCTCTCTCTCTCTCGACCTCTCGTGCTCTCTCTCTCTCGACCTCTCGTGCTCTCTCTCTCTCGACCTCTCGTGCTCTCTCTCTCTCGACCTCTCGTGCTCTCTCTCTCTCGACCTCTCGTGCTCTCTCTCTCTCGACCTCTCGTGCTCTCTCTCTCTCGACCTCTCGTGCTCTTTCTCTCTCTCGACCTCTCGTGCTCTTTCTCTCTCTCGACCTCTCGTGCTCTCTCTCTCGACCTCTCGTGCTCTCTCTCTCGACCTCTCGTGCTCTCTCTCTCGACCTCTCGTGCTCTCTCTCTCTCGACCTCTCGTGCTCTCTCTCTCTCGACCTCTCGTGCTCTCTCTCTCTCGACCTCTCGTGCTCTCTCTCTCTCGACCTCTCGTGCTCTCTCTCTCTCGACCTCTCGTGCTCTCTCTCTCTCGACCTCTCGTGCTCTCTCTCTCTCGACCTCTCGTGCTCTCTCTCTCTCGACCTCTCGTGCTCTCTCTCTCTCGACCTCTCGTGCTCTCTCTCTCTCGACCTCTCGTGCTCTCTCTCTCTCGACCTCTCGTGCTCTCTCTCTCTCGACCTCTCGTGCTCTCTCTCTCTCGACCTCTCGTGCTCTCTCTCTCTCGACCTCTCGTGCTCTCTCTCTCTCTCTCTCTCGTGCTCTCTCTCACTCTCGACCTCTCGTGCTCTCTCGACCTCTCGTGCTCTCTCTCACTCTCGTGCTCTCTCGACCTCTCGTGCTCTCTCTCACTCTCTCTCGACCTCTCGACCTCTCGACCTCTCGTGCTCTCTCTCTCTCGACCTCTTGTGCTCTCTCTCTCTCGACCTCTCGACCTCTCGTGCTCTCTCTCTCTCTCTCTCTCGACCTCTCGTGCTCTCTCTCTCTCTCTCTCTCTCGACCTCTCGTGCTCTTTCTCTCTCTCTCTCGACCTCTCGTGCTCTCTCTCTCGACCTCTCGTGCTCTCTCTCTCTCTCTCTCTCTCGACCTCTCGTGCTCTCTCTCTCTCTCTCTCTCGACCTCTCGTGCTCTCTCTCTCTCTCTCTCTCGACCTCTCTCGTGCTCTCTCTCGACCTCTCTCGACCTCTCTCGACCTCTCTCGTGCTCTCTCTCTCGTGCTCTCTCTCGACCTCTCTTTCTCTCTCTCTCTCTCTCGACCTCTTTCTCTCTCTCTCGTTTTCTGTCTCTCGTGCTCTCTCTCACTCTCTGTCTCATCAGATTTACAAAAAAAAATAAATAAAGGTATGTATTTTGAATTATTTTTCTCTTAACCCTCTGACTCTACAATGTCTCCACCCTGTCGATGTTTGTGGGTAAAATTAATAAAATCGTTTTTTTTTTGTTTTTTTTTTTGTCGTCTCTACGGTAATGAGTTGTTTCAAGCAACAAGTGCTTGGCGGTTAGTGACCAGGAACAAAACTCCACCAAAATCATTCAAACAAATAAATCAAAATTAAATAAACTTTTAAATGTAAAAAAAAAATAGCTGTATTATCTTTTTTTACATAACTAGCGTGGGGGGGGGGTTGTACCCGGCGTTGCCCGGGTGTTTGGAGGTGTGTGTGTGTGTTTGGGGGGGGGGGGTAGATCAAAACAACCCTGTTTAAAAAAAAAAAAAAAAAGAAAAAAAAGTTTTAGTAGAAAGGTAGGCTTGAACCTCGAACCTTTGACGCGGAGGTGGAAAGGAAATGGGGGAAAAAAACTGCGATCTAACCATCTCGACCACAGGAATAGATGAATTGATAAGTGTTAAGTTGACGTTTATAAAGCAAAATTAACATGTGCGAGAACGTTAAGTCGCGTGATGTTTGACCTAGTTATTGCACTGGAAGCCAGTTTCTGTTTTCCCCACTACGCTGCGATCAAAAAATATCTCGAAAATAGCTTGTAAAAGTCAGGTAAATTAAAGATAGCTGCGACCAGAGTTCCTTAGTCGTAGATATTATTTAGACAGCATATAAAAAGTTTTAAGGAGCGAGCCAACCGAGAATCACGGCGAAAAAAGCCTTTTGTAGACATACACAAAAAGCGAACACATATACATACGTACATACATACATTTTCGCTTTTATATATATAGATTACCAATAATTATTATTTTTTTTTACAAAAATGATTTTATTTTTAAACATTTTTTGGTACTTTATAAATACTTAATAGTAAATATTTAGGTAATTTAGAGGAGTACCCGACAAGTCAACAGCAAACGGTGTTTGTTCGGATTCAATTCCTGATGTTATAAACTTCCTGTTTAAATTATTGGATAAAAGTACAGAATAGTTAAGTGTCCCCTCTATTTTATGAATTGCTTTCTAAATAATCTGGCTTCTATGTTAACTATTGTGTACTTTCACCTAACAATTTGATAAATATGGGAGATTGTAACTCTGGTTGGAAGTTATAATAATGAAGTTTAATAGCAGGAAAAGAATCTGACCAAGCGCTGTTTGCTGCTAACTTTGAATTGAATACTCTTCCTGGTTGCCAGTATTTATGAAATTATCAGTGCTTTTGTATTGTTATTGTTTGTTTTTCCTTAATTCGCAATTATAACATTTTTGTTGTGAAAGAAAATTAGCTATTATTAGAACTTTGGGTACTTATGCAGAATAGTACAGAACGTTTTGAACTAATGATGTTATTTATTTGAAAACAATTCTCCCCAAATTTGAACTATGTAGTTTGATACAATATTGATGAGAGGCCTCTTGGCAGCTTGTAAAAATTACAAGCAGTTCAGGATATTGATAAGATTGATACACACACACATTTAATTGTGAAGATAAAGAATCAATAAAGAAAAGATCTGTCTTCAGATAAATAAAATGACATCCAAGAAGCTGAAAAATCTAGAGTTTGGAATCATAAAATGTTTCCAAAATTATCAAATTGGCACTTCAGTTTTATTTGGAGGGAGGGGGCACCCAAAAAACAAATCAAGAAGATAAGTGTTTCAAGTGGCCATTAATTATTGAATTGTCCATGAAAATCCCTTGGGAAAGAGAGTTCTTTCTCTACAGAACTGATTTTCTTATTCTACCTTCTACACATGAAACCCCTTGAATTATGCCTATGAAGCTTGAGTGATGGTAAAAGGTAGAGATCTAACGAGAGTTGGGGGTGAAGGCACTGGGATCCCCTGTTGAGTGGTGGTCAGAGGTACAGATTGAGAAAGAAGAAAAGGAAAATTCCCTCAAAGCTTAAGTACAAAAACTTGAGATTAGCTTGAGAATGGTGAAATAAAATTCTGTTGATCTGAAAGGCCTCCGGGTTAAGCCTACCTGACTCAATATAATGAAAAGCAAAAATAGCCTCAAGGGCACCCTCTGCCTGACCTCCAGGAGACTGAGACCATTCAGAGAAAAACACCCTTCACTTAGGTCTCACCCTGGTCCAAGCCACCGAGTCTACACGGAAGAGACCCCCCCCCCCAGACTTAGGGTTGGTTGCCCCAACATTACTAACAGAAGCCACCAGTCCCCGAGCATTTGTCAGAATGGAGTCAGTTTGTAACTACCAGTGAATAATTATCTTGTTTTTGTTATACAACAAGTCCAGTTATCGAGTTGTTTCTTTTCATTTGTTATGAAATAACCTCTACTTTCCAATGATGATGATGACTGTGGAGACCAGAGCTGCACGGATTTCACAAAAAGCAACGTGGGGAGAGTGACAACCTATTCGACCGGATCCTATTATCAATCAGTTCCACAGGTCACCCAAGACCAGACCAGACAAGCCTGGTGACATCACTCCCTGGACCTCGTTGGGAAAAAGGGATAAATTTCAATGTGGGCATACTACTAATTTATTTTGTTTAAGAATATTGACCATGTAGACGTTAAAAAATTAAACAAAAAAAAAGCAATAAAATATATAGTATATGCAGTCAGAAAAAAATTCTAATTTTTATTATATGATAAACACTAATATTCCGCCATGTGTAGAGTATATAGGTTGGTTGGTTGTTTTTGTTTTACGGCATATCAACCCTTTTCAGGTTATTTAATGCCGAATCCAAAGATTTTGAAGAAAAATTTTTTTAATAGAATATATTTGTTGTTTTCACGTTGGTTTCTATTTAACCCATAGTTGGGATCCTAACAGGTACTACCACTCTGGGTCAGAGTGGACCTGGGAGCCATGGTAATTAAAGGGTGACTCCACACTCCCCAAAGCCCACAAGCTGCAGCCTCACCACTGGATATAGTCTAAGGTCATATCCAGGACCCCCATTGAGGGACTTTTACCCTCTGCAGGGGGGCAGTCGGCGTATTCTAATGCCCCACCGACAGGGCCGAGTATATAGGAGGCAATAAAATAAAGGAATGCGTACAGTACAAAACATCTGCAACATTTAAACCTGGCTAGTTTTCTGGAGGTTTTGTATTTCTGGAATCCAGATGTGACGTTTGGTTCCTGCATTGTATTTGCAATCAATCATGCTCTGCATATTCACCGTTTTATGCGCTTTGTCCCAACTTTTGTTCATCTATATTCTAGTTGCATATCTTACTCTCCCACTTTTTGACAGATCAGTGTGGCAGTTATTGATAGTGAACTGTGGTTTAAAAAAAGGGAAAATAGGGTCCACTGAAATAGAAAGACCCTTTCTCACTCACGCAAATCCAAACACCTGTTACCTTTTAATTTGTTTCTAAGTAATATGATAAAGGGCATGCGGGGGGGGGGGGGTCCATAAAAGAGTAAGGAGCCTAGAACAGAGAAAACAAAAAATATTACTCATTTTTGTGTTTTTTACATTTTTTTTTTTTTTTTTTTCATTTCCCTTTGCAGTCAAAGCTGTTTTGACGTGCATGGACTTTGTTAATTTGGCTTGCATGTTGGGCTGTTTTAGTGTTTCCTGATTTTTTTTTTATTCTCTTGCATGAAAACTTGCCTGGGATCTCCCTACCCCACCCTCATTCTTTTTTTTTTTTTTTTACTTAGATTATAATAAAAAATTAACAATTACTCGTTTTTTCTTCAATAATTTTTCATTAGAAAAAACGATTGTCCATTCTTTCAAAAACATAAAAATATTTCGTTAATGTTCATATTAATATTCATATGAAATTTAAAAAAAAAAAAAAAAAAAAAAAAAAACGGGAAAGAAAAATTCTCAAACTGGAAAGATTAACAAAAGATAAGAAAATATATAAATCTGTATTTAAAAAAAAAAAAATAAATAAATAATAAAAAAAAAAATTCTGATTTCCTTTTAGATAGGGGTTATCTGACTTGATATTTTTCTTCTCCCTTCCCCTGAATACTTGAAATAATTTCATCTGGTATGATTTTTTTTGCTTGCGTGATAAAATATATATCTCTACTATTATATAAAAGAACTTAAGTTAATTTCCTGTAGACTCGAAAAGAGCTGGGCCAGTTTTCTATGAAATTTCACATGAAGTTACTTTATGTGCCTGGCAGTGTTCTTAGTGTCAGAATGTCTTTGATAAGTATCAGTAATCAAGATAATCCAATGAAAGAAGGAACGGCCGATGTTGACTAAAGTAAACATGTTACACAGCGCATCATAAGTGCATTTGAGAAGTTTTATTACTAAGCAAGCTGAAAGGCCAGACATAAAATCAACAGTAGGTTCTTTGATATAACGAGGGTGCACTTGAAATGAATGTTTGTTTCTGGCACAATTGAAACATGATACTTGACTTTTGCATTTTAAACTTTAATGCAAGTCATTATATATAAAAAAAATACTTTTCTCATAATTCCATCTTGGGCAACGTCGGGTCACTCTGCTAGTATGTGTGTATATGTATATATATATATATATATATTGTGCTTTGTTTTTTTTTTCCCCCTGATTTATCGAAGAGGGACCTATGTTTTTAGTGGTGTTTGTGCATCCATACTTCCGTGTATTCTTTAGGCTAGATAATTGCCAGATAACTGTCCATTAGTTTTTCTTGAAATTTTGCCACAAATTCTATTTCATTAAATAGATGTGCACAGTAAAAGAATTTTTTTTGCAAAAATTTCCGTTGCGTCCCCATGGGCTCAAGAGGTCAAAAATGCCCCAAAATAGCCAAAAATGACACGTTTTACCCCAGAACTTTTGATCCGTCCATTAGATTTTTCTGAAACTTGACCAAAATGTGGAACCCATTGTTAATATAAATCCAGTATGAGTGACCCTGGCAAAATTCTGGTTCGCATCCCCGGAGACTTTCAGTGCTAAAAACACCCCTTTTTGTGGCTCTTTTTTCATATTTATCAACAAAAACTTGATATGTCGGACTATATAGTGATTTTTCATGGTGGTCAACTTAAATATACATGTGTTAAGGCCCAACACTGCATCGTTATCCATTTACACTGGGATTCGGCATCCCCAGGGGCTCAAAAGAGGTCAAAAATGACCCAAAATTGCCAAAAAATGACATTTTTGCCTCATAGCATTTGATCCATCCATTAGATTTTTCTAAAACTTGGCCAAGATGTGGAGGCCATTGTTCTTAATATAAATTCAGTATGGGTGACCCCTAGCAAAATTCTGGTTCGCAACCCTCTGGGACTTTTAGGGCTAAAATTAACATGCCTTTTTGGAGCTCTTTTTTCATATTACTCAAACTTGATATCTATGTCTATATAGTGGTTTTCCATGGTGCTGAATTCAGCTATACATTTCTTAAGGCGTTTGTCCATTTTCACTGGGATTTGGCGTTCCCAGGAGCTTAAAATGGGTCACAAATGCCTTAAAATTGCAAAAGCTGACATTTTTTACCCCCATAACTTTTGTCTCATCCATTAAATTTTTCTGAAACTTTGAGAAAATGTGAAGGCAACGTTGACCCTTCACACTTCTCACATTCATCATTTCTTCACTATCTTTTGTGGCATCATCTCACATGCAGTACCAGAGGGGACCACGCACATGCGGTTTGTTTGTTTTTTTAAGTGACAACTCTTTTCTTTCATTGCAAATTTGGCAACTATTTGCTTGGTTTGGCAATTCATGTGGTTTCAGCAGGACAGAACCACATGCTACACAACATGCGATACAATTTACTGAGAGAAACATTTGATGAATATATAATTTCACAAAATGGACCTGCCAACTGGCCACCTGATTTGTGCGCTTTAATCCTATGAGATTATTTTCTTTGAGCATATGTAAAGTTCTATGTCTACATTGATAAACCAAACACAATAGATCACTTGGAAGACAGCATTAACGCATTATTGCTGAAATACAACCTAATTTAATATGTAAAGTTGTGAAAATCGAACCTCTATATTACACGGTATACGTGTGAGTTGTATGCCCGAAATTGTATTTAAATTATAAATGCCAAAAATCTTTGTAATAAACGACATATTTGTATAGTGGAAATATTTTTTGATGATATCTTTGAATTTAAAGTTTGTTGCCTCTAAAAAAAAAAAAAAGAAAAACACCCTTTTTTACATGTTTCGTTTTCTCGATAGAATTTTTGTTCTCTTTTATTTCTGTTCTGATTGAAATTTACAGTTTCAATTTCTTCATTGATAACAGGAACTGTTTTACATTCCAATGAAGAAATATCAGAAAACACTTTTTTTTTTCTTTTTTTTTTTTTTTTTTTTTTTTTTAGTATCATTCATTGCTGCGTAAGTTAAACTTCCACATGTTGTCCTTGCTAATTTTTTGTTTTCTTCCGATACATTTGCTGCATGCATTTAAAACAAAAACTGCTTGGACTCCTTCCTGTGGAGAAATTCCGTATTTACATAATTTCTGGTACAAGGATTCATAACGCACCAATAAGTCGTTTATGTTCATTACAGCAGCTCTTTTGTAAGAGTAAAATTCCTTGAATGACATGTATGCCATCGTGTTTTCGCCCCTCTTAAATATATCTCGTCCAACTTGTCCGTAATTATTTTTAATGTCAGTTCGGCCGATATCTGTGATGTCTAAATATCGAACACATTCTCATGTTTTGTGGCAATGACAAAAACACTGCTGGGCCCTGTTTTTCCTTGGGTAAATCCATGGAGATGGGCCATATAGTTATGTCTTGTTTCCATTTGATTTCTTCACTCTGCGAAGTAGGTGACTGTTTCATAAATGATGCCATCTTTCTTTCAATTGTATTTCAACGTAAGTTGAACAGATATAATATCTGTCACATGAAAGAAGACGCTCTGCTACCAATGTTAGTACACTTAGTACTTTCCATGACGTAGGATAACACTTGTTACTGTTTGCCGGGCGCCATATTGAATATCCACTTGAGATAAGGATCATAACTAAATATATATAGAAGGCCACCAAGTTCGATAACTCCAACTTTAACACTTCTGACATGCATTATTGATAGTCAGGTATGATTGTTTTCTTCTTGTTTTTATCAATATTTCTGTTTTCCGAATTTTGCTATTATAGTGTAGTTACAATTTTTTTTTTTTTTTTTTTTTTTTTCCGAATTAAAATTTACACAAATCTTACATTGCGGAAAAACAAAGAATGTCTAGCTTATGTCTTGCATGCCATATGTGATTCTCCTCATTTAAACATTTGGAAAAATAGAAAAAGAAAAAAAAAACACTATTTAAAACAACACAGACTTTGTTTTTCTAGTGACATAATGCTACAAAGTAAAAAAGAAAAAGAAAAAAAAAAACTGATTCCATGCCTGATTAAGACGTATATCGTTGAAAGTAAATTGATTTAAAATTTTTAAATAAATATTTATTTTTAAAAAAATCTGCTTTGTATTGGCTCCTTACAAATCTTGAAAATCATCTGTTGAATAAAAACAAGCTTGTTATTCAGTCTGAAAATGCGTAATTGATTTTGGAGTTTATAAAAGAAACTGTAACTGACAATAGAAGTTTAAATCTTCCCCACCTAACTCTGAATGGTGTTGCGTCAATCACGTGATTCTATTCTTTTTGCTTTCTCATGAACACCGGAGGCAAATAAGTGCGTGTTCAACAAATTTTTTTTTTTTTTTCAAACTTACAAAATGTAAGATTCCACCCATCCTATCAATACATTTTTTTTTTTTTTTTCAAACTTACAAAATATAAGATTCTACCCATCCTATCAATACTCCTCATTATCGACTCGTTGCTCTTTCTCGCTTAACAATTAGCTCAAACCAAGTACATCAATAAACCACTTCAATCTTATATATAAACAAAAGTGAGATTTTTCCCCTGTTTTTTTTTTTTTTTTTTGGTTGGTATAGCTTTCTTTTCAAAAGATGCATATAGATCTGCTTCTCATTCTCTTAATACACTGGAAAGAATTCTATGATACATACGTTAGTAGCGCCGATATTTCATATTTCTGTTTTACTATTGTATATTAAATTCTCTACATTTTCAACCTAAACAAAGATGACTTCCTCTACCTACACTTTTTTTTTTTTTTTTTTTTTATCTCAGAAGCGCTTTATCTGCTCCAAATATCCAAATATTCAAATATTTGTCTTTTTTTTTTTTTTTTTTTTTTACATTCTCGCTTACCGGACTAACAGATTTACATTCATCAAACATTTTCTGCCTCTGTTCAGTTCTAACTTCTCTAAATGCAAACACTATGGAGAAAAGTTCTTAAATCATACATTTAATATACTGTATTCCAACATTGAGTGTTTTTTTTTTTTTTTTTTAACCGTTCTAAAAAAAAAACGTCAAATTTTCTACAATTCAATAACTTATCTCTCATTATTACATAATTTTGTTCCCCCATATACAATCGGTTTTGCAAAAAAAAAAAAAAATTCAGAACATCTACTGTCTTATCTAAAATGCTTATTCTTTATTATTCCATTGTGTTTTGTCGTTTTAATGTGCGTGGACGTTCATTCCTAGCATATACGAGCCGTGCAGTAGCAATCCTCAGTATTCCTATGGTCGCTATATGAAACTCATAAACTTACACACGTACACAAAAAAAAATGTCTGAAATGTCATTTCTCAAATGTTGGTAAGTCAAGCAGATGATTATTCCACTGCAGTTCATTTTCGATTTCTTATAAGACAAGTCAGCCATTTTATGGAGGATTTATTTATTATAATAAAAACATGTATCTCCACTATTATATAAAAGGAACTTTGTGTGAGGGCGAATTTGTTCCCTATGGACTCCTGAACGGTTGGGCTGATATTTTAAAAAATTTCACACAAATGTACTTTATGTACCTGACAGCGTTGTTGTGATTTTGACTTAAGTTAACACCTTATACAGCCTAACATCACAAGTCCCTTTGAGAGGTTTGATTACTGCACAAACAGAAAGGCCCAACATAAAATTGACAGTAAGTTCTTTGATATAATAGGGGCACGTTAGAAATGAATGTTTCTGTTTAGAGCACAATTTAACTGATACTTGAGATTTTGCATTTTAAATTTTAATTCAAGCCATTATATAAAATTTTTTATAAAATCAACAGTAGGTTCTCCAGTGCAATGTAGACTACAATGTATTGTGGACTAAGTAATTAAGGGAAGGATTGAAAAATGGGCAATTTTACAGTTTCAATGACACAATATGGGAAGGTGAAACATCTGTTGATCATCATTAACTGATTAAAAAAAAAAATGTTTAATTTCACACAAATGTGCCTGGTGTAACCCAGAAAACCCTTCAATATAAACAAATCGTCCTCGTTGTAGGACAATAAATGTAAACCTAGAAATGCAGGGTAGCCCATAACCCATTGGGTATTAACTCTAAGCCACCATATTGATTAAACTAATATATATTACGTATAGCTAGCAGGGAGATCTGACGTTGCCCACACTTGAACAAGGATCAACAAATCTTCCATGTTTCCAATATTTTTGTCATCAAAATCATTGCCCATTTCTTAAATCAAATTGATTGCCTGCTCTAGTCAGGGACCTACCACAGCATCACATGCCTCCCCGCAGTGACTTACTCCACAATTGCACTGTAGAGAATCTACTGTTGGTTTTATTAAATTATTTTTATATAATGGCTTTAATTGTGCTCTAAACAGAAATCTTTCGAATGAACTCTTGTCTTGTCATATCAAAGAATATACTGTTGATTTTATATGCTGGGGCTTTCTGCTTGTGCAGTGATGAAACTTCTCAAATGCACTTGTGATGTTAACTTTGGTCAGACTTGGATTATTTCTTTTTAATCAGACTTTTTTTATTTTTCCATACTTATCGGAAGCATTTTGATAAAGTCTAAGAAACTTCCCAGATACATATAATAAATTTGTGTGAAATTTAAAAAAAAAACAAAAACGTCCAAATCGTTCGGAGTACATAGGTAATAAACTCTGACACACACACAGATGCATACACAAAGTGCCTTTTATATTTAAGTAGATTTTTTTTTTCTTTTTTTTTTTTTGTCTCATTCTTAAGATTAGACGTTTCATGAATAACTTCCAACTTTTCCTGTCTATAAGCCATTTCAGTTGTGACGAGCACTGGAATCAAGTCAACAACTGATTCTCTTCTCTATCTTAAGCAGCCAACCACATATGGGACACACTTTGGAACATTGCTGTGACATATTTTCTCATAGAGCCCGATAGAGTGAATCGGCTATTTTCGTCATCTGATGCACTACAGCCAGGATCATGTCGTTCTGACGTTTTGTTGTTGGCCATGTTCCACAAAAAGGCCATGCAAAAGGACAGGTCAGATGTGTGTTGTATGCTGCCACTCACATGAGATGGGATCTCTGCAATTTTCTAAAATTGTTGACAACTGCCTGAAGACTCCATGTGGCAAATATATTGTCTTATACTTGTGTCAGTTCGTTCGATGGAATCGCTTGTGTAACTAGGTAGGTGAATTTATCGACTGCAATAATTTTTTTTTTTTTCACAAGTCTATTTCAACAGGTGTTGCAAATGAAGTTAGATTTATTTGCTGCACAAAACAACAGCAGGATGGTGCATCTTTTCTGGCACCACACTGCATGTCTTCATTTGATGGAATTCAAGCTAGTTCCAAGCTTATAGATAGTGAATGGGTATTTCTGTTGTGGAACAGATATTATCACTTTAGTATCAGATCTCGTATGCTTCAGCTTTGTAATATTAATCCTGAAACCGATCATTTCAAGCATTGATTTCCACTTTTTTATATTCGTACGCTTCTAAGTATAATGAAGAAGACAATACTTTAAATTAATTAAACGTTCCATTAAAAATATTTATACGGGTTTAGCAGTGGAAGCAGGAGTATTTTGAATTCAATTTTTGAGGGTAATTCAGGTGTTGGCTCCAGAATATACCAACTGTCCCCCCCCCCACCCTGCAGAGGGTAAAAGTTCCTCAATGGGGGCCCCCTGTAAGCCATAGGTGGTGACCTGTAATGCTCTAGAATGGGATCCTGGTGGCGGCTGAGTACCTTACGACCTGGATCCAAGTGGCTGTGAGTTTGCAACACTCCACTTTGGCGCTTACTGCGACTAGAGGGGCAGTTGGAGAGACCCAACCCGATCAATCGACTAGTCATGACAAGTCCTAATAATAACCCTAACCCTAACCCAACCCGATCAATCGACTAGTCATGACAAGTCCTAATAACAGTAAGTCCTCACGAAAAGAGAAATAAAAATACATGACACACAAACACATATACAACAAAAAACTGATATTAGAAAGCAATGGCAAAGGCTAATCAGATCGTGAAACTAGATGCTATCGACAATAACTCATTTATTACACCTTGCTGGGGTCAAGGAAATAAGGAAATCATCACAAGCAACTACACTCACTGTTTGAGTATATCATCCTTGTATCCCTGAGATGCTTGGGTGAATGGGTTTCCCCTCCAACAACCATCTCTCAATATAGGACTCCAAGGAGGGTGGGGAGCAAGGATGATGAAAGAAAAAAAATACTTCATATGTTTTCCAAAAAAATCAAAAGACCCTATCCAGATTCAAACACAGAAAGCAATGAAGATGAAAATACAACTTTTCCTGAGTATATAATGTTAGAATTGCAAGACAATACACAAATAACCAAAATGTCCCCATTCCTAATCAAAAAAATTATAAACAAAACCCTAAGTATAAAGCAAATAAAGAACTTAAATTAAACCTTACAAGTATCTTCCAAAAATAGTGCAGAAAAAATTCTAACATAGACAAAGTTCCATGATATAAACATCGAAACCTCCATGATGTAAACATCGAAACCTCCATGATGTAAACATCGAAACCTCCATGATGTAAACATCGAAACCTCCATGATGTAAACATCGAAACCTCCATGATGTAAACATCGAAACCTCCATGATGTAAACATCGAAACCTCCATGATGTAAACATCGAAACCTCCATGATGTTAACATCGAAACCTCCATGATGTAAACATCGAAACCTCCATGATGTAAACATCGAAACCTCCATGATGTAAACATCGAAACCTCCATGATGTAAACATCGAAACCTCCATGATGTAAACATCGAAACCTCCATGATGTAAACATCGAAACCTCCATGATGTAAACATCGAAACCTCCATGATGTAAACATCAAAACTTACTCCCACAAAACCCTCAACACCTCAAAAGGAGTTGTCAAATGTCCAGAATAAAGCAACTGCTCCGTAGAAAGAATAAAAATAAATCTAGAAAACCAGTTATAGACATCAGAAGAATTACAAAAAAAAGAAACGAACAAAAAAACATTAACCTTCAATATCTCCATCCCACCAAATCTGAAATCAAAACTGAATATATTAACTAAAATCAAAATTGGATATATTAACATTAAAGTAGAAACATATATCCCCTGACCACTTCGCTGCCTAAACTGCCAAAAAATTCAGCCACTACAAAGAATACTGCACCAGGAAAACAGTATACCCAAAATGTAGCAGTAATGAACATCAGGAAACAGAATGCCAAGGAAACATAAAATGCCCAAACTGTGGTGAGAACCATCCCGCATACTCACCTCTCTGCCAAAACTGGATCAAAGAAAAAAGAATAAATGAATCAAAATATACAAAAAAAAAAACGAAAGCTTTACCAGAAAGATCATTGAATCCGGCTCCACGACAGAATCAGTTAGATCATACATGGGTGCAATCAAAAACCAACCAAAAACAAAAGAGAATCACAACCCTAAGAAAGACACTTCAAGAACTAATTGAGGCATTGAAGGCTACGTTATGGCAACTATCGTCAACTCAAGCTGTACTTGAAAATACTTTCCAAACAGCTGAAAGTAAAATCCTATCAGACCTCCAAAACCGAACACAACTTTCAAATAAAAAACCCATAGAAACTAACATCGCAAAACCAAATGAACAA
The DNA here is from genome assembly GCF_053919585.1 of Euprymna scolopes. Classification (NCBI taxonomy): domain Eukaryota; kingdom Metazoa; phylum Mollusca; class Cephalopoda; order Sepiida; family Sepiolidae; genus Euprymna; species Euprymna scolopes. The sequence continues at coordinate 43,107,088 of NC_136526.1, read as the reverse complement.
ATGCTTAGTATAATCCAGAAAGGAAAAAAAAAATCAAATCTCTCACCAACCAAACAGAAAATAAATGAAAAATCCAAAAACGGCAGATCTCGTTCCACGTCAAAAACAAAAACTACAGACCAAAATAAATCTAAACCCTTGGAAACAATAGAAAAAGACAACAGCTCCTCCAACCCTCCATAATAAAATAGAAAACAATCACCTCTATGCTCAGTAAAACAAAAGGAACTCTGATACATAAAGTTGGAGATAGATCACCAAAAATCTTACCATACAAATGAATAAAAACACAGTGGAATTGCAGAGGTACAAAACAAAATTATGAAGAAATTAGACATATAATAGCGAAATACAACCCCAGTATAATTGGCCTGCAGGAAACCCTGCTAAAAGAAATAGTGCTCTAACGCTGGTTCAAATTCAATATCATCCCAATTCTGAAGCCAGGAAAGGATCGCTCCAACCATACCAATTATTGTCCCATCGTTCTAACAAGTTTGTATCTATTAAATAATGGAAAGGATGGTTAATACAAGACTGATGTGACATTTAGAAAAATATAACATCATCTCCAGACACTAAAGTGGATTTAGACAAAACCAAGGTTACTAATGACCAACTTATTCGACTAGAAACATTCATCTGTAATGGTCTAATAAGAAACCATGTGGTGTCAATCTTTTTTGATCTTGAAAAAAGGGTAAAACACCACATGGAGGTATGCGATCCTGAAAGATATTCATAATATGGGAATCATAGGAAACCTAGCAATGTTTATCCAAGAGTTCTTATCTTACAAAACATATAAATATGCTTGGGAAACATAACATCAGACTAATACATACAAGAAACAGAGTGTATTATCTGTCAACCTATTTCTAATTAAAATCAATGATATAACTAAAACCATTAACATCAGATTTTAAAAAAAAACGCTGTTCGTTGATGCCTTCTCTATAACTTGTTCATCACCAAATATGCCAATTATTGAAAAACAAATGCAACATTGCTCCAACAAAATAGACCATTGGATTAATCAAAATAGATTTTAAAAAGCAAAACCACATGTGTCCACTTTTGTAGGAAACAAAAATACCATCTTGACGACCACAGCTTAAATTAGATGGGCAGTTAATATTCGTAGTACTAAATACTAAATTCTTAGGAATCATTTTTGATAATAAGCTAAACTTTAAGGAGCACATTAGCAACTTAAAACAAAAATGCTTAAAAGCAATAAACGTAAAACATAATTAAAAATAATATGCAAACTAGACTGGGAAGCAGACTAGGCTACAATGTTCAAAATATACCATACTTGTATCAGATTCAAACTGGAATATGCTCGTGCCATATACAACTCTACTCACAAAAACAACAACCCTACTAACCATACTGAAATAAGTTTGAGACTTAGCCTGGGAGCCTATCGAGCCTCAACAATGGAAAGCCTGTACGTAGAAGCCCATGAACCACCCCTACATTTAAGATGGGAAAAACTAGCTTTGCACTACACAACAAAACTACAAAGCAATCCCGAAAACTGAACATACAAAACTACTTTCAACCTACAATTTACAAACTTTTATTCAGGGAAACCAAAAAGCATACCCTCTTTTTGGGCACAAAATTAAATAATACTTCAAGTCAATGAAAAATCAGACAACATAATTGCACAAAAAAACTAAATGACAGACCACCATGCACATTAAATAAACCAAACATTGACCTAACACTCATTAAATATAAGAAAAACATTACAAATAATTTAATAAACAGAAGTAATTTTGGAGAGCTCTGAGAAAAATATGCAGAATAGAAAGAAATATACACAGATGGGTTGAAAACCATAAATGCAACAGGTGTAGCATATACAGATGGGCAAAGCCAATACCAAATACAGCTGCCCAATTATACATTAATATATGGAGTTAAACTACAAGCCATGAAAATGGCACTCAAATACAGCAAAGATAACAACAAACAAAAGTTCATCATATATACAGACTCTCTATTCCTCGAAGAGGAAAAAAACTAAACTCCCTTTCATCACAGAAATCATACAGGAATATAATGAAATAACCGAAAAAGGTAAAATAATTGAAATAGCCTGGATACCAAGCCATGTTGGCCTGCCCGGAAATGAAAACGCAGACAAACTGGCTAGAGAAGCCACAAACCAAAAAAATCAAAATACCATAGACAGACCTGCAATGAAAAATTAATGAATATCTGGAAAACAGGTGGCAAGAGGAATGGAATAAGTTCACATAGAACAAATTTTATGAGCATCAGTTAAGAATCAGAAGTGAAAAACAGTCTTAAAGGGAAGAGATTGTACTGAACTGAATACGAATTAAATACACAAAACTACCTAATCAAAGCGGAGGAAGCACCAAAATACACTCTAGAACCAACAAATAATTAAACATTTACTTGCACTGTAGAAGACACAAACACATCTGGAAGAAATATTTTGGAACAGCAAGCATTGGAAAAATGTTCCAAGAAGTTTCACTTCTCAACAGATTGTAAATTACTAAAAGAAACAAATTTATTCAAACTTCTGTAAACTAAACAAATAACATTTTATTTTAGAAAAACAAGCTTTTTACATATGGAAAACAAGCTTTTTACATATGGAAAACAAACTTTTTGGCAAATTTAAAGCATTTTGCTTCTGAAGATAAACTTTTCAAGAAATTTAAAACATCTTTCTAAAAAGTTTCTTTGTTTTTGTTTTTTGTTTTTAGTCCTTCCATAAAATACGGCAATGATAATCCTACCCCCCCCCCAAAAAAAAACACCTTTTTGCTTAGTCACCTTCCTTGTGTTTTCTAGTAAAAAATGAAAACATGTAAGATGTCTATCCACGGTTTTGTAAAAAAAAAAAAAAAAAAAAAAAAAAAAAAAAAAAAAATTTTCACTAATATTGACATTTAGCAGAAAATTGATTTTTTTTTTTTTTTTTTTTTTTTTTTTTTTTTTTTTAAATTTATGGAAGCACCCTCAACCCCAAGGTCCGATTTTTTGCAATACAAAGCTAACCCCTTTTTTCTTTAATTGAAAAAAACCCAAAAAAAACATGGAATTCACACCTGATGAAGGTCGAAAGTCCCATTGATCAAAATGTGCTAATAACACCCAGGATGAGAACAATTGTATGAACAATAAAAACATCTCTCCAGGAAATTGAAAATTTTCTATATCAACAAAACTTTTGGCATTAAATAACCCCTAGATGTCAAAATGTCGTTAAGCAAACTCACTCACGGCCATCAAATATATTATCTATATTCATTAAAGTGGAAAATGTTTGTATTTTACAGTTCCCAGATATATAAACGTCTAGTGCACATTTTGGTAGAACATTAAACTAATGTATAAAGAAAGATTAACATTAATTGTTGTCAGAATTATAGCAATATCTCTCCACCAACCCTCCCTTTTTTCTCTTCGATAAACTACCTCTTTTCACAGTGGAGGAAGTAATGCCTAAAAGGATGCCTCAAACCAAATTGTACTTTTAACTGATATGAACAATTGTGTGTGTGTGTGTATAATATATATGTTGGATAAGCCCTCCTGTCGATTTCGATGTATCAGGTTCCGCCACAACAATCAAGTTCCTTGGAAATCCACACAGATGATTTGTTTATAGTAGCGAAGGCTTTGTGTAGAGCCATCCGCACTTTTTGGTATTACTGCTAACCTTTTTCGGGGCAGACGACTGCCACAGGACAGACTATAGAGTAAACCGTAGGTTTTTACATCAGTTTCCTTCTCCTAGATACATGTCTTAACGAAGACTGGGGGTGCATCTCTCCCAGTGAATTAATGAACCCCCAGATGCTTAGGTACATATATTATAAGGTAATGCATATATTGTACATATATATTTTATATTGTCATTCTTTTATTCTGCATCTTCTATATAAGTTCCAAAACAATTTAAGCTTTGCATTATCCCAATAAGTCTCCTCTTAAAGAATCTCTTATTCTTTTCACTTCCACATATATTGTACACACACACACACATAAATACTTCAACAGTGCCTAATATATGTAGTTAGCAAAGATATACACGTTTTGCACGGGACTTTGTTGTACACTCGGGTACCCACTTTGTGGGCACACTTGCAGAAAGTGGATGATGTACGAGCCATGCCAAATATAACCATAACCTTTGACTTTCACCTTGAAAATTGGTGCACACCATCCCTAGGTCGGAGACCATCATGTAAGATTTGTTCATGATCGGTCCAGTGGTGTGGGCTGTAGAAGAGTATATATCTACATACACTATGACCTTGACCTGGAAAATGGTGTGCACCATCCCTAGGTAGGGGGGGGGATCATCATCATGCACGGTTTGGTGATGATCTGTCCATTGGTGTAGGCTATAGCAGAGTTGTGTACACACACAAACGCTAGTTCTTTAGATGGTGTTTTTTGAGTAGTAAGCCATTTTAGTTTCAGAAGTGAAGAGAAATTCTGTTCCAAGCAAAATGCAGCATGAAACGAGAGAAGTTTTGAATTGTAAAAACTTGCAGATGAAGGATAGTATTTCTGGGAGGTAGCCAATCTGAAGAAATCCTGAGACAAAGAGCAAAGTCCCTTTTCATGTGAAGACAAAAAGTATGCGCCAGAATTCTAAAATATCCACTATGTTTTATGGAGTGATTCCAGTTTCTGATTGGTTGGTAGCAGACCATAGTTTCATTTGATTAGTCAGTTCTATCACCTCTCTCTATAAATAGAACCTTCCAATTTTTTGTAATCATACTCCCATAGCAAAAATATTGCAGCTGTGCTCAATATCTAATTTATAAAACTCTCACTATATCTGTCTCTATATTTGCAAACTATCTCTTCCGAAACTAAGTCGCAGAGCGGCGCAGATGGCCTCAAATGATTGGATTTTTTTTATGGACTGTTGTTTTATATCTTTAGCTAGTTAGTTTTTAAGGGGTCCAAAAGGGATCAAAATTGAAAAAAATCGTTATACATTTTGTACATTCATCTTAGTTTATTTTTTTATTTTTAATTAGTTCATATGCGTGTCATGTTGGTACAGTGGTAACGTCACCAGCTTTGAATGCTACAATTTTGCTTTCGTTTCGATTCTAGCTGATGACACTCAAATACTTTTTACTTTTGAAATCACGACTCTATAATAATAATATACGAAATCTGCACAAATTAAAATATATTTAAACATATTTTATGACCGGGTAAAGCCGGGCGCTACCCCTGCTAGTAATAATATATATATTTGACATTATTAAATTTGAACTTTCTTTCTCATGTTAATTGATGGCCTAAGGGTTGAATACCAGACTGAAGAGCTTAAGGTTAATTTGCAACTGGGTTTGAATCCTTCAACCAACAATAATTATCATTTTCTACACTGAAGATTATGTAAGTATGAAACACTCGTGTCTGTAGGTAAAAATGCTAAATATTTAAAAATATTGTTAACGCCCCCCCCTTCAACAATGATTGGACTTTTATGTTAATCTATAAGCCGTCAATCTATGCTTAACCTGATTTTCCAGCCTCTGAGGTTGAACACTAACCTTGCTGTGTCACCCCCTTCAGCCGGTCGGTTGAGACGATCGTCGACCTCAGAACTCTTCCACTCCAATTACGGCAGCCTGAAAATGACCCGACTCTGGCGATTTGCAGCTCACTATTTTCGTCCTTCCAGTGACCACTGCCGGTGATAATTCTTAGCCGTTTTAATGTTGCTGGTATTGGGTAGTGACAGAATTATCAGTTGATCGTCTAAATTTATACTCCGGACTTGTCGTTGTGTACTCGCTTACCGGCAAACATTGCCGATAAGAGAGCCGTGGATTTTAGTGTGGTGAAAAAGGAAATAAAAACGATTCCACACACGAATAAACAATTAATCTGGGTTTATTCACAATAATAATGGTCTAATAATAATTCAGAGTTTGAAGGAAGTTGGCTGTAGCTATTTTAAAACGTTAGCTTGTGACTCTAGTTCGGATAAGTTTTTCGGCCATTGGAGATACGTGTTTTAAGTCAAAAGCCCTCTCTACCCGACTTTAACACCATCTGAATTCGCCAAAATCGAATTCTCTCTTCTCCTTCTCTTCTCCTCTTTTTCTCCCCCTCTGTTTACTGTGTTCGAGGAATATATACA
>NC_136526.1:43055703-43095816 GCF_053919585.1 Euprymna scolopes | reverse complement strand
GTTAACTATTCTGTACTTTCACCTAACAATTTAATAAACTTGGCAAATTGGAACTCTCACTGGAAGATTTAGTGAAGTTTAATACCAGAAAAAAGGATCTGACCAACACCGTTTAGTGCTAACTTTTGAATAGAGTATTGTTCTGGTTTGCCAATATTTATAAAATTATCATTGCTTTTGTTTTGTTTTGTTTTTGTTTGTTTTCCCCCAATTCACAATTATAACTTTTTTTATTGTGAAAAATTAGCTATTACTAGCAGAGACCCGACGTTGCCCAGGACTGAATGATGATCAACGAATGTGTGACACTTACGTCACCCGCGTGTTGTCTAGTGGTGGAATGTTCCCGATTGTTGGTCTCCGTGTCTCCTTGATGAGAATGTCAGCGGCCAGTAACTTGAAATAGACTCGTCGAGCGCTCCTGCAATCATGCAAAACAAATTAAAAAGACAACTCGATATTTTTTTCTTGTTCAAAATTCCTTGTTAATCATAAAGGTTACAATCGTACGTTTCGTAATTCGCTATTAAGTTAGAGACTGCCCATTTGTTAACTGCAATGTTCTTCTTCCCCCCCCCCCCCGATAAAACTAAATAACTATGTGACAGGGTTAATCGATGAGGCAGTCGGTATTTTTGCTCGTTCGAACCCAGGGGAGCAAATCTCTCTCTGTCTTCTTGTGCTCAAAACTTGCTGCTTTTATTGTGGGGGCGTGAACTATGCCTGTTCCTGATAGTCTTCTTTTTTTCCTGATTCGGCCCTTTAGCCAATCAGGATGCCGGAACCGCTGTCACTCAAATCTTCACCAGGTGGCCTATACCCAAAACGGGCCTGTTTTCTTCTTCTGTTGGCAATCGAGTAGAATCGGCGACCCCTAATCTCGGCTTGTGTGCCTAATGGGATTTGACGGGCCATTAAAACCAGAATGGTCTTGTTCAATTAACTTTGAGGGATCATAAAACTGAACCAAATCCAATTCCACAAAGGCCACAGTGTCCAGGGTTGCCAATTTAGCGGGGTGAGGGCTAGATCTGGAGAGTTCATTTGAAATCTAGCAGGTAAATTTTGGATCTAGCGGCTAGCGGTTTTTCCACTAAAATCTGGAGATTTCGTTTTGAAGAAATTGAAACCGGAAAAAAAAAAATAAAAATAATAAAAAAACGCAAACATTAATTAGTAAGATATACACAGCTAACAGCAGCCAGGTCAAAACAAGTCTAAAAAAAGTTCAGTGTTTTAATATTCAACTGTAAATTTTGCCAAGTAGGTATGAAGTGAACACTTCCAAATAGATAAGGATTCAGGACATAAGAGAAAATACAAATTAAACTGGGAGAGTCAATGATAAAAATCTGGAAATAGGATCCCTAACTTGCGGTCTAACTAGCATTTTTTATTCTTTATTTTTAGCAAAATTATTTTTTTAATAGGATTTTAAAAGTTTAATTAGGTTTGTTTTACTATACACATAGATTCATAAAAGTTGTTAAAAAAAACGAACATAGCAAATAAATATTATCAAAGGCAAGATAAGTTACTCTTCTATCTATATATATAAATCTCAAACGTCTGTGTGTATGTATGTATGTTTGTTTGTAACGCTAAAACTTTTGACAGACACAACTAGAGTTGACAAATTTGGTATCATATCGAAGCCCTATCACCCGGATGACAAATATCGAAATTTCACGTCAAACGGACCACTAGAAGTTTGTCAACTGATCAGTTATCTTCGAGGGGGGCCCCCAAAAAACCTGTCATTCATTATCTATATATATAAAAGACAAATGTTTGTTTGTAACGCTAAAACTTGAGATGAAAGATTCCTCTCCCCTAAGAATAAAACATATGTTCAATATCTGCTTTTGTTTTTTCATTGTTTATACGGTCCCGAGCAACGCCGGGTAGCCCTGCTAGTCTACTTATATGGACAAGTTTTAGTCCTGTTGAAACTGAAAATAATTCTGACAACTAATCAGAATATCTTAAATTTTAATGGTAGAAAGTAATTTATTAATACTGTGCTAATAATAAAGTAATTTATTAATTCTGTAACTTGTGCTAAATCATTTTGAAAAAAGAAAACAAATGATTAAAATAAATCCTTAATGAATTACATTGTTTTTTAACATTTGAATTCTTAAATATAAATAATAATGTGACAAATAATTTAAATAACATTAATTAAGGGTAGGTATGTTGTGTGGGGAGTTGTCAGGCCTTTTTAGGAACTAACTTCCTCCACAAATAAATAAAAATAAAAAGAAGACTTTCATGCAAAACGAACGGAGGTTTATTCACAGAAACCAACCATTAACAAATAAAATATAATTCTCTTTATAATGAGTTCAGAAATCCTTTTTAAGTATTCGTATAAAAAAAAGGAGAATGTCTTTTTTTGTTGAACTGTTCATATGTTAAGAGAGGCAATAGGTAATGTTCGCCTGTGAAATTGTATGAAGCGCGCGGAGCGGTGAAAATGGAAGAGTGATAGTAACACACGTGGAACATCCGAATGAAAATTCAGTTGAGAGAGAGATTTGATGTTTGTGTGTGCTTAAATACTATTTGGACCGGCTCCAGCGAGCTTAAAAAGAAAAGTTTAGAAAAATGTCCTTGGAGAAATCCCATTGGACGGAAACATCACGTGGGGTGCTCTGTACTACTTCCGCTCGTTTTGAGTCGATTTAATATATAAGGCCACGCCGGAATTTGCGTGGGAGTTATTTTTTCTTTTTCACGTGCCAACATAATCATAATCATACTGCGCGCCTAAATTGTATTGATTTTTATAACAATTTTTAATCCGAATCTTAACCGTGTTAACTGGCACAGTTGAAACGGTTTACTGACCAATATTACCAACTAATTTTGTCTCTTTTTTCAGTCATGATACAGCGAATTTACTTATTATTTTGTCTGATTTTTGCAATTTCTTAAAAACTGTTTATTTTTCAAATGTTAATTTGTTTTCTGGGCGTTTTGTGGATTTGATCCTTGTGCATTATAATTGGATACAAAAATGCATCTTAAGTAAAAAGATCACTATTGTCTAATTGCCTGTCGAAATTAATAAAAATAGATTCAACAAGTCTGAAAAATAATCGAGTAGAACATTATTACAATTACAAGAAATAAAAAAAATCTGTCGAAAAATGCAGTTTTATGTTTCTTTTATTGCAGTCAATACCGACTGATGTTTTTTGTTTTTAGTCAACAAAAAAAAAAAAAAAAAAATGCTTTAATAAAAGATCTAAAACTTTTAGATCTTTTATTAAAGCATTTCTTTTTTTTTTTTTTTTTTTTTTTGTCATTTTTGGAATTTCTACTAATTTCGACATGACATGTAATTAGGTAATAATGTTTTTACTTAAAATGTATTTTTGAGTTTTATTCGTTGATTTTTTTGTTGTTATTTTTATTATGCAAATATTTATTTAAATTGTATTTTGCGACAATTTCTTCGGTGATATTATGATCTTAAATTTGTAATTTAATTTTTTATAAAAATTGTGATTTCATAATTTTCTTACACAAGCAAAACCTCCCACTAACTAAATAGCAACACATTAATATTTGTGAAAAAATAATATTTATTTGCAAAAGTCAGATACATTAATATTCGCAAAATGATAGATAAAACAGACAAATTCATATCTGCACATATTTCCATAATTAATATTTTATTCCTGTTACTTCCGGTTTGGCGATGGGCGGAATAGCAAAGACCTTACATGTTTTTTTTGTCACTTTCTTTTCCTCTTAAGCGATACGAGTTCGAGCCTGCCTGCCTGCCTATTATCAATTTTTTTTTTTTTTTGTTCAACACACACCTACAAACACCTACAAACACCCGGACAACGCCTGGAACCCATGCTAGTTTTAGTATATGTCATGAAAGAAATAGCCATTACCAAATGTACGAGTCTGATTAAAAAAAACAAACAAATAAAAATACTTCTGGTTAATTTGTGCATTTATGAAGAATGTCTCACAAAAGCGAAATGAACTGCCCATCTGAAAAAAAAAAGTTGTAGGTGGGGGTGCGAAAAAAAGTCATTGGTAAAATCTGACGATCATTTTGGGAGCTAATTAAAATTTGATTTTTTTTTTATCTAAACTCTTAGAATTTATTATTCAACAAAGAATATAATTTGAAACTTATAATTTATTGTGTGTGTGTGTGTGTGTTAGGGAGTTTTCGTTCTGTCTCCACTTGGATCTTCCGACCACTCTGTTGTATCAATTAAGATAAAAATGAAATGTAAAAAGTCTTCAGACGTACCTCTCCATCGTACAGTATAACGATACTCTATGCCAGACTGGGATAGCTTCCGTATATTTATATCAGATCTACCTCTGCGTTCCATGTTTAAAAAGGATGTGTCCTCTATAGTATCAATCCTGATAGAATAGTTAATTGTATATTGACCGTTTCATACCCTCGAAAAAGTTCCAGCAAAAACCTAACAGCCAGCCATGTTTCTCTCCAGAATGTGCTGCTGCCATTGCGCACAGAAATCACTTTTTCCATTGTTTCAAACGTAATAGATGTACTGAGACTAAAGCTGCTTTCAGAACTGCCAGCAACCATTGTAAAAAAAGTAATAAAGTACGCAAAGAGTTGTATGCTCATCCGTCAAGTCCAAAGTAGCTGAGCAGTGGCTTGATTCCCACTAGTTTTGGCAAATAGCAAACAGAATCCTGAACAGAAACGTGTACTCTATACCAACTATCATCAATGGACCTGAAGTAATCTCGTCAACATCATACAAAGCCAAACTCTTTGCCAAGAACTTTGCAGCTAATTCTACCCTTTGTGACAATGACTGCCAACCCCCAATATTTCCTCCTGTATCAGAAAACACGCTATGTGATATAAAATTATCAGTATGTGATGTTGCCAAGCTAATCAAAAACCTTGATTCCAATAAAGCAGCCTGCTCTGACAGTATTCCAATTATAGTACTCAAAAAACTTCAACCAGAACTAGCATCCATACATACAAAACTGTTTAAATGTTTGTTATATAGTGGGGTGTCATAAAGGAGATTGTATCATAAAGGGAATAGTGTCAAGAAGGAGATTCGTGTACGTGATCGTCTAGTTTCTAATCTTATTGATCATGTCTTCGTGGGTGTGTGTTTGTGTACATGCATTTCTTAACACACCTTTATTCATGTGTCGTCGGTTGTTCCTCTGGTGTTCATCGTCTCTTGGAGGGGAGCTGGCCTGTTGGATGAAGAATTCACTCCAAGATGATAATTAAGGTTTTATGTTTTTATTCACCTTCCAGAGGTCGACACAGAATGGAGGTGAACCTTGCTTGCTTGATGGTACACGTTAGCGTCCTCCCCAGCCCAGGGGGGGGGGAGACAGCTGAAAAGCCGTCTGTCTTCTCCAACACCCGAAACCAAACTGCCAAGAAAGAATCAGCTAACCTCATCACATGACACCACGTCATCTGGTCAGCTGACCCTTCTTCTGCAAACGTGTCCACTGTCCACGTTATTCACCTCTCTCTCTTTCCCTCTCTCTCCCTCTCTCTTTCTCTATTCTCTAATAGAGACACAGAGAGAGAAAATAGAAAGAGTAAGAAAGCCAGAGAGGGGGGGGGATGCTCTTTAACATTCCTCCGCCCCTTTTTTATCAAAATGTATGGCAAGCCATACATTTTTAATAACTAACTAACTAAAAAAAATAATTATGTCCGAAGTACATCTTTATTTTTTCACTTTCCGGACTCACTCCTTTTCCCAGAAAGATCAGGCACCAGTACTCTTCTACAACACTATCAACCCTTCTGCTGCTTCTCGAAAGTCCCTCCTCGACATTAACTTGCTTCCAAGTTAGACAAAGATACAGCTTTGCAGATATACATCTTGTCTAGGCGGTCGCATTGTTGGATATTTTCCACTGACTCTGCTCTTTATTTGGACCACTTGGCCAAACAAATGGAGACTCCATTTTCGATCACTTTTTCGAAATGGGGCCAGCATATCGCAATTACGACCAGAACGTCGGATGCTCCATGTTGGTGGCAGCTTTATCGCATGGGGACTCGAACCCCAGACCCTCAGATTAAAAGTCTGATGCTCTACCGACCCAACCATCCCACTCACGTTCTCGACTTTCAGCATAGGCCTAAGTCCCAGTTTTTTTTCCTTTACTGTAATGCCCTGACGTCTTTCTCTGAGTGGTCCTATTACTGGAGCTTTGTTCTATTCTATCTACTACTTCGGGACTTCACAAAGCTCTTCTACTAACTCCCTTGGTTGGTCTAAGCCAAGATACGCCTTCACACTGATTCACTCGGACCCTGTTTGAGTTCCTGGAACCCGACAAGATACGGAATCATCACTCCCTAACTAATGCGCCAAAGCCTACTTGCGCATCGATTTCTAACTAAGTAGCTTTCCCTTTGTGATTTTTCCGCATTCCCAGCAAGTCCCAAGATTCCAACCCAGATATCCCTCACACATTCCTCTAAAAAAATAAAAAAAATAATAAGGCTCTATCTTGTCCCTTACGTAATCTGCATCTTTCCCTTTCTTCTATCTCCCCGTGATTAGGCTTGGTACCGACTGTCCAGTCGCTCCGTACCCTGAGGAATTATTGCGACCTCGCACGCCAGACTTTTGTTGGACAAGACTTATTGCCATTGCTTGGGCCTACGTGGCATCTTCCAACTCACTGGAACCACTAGTATTGTTTTAACAGGGTACTCATTACTTTAAAATAGTATTTCCCCTGCCAAATTTTCTAATTTGTGACAATACCGTGGCTTATAAAAAAAATAAAACAACAGAAAAAACTGCTTTCTACAGCCTAATCGCCTTGTAATTCTCATGAAAAAAAATGCAACTACGCGCTAAACTTAAGAATTGCTTCCCATCACCCTGGGAATCTCATCAGGTTGCCCTGTATTTAAGAACTCAGGTGATCGCTCATCCCCCTCTCAGTACAGGCTAATAAGTCTCTTGTGTATCATGAGTAAGTTGCTGGAATCTGTGTTAAATAGAGAAGTATTCAACCATCTCAGCAAAAATAACCTTCTTAGTGACACATAATATAGTTTCCGTTATGTTTGATCTACAGCAGATGTGCTTACAGTTATATCTCATAGGATTAGCGAATCTCTTGACGGAGGCAACCTTTCTAGAGCAATTGCTCCTGACATATGAAAAGCCTTTGATAGGGTATGGCATAAAGGTTTACTTCACAAGATCTCCAGCTATAGTATAGCTGGAAATGTCTTCTCAATTATTAAATCATTTCTTTCTGATAGGTTCATAAAAGTAGTAGTTGATGGGCAGAAATCAGAAGCTCACAATATTAATGCTGGAGTCCCTCAAGGTTCCATCCTGGGCCCAACTCTCTCCCTGATTTACATTAATAATCTTCCAAATCACATCCTTCCATCATTCGTAGACATTTATACTGATGACACTACCATCAATGTTAGCACATCTAAAACAGTAAATGACCAAGTTCTCTCCGATTCTCTCTCCTCTTATCTTGAGCACGTGGTACAATGGGGAAAGGAGTGGCTGGTTACTTTTAATGTGCCTAAAACCAAGCTTATATCTTAACATCATCAACGCTCTGATCCCCATCTGGCATCAGTTGAAATGAATGGGTCTCGTCTTGGGGAGGCCTCATGTTTTGACAAGCTTCTGGGCTTGACCTTTACTCTTGATCTGAAATGGAACATGTACATCAAATCTGTTGCCAAGGTCGCTGGAAAAATGGTGGGATCCTTCTATCAATCCAGTAGATCTGTGACAATATTAGAGTAGGACCCTGGTCTGGAAGAGTTAACAGACAGTAATTACTTGGCTGGGTGACTAGGTTCAGAGCAGAATTTGGATGGCGGTAGTCATTTCCAATCCTGGGTAAATAAGATAAGGAAATTGAGATGAATGGCTGAGGAAATGGAATTTGATGAGACAGATGCTGAGGTAGCCAAAGTTAGTAGATAATGACTGTTTTGAAAAAGGTCTTTTTCGTTCTTCCTGGGACATATGTTCCCGTGTTGATATAATTAATGGCCGTAGGGAAGCCATTGCGATAATGTTATTTTGGAAAGATATTTTGGAAAAAGATTCGTCAGTCAGAAGCTGCAATAAGCAGACGCGTGTTGACAGGTAATGGCCATATGTCAGCCACCGAATAATGTTGTTTGGGAGAACTGTATTTCCCTGTAGAAATCAGATAAGGAAATATTAATTAGTATTAATATAGACCCCGCCTGTTCGCCCACACGATCCGAGGATCTAGGGTGGAGAAGTAGAGAATCGCCAGGGTGACGTCACTGGGAATAGTGAGAGGATTAATTCCAAGGTGGTTGGAGAACCAGGACCAGCCCCTAGCATACGTCACCGGTGATAGTAAGAGGATCGACTCCACAGTAGTTGGAAGTGAGGGGACCGCCCCTAGGGTTATGACGTAAATAGACATTAAGAGGGAATCCCCCCCCCATACCGAGAGTTTTGGTTACCTAAGCAGATCTATACGATAAGAGCCCTGAGTAATGTAATTTGGCAAGAAAATGACATCTGAAAGGAATTGCCAGGCAGGGTTTTCTTATTTAAACAAACCGTTTTTCGGATCTGTGCGCACTTTCAAACTGGTCAGCCAGCCTCCCGGTCGGTTAGATTGAGAAAACGAATTCACCATCCTAATCGTTGCCGATCATTCCCGAAGATAAGCTGCCCTGATATTGGAACCACAGCCAAGTCGCCATATTACCAGTTAGACACTCACTCCCTTCGTTTGACTGTGCAGTTATTTTGAACATTGGAAACAGGATAAAGATTTTTATCATCTACATATAGAAAACGGTGTTCTGTTTTATTTTACCAGTGTGCCAGCGTCTCCGGTCGTCCGTGTGTTTAACCTTTTCCTTGCAGGGGTGAGATGTCGCTGCCTTATCACTTAAAGAAACACAACGTGGGGTGGGGCAGTGTATGGTCACTTCACTGGAGGAACTCTAGCTGTCTGGCGCTTGCGTTGCGGACGGCGAAGGCGGACAATTGTCGACGAGTCAACGCCAAAGACGATCAATGCTGACCACTTGACCAGAGGACAACAACAACAACTTCCACGCGGAGATGGGGTGGTACATTTTGGTGCCGTGACCAGGATTCGACCCTAGGGGGAATCCGACGCAAGACAGTCAGAATTCGATTCTTGAGATAATCAACACTTGAAACATTCAACAATTGAGACGTTCAACAGTTGAGACATTCGGCCCATGAAAAGATCCAGCACATGAGGAGCACAGTCCACAAGAGGACAGCGACAGGTAGGACACCTGTGGCCGTTCCCCAGCCTTTAATTGACGATATATTGGCATTGTTGGGCAAGTCAGTCTGTTTCTCAACATTGGATTTGAGATCCGGTTACTGGCAAGTGGCCTTAGACGGAGAAGGCAGCCTTTACCTGTCACTTAGGGCTGTTCAATTTTAGGGTGATGCCCTTTGGCTTATCTAATGCTCCAGGGATATTCACCCAATCGATGTCTATTGTTTTAGAAGGATTAGAGGGCTTTGCTATGGACTATCTGGATGATGTTTTGGTGTTCTCTAAAACACCTGACGAGCACATTAAGCATTTAGAGAAGGTGATGGAGAGGTTGAGAGAACACAACCTGAAAGTAAAATTGCTAAAGTGTCAATTAATGAAAGACGAAGCTAAGTATTTGGGATTTATAATCGATAAGGAAGGGATAAAACCTGATTTGGATAAAGTAGAAATAATCAGGGCAATGTCTGCGCCCAAGAGTGTTAGAGAAGTGAGGGGATTTATAGGTGCCATTGGGTACTATGGAAAGTTTATCCCTGCCTTCTCGCGATTGGCCGGACCACTGATAGCTCTCACCAAGAAATATGCTAGATTCAGGTGGACAGAGGATTGTCAGCGAGCCTTTGATTGTCTCAGGGAACAGTTAACAGCGATTCCACTTTTGACTTACCCAGATTTGAGCAGATCTATGGTCTTATACACTGATGCCAGTGATAGATGCATAGGTGCGGTATTAACACAACCTTGTCCAGACAGGGACGGGCCGGTGCCAAATATACCGGAGGAGGTCCCTGTGTATTTCTTGTCACATCGGCTCTCGGAGACACAGCAGAGATGGCCGGTGATAGAAAAAGAAGCGTATGCAATTATGTACGCAGTACAAAAATTAGACTACTACCTTAGTGGAGCCGTGTTCACGATCAAAACTGATCATAAACCCTTGAAATATCTGCTGGAGGCAGAATGGACGAACAAGAAGATTCAGCAATGGGCGCTGAAGTTGAGTGGCTATAACTGTAAAAATGAGTACTTAGCGGGTAAGGATAATACTTGTGCTGACTTATTATCCCGAATACCTACACAGTTAGAAGCAGAATCGATACATTTAGAGCCTGGAGTAGATGATAGGGCTTACCAGGTGAATGTCTTAAATGCGCATACCTTGAAGGGTAGACCTGAGTTAAAGGAAGATGAAACGGGTAGTTCAGTGATTGTCAGTGACCAACACTGGAAGGAAGTAATCGAGAATAGTCAGAGGGATGAAGAGATACTAGCCTTGAGGAAAGAAGCGGAGGCTGGAAAAGCAAGGAAGTTGATAGTGCATGACAATGTGTTGTATTACCTATCTGGGGCTGAGGAAGAGCCCAGACTGAGAATGGTTGTCCCGAGAGCGCTTAGAAGGGAAATCCTCGTACAGTGTCATGAGAGGATGGGACACATGGGAATTGGTAAGACCCATGAATTAATCGGCCGAAAGTACTACTGGCCAAAATTGTATGTAGAAGTCACAGAGTATATAAATGGCTGTCAGGTATGTCAAGTCCAGGGTAGGAGGCAGCGATTGGCCCCCTTGAGGGAGACTGACATACCGAATTTTCCGTTTGAAAAAGTCAGTATGGACATATCAGGTCCATATGGAGAGACCCCCAGGGGAAATCAATATATAATGAGTTTTGTAGATTGGCTAACTAATTGGCCAGAAGCATATGCCTTCCCTGATAAAAAGGCACAGACCATGTCAGATGTGATTTTAACTGAAATCTTCCCTCGCTATGGGTCACCTGTGCAATTAGTCACAGACAATGGACCCGAGAATGTAAATAGAATAATGCGTGAGGCATTGGAGAGTTTGAGGGTGGAGCATGTGACGACATCTCCATATCACCCGCAGAGTAACGCTAAGGTGGAGAGATTAGCTGATGTATTGTCCAAATTGGTGAAGGACAATGAGGAGAATTGGGATTTATATTTAACTCAGGCACTAGCTGCAGTGAGAATGAAATTTCAAAATTCTCGCCATACTATATGATATTTGGGCGAGATGTAGTGCTGCCAGTGGACAGTTTGCTAAAGCCACGACAAAAGTACATGGGTGAGGATCACCATAAATTAATAATTAAGAAGCAGCATAGAATATTCGTGCCAGCGAGGCGAAGAATCGCATGTGCTCAGAAAAGGCATAATGCCAGAATTAATAAAGGAAGAAAGGAAGTAAAGCTGCGAATTGGAGACCCAGTGTATTATAAGGTTAATCTGCGACAGGTCAAATTGAGTGCTAGATGGGAGCCTTATTATAGAATCGTACATCAGACCGGACCGGTCACGTTTGTAATATGGGACCAAGTTTCAGGGAAGGTGAAACGAGCCCATGCAAATGAGTTAGTTGGCTAGAATAGATACTTGGGAAGGACCAGAGTTAAAGCCAACACGATGAAAAAGGAGAAGGGTCACTTTAGCAGATTCTGAGGAGGAAGAATCAGGTGAGGAAAGCGATTATAACCTGATAGAAGACCTACGAGTCTTCGAAGTAACGGAACAAGGAGATGAAGTGATAAAGCCTGGAGATGAAGAAGTCGATGAACAGCCGCCGATGTCAAATACTGGAAATAGAACCAGTGGAAGTGATTGGGTGTCAGAGGATGAGATACCTCTTGCCCAACTTCGTGAGAGGTGGCAGAAAGAAAAAGGGATCCCTGAAACAGGGGAGATACCCATTAAATATCGGTTGAGGGGAGCCAAAAATGCTGAGCCCCAAGATTAGATTGAGTGAGTGAGGTATTGCAAAGTAGACGCGTCTTGGATCGGTTGGGGTTGGCAATGCTCGGATAGGCTGGTGGGTGGAGAAGGGCCCCTCCATTCATTTTGCTTCGGGTGTGGTGGATCTCATCTGGTCCTTAACTATGTCTCAAAATAAATTACCTGTGTTATAGAGAATTTTAGCCGACTAGGGAAAGATAAATACTTGATAAAAAGGTGTACACAAATGAAGAATGAACTGTTCTTGCATCTCGTTGCAGGAATGGACCGAAGAATTTTGCTGATGATTGTGATTGCGATTTGCTCGGCAAATGCGTGGAGGAATGAACGAAATACTATCTTTAAGAAAGTTAGTGAAGTCATAATTACCAGGTCGAAGTGGCTAATTACCTTAGTGGTGGACCTTAAACCTTACAGAATGCTGTTGGACAGGTTAAAAGATGAGATCGTTGCATTGGGTAAGGCCAGAGCACGAGTAGCCAGTAACTATGTACAGGAGGAAGGGTACATGAAGCTATTATCTTCCTTAGAGCAAGAAGCTAGGGTTATGGAAGGAGATGAATTTGTATCTAAAAGGCATTGGGCTGTTACAAGCTAGATCAAAGAGGGCAGTAATTCCTATAGTGGGAAAAGCGTTAAGTGTGTTGTTTGGCACAGTATCCGAGGATGATGTGAAAATTATCGAGCGAAAGTTGCTTGATGTGGAAAGGAATCAGGAAACTTTAGCTCAGGTGGCTAGAGAGAGCGTATCGATATTAAATGTCACGAGAATGGAATTAGCCAAAAACCGAGTAAATATAAATTGGCTAACGAGAAATCTACGAGAGTTACAAGTAGAAGTATCTAATATTACTGAGTCAATGAAATCTGAATTGCAAGAGGTAAGCAGTTTTATGCAGCAGTATTTCCAATTGTTGTCAATTACAGCTAGGGTGCGACAAACTAGTCAATCATCGATAACCCTATTAGAGCATGTTAGAGCCCAGTTAGATTCACTATCCTTGGGACATCTATCACCTAGTATAGTGACCCCAAGCTATCTGAAGGCAATATTGATAAAAATACAGACCGAACTACCTCATTTACGTTTACCTGTAGATCCTACAGAGGAGTTATGGAAATACTATAATGCATTGGGTTGTGTGACCCTGATAGAAAATGAGAAGCTAATAATAGTAACGTCAGTTCCATTATTGTATAGAGATAGTACGTTCGAAATATATCAGATAATAAATCTTCCCATTCCCTATCTTAAAGCAGACCAGAAGCTGGGGGCTGTGGCAAGGTATAGGTTGGAAACTGAGTACATAGCTTTGAATTTGGCAAGAACTAAGTTCATGATGTTACCTGAGAGAGAAGCAAGCCAATGCAGGGCTGATGCATTGAAGACTTGTACTTCTACCAGCCCCATATATGTGGCTGGTAATTATGAATTATGTGTGTTAGAACTGTTTAAAGGAGATAAGGAGGGTATTAGGAGGAATTGTCAAGTGGAAATCTTGGCTGATGTAGTATTACCACAAGCAATTAGTGTATCGGATGGAGTCTGGGCGGTAGCAACCCAGGGAGAAATAGAATTATCGATGGTTTGTGAGGGTAAGACTACGAGAACAATAAGGGCAATGCCCCCATTAACAATGGTAGAGTTGCCATTAGGTTGTTCCGCATTTGGAACGTCAATGTCCCTCCCACCTTATTACCAAGCTGAGGAGAAGTTTGAAAGGAAAAAGTCCTTTGGGAAATTAATGGAAAATAATCTCGGTGATTGGGCAGGATTGTGGGAACCGATAGTAAAGATTCCCTGATGTAACATTGAGTAAGATTCCCGAAATACTGAAGCCTATAGAGAAGATGGGATTTGAACAATTAAGAGATAAATTGGATGCTGTAGGAAAAACCAGTATAGGTTGGATTAGTGGTACCAATATCTTGTTGAGTTGGTCGACCGTGATTGGGACCTTGATTATTATAATCCTGGTAATATTAGTGGTACGAGCACTAATGAAGCGTAGAGAATTAATGGTAAAACGCAGGACAATGGCGAGTGTTCTCCTGGGTGGAACAGGGGAGCCAATTGGTGTTCTATTTGAAAAGAATACAGAAGAAGTGGAAATTAAATCTTCGGGTGGAATTGTGACCACCCCTGATTCGAAAAAGACAATTGAAAAAGAGAAAGCAACTAAAAGAGACAGACAATGAGTGGTGAACAGTTGCAATAATTGGTAAGAGGTGTTGAGAGCCTCTGATCTTGCATGCGAAAACCTTGAAAAAAAAAGAGAAAAGACTTAAGAGCCAGACGATGCATGATGGATAACCATTGGTAATCGGAGCAATCGGAGTAATTAGTAAGAGGTGTTGAGAGCCTCTGATCTTGCATGTGGAGACATTGTTTTGGAAAAATATACAGGACAATTACTCATTGAGAACTTTTTTGCATGAATTGGATATTGACTAATATTGTAATTTGATTGCTGTGTCAATTATAGCCAATTGACAAAAATGAAGGGGAGTGATGTGACAATATTCGGGTAGGACCCTGGTCTGGAAGAGTTAACAGACTAATTACTTGGCTGAGTGACTAGGTTCAGAGCAGAATTTGGATGGTGGTAGTCATTGCCAATCCTGGGTAAATAAGATAAGAAAATTGAGATGAATGGCCGAGGAAATGGAATTTGACGAGACAGATGCTGAGGTAGCCAAAGTTATAGATAATGACTGTTTTGAAAAAGGTCTTTTTCGTTCTTTCTGGGACATATGTTCCCGTGTTGATATTATTAATGGCCATTTTTACATGAGTGCAATTCAAGTACACCTTATTCACGCTGATTCTCTCTCTCTCTCTATCAATCTCTCTCTTGCTCTTCTCTCTCTCTCTTGCTCTTCTCTCTCTCTTGCTCTTTCTTCTCTCTCTCTTGCTCTTTCTTCTCTCTCTCTTGCTCTTTCTTCTCTCTCTCTTGCTCTTTCTTCTCTCTGTCTTGCTCTTTCTTCTCTCTGTCTTGCTCTTTCTTCTCTCTGTGACCTTATACGTGACCTTACACGACCTTAAACCTCTGATCGCGGCCCAGTTATGATCTTAACCTTGGTCGATGCCCAATTATGACTATCCTAGTCACCGGGCAATTAATTATGTCGACTGGGCAACCAGGTCTGCCAACCGTTGGTACGTCGCGTCACCCAGTGAGTCCTCGTCAAGGCATTGGAGGACTCTTCTCGGTTGCACGGTCCTTAAGGCCTGTTCTTCTTGATCGTCTAGTTGGTCATCCGGTTGACTGGGTGTTCGTTGACGGGAACGGGGTCACAAGTGGCAAGTAAAAGAAATAAAGTTACATGGAACAACAGCACATCAGCAAACAAACTCCGGAGGTTGGTTGATATATAATGTATTTAGGAGATTCATAAATGATTATCTACAGACGTATGTACTATTGAAGATTAAATGGAAGCAAGCAATTAGATTTGTGAATGAGCTTCTTGTTGTTGAAATACTCGGTCGGAGTCGCGGACCGTTGTAATTATCGTTAAGGTGTTCTGGCTGGTCTCTTCCTAGGTCCTCTGAATTCTATTAAGTTGCAAATTGAGCTCTCTGGCGACCAGCGAGGGGGAGAGAGAAGTTGGGTTGCTGGATTCCTCTATCGAGACCTTTACCTCTGTCTCTCCAAAGATCTCTCTCTGTCTTCTCTCTTCTTTTATCTGATTAAATCGAGTTTTACAGATCTTATATAGTAAAACCATTGAATAATGACGACGCCTACGTTCGTCTTCAACCAATCAAATTGATTGATAACAATCCACCTGATTCCTTCTCATTGGTCAATTTGGCCTGTGGCAGGTATTATTTTTCCGCCCCCAATTTCCAAAATCAAATTGACTCCTCCCCAACTTGCCTGACCCCGCCTTCTCGATAATGGTTTTTTCCATATTATCAACTGATAATCAGAGGAAATATTATTTTTAGCTTGTAATAGATCACCAGCTTTCATCTATTTAAAAATATCTGTTTGATCTTCTTTCCTCTTTGAATTATTTGTTTTGTAAAAACATCCGTGTGATTTTTAAAAAAAATATTCTTTACATGTCAGAATTCCCATTAGCACCCAAAACAATTTGCCAAAAGACATTTTTAGATAAGTCATAATTGGAAATAAACACTGGCTTGCTTTTGAAGTCCTTTGTGCATCGGCAGATTGAGTATTTCCTCAAAAGATTCTATTTACGCCCAAAACATCATTCTGAAGTTTCTCAGATAATACATATTGAAAAACAATTCATGTCAAACCCTGGGCTGACGTCATTAATTCTTTTATAAGACCCGATCTGTTTTGTGTGTGTGTGTGTGTGTGTTTCTCAGATCAAAAACGATCCGACATTTCACCTGTCAAACACCACATTTCAAGCCGACCGACATTTCAAATCTCTGTTTCGGAATATTTTGTGTTAGCTCGTTTAGTTCAAACGCGAGCGTATTTTGGTGAAAAAATGTTTTAAGTAATCTTTCGCTTTGAAGTTTAGCATGCGATGTCTATTTTTATCCCCCAACCGTATGGTATTTCAACAAGATTTTGACACATAAAAATATTAACTAAAAAAAAATTTTTTTTTTTTTTCTGTAACCGGCGTTCGCCCGGGATTGAATAATACATTTAACACAAAAAAAGTCACATCGACCCTACTGATCTGATGTGGCCCCTCTTTGGTGTTACATCTGTCTTGCTCTTTCTTCTCTCTCGCGCGCGCTCTTTCTTCTCTCTCGCGCGCGCTCTTTTTCTTCTCTCTCGCGCGCGCTCTTTTTCTTCTCTCTCGCGCGCGCTCTTTTTCTTCTCTCTCGCGCGCGCTCTTTTTCTTCTCTCTCGCGCGCGCTCTTTTTCTTCTCTCTCGCGCGCGCTCTTTTTCTTCTCTCTCGCGCGCGCTCTTTTTCTTCTCTCTCGCGCGCGCTCTTTTTCTTCTCTCTCGCGCGCGCTCTTTTTTTTCTCTCTCTCTCTCGCGCGCTCTTTTTTTTCTCTCTCTCTCTCGCGCGCTCTTTTTTTTCTCTCTCTCTCTCGCGCGCTCTTTTTTTTCTCTCTCTCTCTCGCGCGCTCTTTTTTTTCTCTCTCTCTCTCGCGCGCTCTTTTTTTTCTCTCTCTCTCTCGCGCGCTCTTTTTTTTCTCTCTCTCTCTCGCGCGCTCTTTTTTTTCTCTCTCTCTCTCGCGCGCTCTTTTTTTTCTCTCTCTCTCTCGCGCGCTCTTTTTTTTCTCTCTCTCTCTCGCGCGCTCTTTTTTTTCTCTCTCTCTCTCGCGCGCTCTTTTTTTTCTCTCTCTCTCTCGCGCACTCTTTTTTTTCTCTCTCTCTCTCGCGCACTCTTTTTTTTCTCTCTCTCTCTCTCTCTCTCTCTCTCTCTCTCTCTCTCTCTCTCTCGCGCACTCTTTTTTTTCTCTCTCTCTCTCTCTCTCTCTCTCTCTCTCTCTCTCTCTCTCTCTCTCTCTCTCGCGCACTCTTTTTTTTCTCTCTCTCTCTTGCTCTCTGTCTCCTATGCGCTCTCTATTATGAAACCGGCCGGTACACCGCATCACCCAGTATGCCCTTCAGTGCGTTGGTGGAATCGTCTTTGCTGCAATGTCCACAAGGCCGTATCTTCTGTGATCGTCTAGAGATTTTGTCTTCGGAGATACCGGGTGCTCGTTGACGGAAGCAGTTTCACAAGTAAAAAAAAATAATAATGAAAACATCAGCACATCAGCATATCGAAGAATTTTGAATAAACAAAGACTCCGGAGATTGGGTTATATGGAATGTATTAAAAGAAAACCATAAAAGAAATATATACAAACACATGTACAGTTTGGAGTATGAATTTGTAAGCAAGCATTTAAACTTCTAATTGGGGCTTCCCCTTGCTGGAATTCACAGGTCTATTAATTTAACCTTTTTTAGTTATCGGGCAATAGGCGAAGGGGGAGAGAGAGAGGAGAGGTGAGGTGGCTTGACTCTCGGACTCGCTCTGTTTTGCTCCGAATTCCCAGACTCTTTCTTCTGTTTTGCTCTGACTTTCTTGGTCTTTATATAGTAGAGCACTGGGCGGGGCGGCAATTCCCAATTCCTTCCCGACCATCAGAGTGCTCGATAACCAAATCGTCTGATACTCTCTCATTGGATAATTTGACTGATGACAGAAATTGGCCATCTCCCACAATCCAAGAATAATTCTAACTCCTCCCCGATCAATCAAAAACGCCCGATGGAAAATAACTAGTTTTCTCTCATTGGATAATTTCCAAACTGCGTAATACGCGATAACCGCGTAAGTAAGAAAACTGCGTCTAAAAAAAATGCTTCGTTAATTCTGCCGTTAGATGTGACACGTGTCATTATCAAAGGAAATAAACAATTTATTATTTTAACATCTCGACAAAATATGTTATTGAAAATTGTCAGTTGACGAAAACCTCTTGATTTATATTTCAGAACTGCGGTTCGGTTTGAGAATGAAAACAGTTGAGAATGTAATTTTGGGTTCAAAGGGTTTTATCAGTCATACAAAACCATTTAATATTTGATTCGACAAACATTCTTTGAAGCCGACAAATGCGTGTGTGAAATTTTAATTCCAAAGAAATTATTTATACTTGTTTTGATCTGTCACAAAACGGTCGGCGCATTCTTTGAACCTGACCAATGCGAACATGCGAATTCAAATCAGAAAAAAAATATCAACAATCGAATTATGCTTTGAATTCGTTCGGGCATTTCAACTTGGCTGTGGCACTTATTCCGTTTCAAGTGTCAAAGTGTATCAACAAAAGAAAACAGAGAGGAAAAAAAAATGTTTTGACAGAATTGGAATTCAGCGAGGTCTTTTCTTTTTCGATATCGGCTCGGGACAAAAATATAAACATATATCTTTTAGTTAACCGGTATTGCCCGGAATAAGATCTTAACATCTATCTTTCAATTACCCGATATTGCCCGGGATAAAATATTAACGTTAAATAAAAGCGTCACATCAACTCTAATGGTCTGACGCTGCCTCTCTTTGGTGTTACACTATCTCTTATGCTCTCTCTCTGTCTCCTATGCGCTCTCGCTCTCTCTCTGTCTCCTATGCGCTCTCGCTCTCTCTCTGTCTCCTATGCGCTCTCTCTCTGTCTCCTATGCGCTCTCGCTCTTTCTCTGTCTCCTATGCGCTCTCGCTCTTTCTCTGTCTCCTATGCGCTCTCGCTCTCTCTCTGTCTCCTATGCGCTCTCGCTCTCTCTCTGTCTCCTATGCGCTCTCGCTCTCTCTCTGTCTCCTATGCGCTCTCGCTCTCTCTCTGTCTCCTATGCGCTCTCGCTCTCTCTCTGTCTCCTATGCGCTCTCGCTCTCTCTCTGTCTCCTATGCGCTCTCGCTCTCTCTCTGTCTCCTATGCGCTCTCGCTCTCTCTCTCTGTCTCCTATGCGCTCTCGCTCTCTCTCTGTCTCCTATGCGCTCTCGCTCTCTCTCTCTGTCTCCTATGCGCTCTCGCTCTCTCTCTCTGTCTCCTATGCGCTCTCGCTCTCTCTCTCTGTCTCCTATGCGCTCTCGCTCTCTCTCTCTGTCTCCTATGCGCTCTCGCTCTCTCTCTCTGTCTCCTATGCGCTCTCGCTCTCTCTCTCTGTCTCCTATGCGCTCTCGCTCTCTCTCTCTGTCTCCTATGCGCTCTCGCTCTCTCTCTCTGTCTCCTATGCGCTCTCGCTCTCTCTCTCTGTCTCCTATGCGCTCTCGCTCTCTCTCTCTGTCTCCTATGCGCTCTCGCTCTCTCTCTCTGTCTCCTATGCGCTCTCGCTCTCTCTCTCTGTCTCCTATGCGCTCTCGCTCTCTCTCTCTGTCTCCTATGCGCTCTCGCTCTCTCTCTCTCTGTCTCCTATGCGCTCTCGCTCTCTCTCTCTCTGTCTCCTATGCGCTCTCGCTCTCTCTCTCTCTGTCTCCTATGCGCTCTCGCTCTCTCTCTCTCTGTCTCCTATGCGCTCTCGCTCTCTCTCTCTCTGTCTCCTATGCGCTCTCGCTCTCTCTCTCTCTGTCTCCTATGCGCTCTCGCTCTCTCTCTCTCTGTCTCCTATGCGCTCTCGCTCTCTCTCTCTCTGTCTCCTATGCGCTCTCGCTCTCTCTCTCTCTGTCTCCTATGCGCTCTCGCTCTCTCTCTCTCTGTCTCCTATGCGCTCTCGCTCTCTCTCTCTCTGTCTCCTATGCGCTCTCGCTCTCTCTCTCTCTGTCTCCTATGCGCTCTCGCTCTCTCTCTCTGTCTCCTATGCGCTCTCGCTCTCTCTCTCTGTCTCCTATGCGCTCTCGCTCTCTCTCTCTGTCTCCTATGCGCTCTCGCTCTCTCTCTCTGTCTCCTATGCGCTCTCGCTCTCTCTCCCTCTCTGTCTCGTATGCGCTCTCGCTCTCTCTCCCTCTCTGTCTCGTATGCGCTCTCGCTCTCTCTCCCTCTCTGTCTCGTATGCGCTCTCGCTCTCTCTCCCTCTCTGTCTCGTATGCGCTCTCGCTCTCTCTCCCTCTGTCTCGTATGCGCTCTCGCTCTCTCTCCCTCTCTGTCTCGTATGCGCTCTCGCTCTCTCTCCCTCTCTGTCTCGTATGCGCTCTCGCTCTCTCTCCCTCTCTGTCTCGTATGCGCTCTCGCTCTCTCTCCCTCTCTGTCTCGTATGCGCTCTCGCTCTCTCTCCCTCTCTGTCTCGTATGCGCTCTCGCTCTCTCTCCCTCTCTGTCTCGTATGCGCTCTCGCTCTCTCTCCCTCTCTGTCTCGTATGCGCTCTCTCTCTCCCTCTCTCTTTGACTCCTATGCGCTCTCGCTCCCTCTCTCTCTCTCTCTCTCCCTCTCTCTTTGACTCCTATGCGCTCTCACTCCCTCTCTCTCTCTCTCTCTCCCTCTCTCTTTGACTCCTATGCGCTCTCGCTCCCTCTCTCTCTCTCTCTCTTTGTCTCCTATGCGCTCTCGCTCCCTCTCTCTCTCTCTCTGTCTCCTATGCGCTCTCTCTCTCTGTCTCCTATGCGCTCTCTCTCTCTGTCTCCTATGCGCTCTCTCTCTCTGTCTCCTATGCGCTCTCTCTCTCTGTCTCCTATGCGCTCTCTCTCTCTGTCTCCTATGCGCTCTCTCTCTCTGTCTCCTATGCGCTCTCTCTCTCTGTCTCCTATGCGCTCTCTCTCTCTGTCTCCTATGCGCTCTCTCTCTCTCTGTCTCCTATGCGCTCTCTCTCTCTCTGTCTCCTATGCGCTCTCTCTCTCTGTCTCCTATGCGCTCTCTCTCTCTCTCTCTCTCTCTCTCTCTCTGTCTCCTATGCGCTCTCTCTCTCTCTCTCTCTCTCTCTCTCTCTCTCTGTCTCCTATGCGCTCTCTCTCTCTCTCTCTCTCTCTCTCTCTCTCTCTGTCTCCTATGCGCTCTCTCTCTCTCTCTCTCTCTGTCTCCTATGCGCTCTCTGTCTCCTATGCGCTCTCTGTCTCCTATGCGCTCTCTGTCTCCTATGCTCTCTCTCTCCTATGCGCTCCCTCTCTGCCTCCTATGCGCTCTCGCTCTCTCCCTCTCTGTCTCCTATGCGCCATAGCTCCTTCTCTGTCTCCTATGCGCTCTCGCTCTCTCTCTCTGTCTCCTATGCGCTCTTGCTCTCTCTCTCTGTCTCCTATGCGCTCTTGCTCTCTCTCTCTGTCTCCTATGCGCTCTTGCTCTCTCTCTCTGTCTCCTATGCGCTCTTGCTCTCTCTCTCTGTCTCCTATGCGCTCTTGCTCTCTCTCTCTGTCTCCTATGCGCCATCGCTCGCTCTCTGTCTCCTATGCGCCATCGCTCGCTCTCTGTCTCCTATGCGCCATCGCTCGCTCTCTGTCTCCTATGCGCCATCGCTCGCTCTCTGTCTCCTATGCGCCATCGCTCGCTCTCTGTCTCCTATGCACCATCGCTCGCTCTCTGTCTCCTATGCGCCATCGCTCGCTCTCTGTCTCCTATGCGCCATCGCTCGCTCTCTGTCTCCTATGCGCCATCGCTCGCTCTCTGTCTCCTATGCGCCATCGCTCGCTCGCTCTCTCTCTCTCTGTCTCCTATGCGCCATCCCTCGCTCGCTCTCTCTCTCTGTCTCCTATGCGCCATCGCTCGCTCGCTCTCTCTCTCTGTCTCCTATGCGCCATCGCTCGCTCGCTCTCTCTCTCTGTCTCCTATGCGCCATCGCTCGCTCGCTCTCTCTGTCTCCTATGCGCCATCGCTCGCTCGCTCTCTCTCTCTGTCTCCTATGCGCCATCGCTCGCTCGCTCTCTCTCTCTGTCTCCTATGCGCCATCGCTCGCTCGCTCTCTCTCTCTGTCTCCTATGCGCCATCGCTCGCTCGCTCTCGCTCTCTGTCTCCTATGCGCCATCGCTCGCTCGCTCTCTGTCTCCTATGCGCCATCGCTCGCTCGCTCTCTGTCTCCTATGCGCCATCGCTCGCTCGCTCTCTGTCTCCTATGCGCCATCGCTCGCTCGCTCTCTGTCTCCTATGCGCCATCGCTCGCTCGCTCGCTCGCTCTCTGTCTCCTATGCGCCATCGCTCGCTCGCTCGCTCGCTCTCTGTCTCCTATGCGCCATCGCTCGCTCGCTCGCTCGCTCTCTGTCTCCTATGCGCCATCGCTCGCTCGCTCTCTGTCTCCTATGCGCCATCGCTCGCTCGCTCTCTGTCTCCTATGCGCCATCGCTCGCTCGCTCTCTGTCTCCTATGCGCCATCGCTCGCTCGCTCGCTCGCTCTCTGTCTCCTATGCGCCATCGCTCGCTCGCTCGCTCGCTGTCTCCTATGCGCCATCGCTCGCTCGCTCGCTCGCTCTCTGTCTCCTATGCGCCATCGCTCGCTCGCTCGCTCGCTCTCTGTCTCCTATGCGCCATCGCTCGCTCGCTCGCTCGCTCTCTGTCTCCTATGCGCCATCGCTCGCTCGCTCGCTCGCTCTCTGTCTCCTATGCGCCATCGCTCGCTCGCTCGCTCTCTCTCTCTCTGTCTCCTATGCGCCATCGCTCGCTCTCTCTCTCTGTCTCCTATGCGCCATCGCTCGCTCGCTCTCTCTCTCTGTCTCCTATGCGCCATCGCTCTCTCGCTCTCTCTCATGGTTGTTTGTCACTACTTAGTCTACAAACTTTTGATTTGACATAAGAGTTATTAAGATTTGGGAAAATCTTTTTATCGATTTTTGGCCAAAAATTTGCCTGGAAAGGGTCAAAGTTCAACTATTTAGCCATTTGAAAACTCTATCAAACTCTAGTCTTTACACTTGAAATTTTAGATGTAGGTTACTTGAACATGGATCAAACTTTTTAATTTGGTTTGAGCCCAAAACAAATGTTATGGGGTCAAAATTGAGGTCAAAATTTAAAAAACTTTTAATTCTGCAGTCTCTACCAAATTATTCCCTCAATTTTTGGTCTAAACATTTAAAATTTTACATAAAGTGTATTCAGACATAGATCCATTGGCAGCACAATTTTCGGCCAAAAATTGATTAAAAAGCTTGCCCTAAGTTCAAAAGATTTGACCTTTGCAGTCTCTAGCAAACTAATCAGCCAGTTTTGAATCTAAACATTTGAAATTTTACATATAGGGTTTTCAGACATGCAGCAAGCTTTTTAATCAGTTTTTGGACGAAAATTTGGCTGGTAGGAGATCAAAATTGAGAGTTGACCTTTGCAGACTCTAACAAACTCCCCTGCCAATTTTGGGTCTAAGCACTTGAAATTTTAGGTGTAGGTAACCTGGACACTGGTCAAACTTTTCAATATATATGTATATACATAGGAGTAAAAAGTTAGGAACAATACATAGTGCTATGAGCAAAGCCAGGCTGAACTGCTAGAATATATATATATATATATATATATATATATATATAATTTTTTTTTTTTTTCAAAGGTCTGGCCAACCACTAATTAGATGAAAAAAGATATAAGTAAAAAAAAAAATAAATAAATAAAGAAGGAATAATTAAACTGATGATGTATTATCTTCTATATATACAAAAGGCAAAAATGTGTGACCATTTCGTGTATGTCTCGCAAACGCTTTTTTCGCACATGCTCCCGGGGGGGGGGGTTACGATCGCTTAGAACTGTTTATATACTCCCTTTTTTTTTTTTTTTTTTTTTTTTCACAGTGATAACCACTTATCAAGGCCCGGAAGCCACTCAGGGATAAGGGTTATTGCAAGTACATTACGTTAGTGAGGAGATTTTATGAAGTGTTTAATTAGGGGGGCGGTTAATTAGGAATTTGTTAACATTAGACTTGAAGACATCCAAGTTGTAGTCCGGAGGGAAGCAGGCAGACGGAACAGAGTTCCACAGGCGTGCAGTTCTAAGAAAGAAGCTTTGCTCATGAAATCCGCGTTTTGATTTAGGCACAGATATAGAGTGGGGAAAATTTTTCACAGTGGATTCAGCTAGACGGGTGTTTTTCGTGAAAGATTGGCGAGGGGGGACCAGGAATTGGAGTTCAGACGAGCACCTGCCATGAAAATAACAATAAAACAAGGATAGGCTCGCAACGTCTCTTCTGTGGGAGAGGGGTTGCAGGGTAGAGAAAAGGGCATCCCCCACTAAACCACGAAGTCTATTTTGTACTCTGTCAAGGCATGATAGGCTGTTTTTGGCAGCTCCTGCCCAGATATGGCAACAGTATTCCATCCTTGGCCGTACTTGGCTTTTATATAGATAGAGAATTGCATCAGTAGTGAGATATCTTCTGGAGCGGTAGAAGGATCCCACCATCTTTCCAGCGATCTTGGCAACAGACTTGATGTACGTGTTCCATTTCAGATCAGGAGTAAAGGTCAAACCCAGAAGCTTGTCAAAACACGGGGCCTCACCCAGACGAGAGCCATCCATCACAATTGATGCCAGCTGGGGATCAGAGCGTTGATGATGTAAGGATAGGAGTTTGGTTTTGGATACATTAAAGGTAACTAGCCACATCTTCCCCCACTGAACCACGCGCTCGAGATCAGAGGAGAGAGAATCCGAGAGAACTTCGTCATTTACAGCCTTTGATGTGTTGCCGTAGATGGTCGTGTCATCAGCATAGATGTCAACGAATGATTTCCCTAGATAATATCTAGGATTTGGGAACGCAGCGTCTAGATTTATTTACGTCGATTTTTACAAAATCATTGCTATTTCAGCCCGTCTTCAGCTTTTTCATATAAAAAGCAAAACTAATTCAAAGCTAAGGCAGTGTTCTCGGCAATCGCACCGGGAAACATCCAGAAGCAATCAGCTTTGG
This sequence comes from Euprymna scolopes, assembly GCF_053919585.1. Classification (NCBI taxonomy): domain Eukaryota; kingdom Metazoa; phylum Mollusca; class Cephalopoda; order Sepiida; family Sepiolidae; genus Euprymna; species Euprymna scolopes. The sequence goes on along the minus strand of NC_136526.1, from coordinate 43,070,546 downwards.
TCAATGTGGGGGGACAAACTCCTTATATCAGACAATTGCTATTCAATCTGGACAATGGGGAGCTGGTTTCCCCCTACCCAACATCTGTTAGGGAAAAAACCAGTCAAAGTTGGGTAAATAAACTCAAACGCTGCCTCGCAGCAAAAGTTAACTGTGTGACTTCTATTTGACCTCATTAATTAGGGCAAATAGAAGCAGCAGAGTTAACTTTTATTGCGGCCACCTATCAATACTTAAATAAATTCAAAATGTTTCTGTTGTATGTCGCCGTGGCCCGTTTCTGTTGTATGTCGCCGTGGCACGTTTTTTGTGTTTTTTTTTTCACACTTTAATTTCCAACTTTGCCTCAAGGGTTCGATCCTCATACTCACCAAAACTTTTTTTTTATTTTAACCCCACCTCTCCCCTGGAGTTTTGATTTACCCAAACCCACACACACACCTCAAAACACCCGGGCATCGCCAGGTACCCCCTGCTAAGTCTTTAATATTTGGAAGATTTAGAACTAATTTGTAAAGACGAGTTATCTAAAATTCATTCCAAAATGTGCCACACCTAATTTCGAAATATGGACGCTTACATGCAGTGATAAGCAATAAGAGATATGCAACAAAATATAAAATAACCATTTAACATTGTATATTGAATAGGTTTTATCCTAGCAATGTCATGTTTTTCTTTGCGAAATCTTTTTTAGACTAATTATGTTGACTTTTCGGACAACATTATACTCACCATGATAATACATTTATATTGATATAATTTGATTCTCTCTTTACAAGCGTGTGAAATAATAAAAATATTCAACATGTATGGAATACTTATTGTCTAAACTGTATAGTCATATTGGGATGATTAATTTGAATCGGGAATCGGAAAAATCAGAACTTTGGGGGGTATTGGAATCAGGAAATTTTAGTCTAATTTCCAATTCCAAAACGATTCTTTTAATTTTTTTCTTGACAATAAAAAATGAAGCAAACAAGTTTATTTATTAGTTGTTCTTTTACAACATAAGGCTAAGGGTAATTGAATAGGTTATAAATCCCACTCCAAGGTTTAACATTGATTTTCAAAGTCTAATATATTTCTTTTATTGGCACACTTGCTCAGGTGTTTAGAGGTGCGTGTTGAGCAAAAAGAAAAAAAGTGGTAGTAGGCAGGCAGGCTCAAACCCGTACCGCAAAAAGGAGAAAAGAATGTGAAAAAAAAAAAATTGACGTTTTTGCTGTTGCGTCCATCGCTAAACCGGAAATGACATAGGTTTAAATTAAGGCTAGTCAATCAAAAAGAGGGGGTGACTTTCGAAAATATCAGCAAAAAAAGCGACTCCTCCCTGTAGAAAAGTGGCCAGTGGTGATGGAATTAATGTTTTTGGATAATTTTTTTATATTTGTCGTCCAAAGGATCCAGCTTTAAAACAATACCGATCTCGTGAAAATCCGTCGCCTCTGTCGAAAGTTTTAGGTAGAGATACATACATACATTTAAACAGACAGGTAAGATTTATATTATAGACTAGCGAGGGGTACCCGGCGTTGCCCGGGTGTTTGGAGGTGGAGGGGAGGGGGAGTTAAAAAAATGTTTTGGTAGGTAAGTATGAGGATTGAACCCGAACCCTTGAGGCAAAGTTGTAAATTAAAGTGTGAAAAAAAAAAACGTGCGACGTTAACCATTGCCCCACCGCGATATGCTAACGGAAACACGTTTGAGTTTATTTAATTACTTGGATTTGGCAGGTGCCCGTTTTAATAAGTTAATGAGGTCAAGTTTGACTGCGGGATGGTATTCATTTACTGCGGAACGCTTCCCCCTCCCCCAAGATGTTATAGGAAAAAGACTAACCTACATGCAGCGAGCAACAAATGTTGAATATTTATCTTCCCGAAATCGAGCAAATTAAATAGACAGGCGAGCTTCGTTGTTAACTGTGAGATATTACGTTTATATGTGATATAAAATGTTTTAAAAAGTTGTGAAGCGACCGACCACTTCTCTGAAAAAAGCCTTTTGTAGACATACAGAAAAAGCGAACACACATACATGCATTTTCGCTTTTATACTTATAGATTACTGTAAGCATCGCTTTGTAAACCTTTTCTCACATATTCGATAAACGTTTCAAGGAGTTCACATTTGATATTAAGATTTAAAATGCTCTGGACAAGGTTTTTCAATTTCATAGCACGCTCTAGACACTGTTGTGGTCTGTCATCGGTTTCTTCTGAAATAATGTTCATGGTACGTATTTACTTTATACACAAGTGAAAAATATAGGTAAAAATCTCAATGAGTTTATCAAAATCTTGGATAAAATACATAAACGGAAAACCTTTAGAAGTTCTCTGAATTAAAAAGGAAATTATATCTACGTTTAAACTTAGACCCCCCCTCTCTCAAAGAAGACCGAGATTCTTACTGCAACCAAGAGAACAAAAAAAAGATGAAAAACAAATATGCAACAAATGAATGTTTCGAAAGGCAAGCCGCTTCTATCTACCTGGATAAGTTTATTCGTGTTGAAACTTATTTTAAAGCGTGTTTTTAGTTCAAAACAAACTTGGTGTTCATTCTGAGTTAGAACATTTTAAAATCGAACATAAAACAAATGCTCGTATGAACAGATCAAATACATGCCAACAATCATTTGAAAATATGTTCTACCAGTATTTTGTTTCGAGTTTTTGAGCGATTAGACAAGATTAAAAAGTTAGAATGAGCCGGAAATGATGATCATTTCATGTTAAATTAGTGTGCAAAATTGCTTTCCTACTCTAAATTCTCTTTCCACCACGTAACTCTGACAAAAAGTAGAATTTTGTTTCAGGGGAGTTATTTAGTTATGTGCTGCAGTTATTAGGGATTCCATTTTTGTTTGTGTCCTTTTTCTTTTCTCGTCTTATCCTCTGTCTCTGTTTTCTGTTTTGTTGATTTTTTTTTCTGTGTCCCTTGCTGTCATCATTATCCTTTCAGTGTGTTGCATTATGTATTTTTTATGTATGCATGATCATGAGTTTCCTGGTCTTCTAGTCGAGCTGTCTGAGTTCTTCTTTAGTCCACCTTATGAACGGACCAGAGTATCTTACTAATGATATTGCCCATGTATTTATGCCTTTTATTAGGTTTCTGCTGTATAATTTAGTTTCTAGTAGTTTTCTTGTTCTTCTGAGGTATTTCTTTCCAATTCTCTCTTTCATTTGTTGCTTTGATAGTGTCTGCTTCCAGAATTCCCAAGGCATCTTGTTCCCCTATTGCTGTCATCTCCAGTTTTCCCTTTCTTATAACTAGTAGTGCGCACTTTTCCATTCCAAACTCGATTTGGATATATTGGCTGAAGATTCTGGTGGTGTTTATTAGTGTCTCTAGTTCCTTTTATTTCAGAAGCCTTTAAAATTTGTTAATCATATGAACTCCCTCAGATGAGGGCACATAGACATTTCAACGAATAGATGTGAAACTATTGTAAAGGCTGTAGGCAAGTTATAAATAACCAATAAATAAAATTAAACTTTGCTAATGAATGTTAAATCTGTAAATGAGATTTATAACTCATTCTGTGGCCCTTCTCAGTCTTATGTTGTAAAAGAACAACTTCTAATAAAAAAATTAAAAAAAAAAAACAATTTGTGCTTGTTTCATTTTTTATTTAAAAATTTTAAAGAATCGGTTTGGAATCGGAAATTAGACGATAATTTTTCCGATTCCGATTAATTGTCTCAATACTAATACATATATATATACACACACGAGGGTAATTTAAAAAGTAAAGCTTTTTTTTTTTTCTGAAAAGGTTGAAAAGCAATGAATGGTACTATAAGAAAAAAAAGCGACTTTTTTTTTTGCTTTGTTGCATATTGTTTTTTTTAAAAGTGTCTTAGAGATAAAGAAGCTTAGAAAGAGTCTTATTAGATTGTTTGTCTTGAGAGATTCTTATATATTAAATGTTCATTCTTAAATGTGTTGAAGAAGAAGGAACTCTTGGAGTGAAGGGATAGTGTTCAGACAGTTCGGACATTGTGTAGACATGATGTAGATTCTCATTGTGGATATGAGAAGTCGAGATGTGTATGAAAAGACGTTTTATAACACAAATATATAATACAATTTAACTTTACCTTTTTGTAAGAATCATAAGACACAAGACGACTTTTACAAAACACATAATGGGTTATTTCGTCACGACCGGCTGTTTCCATCACCAAGAATTCAAAGTCTCACATTTTTCCTTGAAGTGACGTCTCGCTTCCTAGACGCCTGACTGTCTCTCTCCGAGTTTCTTCACTGACTGACTAACTCTAAAGTTTTTTCTCTATTCCTAGAACTTTCTATTTTCCGTGACGTCATACACATGTTAAAACATGTGCCTTCTTTCACCTGCTCTGGACATACGTGTCCAAAACTTTTCCTATTTCTATAAAAGGAATTTTAACCTATATTCAATATGTTAAAAACATTATCTTATAAGCTGCATTCTTTCAATTTAAAATTTCATAACAAACTTGAGAGTTCACATTCTTTTCTTGAAATATTTATCTATATTCTAAACAAATGTTTGTTTTACATTTTTAAATTCTCACACGTAATCTATTTCTAAACTAAATTATGAGGTTCGAATTTGTCTATTGTTATTTCATTTTCATTTTAAACTAAATTCTCCATTTTTATACTTACATGAAAAGGGGACAGCCCTTATCATGTAACAGCTTCAGAATTTTTCTATATAGTCACTACTATTCTCAGTGCACTTCTTAGTCTCACAACATCAGTATCTGCAACAGATGAAAATTTCAGATCATGAATGCATAAGTTCAGTCATCATAACAATGCAATTTGCAATCCCCTCTGATCCATTTAGCAGGATTTAAAAAATAGGAAGTATTCCTTTTGGAACACGCCCTTGTATATGGGATGTTCTACTCAGTGTCATCAAGTCTGGAATTTTAATTTTTAACTTTAAGCAGAGAAAAAAAGGGAATGTGCAAGTATGAAATATATTTCTGTTAAATGTTTGGAAGTTAATAAATTTCAATTGTGATACAGTCAAATTTCGCTACTACGTCACATGTAAAATGGAGAAAAAAAATGAATTTGAAAACACGCACACAATAGTGACATAGTAGCGAGATCGAGATTATGAGATGGCATAGTAAATTTATTTTTTTAATTTTGTTGGGACCGGGCAAAAGTGGCGGAGTAGTGAGATGTGACTAGTATATTTAAATAAGATTTGTTAATGTGTATGTATGTATGTATGTATATATATATATATATATATATATATATATATATATATATATATATTACTTTTGTATGCAAAATCCGATCCCGCATTTTGCTAATTCCTACCCTCTGATGAGAAGGAAAGTATTTCTTTGGAACTCCGCGGATTAAGGACTATCCACTTATCAAGTGTTTCCTTTTCAGATTAAATATGTTTTTAACTCTTTTTTTTAAAGTGTTTTAAACATGTTTTATTAACTGTTTGTTCTTATATATATATGTGTGTGTGCGTGTGTATATATAGTAGCAGGCTGCCCGGCATTGCCCAGTCATAAAATGATATTTTGATTAATGCAGATTTTGTATTTATTATATTGTATTGGATCCAATATATAGTAATGATTTAAAAAGTTAAAAGAAAATGACTTGTACCACTGAAAATTGAAACCAAAACGTTTAGCTTACAATTTACTTTTCCCTTTGACGTTAATGCCTGACCTATAAAGACATGTTTGCTGCAAGGCTAAAAATTAAAACATGAACCAATATCTATTACATTATGCATGCATATTTGTAATGCTGTTGTTCGACCTTCACCTGGAAAATTTAATTTCTTTAAATTTTTACACTTTTGCAGCGATTTTCCCGGGCTAAAATCCAAATATAAAGTTTCGCGTGGGTTCAAATACCCAATATATTAAGTTTCATATCTGTAGACCATAAAACTGACAAGTGTTTGGCAGGCAAAATTTTTTAAACATGTATATATACTAGCAAAAGTACCCATTGTTCACTGGGTTCAAAAACAGCCTACAGAAAATGGACTTGGATTTATGAAAGTATAAGTTATGAAAAGGAAGGGTTGTAAAGAGATAGCTTCGAATTTGGGGGTATCAAAACTAAAGCAAAATATAATGAAAGTAAAAATAAAATAGATAAACCCCATAATTTATTATACCAGACCTGTTCACACTGAAACACTTATCACAATATTCTGTCGGTCTATATTAAAAAACCTTGTTAAACTTTGTGACATATTTCCATTCTATGGAGGTCAGGTATGAACGGACACCCTATAATTTTATACCATATTTCTTCAAACTGAAACATAATTATCAAAGTATACTTATGCAGTAGATATGAAAAGTCTTTATTAAAGTTTGTGCCAATTTCCATTCTATGGAGGCCAGGCGTGAACGCAGACCCCTCAATTTTATTATACAATCCCTATTTTAGTTAAAACATAATTATCAAAGTATTCTTATGTACATCTATATCAAAAACACTTGTAAACGTTTTTTTTTATTTTTAAATTTATTTCCTTGCATTGTGGACCAGGCGCATATGCAGACCCCACAATTTTAACAAATCATCATTATGCCAGATCAAACATACCCATTCCTGTGTCTCGATACATCTATCATTATATGTAATCAGTTTTCTATAATAGCCAACCATATAGGAGCTTATTCGTGACCAGACACACACACAGACGTTCAGCTTTATATCATATATATTCTTCCAATTAAGAGGAAAAAAAAAATTTCTGCTCGTCTTAAATCAAGAATTTATAAATATATTTTTTTTTCAATTTTTTTTTTTACTAGTGCTTAATGATTCTAGATATTTGTATTAGTGAGGATAGGATCTCAAAAAACGAGAATCTAAGATTTTGCAGTAAAAAGGAGAATCTAACCTAGCTTGTTTTTGCAAAATAAAATGGGATGCAAGAAATTTCTTCCCTACACACCCAATTTCCTCCCTGCAGATAGCAAATGAAACTCCACAAACAAAGCCATACCGTTAACTCAAATTTTATTCTTGCAGTATCAGAAATGAAAGTTCTTTGGTCACGGTAAGTCCTTTGCAAAAACAGTGGCTGGATTAGCTATCCATACACATGGAGCCATTACTTATGATTCCTCTGTGGGAATGTTAGTTCGGGGTTTCCGTAGAAGGATGTCCATGTTGTACATGGTGAACATGGCGTGAATGTTGTCACCCAATACGGCACATTTTGGGACCTCGTGGTCTCTGGAAGAAATAGGAATAAATTCACATAATCAAATATATCAAGCCGAACACTGAATATCCTCATTGGTAAAAAATAGAGTTCAGCAATTGTGTTGTCTCTGTATTTAGAGAAATGTCCTTCGTCCACCCACTGCATGGTGTAAAATCCTAGCACTCTATAACGGAGCACCGCTGTTTGAGTCTTTACTGTTCCGAGAGAAAAATAACGCACATGTAATACAAAATTGGTGCCAAACTGGCGGCTTCAAATTGAACCAATCAAAGACCGTCTAGCAAATCATGTTAGACAGGCAAACAAAATGGCGTTTGTTATGGAATCTCTCTCTCTCTTTCTATATATATATATATATATATATATATATATATTTACTATAATACATACCTACAGACACTAATGTTTCATCCTTTCGGGAATCATCAGTGCAGGGTGTCACAATTAATGCCAGTCGAGATCTGGTTTTATTAGCAACGAACCATTCGACTACCGTCAACCGGGAGAAATACAGTTGAATTTAAACATTTATTCTTATTAAATGCTTTTAACGTCAGTCAGTGATCTAGTCATTATATGACGATCTACGCATATGAGCTAAGTTGACCGACTTTATTACAACTGAAAGTGCTCAACGATAAGAAACAAGTTTCTCAAAGGGCCTGACGTGCATGCGTTCAATTGAGTTATATGCATATAGGCATAATCGAAACGTTAAATTCTGAACTTCAGAAGTGATTATTTGACTTGGGTCTGTTTATTCTAATAGCTGGATATGTATAGGATGGTCACACAGCATCTGGTATTCCCAGGTGGTCATCCATCTGGTACTGACCAAACTTTTAACATCCCTTAACTTCTGGTGATATAATTAGAACCTGTGTGTCAACGTTATTACACAGTATCTGACGGAGACACATATTCATATACACAAGGCTTTACAAAAAGGAGTAAAGGAGCACGCTCTTTTTTTTTTTTTTTTTTGCTGCAGTTTTGGGGTGGCATACTTGTGTAGCAATGTGTGTTGACTTAAGAATTTATCTGTCCCGAACATTTTTTTTTTCTTCATATTTTTTGTTAAAATTCGCATCATTTGAAAAGTATGTTTTTCCTGCTTCCATTTGCCATCAAAATCTTTTGCTGGGGATAAATTGCTATTTGATTTTAGTTGTCTTAAAGAAATCAAACATTGTGAAAATCAGCCATAGAAATAAAAAAAAAAAAATTTTTTAAAAGTGGGGGGGCGTTATCATTAAATTTGATAACTCTTTTGTGTTTATATGTGCCCCTTATGCTTCCAACGATGTTCAGGGAATGACATCACAAACTTCGCCTGTTCTGGTTCCCTGTTGGTCACTTGGTATCTGGCAGTCATTGTTGCAAAGGCTCCGGGCATTGAAAAGTTCTGTCTAATGAATCATCACTCTCCTACTTTGTGAAAAGATCAAGAGGGAAAATCATCTTGTACTGGTAACCAAAGTTTGTATCACTAGGGAGCAAATGTCATTTCAAGCTATAAGAAAAAAGAATAACGCGAATAATTTGATGAAAGACTATATAATTCTGATCATTCACAAGTCTCTTTTAACATTCATGTCTGGACAGCCATCTTTGGTAAAGTCTGGGCGATTTTCGTGCTTAGTGATTTCAACCCTAAGTGGAGAGGCAATCTCTCAGTGATATGAATTTTAGTGAGTGATTTTCGAGTTAAGTCATTTCAACACTAAGTCAAGGGTTAGAGAGCAGAGCAAGTTCGGGTGATTTTCAAGTTTAGTTTCGACCCTAAATTGAAGCAACATGGACTCCGGTGAAGAGCAGAGCGAGTCACTGAAGATACTTATGCAACAACTTATATTGAGAATTAACTGGGGATGTCTCTACCTCCTACCAATAGAATTTAATTTATAATTTTCAAATATACCTGATCTGTTTAATTTCTTGATATATTTACTTGTTCTTATATGCGAGGATCTACTATTCTGAGACTAGAATAGCCAACGGGTGTACAACATGCCCTTTTTTTCTTCATCTATTTTTCATTTTTCCCTGCTAACATGATAGAACCCTCCTTCTCCTCCCTTCTGACTGGTCACCTGAAATTACAGATGCATTTGCTAAATTGGCATTAAACACAATCCTTGTTTAATTCATTATCAAAACTTCAACCACGGCAAGAGTCTTTTGACAGGTCATTTAATTTTCAACTCTGTTTTATCCACTGCATTGTATGTGTGGTCCTTTTCAGATTTTGACAAGCACTTGACACATTTCAGAAAACTGGTCACCATGTCAGATATCAGTCGAGATGTTCTGTGTGTGTGTGTGTGTGTGTATATATATATATATATATATATATTAAAAACAAAAAAGACTGATGGTCAAACCTCCCCCTTGGGATCAGCACCCCCCCCCCCCTCTGTCCGGCAGATTTGCTTGATAGAACCACCCTTAGTGGAAGGTGTTTAACACATCTGGATAAAGGCTTTTTTTTTTTTTTTTTTTTTTTTTTTAAATCAAAATGTATACCAATTTTTATTTCACAAATCCTTAGGAAAAGTGAATCCAACAAGGCTCTCTTTTCTTATCAGATTCCATTTTATTTTTGCTGTTCAAAATAAATCAAGTTTTCTTTGAAAAAAAAAACAAAAAAAAACAATATTCTTTTATCAATCCTTTCTTTTATGACGCCTACAAGTATTTAACACAGTTCAAACTTTTTTTTATTTTTTTGCTTTTTCTTTTCTTTTACACAGTCTGAATCCTGGCGTTGGTTTGTTACATATCAATCCTTTTAATTCATCAACATTGTCATATATTATTTTTGTTGACACAAAAAAAAAAAAATAGCAGCCGTCCAGCACACACACAAAAAAAATCTCTACTATTCTATAAAAGTCACTTTATGCATGGGAGTTCTTTCCTAATAGGCTACACCATTTTGGAACCTATCTTTCGCAAATTTCACACAAAGGTAATTTATATATAACGATGTACGATCCGGCACCATTCATAACGTTACCGATGTGGCAGGTGTCCTTTGATCGCACCTTGTCTCGTTACAAGTTGGCCTGTTGATCGTCCTTACCCACTGTGTTTTCATGGAGGGGCACTTTTCCTCTTGATCGAATCGTCTTTCTACCATGTGTAGGGAGTCTCCGGGTACATCAATCACTCCGCTGGTCCTTGCGGTTTGCTGAAAAATAAAGAGTGCTCACCACAAACAGAACTCTGGGTTATAACAGTAACAAACTATTTATTGTTTTCATTACTTCATAACAACTACTGTCTAATTTGAGGCGACTGACTATAGCAGTGAACGATGTAAGACCAAACCAGTAAAGTCACAGTTCCCATTAATACAGGCTAGTTCCCATCATAACATCAGGCCCTGAAGGGCTCCCCAAATCGGGACCGCTGGACAAGCCCAGCCGCTTGGTTTGCTGGCTAGGACTCCTCTGCTGTTTAGAAATCCTTTTTCTAAATCTAACCCCTTTTTCCCCACCTCTCCTTTAGAGAGTGGTTACAAACACCTTTCTTTCTTTCTCTTAGAGCTTATCTCTACCAAACCTCAACCCCCACCTGCACTGAGGTTTTTACTTATTACCAATTAGGTGTGGTTAGTCACCCCAAGTCGAACAATGCTTGGCAGCGACCCCTGCCCTTGACCCCCCATTCTTCATACCTATCAACAGAGGTTTTTTTAAAAACAACCTTTTCGTTGTTAACAGATATATAACAGCAAATGAGATAAAATAAATATCATTTGTTTTTTTTTTCTCTGACAAAAGCCCATAGACATTTCTGTTTAAACAACATCAAACCATCATCATTAGAATTCAGCCGTGCGAATTCCTCTGAGGTCACTCGGCATCGCCCGGTCCCCATCGGGTCACATATATATCTGGCAGTGTTCTTAGATAAACTCATCCGATAAGTATCAAAAATCCAAAAAAAAAAAAAAATCCAACCTTAAAAATAGTCTTTCTCTCTTATAGATAAAAAAGAATTTTTACAGGGAAATATTTTATGTTACACCGGCAAACGAAAATAATAAAATTTCATCAAATCATTTTAAAAAAAAATGTCATTTTGAGATATATCTTAATGGTAGAGCATTCAACTACAGATCGGATGATCCCCCATTCAAGTCTGAGTGGATCTCACTATTTTATTTTAATTTTTTTCTTATTAATGATTTCAATTTATAATGAAAGAAGAGGCACCATTTTAAAATGGCCACAAACCATTTCTTTTTTTTCTTTTTTCTTTTTTTACATGGGTGTCACCGCTTATCAAGGCCCAGAGGCCACTCGAGGATAAGGGTTAATAGGTATACATTAGTCATTGTGATTTTAGCATAGTAAACAGTGGGAATTTTGTAACTTGGATTACTTAGGGGGACGATTCAATTAGAACTTGTTCACATTGGACTTTTTCTTTTTTTTTTTTTTTTTTTCATAGGCATCAACACATTATCAAGGCCAAGAGGCCACTCAAGGATAAGGGTTAAAGAGTGTACAGTAGAAATTGGACAATATAATAATCATTAGTAATGAAAATTTGTTAAATTTGATAACTTATATGGAACGGCTCATCAAGAACTTATTTATATTAGACTTGAACACAACCATATTGTAGTCAGCTGGAAAGCAGGAAAACGGAAGACAATTCCACAGGCGTGCAGTTCTAATAAAAAAGCTTTGTTCATGAAATCTACGTTTAGGTTTAGGCACAGATAAAGAGTGGGGGGGAATTATTGATAGTGTTTACAGCTAGACGAGTGTTTCTTGTGAAAGTTTGGTGAGGGGGGACCATAGATTGAAGCTCAGTCGAACACTTTCCATGAAAATAACGATACATCAGAGACAAACTCGCAACATCTCTTCTGTGAGATAGAGGTTGCAAGGAAGAGAAAAGGACATCTCCTACGAGGCTACGAAGTCTATTTTGAACTCTGTCAAGGCAGAACAAGTCCTTTCTAGCAGCTCCTGCCCAGATATGGCAACAGTATTCCATCCTTGGATGTACCTGGCTCTTATATAGATAGAGAATAGCATCAGCAGTGAGATATCTACCAGATCGATAGAAAGATCCCACCATTTTTCCAGCGGCCTTGGCAACAGATTTGATGTACGTGTTCCATTTAAGATCAGGAGTAATGGTCAAGCCCAGAAGCTTGTCAAAACTTGAGGCCTCCTGAAGACGAGAGCCATTCATTTCAATTGATGCCAGATGGGGATCAGAATGTTGATGATGTAAAGAGAAGCTTGGTTTTAGATGCATTAAAAATAACCAGCCACTCCTTTCCCCATTGTACTACATGCTCAAGATCAGAGGAGAGAGAATTGGAGAGAACTTGGTCGTTTACTGTCTTAGATGTGGTACCATAAATGGTAGTGTCGTCAGCATAAATGTCTACAAATGATGTAAGGATGTGATTTGGAAGATCATTAATGTAGATCAGGAAAAGAGTTGGGCCCAGGATGGACCCCTGAGGGACACCAGCATTAATACTGTGGGCTTCTGATTTTTGCCCCTCAACTACTACTCTTATGAACCTATCAGAAAGAAATGATTTAATAATTAAGAAGACATTTCCAGCTATACCATAGCTAGAGATCTTATGAAGTAAACCTTTATGCCATTTGTTTTCATATTTTAAAACTAAACATTAAGTGATTTTTTCCATGGCATTCATCGTCAAGCCCAAATATCAGCTGACATATTGTAAACAAACACAGACGGAATTTGATGAATGACATTATTGTTATTTTCTAGTTTTTGCAACTTATTCCTCGTAATCTATAATAGAAATCTCACCTGTCTGTTTAAATGTATGTATGCTTGTATGTCTCGCAGAAACTTTCAACATGAGATTGATATCATTTTAAAGCTCGACCCTTCAGACAACAAATATCGAAAAAATTTGCTAAAAGCATTAACTGGGCACTTTTTTTCAGGGAGTGGTTGTTTTTTCGCCGATATTTTCGAAAGGCATCGCCTCTTTTCAATTGTCTAGCCTTAATTATAACCTACGTCACTTCTGGTTTAACGATGGGCGCAACAGTTAACGCGTCACATGTTTTTATTTATTTATTTTTTTTTTTTTTCACCTTCTTTTCCTCCTCTGCGGTACATGTTTGAGCCTGCCTGCCTACTATCACTTAATTTTTGCTCAACCAACACCCTTACACAAGCCTCCACTTTCTTCTCCACCTTCGCGTCACGGGTTCAAGCCTGCCTGCCTACTACAACTTTTTTTTTTTTTTTTTTTTTTGCTCAACACACACCTATAAACACCAGGGCAATGCCGGGCACTCAGGCTAGTATATAATAATCAAGAGAACTGATTATACATATGCAATCTGCACAAATTAAAATATCATGTTTGAGCGTATCATATGACTGGGCAACGCCAGACGATCAGCTAGTATATTTAGTAAAAGATAAAAGAAAAAAAATTTTAAGTTGTAACAGTTCTTCAAATGATTTTTGAAAATGCAGGAATTTCTGGTCTTTCAGATGCAGTTCCATAGTTCTTGTGACAGGATAACATATCATATAGAAATCAATAACTAAGTGTACAATGGAAAGTTTTCAGTTTGCTATTAAATGGGGCTCTCAACACCCTTAACCCTGTCATTATCCTGTGTTTCCTTTTCTCTTTAGATATAAAAAAAAAAAAAAAATAATAATAATAATAATGTTATTTTTTTTCATCCCTTTACAATTTCTGGCTTAACAGCAAGGTTTTAATGTTTCGGCTGTTGGCTTAGATTTCTTTTCTACAGGTAGTTTGCACCTGAATATCGCTGTCCTTTCTCTCAACGGTTGTAACTCCTGCACTCTATTTCAATTTCAGTAGAGATCACGTATTGGTATACCTTCTCTGCTCACGTGCTCTGTTATAAATGTTTTAAGTTCACCTAACCTTTTTCTATGATTTTCAGTACTACCCATATTGCAATTACCAATACGCCTATGATTAAAATGACCTTTGCCACTGGCCAAGCTATTGTACTAACCATATCCTCACCCAATTGAATTTTCCCTGTATAATAGACTTAATTGAGCTCTTGAATGATTCTTCAGTTTCCAACCTTTCTTTTGCCTAATAAGGCGGCAGGAAAATCTATGGCCTAAAGGCTGCGCATCACATGACCAATTTTATAATCGATAATGGGAATGTAATTGATATCGTTTTGGCAGACTTACTGTTACAAACTCTACATAATTCAATCTCTTCTTGAGTGGCTACTGCCCAAATTCCATCGGACACAACCACGGTCGAGAGTAACACTATGTTGGTCAACACTTCTACCTGACAGTTTTTCATAATTCCTTTGGCTATTTTAATAATCCCAAAACACACGCAAACCATACTGGTACCCCATTCTCTCTGGCTGGTTGAGATTATTGTACACACATAGAAAAGAAGATATGCACTAAGTCCCAGTGGCAACACTTAACTTCGTCTGGTGATGGACCCCTCAAAATGTAATCAGACACTCACTGGTCACTGAAATTTCCCACTCTAATACCCCAAGTGCACAAAATGAGATGATCCTAAGTCTGTGTCACATTACCTCTAATATAC
>NC_136526.1:43003203-43050703 GCF_053919585.1 Euprymna scolopes | reverse complement strand
TCAACTATTTAAATTAAATCAGGTCATGATGTTATCTGACACACGCGTAGAACCGGTCGTCGTTATGAGAGGACAGTTTTTGTTGATCCCCCTCCCTGTAGAAAATTGTTGATTTCAAGGTGAAAAAATTAATGTTTTTGGCCAATTTTTCGATATTTTTCGGGCAAAGGATGGAGCTTCAATATGATACCAAGTTTGTGAATTTTTGTTCTGCGAACACACACACACACATACATACATAGATACACACATTTTCACTTTTATATATATAGACTAGCGGGGGTACCTGGTGTTGCCCGGGGTGTTTAGAGGTGAATGTGCTCGGGCAGGGGGGGAGGGGTAATCAAAACATAAGAATAAGTGAAGTAAATATTTTTAAATATTAAATTATAAAATATTTTATATAAAAAAATTAAAAAAAAAAAAAAAAAAAAAACTGACGTAAGGCAAACGAACGATGATAAATGTAAAAATCGGGAAAACAAAGACAACACGAATGTGATGTAAAAAAAAAAAACAGAAAAACGAACATTAAAACTTCTTTAAAAAATCTGAAAAATAAAAACCAAAAAAAACATAGAACGTGAAAAATGGCTTAAATAACCCTATTTCAATATTAAAATCGAAAAAGAAAAAGATGCCTCACACCATGATTCGAACTTACAACTTTTAGCTAAGGACTAACCGTAGCCCTCTAATCAAGTGAGCTAAGACGACGTTGACAAAAATTTTTTTTTTTTAATATTTAAACTAAATCATGTTCCGACGTCATTTGCGCATGCGTAAAAGCGAACTTGTCATGAAGGACGGTTTTTGCTACACCCTCCCTGTGCAAAACTTATGATTTTAGGGTGAAGGAATTAATGTTTTTGGTCAATTTTTCGATATTTGTTGGTCGAAGGTTCGAGCTTTAAAATGATACCTATGTGGCGAAAATGCGTGGCCCGTGTCAAAAGTCTTTGCGAGACATACAAACACACACACACACACACATTTTGCCTTTTATATATATAGACTAGTGGGGGGTACCCAGCATTGCCCGGGTGTTTGGAGGTGTGTGTGTGTGTGTTAAAAAAAAACGTTGTAAAAAAAAAAAAAAAAAGCTTTAGTAGGAAGGTAAGATTGAACCCCGAAGCCTTGACACGAAGGTGGAAACGAAAGGGAAAAAAAGCCAGACACCTAACCATCTCGGCCACGAGAGTAGAGGAATTGATAAGTGTGTAGAGTTAAGGGTTAAAAAGTGAGTCGAGTCAAAGAGGTTTGATTGACAGGTGGCCGCTTAATGAGGTCATCGCAGGAGCATTAAGATGACGTGGCAGTTTTTTATTTACTGCAGGGCAGCTTTTTGGGGTTGTTTACTTTGTTTCAATGCGGGGCAGTTTTGGCTTCCCCAAGATGATGGTGGGGGGGGAACCAGCTCCCCATTTAAAGGGGATTGTCCAAATTGAATAGCAATTGTCTGATATAAGGAGAAACTCCGCATTGATCAAAGCTGATTGCTTTTGAACCTTCCTGGCGATCGCGACCGCAATGACGCCAGATCCGAATTAGTTTTGCTTTTATAATATGAAAAGGCCAAATTCACACGCAGCGATCCAAGAATGTAGAATATTTAGCTTTTCAAAGTCGGGCAAATTAAATAGACAGGCGACCCCTGTGTTAACTCTTAGATATTATGATTTCGACGTGATATAAAAAGTTTTAAGAACCCGCCAGAAAAAAGGCCTTTTGCAGACATACACAAAAAGCGAACATATAAATACACATACATACATATACACACACATTTTCACTTATATATATATATATATATATGAGAGAGAGAGAGAGAGAGAGAGAGAGAGAGAGAGCTAGATGTGTGGATGTGCTGTAATAAGTTGGAGTATATTAGCACTCTCCCCATGTTTTAAAAGATCAAGAGGGAAATTGTACTTCTGAAGAATAAAAATCAAAAGTAAAAAAAATTCAATAATTGTTCGTAATGAAAAACGATTGAGTAAATGTTAAAATGCTGTGTTTATGTTGTCATTGGCAAAACTCTGATACGGGTATACACTTTTGCTCTTTAGGATTGAGCCAACCTCAGTTACAAATGTCGCACGCACTTCAGATGTTACCATTTACTGCAGCAAACATGTGCTTGACATGCAGGTTCAGGAAGGAATCTGCCAGCAGGTTTCTGGTACATCATTACGTGGAGTACTGCCTTGTTACCAACCCGCCAGGCAAGTTTGTTCAGGGATGCATCTCCCCCAGTGAAATAGACATGCCCCTAGATACCAACCTCGAAATTTCTAGGATTTGGCATGTACATATAACACTTAGCCTTCCCAAATGGTCACCTATTGTGTTTATGTACAAAAGTTATAAATCCACTTTCTACTTAAAGTATTTTTAGATTGGCTTGATTATCAAGTTCTGGCCGATTTTTTTTTTTTTTTTTTTTTTTTTTTTACATGGAAATCACCTCTTATCAAGGCCTGGAAGCCACTCAGGGATTCTTTGTATTGGTTAGGCAATTGCTCTAACAAATTTGTCCAATAAGCCTGGGAGTAACCATCTAAGTGTAGCTCTGTATATACTGAGATCACTCTGTCAGAGTAGTCGTAGGACAAAAGAACTAACTTTGAAGATGTTAACTGATGAATCCTAGCCTTCTTTGTTAACACCTCCACCCACAGTTGAAATTCTGCAGTTTTT
Organism: Euprymna scolopes; assembly: GCF_053919585.1. Lineage (NCBI taxonomy): Eukaryota > Metazoa > Mollusca > Cephalopoda > Sepiida > Sepiolidae > Euprymna > Euprymna scolopes. Next base: position 43,048,003 of record NC_136526.1, on the reverse strand, counting down.
CCCATAAATATGGGGAGTTTTGATCCACCTGACCCAATTTTGAGGATATGATGGGGTGTGGTGTCCATATCAACCTCGTTCATATTTACTTCTAAAATTAACTAGATGAATAAAGCCTATTAATAACACATGTTAGTACAATCAAAATGCGGTAGGAAACAAATGCCAAAAGGCCACTATTCGCCCATGTATGGAGTATTGCTGTCATATTTGGGCTGGTGCATCGGCTACTAGTCTCTCGCTCCTTGACAGGGTTCAAAAGAGAGTCGCAAATCTGATAGGCCCTAAACTGTCATCTAAGCTTCAGCCTCTGTCCCATCGTCGAAACGTTGCATCCCTCTGCCTGTTCTACAAGTATTATAATGGTGAATGCTCTGAAGAACTGCAAGTACTTGTGCCCCCACGACGTAAACACCCTCGACAGACCCGACTAGCTGCAAAATCCCACCCCCACACTGTAGAGATCCCTAGATGTAAAAGATCTTTCTACTCTAGTAGTTTCTTCCCCAGAACTGCTAGACTTTGGAATTCCATTCCAGGTCACTGCTTCCCCAACTGTACTGGCATGCATAAGTTCAAGTGCAACGTGAACCAACATCTCGCTGCCCTAATCCCTACATAGTACCCCAGTAGATGTTTCCCCTGATAGTAGCTCCCTACACCAAAGTGGCAATGTGCCTTGTTTGGGGTGAAAATGTAATTTAAAAAAAAAAAAAAAAAAAAAAAAAATGCGACCAAAAATGTAAAAAAAAAAAATGTTGACAACAGTGAAAATTTTTTTTTTTTTTTACTCACGTGACATGGCAGATTTTTTTTTTTTTTTTAACTGGTTAAGCACAGGCTTCTTAGTGTTTTTTTTTCTTTCTCTTCATGTGTCTGTGTGTTCGTCCTTTCTGTGCTTTTTTTCTTTTCTTTTTTTTCCAATGGTACGGTGGCTAGCATAAAAATGTTTGTTTTTCAATCTTATTCATGATTGGCCAAAAATGCACCCTTAGGTCAAATAATCCTGGTTACGGCACCATGTGACGATATCCTTGTCAGGATCGCATCAATATAAACAACACGAAACAAGTATTGAATATATAATAGTTAGGTTTTGGGTGTGTGATACTACCATCTAGTGTGGAAATAGAAACCCCCGTCATTGTCTGTGGATAGCTATCTAGTCACCCAGTTTGACACCGACATCATCGAACTGATCACTTCCAAGGCGATATCTCAGACTGCCTTTCATCAACAACTCCATAGACCTTTATATAAAGAATTCTGCCGAATTTTGTAGACTCGAGTATCTAAGTGTTACTTATGTGATACGGCTGTGATCTTTGAATCGCATAAACAACTCTGATATACAACTCGCATAAATTGACTTTTGATTATCTGTGTAAACCTTTCCATTGTTTGAAAGGAATCTATTTTTAGAACTGACGTTAAATTTTTAACTACAAACTTTCTATATTTTGTCATTTGCTAAACATTGGCCCCACGCCTTTTCTCCTCTGACCCATTTACAGTATCATACTACTACAGGCCTAAATAAGAGAACCATATCTTGTACAATTGTGAATGACTTCTGTTTATAATACCACATACATTTTGTGCTTCCTGGCCACCAGACGATTTCTTGCTTAATGCCACTGTAATGCTGTACTAACCGGTTTGTGAAAAAAACTTGACTGTTGTCCCATTCCTTCATAAAGAGGTCATAATTTCATCCCTGTAGGGAATCATCAGGCTAGAATGCATAGAATTCATGTTAGCTTTATACATATCAATATATATTAATGACACTCTCCGACATTGTTAAAAACTAAATTGAATTGAATATATTAATTTTATTTATTGCAGACTATTATCCTCATCATTTAATTGTTTCACAATGTTTCAGACAACTATTCCTCTGGCCTTCGTCAGGTGGAACCGTGACAGGATAGGAACTCTGAATCTCCTAACTGCATTCCACAGGTTACCACCTGACGAAGGCCTGAGGAATAGTTGGTCAAAATGTTGTGAAATAACTAAGAAAAGATGAGGATAATAGCCCGCAATAAATAAAATTAATAAATAATACTCGTCTCAATAATGAATTCCAATTAAATAATATAGAATTGAATGTTATTTTTTCACTTCCAAACTAGAAACTAATCACGTCCTCAGTTTCCTTGACATTGCTATATGCGACACTCTAAACTGCCTTAACTACTCAATCTATAGAAAATTAATGAATAAAAACGATCTTATGCACTACCACTTCCTTCATATAGAACCAGGTGGGGGGGGGGTCTGCACAATTCTGCTTTGTGGGACCAATTAATGTAATCAGGCTGTTGCCAGCCTCAAAACACAAGGGCTAACCTTGTCCCTGTGGTTACATCTTTATCTTCGTCTAGTGATAGGCCCTTAAAAATGTGACCAGACACTCACTGGTCACTGTCAGTTCGTTGTCAGTCATCAGGGTGAGTTCTTAATATAGGTGCTCTGATGTTGCTGGTATATCGCCTCTGTTACAGTTTAGGTGCCAGGGTTCATGGGAGATCTATCAAAAGTCAATGATAACTCTGGAGATCACTTTCTGATAAATGAAAATAATTATTGCAAAAGATATTTTCACATACAATCGTGCAAAGAAAATTTAAACTATTCAGGTTTTTAAGGACAATTCAACATAAACTGTTTCAAGATGCGGTATTTTTCAACTTGAATTCAGATGGTTTCTCGGTCAGTGGAGGAAGAGTTTTTCTACATAGCATTCCCAGGGAGCTATCTCAGCCTCTGGGCCACCAGTTCCAAAAAAGCTGACTCGTCCCCTTTCAAGGCTGGCAAACAAGTCTTTTATTTATGAAAAACAATGTTTTTATGAAAAGCCCTAATTCTGACCCCCATCTCTCTGAGATTAGCATTTTCTCCTCTGTCGTTTGGAGAGTACCCATTCTATTACCTTAATCTTTTCTTTTTGTTCTTCTGAAATTCTATTTTCTGTCTCTATCACTCTTTCTATTAATCCATTTCTCTCTTTAATTTCTTTTCTTTCTTTTCCCTCTGAAGTGTTTTTCTCTCTCATCATTAAAGTTATGTCTTATCTGCAAGGTAGTCTTTTGTTTGACATAAAACACATGACTTACTGCTGATATTTTCGTGTATGTCAAACCAGACACTGTGTCACCCAAACGTCTATTTTACTTTGAGAAATTAATTTTTCTCCACAATATCTCAGCAAAAAGATATTCTATCATTTCTCTGGGCATACGAGACATTTTTGGGTAAGTGTCAACACTCCCGACCAGACTTAACCCTCATGGTTACCAGCAAGATAATCTGGTGCTGTTTGGGTGCATGAAAATAGTGTTATACTTAACAGAATAAAATCTGGAGTGATTGTTTCTTTCTCAGTCCGAAGAACTGACAGAATTTGCACCCCTGCCTACCTCTACAATGGCGAAACCTAGATGAAAATCCTTAAAATATCCTTTTCATTCACAATGCCAAACGTAAATCTGTTAATACTCACAACAAAAACATTTCAAACATTTCCTCTCACATAACCAACACAAATAATACCAACAAGATTAATAAAAAATAAATCTTGGTTCTTCCTAACTCTATCTTCACTTCCTTGCAGCATAAAATATTCAAACTTTATCTAAAAAGAGCGACGTTAATTGCCAAGCAATTAAAGATTTAACACAAAACCCCATTCCCACTCAATCTCTAAGGACACTTCTTCCTAAACCGACATTGTGATGCTATGGAAGTCTCCTTCTCCACCAAAGTTTTATGAATTAAGAAAAAAAATCACACACAAAAGGAAATAATTGAACAGATTCTACCTCATAATTCTCCAATGATATCTAGAGAGTGACGTCACTAAATTCGGCCGTTTATGGCTCCCGCTTGATCATGTGGTACCTGGCGGTCACTCTGGCAAAGACCCAGGGTGTTAAAAGCTCTTGTCAGGCTATACCGTTACAAGGTCGCCGGCATAAATAAATATGCCATAACCGTTGTGCACGGCACAAATAAAAATGAAGAGATGACAAACAGTAGCTTCAAAAGCTGAATGAAGATGATTAAGTTTTTATACGTTTACATCAACAAAAGGGAAAGCAAAAACAAAAACAAAACAAAAACCGACAGACAGGAGTTGCTCAGCATATGTGTTAGAAAACTCATCAAATACCTGGGGAATGGTTAAAATGAACAGATTGACGCGCAACTCTCAACTTCTCTCTTTTCCTCATGATGTTAGCCGCCTTTCAACACCGCAATTTCATAACTCAGCTTTCCAGGACACTTCTCCTTCACAAAGATACTCTTTCTTTCTTTGGTTATATTAGTCGCCTTTCTCCACTGCAAATTTACAACTCTGCTTGGTTGGATGCTTCTCTTTCACAAAGAAACTTTTTCTGATGTGCCTCCGAAGACCACCTCAGCGGCATACCGATTAAGACACCTTCCAGACATGCTGTGCTGACAAGACTCTATTTCACAAAGATATATTCTCCCGACGTACCATGCTATCGAGGACACACCGATGAAGGCTCCCTCTACTTAGCAGCACACTGATTAAGACTCTAAACCTAAGTGTTTATATACAAATTGGCTAGCGTGTCGCAATATAGCCTTTGATTTTTGGGCAGCCATCACGCATTGGCTAGATATTGACACCCAATTCATATGTATCAAATGTCGACCTGGCCAGCTATCTGTATTGTTTTGTTTTCTATTTTTAGCAAATAGTTTCTGTTCACAAAACTTCCTCAACCTATTTGCTAACTTAATGAAAACAAAAAATATTATTTAGAAAATTTTTTCATTATTTTGATCTATACTAGAATAGTGTTTAGTCTTGATTCTTTCTCTTGCGTTTCCGGGGGAGGGGGCGTGCACCAACCTGTCTGTCACAGGCTAATCACTATTCTCCTTACATTGATAAAAGATATCAAAAGAACAAATCACCTAGCACTGACCATCAAGGTTTGTGTCACTGGGGAGCAAAGGTCATTTCAAGACAAAAGAAGAAAGAATAACATGCTGATGATTGGTCTTTTTCGATAAAGTAACAATTATTATTTATAGAAAGATTATACAACTCTGATTGTTCTGACTTAAGATTCTAATGTTCATGTCACTATGGCACTAAGTCTTGATGATTTTCAAATTTAGCAATTTCAACCCTAAGTTGAGGGTCAGTCTCTTAATGGCATGGATTCAGTGGGTGAGCAAAGCAGTCTTGAAGCTCACTTATGCCTAGACTTATATTGAGAACTAGCAGCTGTGCCACGTCAGCACACACAACGCAAACACAAAATCGAGTATACTCAACATCGTCATACCATCAACGCTCACCCTGTGAACTCGGAGTATGGGAAATTCCCATATGCACAAAACAAAATCGCTGAAAAAACAAAAATACCCGAAGAGTAAGGATGAGTAAATGGATAAAATGATGGTTAAAATTATTACAGACTTGCCAAGATTCGAACCTGGAATCTTCTGATCCATAGTCAGACGCATTATCCATTGCGCTACAAGTCCTGTCCGTATGCTGAAAAATGTTACCGCGACTGTATACAGACAGTGCTAAATTCCATTGACATGGGCAGGTAAGTTTTTCAACAAAAACGAAATAACCCAAAAACCCTTATTTCAGGCTTTTTGTGTAACTCAGCGTTGTTTGTTACTGACCATATATAGATAAGGACAATCTAGGGATTCTCACCTTTCAGGGGAAAAAAGAATTTTTCAATTTGGTGCATCCGTTTGGAAGTTTTATTGGTGTATATATATATATATATATATATATATATATACACACACACATAAATAAATAAACATTTAGAATTTTATTAATATTATAGATTAGCAGTGGATGACTCTTCCCTCCCCCCATTAATAGAATTTAATTCATAATTCTCAAAGTAGCTTATCATTTGAATTACCATGTTTACTGGTTCTAACCTGCAAGAATCCACCTTTCTGACACTGGAATCCCACCCTTCCTTTCTTTCTTCATCTTTTTTCCATCTATTCCTGCTACTATGACAAGGGGAAGTCTCCCTTCTTTTGGGGCGGTCCCCAAAATTGCAAATGCATTTTCTAAATTGGCATTAACCACAATTCTTTTTTTTTTTTTTTTCTTCCATTCGTTATCAAAATTTCAACCACGGAAAAAGGTAATTCAGTTATCAACTCCGTCCTATACACAATTATGTGTATTCTGTTAAATTTTTGATAAACAATTCTTATCAGTTGACACATTCCATAAACTCTGTCTCGACATCAGTGGCACAAATTAGTCCGCTCTGTTCTTTTTGTCTACATTATTGATTACCCTTGTTCTGATATCAGTCAGAATTCTTGTTCTTTTTGTATCATTAAACTAGCCTGGGTTCCTGGCGTTGCCCGGTTGTTTAGAGGTGTGTGTTGAGTAAAAAAAAAAAAAAAAGTGGTAGTAGGCAGACAGGCTCAAACCCGTACCGCGAAGGAGGAAAAAAATATGAAAAAAAAACGTGATGTCTTTGCCGTTGCGCCCATGGCCAAACTGGAAGTGACAAAGGTTTAAATCAAGACTAGTCAATCGAAAAGAGGGGATGACTTTTGAAAATATCAGCAAAAAAAAGCGACTCCCCCCCCTCCTTGTAGAAAAGTGCCCAGTTGAGCGTGAAGGAAAATGTTTTTAGTCAATTTTTCAATATTTGTCGTCCAAAGGGTCGTGCTTCAAAACGATACCAATCTCGTGAAAATCCGTCGCCTTTGTCAAGTTTTAGGTAGATATACATACATACATACATACATTTAAACAGCCGGGTAAGATTTATATAATAGAAGACAGACTGTTAAATCTTTCAGATCAAAGCCCCAGCAAATTTTTCTGATAGGACCACCCTCAGTGAAAAATGTTTAACATGTCTGGAATAATGGCATTACTTTTTTTATCAAAATGTCAACCAAATTTTATTTTCCAAGTTCTTTTTTTTTTTTTTTTTTTTTTTTTTTTACAAAGGCATCACCACATTATCAAGGCCCAGAGGCCACTCAAGGATAAGGGTTAAAGAGTGTACAGTAGAAATTGGTCAATATAGTAATCATTAGTAATGAAAATTTGGTAAATTTAATAACTTATATGGAACGGCTCATCAAGAACTTATTTACTTTAGACTTGAACACAACCATATTGTAGTCAGCCGGAAAGCAGGAAAACGGAAGACAATTCCACAGGCGTGCAGTTCTAAGAAAGAAGCTTTGTTCATGGAATCTACGTTTAGGTTTAGCCACAGATAAAGAGTGGGGGAAATTATTGATAGTGTTTACAGCTAGACGAGTGTTTCTTGTGAAAGTTTGGCGAGGGGGGACCAAAGATTGAAGCTCAGTTGAACACTTTCCATGAAAATAACGATACATCAGAGACAAACTCGCAACATCTCTTCTGTGAGATAGAGGTTGCAAGGAGGAGAAAAGGACATCTCCTACGAGGCTACGAAGTCTATTTTGAACTCTATCAAGGCAGGACAAGTCCTTTCTAGCAGCTCCTGCCCAGATGTGGCAACAGTATTCCATCCTTGGACGTACCTGGCTCTTATATAGGTAGAGAATAGCATCAGCAGTGAGATATCTACTGGATCGATAGAAAGATCCCACCATTTTTCCAGCGGCCTTGGCAACAGATTTGATATACGTGTTCCATTTAAGATCAGGAGTAATGGTCAAGCCCAGAAGCTTGTCAAAACTTGAGGCCTCCTGAAGACGAGAGCCATTCATTTCAATTGATGACAAATGTGGATTAGAATGTTGATGATGTAAAGAGAGAAGCTTGGTTTTAGATGCATTAAAAGTAACCAGCCACTCCTTTCCCCATTGTACTACGTGCTCAAGATCAGAGGAGAGAGAATTGGAGAGAACTTGGTCGTTTACTGTCTTAGATGTGGTACCATAAATGGTAGTGTCGTCAGCATAAATGTCTACAAATGATGTAAGGATATGATTTGGAAGATCATTAATGTAGATCAGGAAAAGAGTTGGGCCCAGGATGGATCCCTGAGGGACACCGGCATTAATACTGTGAGCTTCTGATTTTTGCCCCTCAACTACTACTCTTATGAACCTATCAGAAAGAAATGATTTAATAATTGAGAAGACTTTTCCAGCTATACCATAGCTAGCGATCTTATGAAGTAAACCTTTATGCCATACCCTATCAAAGGCTTTAGATATGTCAAGAGCAATTGCTCTAGAAAGATTGCCACCGTCGAGAGATTTGCTAATCCTATGCGATATAACTGTAATGACATCTGCTGTAGATCTAGCAGAACGGAAACCATATTGAGTGTTACTAAGAAGGTTATTTTTGTTGAGATGTTTGATTACTTCTGTATTTAACACAGATTCTAGTAACTTACTCATGACGCACAGGAGACTTATTGGCCTGTACTGAGAGGGGGATGAGCGATCACCTGAATTCTTAAATACAGGGCATACTGATGAGGTTTTCCAGGGAGATGGGAAACTATTCTCCTTAAGACAACGTTTAAACAGTTTTGTAAGTATGGGCGCTAATTCAGGTTGAAGTTTTTTGAGTACTATAATTGGAATACCATCAGGGCCAGTTGCTTTACTCGAATCAAGGTTTTTGATTAGCTTGGCAACATCACGTACAGATATACGTATATCACATAGCGTGTTTTCTGATACAGGAGGAAATATTGGGGGTTGGCGGTCTTGGTCGCAAAGGGTAGAATTTGCTGCAAAGTTCTTGACAAAGAGTTTGGCTTTGTCTGATGCTGACGAGATTACCTCAGGTCCATTGATAATAGTTGGGATGGAGCACACGCTTCTGTTCAGGATTCTGTTTGCTATTTGCCAAAACTGGTGGGAACCAAGCCGCTGCTCAGCTACTTTGGACTTAACAGATTGAGCATACAACTCTCTTGCGTTCCTTATTACTTTCTTACAATGGTTGCTGGCTTCTTAAGGGAGGCAGGGGGTTAACAAGACTCTCTCCTCATTATCAAATTTTCTTTTTATTGCCTAAAAATTAACAAGGGTTTTCTTTTTTTTGGGGGGGAGGGTGAACAATATTTATCAATCCTTTTTTTGTTCTGCCTCTCACAGGCATTTAACACAGTTCAGCAAACTTTTTCTTTTTTCCCTTTCTTTTTATTGCGTTTTTTCTTTTCCACAGTCTGAATCCCAACGTATGTCTCTGTGACATATCAACACTTTTAATGAGTCAACATAGGCACCAGTAGAACAAATGTTATAGGGAGTGAGCTTAAAAAGACAATGGAGAGGAAATCGTTCACAAAGGAAGCCAGACTTGTTAATCAAGGTGTGGTTGGGGCAAAAGACTGGACAAGAAAGATCAATATATTAATTTACAAACGGTTTTAAGGGTGCCTATGAGTTTTGTGACAGTTTTTCAGTTTGAAGTTGTGAAACACAGGTTATGACTCTGAGTAGATCAAGATGAGCTGACATCAATTGATGAACGTGATGACAGAAGATGTATATGTGGAACTTAGTGATTGGAGAGTTGTCCCGCGATGATATCGTACAGAACTGAACCGATATATACAGAATGTGTTGGCATCTTTAATTTCTCGAGTTTGTGTTTTGATGTTTTTTGATTTTTTTTTTTGTTTTTTCTTAGACTTGTGAGCCACTGTTTACCTTTTAGCCGCCACCAAAGTAAGAGGCAACAATACGGACGGAAGAAAGAATGAAAGCCAAGAAGACCCTGGAAACAATGTTGGGGTTGCCGTTTGTTGTTGAATGGGGAAATGGGTGGCCATACAGCAACTCAACATTTCAAGTTTGTAGATCAAAAATTCGTTGAGTATATAGGTTGAGAAGCGCCCCCCTCACACACACATTCTAACTTACGTGTATATATTTCACGGGCATACATTTCGCTATTATATAGCTCATCAGCGTGGTCTTTTATATATTGTTTTGAATATTTTGTGAATTAATAAATATTGTAATTTACTCAATTTTTATCTTCAGCATTCAGCCTGTGTGTATGTATATATATATATATATATATATATATATATATTACAAATATCATTACGAATGCAAACAAAAAATAATAGACATACATAAACACGTGTGGCCTTGCTGAAATAAAAATATGGGGACTCTTTCAAACCTACATAGTAGACGAATGAACAGCGTATGAAAATAATGAAAAAAACGACAAGCAATGGTAACTTTCAAAGTTAAATTTTATTATAAAACACTAAACTATGGTAGGGAGGGGATGAGATTAAATAAAAGAAACAGATTACAAGAGTGTGGAAGGGGTGTCTTTATCTACTATTTGAAAATACCAACGAGAACTATATCAGAACAAAAAAAAAAGTATATCAGTCCAAGCAGAATGATGGCAAAACGAACCCGTTGTCTTGTATACGAGAGAGATATTCACGAAGACGACTTACTGATTTTATTTTTATTTTCTCTTTTGTTTCAAGCGGTTGGTTAAAATAGATGTCTTTAATATCCGTCCCTCCGGATTAAAACATATATTCATAAAGTTTGCCGTTTATTGCTGCCAACGTCACCTCTTTTCGCTGCTAATATGGAGTTTCTTCCAGGCATTATTTCTTTTGACGATGTCAAGTCGTCTCTTCTGTTCTGTGTCGTGTGGGAATTTTACATTTACCGCAGATACCGCTTGGCACAAAGGCCCGGCGTTATCTATACCGAAAATGTCTGTTTTCTTTCTCCCTCTCTTTCTCTCTGCTCTATACATTTCTTATCCCTCTTTTCTTTCTTTGTTGCTAAGTAACTAGCAAGGGTCATAAAATGTGTCGTTGACTAAGGTCACCAGCCAGCTTGCTAGCTCGTGTACTAAACGTCTCTCTCACCTCTCTCTCTCTCTCTCTCTCTCTCTCCTTCTCCCATACTGTCTTCTTCTCTTTCTCTCTTTTTAGGTTTAGCCTCTCCCTCTTTCTTCTATAACTCTTGTCACCCCCACTCTTTCACCAGTCGGTTGAGGACGATCGTCGACGTCGGAACCCTTTCACTGCCGGTGATAATTCTTGGCCGTCTAAAGTTACTGGTATGGGAAAGTGACCGAATTATCGGTTGATCGTCTAGTTATATATCCTGGACCAATTTGTTGTGTACCCTCTTAACGACAAACGTCGTCGAAAGAGAGCTGTGGATTTTTTTGTGTAGTAAAAGAAAAAAAAACAGGATAAAACGATTCGTCACCAAATATATATTAACAAAAAAAAACGGTACAGTTCTTATAATTCTTTCAGAGTCCTGAAGGAAGCGATGTGTTATTATGCTAAGAATATGGTCGAAGGCATCAACTTGTAACCTTGTGGAGTGTCGGTCTCTGGGTATCTGAAGAAATGTGTCAGGTCAAGAGCCAACTCTGCTTTGACTGTGTTCTCAAAGAAATGCCTGCGCATTCTCTTTTCCATCTGACTTGTTGATATATATACAATTATATCACCCTCTGATCATCATGCGGATATTATTTCTTTTTTGTTTAGAAATTCAATTCTCAGTCCATAATCTAAATTATCATTTACAAAAATAACACAATGGCTCGCTTCAAAGATCTGATCGAACTCAAATAAACAGTTAGTAAATACAGTTTTTGTTAACCTTTAACACACAGAGTTCTCAGGTTTCTTAAATAAACAACTTGATACCAAGTGGTTTTGCCTTTCTTCCTAACGTGGGGGGGCATCAACCTACCCACACCCTTACTTTGTTACATTACCTCCCCTACTTAAAAGAAACAATATTGAGATCAATATTTTTTCTAACTCACTTCTTCTTACTTGGCCTTAATACTAGGGAATCTCTGTGGTTTTACAATTCATAATATTTAGCTATTTGGTTAATAAAAGAACATTTTTTAAAAGCTTTATCTTTCATGCACATGCAAAAAGTTTTCTTTCAGAGTTCGTTTTTTTTTAATTTTTTAAATCTGCTTTCAGTTTATTATGGTTTTATAAGAGTCCAGAAGCCTCATTATTATTATTACTATTTTATATATATATATATATATATATATATATATATATATATATATATATATATATATTTATATTTGACGCATGCAATTATTTATTCGATAGTTCATTTTTCTCCGGATTTCATTCCATGGCTCTTTCTTCTTCACATATGTATCTCCAACGTTGGTAGGATATTAGATGTGGGGTTTGTTGGTAGTCTCTGTTCTGTACCAGATTGATCAGGACTGGTGGCATTATCAAAAACCACGGTAGCGTTCCCCACTTCATGCTCATCGCTATTCATTTCAAACATTGAATGTGCTTTTCCTTTTAAGCACTCTAATTGAGGGTTACCCTCATCCTCATCTACTTTATTAGCATCTTTTCTAGCCCTTAGGATGCTATTGATGTGGCTTACTCTCCTTTTCCCATACACTAGAAAAGCTATTATCATCATCACGACCAAGATGATTATTGTGGGATATAACCATTTACTTCTTCCCATCGCCATTTTTCTTGTTCGTTATTACTCTTCACTGTTCATAACTCATCTACTAACTCGCTTATAGCGATTTTTCCAACTGGTTTCAGAAGAGGTGGAATTTCGTGAGCTTCTATCTTCGGAAATTCCTTAGTGATAGGGGTCCATACTTTCGACCACTTTAATTGTGGTATTTTAATTAATGACAGAAAGTCATTCCGGAGCTCAAACTTCTCTGTAAGTTTATAGGACGGCAAGATCTTCATAGTTGGGCTAAACGCTGCACAACTCATAGGTAAATCTATAATGGTCATAGGTGGATGAATAAGTATTTCACCTTGTTGCCATCTCTTACAGACTTTCGTCAGCCTTCGCTTACTAGTTGAGGCCACTGCCCAAACACCATCCCCCATGTATAGCTTGGGGGGTGAGTGTATCCATCGACACCTCGGCTCCACAGTATTTATTTATTCCCTCCTCATTACCTTGAAATAATTGAATGATGCATAAGTTGTGTCCATTGGTTGTATAGATGGGACTTTTTACTGCACAAACTTTCAGTGCATTCATGCTACACGCTAGTGCTTCGCTAGACGACAACACTATGAATTTGGTTCGGGCGGGGTTAAAAGCTATTCCTTCAGTTTTAACTTTGTATCTTGCTACTGCTCTCTCCTCAGTGACGTTATTAGGAAATGGTATCGGTAAATTAATTACATTAAACACCTCGAAGTCGCTACCTCCACTCAACAAAGGTAACTCAACTATTTCGTAAATCTTATCATTTTGCATAATTGTAGCACAACTTAAGGCTTTATAATATTCCCATAGACTCTTCTTTGGATCTACTGGTAAGCGTAAAGCATGTGGCAAGTCTGACTGAATCATCCCGAGTATTGTTTTTAAGTCTTTATGAGGTATGATGCTCTGTGGCATGTGCGCTAATGAAAGTAAATCTAATTGTGTCCTAACATGTTCCATTGCCAATGTCAATAACTGAATTGATGAGTCAAGTTGGTTTGTCATCATCATCAGTTCCAGTATTTGCCCAATTACAGCCTCTACGGTACTTATTCTTCTAGCCATAAAAGTTAAACTTCCGTTTAGGTTTGTGACTATATGAGACGGTCAGTTAATTCTTTGTCTATGTTCTGTTAGTTCGTATCTAGTAACGTTCACTATCGATAAACTTTCCCCTACGACGTGCTTTATCTTCTGTTGGTTTTCATCTAAACCACTTACATGCTTTCCTAATGCCTCTGTGTCACTTTCTGATACTGCACCGAATAATACGTGTAGTACTTTACCGACGAAAGGTAATATAGATCTCTTTCTAACTCGTTTTTGGGTCCCTTCTGTTGCCAGTAATCCAATATTCCTAAAATATCCTCCAACGTATCGAAGTCTTTGTTTCATCTTATATAAAGGTCCTCCTAGTGATACAAATAACGCTGGATCAGAATTTATCTCAAGTTTTGATTTTTCTGCAATTGCAGATTCAAGTCTGCCGCTAAGTCAACTTCGTGTTCTAGTTCCCTTTGAACCTTCCGATACGCTCTCAGATCGATGACGAATGTCAAGATCCACTTAGAGTGTGTAATTGTCACCTCGCTGGTCTTCTTAAATATTGTGCTGTGTGTGTGGCGCAGCGCTACTGTCCATCCAGCCATCATTACCATCATCATTATCAGGCGATGCATCCTACAAATACACATAGTAACGCTCTTTTATTATTTGTTCCATTTTTATTTCAATCACTCAATTGCATTTCCCCAAATAACTTTACGATAGAATTAATTGGACTTTATTCATCCTCTTTATCTTCTTCATAGCTATTTTTAATTTTCCCTCGTTTTGAGATAACATTGATAGGTCGTTTTATGCTGCTTCTCAGAAGTCTAGGTCCCATCACGTCGCCTATTACTTCTGGGGGCTGTGTCGACAGTATTGTATTGCTTTTTGATTCTTCAGCCCTATTCTCCTTACCAGCTTCTCTATCTCTCCGTACCGATAATGGAATATCATCTTCAGATCCCCAACCTTCCGAATCTGGAGGCGTAGTTGTTATCTCTGTTAGCAAGTCTGTATCCTCTACCTCAAATTCTACCTCTAACTCCCGTTCATCTGCTATCTCATCATCAGCCCACCTATCCGTATCTTCCTGATCTCCTTCCGGATCTATCAGGGTGGCTTTCCTTACAGGTCTGTCTGTCTGTATATTAGGCATTTTCCAATCCCTAATATTGGCTTCGCAGATATCTGACGCGTGAACCCTCTTCGTTTTATTTGTCAGTTGATCCCATGTTTTATATGTTACCGGTCCCGTTTGCTTTACTATCCTATAGTACGGTTTCCATCTAGGATCTAATTTTCCTTTTCTAACCTGTGCTCTGTGGTATACCGGGTCGCCAACTCCATATGTTTTCTTAAACCTTCCATCATTGACTCTTTTGTTACGCTTTTTCTGTGCTGAGCTAATCCTTCGACGCACTTCACCAAACAGAGAATGCTGCTGCTCGATCACTTTTTTATGATTTTCTTCCCCAGTATACCTTTTTTTGATAGAAGATTATCTAATGGTAACACTACATCTCTACTGTGCACCAGGTAATATGGAGAGAATTCAGTCGTATCGTTATGTAAAAATCTGGCCGCTGCTAAGGCCTGATTCAAGAACAAGTCCCAATTCTCGACTTTGTTGTCTGATAACTTTGACAGTGTATCTCCCAAAAACCTATGGAATCTCTCTACTTTAGCATTGCTCTGGGGGTGGTATGGAGAGGTGGCAATATGTTTCACTCCTAAATATTCCGTCACCTCCCTTATAGTGGCATTTACAAATTCTCTGCCATTGTCTGTCACTAACATACGTGGGACACCATACCTAGGGAAAATTTCATTCATAAGTATCTCCGCCATGGTCTGTTCATCCTTCCTTTGCACTGGGAATGCCTCTACCCAGCTAGTTAACCAATCGACCATGATGACTATATACTTATTTCCCTTGTTACTACTATTATATGACCCTGTGACATCCATGCTCCACTTCTCAAATGGATATGATGGAATATCAGTCTCCATTAGGGGTGTCTTAGCGCCTTTAACAGCCCGCTTCTGGCAAGTGACACATTTCGTCACACAGGAGTGGATATGTTTATACATACCAGGCCAATAGTATTTCTTCGCTAAAATCGAGTAAGTCTTATCAATACCTACATGAGCTAACCCGTCATGTGCTACCTGCACTACACTGGCCCTCACGTGACAATCCGGGACATACAAGCGTAACATTGGGTTCTTTTCTTCCCCATTTACATAGTACACCCGATCATCTTCCAACAGGTATTTTCTCGATTTTGAAAGCAGTAATTTCCCTTCTACTAGCGATTTTTAAAGTTCGCTATACTCTTTGTCCCTGCTCGCTTCTAACTTAAGTAGTTTCAGGTCTATCGATTTCCATGCAATCTTATCAGAATCGTCTTCTTGAGTCATTTTTTTCTGGCTCTATTTCATCTTCCATCTCCGAGAACCTATTCTGCAATTGCTGAGAGTTGAGTACGCAGATTCTATAGTTATTATCATTAACTAGATTCTGATCACTAGCGTCAGCTTCTTCCCCTACCGCTTCGGGAATTCTACATAATAAATCTGCACACATGTTCCCCTTTCCGGGCAGGTACTCTATCTTACAGTCGTAGCCACTCAGTTGCATAGCCCACAGTTGCACCTTTTGATTCTTCCATTCAGCATCGAACAAGTACTGTAATGGACGATGATCAGTTTTTATCACAAACGTCGCACCCGCTAAATAAAAATGCAGCTTTTGCAAAGTGTACGCGATGGCATAGGCCTCTTTTTCAATCACGGGCCACTTCTATTGGGTCTTTGTTAACTTGTGAAAGAGAAAGTAGATAGGCATTTCATCTTTTATTCCCAGGATTACAGCTTCTGCCTCTTCTCACGGCTGAGTCAAGCAAGCTCCTATACACGTATCACTAGCATCCGTATATAGGACCATAGGCTTGTTCAAATCGGGATAAATCAATAAAGGAATGGATGTCAGTTCCGCTTTTAATGTATCGAATGCTTTCTGACATGCCTCGGTCCAATTGAACCTAGCATATTTTTTCGTTAAATTAGTGGTATAGCTATTCTGGAGAACCCTGCTATGAACCTTCTGTAATAACCTACAGTTCCTATAAATGCTCTAACTTGTCTAACTGTTCGAGGTTCTGGCATTGCCCTTATAATCTTTATTTTATCAGTATCTGGCCTTACTCCAGATTGGTCTATGATGAATCCTAAATATTTAGTCTCTTTTCTCATAAACTGACACTTTTCGATCTTCAATTTCAAGCCATGATATTTCAGACGATCTAACACAGCCTGTAAATGTCTAAAGTGTTCTTCCGGGGTTTTTGAGAAGATTAAGATGTCATCCAAATATGCCATGGCAAAATGTTCAAATCCCCTCAACACTATTGCCATTAATGATTGAAAAACACCAGGAGCTCCTGCTAGCCCAAACGGCATGACACGGAACTGGAACAACCCCATGTGACAACAGAAAGCCGTTTTAGGTTTGTCCTTCTCATTTACTGCCACTTGCCAGCAACCTGATCTTAAGTCTAAGGAGGAAAAACATGTAGCTTTCCCTAGCATCGCTAAAATGTCGTCTATCAAAGGCAGAGGATACGCAGTATATTTTATTATCTTATTAAGTTCTCTAAAATCTACGCAAAATCTATTTCCTCCATCCTTTTACTCTACTACTACTACTGGGAAACCCCAAGGTGATTGAGACGGCTCGATAATTCCAGCCTCTGCCATCTCCTTCACTGCTTTCTCAACCAACTCTTTCTTCCAAATAGGCGTTCTGTATGGCCTCATCTTTATTGGTTGATGGTCTCCTGTGTCAATCGACATTTTTACTGTACGTGTATTACCTAATTCCTTATCTGACTTAGCTAACACTCGCTTATTAGCTGTAACTAGTCTTCCTAATCTTTATCGGTATTGGTCAGGACAGTCTAATTCCACCTTGTCACTAATTGCTTCGCTCTCTACAGGTATTTCTTCGTACCTCACCCTAGTTTTTAATGTTAACACTGAAGCTCTGCCCAACTTGGTTCCTGATTTAATATTAACTGTCTTTAGACTCGTATTTGCTACAACTACTGGAAAATTCTGCGCCTGACCTTCCTGCACTAATGCTGGTAACACTGTCACGTCCTCTTCTATGTGGGGAAGGGGTAACACCTGATAAACGGCTTCGTTATCCCTTATTGCCCCTTCTATCTCACCCCAGCTCGTCACCCCGTTCTAGGTGGAATCTTTAAATCTTCACGAGACACGAGGTCCACTCAAGCGAGCATCATGCTACCTAAAATAATCTTTTCCTCCCCAAGGACTAACTTTGGAGGGTCGAATTTTAATACGGCTCTCCTCTGTCTAAGCCAGTCTCCTCCCAGTATCACGTCGTGGGTCATTTTTGGTGCTACATACAGTGTGTGGGATGTCTCGGTCTCCCCCACTTTTATCTTCACTTCCAGCATCCAATCTAACCTGAATCTACCCCCATCTGCTTGAAACGCGTTCACCTTAGTCGACATAAATCGGTTGACGGGGAGTCTTAGTCTTTGCAACTCTAAAGAACTAATGACTGAAACTTCCAATCCGGTGTCTATCAGCGCTCTGAACGTTTCGCCCTCTATCTCAATGTTGTAGGTGAGTTCGTCATCCTCGGACCATATTTGACATAACTTAATCTTATCTCCATCCTTGTCCAAAGGATTCTTAACTTTACTTTTCCTCTTTCTACGACTGTCCCATAAATGCCCGCTCTTCCCGAACCCCTGGCATGTCTCCTTCTTCCTAAATGGACAGCTAGTTGCGGTGTGCCCTCTTTCCTTACACTCGTCACACCGTACAAACCCCTTTGCCTTGCAACTCCAAATTAAGTGTTCTTCACTGCCGCACTTAAAACACTTAGGTCTCAACATACAGGCCCTCTTTGAATGTCCCGGGCGGCCACAGTTGAAACAGTGCACCCCGTCTCTGCACTGATAACTATAGTGCCCCTCTTTTCCGCAATTATAGCATTTTAATTTTAAAGCCCCATCTATGCTTTTCCGGACATTCCTATCTCTCCTAGGGGTCACCTGCCCTTTCGCTACTGGGGCGACCCTAACTAGTTTAAAGATTTCTTTGTTGGGGTCTTCCTGGGTTTTAATTTGGTTCTGGGTGGATTGTTTCTGTCCTTAATCCTACATTCATGTGCCCTGTGCCCTTCTTTCTGGCAAACAAAGCACAATAGACCCCTCTTAAAGTTAGAATGGTGTATGTATCTTCCCCCTACCCTTAAGTCCCGGTGTTCTGGATTCGTGGATTCTTCTTCCCAAATCTGAAGGTCAGGGCATTTTGCTCGGATGTGTCCTCGTCGACCGCATCTGTAGCAGACCTCCAACCAGTCTGTCTTGTTCTTCTCCAATTTTCCTAATCTCTGGAGGAGAGCTTCAGCTCATCGAGCCTGTGCAAAGGCCTCCTCCACCGTGTTAGGTTCTGCCCTTGCCACGTCCTCATGCAACAGAGAATTAGTCAAAGCGTCCATGAAGAATTCTGCCAGCTGGGCCTGGGTAGCCGGATCATTTCTCCGATCTTGATCTGGGTAGGCTACCTTAGCAAGAACGCTCATGCGTCCCTCTAGGTGAGCAATGGATTCTCCATCCATCTGCTTCACCCCTATCAGCGCTCGAGCTGCCTCTGTTCGGCTCGAGTGACTGCCGAAGTGCTGCTGGATGTCATGTTCAAACCTCTCCCAGTTGGTTTGGGATCTGTACTTATCCAAATACTTCCCAATCCATTCTGAGGCAACGCCCTCGGTATAGTCATACGCCAGTAAGATCATATCGAGCCCCCGGCAGGTTATAGATGCGCCCTTTCTTTTCTATTGCTTTGAGCCAGGGTCCCAACTCCACAGCTAAACCTGTGAACAGTGGAATTCTGGATCCCGTTACATTAAGTTTTGGGGGTCAGCCGACCCCCCTCTTCAATCAGACAACCCAACTCCTCTACAGCCCTAGTAGATTCCATATTAAAAAAAAAAATTAAGCGCTCGTTGAAAAAGCCTACAAGAAGTCCAAAAACGAACAATGACAAAGCAAAAAGGAAGTGAAAAGAACGAAATTAGTGGTTTTCCTACCTGATCGCCAAGATTGACTTGCTTGTTGGGAGGTTCCACCTGTTATAAACAGTAAACCTCCTGGGGTTTTTTTTTTGTGTTTGTTTTTTTTTGTTTGGTTAGCTAACACACCTTCTTCCTGATTTCGATAATCCTGGTAAACGGCTACCAAATGTCACCCCCACTCTTTCACCAGTCGGTTGAGGACGATCGTCGACCTCGGAACCATTCCACTGCCGGTGATAATTCTTGGCCGTCTAAAGTTACTGGTATGGGAAAGTGACCGAATTATCGGTTGATCGTCTAGTTATATATCCTGGACCAATTTGTTGTGTACCCTCTTAACCACGAACGTTGTCGAAAGAGAGCTGTGGATTTTTTTGTGTAGTAAAAGAAAAAAAAAAACAGGATAAAACGATTCGTCACCAAATATATATTAACAAAAAAAAACGGTACAGTTCTTATAATTCTTTCAGAGTCCTGAAGGAAGCGATATGTTATGCTAAGAATATGGTCGAAGGCATCAGCTTGTAACCTTGTGGAGTGTTTGTCTCTGGGTATCTGAAGAAATGTGTCAAGTTAAGAGCCAACTCTGCTTTGACTAGGTTCCTCTCTGCGCATCTCTTCTCCAAGAAATGCCTGCGCATTCTCTTTTCCATCTGACTTGTTGATATATATATAAACAATTATATCACCCTCTGAACATCACGCGGATATTATTTCTTTTTTGTTTAGAAATTCAATTCTCAGTCCATAATCTAACTTATCACTAACAAAAATAACACAATGGCTCGCCTCAAAGATCTGATCGAACTCAAATAAACAGTTAGTAAATACAGTTTTTGTTAACCTTTAACACACACAGTTCTCAGGTTTCTTAAATAAACAACTTGATACCAAGTGGTTTTGCCTTTCTACCTAACGTGGGGGGGGGGCATCAACCTACCCACACCCTTACTTTGTTACACTCTCTTTTCCTTCCACGTTCCTTTTGCCTTTGATAAAATAATAAAATAACAACAAACAAAAATACATTCCTCGTTGGCCTAAAATTAAATATTTCAATTTTCATTTAAATACATAATCCATTTAAGAATTGTCACAATATATGTGTGTGTGTGTGTGTGTGTGTGTGTGTGTGTGTGTGTGTGTGTGTGTATAATATATAATTTGAGGTTGCTATTTTTCAAAGGTAAGGTAACCAGTGACATATAACGAGGTTAATACAAGTGTGCTTAATACAGAAGTAGAACAAGTTACACTTTCAATTTGTCTTTACATAAGCAGTAATTTGTTGCTACACAATCATGAGCATGTTTCGGTCTAATACTAGAAGACCGAAACATGCTCATCATGGCTGTGTAGCAACAAATTACTGCTTATGTAAATACAAATTGAAAGTGTGTGTGTGTATATATATATATATATATATATATATATATATATATAAACACATACACACTTTCAATTTGATATATATATAAACAGGTAACTCGTTCAGTTTGAATTGGAAAACATAGGTTTATACAGCCAGTTAAATATTTTAAGCAAAAATAAAAACGTCAAATTATTATTTCTGGTTCGTCTTGTGGGGATTTTTTTTTTTTTTTTTTTTTTTTTCACTTGTCCGCTTTGTGTTTATTGAGATATCTTTATTGGTTTCTTATTTCAACTACTACCTCCATTCATTTTGTGTGGAAAAAAAAGGGGGGGGTTATAATAATACATCTTTTTTTCACTTAGCTCCTCCCCCTTCTTCGTATCCTACCTCCTCCTCCTATTCTGTCTAACGACTGTCGCTCTTTTCTTTCTTTCTCGACTGCTGTCCATTTCCGTTAACCCCACCCCCGACGTTCTTGGTGTTGTAAACAGTTTTTATTCCCCCACGAATTTCAGAGTGCTACTACCTATTTCTTTATTGTTGATATTTCTTCCCGATTTGGATTTAATTTTGCTGGGTTTGAGCCAACCTTACCTTATTGCTCGGAATACGATTATTTTACTGATGATCCCATAAAGGTAAAATATTATTATTTTGAATATATATATTTTCCATTCCGCCCTAAAAACGGATAAAAAAAAAAATTTTAAAAAATCCCAGAAGACACGTGCTTCTCAACTATTCGCTCTTTCTCTCTCTCGTTCCCCATTTTTTTTTTTTTTTAACTCTTTTCGTACACATTTTTTTTTTTAAGGGGTGGGGGGTGGGGTCTCTACTACTAGACCTCTCTATTGTATGCCACTATTTGCTGTTAGTGTTTACTGGCAGGGTTATCTGGTGTTGTCTGTTTAGTTGGTAAATAATAGTAATAATAAAATATCGGTGCTTATGCACTTATGTTACCATGCTATTTTTTTTTTTTTTAAATAGTATTTTAAAATTAAATTCAAGTTCCACGATATCTTTTGTATTAGTAAATTGTTATATTGAAGTACAGAATAGTTACAAAACACCTTCCCCTCTTATGTTAAGAATGGCTTTCAGCACGGTAAAAAATTAATAACAAAATATCTGGTCATTTGTGTACTATGAAAAACATTAATGGCAAAAATAAGTTACTCTTCTACCTAGCTGGAAACTGTTTTTGTGATTTAATCTATTTTAAAGCGTTTATTCAGTTCGAAAAAAAACAAGTAATGTCGCGCGTTATGTTAGAACCAAGAAAAATGGCGGACATGAGAGGGTCATAATCTTCGGAATCTCAATAATCGATCAAAACTAGAAAATTAATCAAAATACTGATAGAAACCTACCCAACAAATGTTACCGTGACAGGTGGGGTTCTATCAGTATTCGAACAATTGTTAGACTGATATTTAATACAATATATTTAGTACAATGTTTGGTATTTATGCAGAATACGGACCGTGCTATTTTTCGGATAGGAGTTTTAGAAACTAAATGTTTACGAAATCTTCTGTTTTTAAATTAAGTGAACGTAAAAAACGCCCCCCCCCTCTCCTATGTGTTAAGAATGGATTTCTAAATGTTATTTCAGCACGGTCCGTATTCTGTTTTATTTTTATTTTTTCGTTGTTTTTGTCGAATGATACTATTTCGTTACTATTGTATTCATAATAAATTGACATTTTAACAAAACAAAAACAAAAAAAAATGCGCACCATGTTTTTTACAAGAACCTATCTTTCGGATGGTGATTTTAAGGTTGTTGCAGACTAAATTGGGCAGTTCTTAAGAAAAAGGTCACTCACACACACGCACACACACACACACACATATATATATATATATATGACAATTAAGCCACACGGAATTTTCTGTTTCATCCTCGTACGAACGATGGTGCATGTAGTTGAAGACACGCTTGAAATATGTAAATATACTGTATAAAAAAAAAATTAATTTTTTAACAAAATGGAATCTTACGGGACCGGAAGTGGTGCTCGTGGAACGATGTTATTTTATTTTTTATTTATTTTTGGGTGCTTATGCACTTATTGTACCGCGCTAATTTTTAAATAGTATTTTCAAGTTTTACGATATTTCTTATTAAATTGTTAGGTAAGAGTACAGATTAGTTACAGAACAACTTCCCCTCCTAATGTTAAGAATCGCTTTCTGAATATTAATTCAGCACGGCGTAATGTATTTTAGTATTTTTATTTTAACTTGAAACTTTAAAACGTCGAGCGTTAAATTTACCCCCCTCCTTTTAAATTTAATTACGAAATTATTTAACCATCATACATTTAACGTGTCTTGAGTATTTCTCGAAACGATATGACTGAACGAACGAAGAATCAAAAACCAGAAAGATGTCTGATAGCTGTACTCTCTGCGACGGCTTTTTTTGAAAGAACAGCGAATTGAGTTTGTGTGGAGAAAGCAACACGCGAATCATTTTTATTTGCTTAACAATTCCTGGAATGAAAATGTCATCAAAATTTGAAAAATTAGTTTATTTTGGAGGAATCTTTGAACGAATGCCATTTTTTTTTTACCTGATCAGCACAATCGAAACTGCAAGTGCTTGCATGCCTTCATGTCAACTATTTACCAATTATCATAATAATTATTTAAAAAATTGCTAACATTTCTCGTGTTTTCTCGCCGCTTACGTGACTCACATTTTTTATTATTGCATTGAAATTCAAAATACCTTAACGTGCAGTACTAAAACGAAATAACAATTATTCGTAAAACAAGTTAGTCTTTTATTTATTATTATTACTAAAAAGAACTACTCACTTTGTGATATTTCGAAATGTGAGAGGAATTTGCGGCATTTTTTCTACAAAATGTCTTTCTATCGACAGTTTATAAACTTCTGGGGATTTTGACAATAGATAATAAAACAAAGTGCACACACACACACACACACACACACACAAGGTAAATCTTCACAACGTGCCCCAGTGCATCATAAATACCCTAACTCCCCATGTTAAGAACGGCTTTCGGAATAAACACCCACTCCCCACCTCGAAAGCATGGGGAGGTTAGAGGTGTTTATTTTGAAAGCCGTTCTTAACATGGGTGGTTGGAGTGCTTATACTAGGGCAAGTCGTACGAAAATACCAAAAATAAAAATAAAAAGTTGTCACAAAACAAATATAGAACAAATAAATGTCATCAAAGGCAAGATAAGTTACTTTTTCTGCCTAATTGGATATGTTTTATTGGTTATATTTAATGTAACATGTTTATTCAGCTCGAAAAACAGTGTTTACTGTTATTGGAAAATTTAAGATGGCGGCCGACTCTCTCTGTCTGAGACGGTAAGTTTGGGAAAATGAGTTATAAATAAAAAACCAGTCAAAATACTGTTAAAAACCCGCTGAATATATGTCAGCCATCAGCCTATATCACGTAACATATATTGAGCGAGTTTCTAACAGTATTTTGTCTGTTTTTTTTTTTTAATTATTTATAACTCATTCTCCTAAACGAGATGTTGCATAATGCATCACTCTGCCTGTTCTACAAGTACTTTAACTGTGAATGCTCTGACGAACTGCAAGCACTTGTGCCCCCTCGACGTAAATATCCCCGACAAACCCGACAAGCAGCTAAATCCCACCCCTTCAGAGATCCCTAGATGCAAGAGAGCCTTCTACTCCAGTAGTTTCTTCCCCAGAACAGCTAGACTTTGGAATTCCCTTTCGGGTTCCTGCTTCCCCGACTGTACTGACATGCAGAAGTTCAAGTGCAACGTGAACCGACATCTTGCTGCCCAACTCCCTACACAGTACCCCTGATGATTATATCCCTGATAGTATGGTATTTATTTGCTTCCCCACTGAGTAAATTAGGCACAAGGCCGGGGTGGCCGTTTTTTAATGTGGAGAGTGAAGGGGAAATGGGGACTAGAACTCCCCTACTCCCCGGGGAGCTGGATAGTGACAATTGGTATGAAGGGTTTCCCTTACATTGACAAGGGGAAGAAGGGCCTGGGCCAAGTAGTAGCCCCCTACAACAAAGTGGCAATGTGCCTTGTTTGGGGTGAAAATGTAATTAAAAAAAAAAAAAAAAAAAAAAAAAAAAAAACTTACCGCCTCAGAGAGTCGGCTGCCATTTTAAATTTTCCAATACATCGGTAAACACTGTTTTTCGAGCTGAATAAACATGTTACAAATTAAATATAAAGACTAAAAACATATCCAGTTAGGTAGAAAAGTAACTTATCTTTGATAGCATTTATTTGTTATATATTTGTTTTTTTTGACAACTTTTTCGAATCTGTATAGTAATGCAAGCCCAATGGCGGTCTCCTTATAGCTATGTTGATCCTCAAAAAACGAAAATTAAACAAAATACTGGTTAAAAACACCTCCAATAACTATTTAAAAAATTGTGGGAAAATTTAAGGTGTTTGTTTACGAGAGTACTCAGCGCCTCCAACCTCCCCATATTAGAACAGGAAAGGCGTTCTTAACATGGGGAGGTTGTCGATGTTCATACTACGTTGTCTGGGTACTCTAGTTAAAAAATAAAAAAATAAAATATATCAAGGATGTTAGAGACCCCCCCACCCGTTTTTTTTTTTTTTTTTTCTCGTTTTAACTCAACGGACTTGACACTGTTTTTGTTTCAAAGTAAATAAACGCTTTAAAATAAATTAAAATACACAAAAACTTATCCAGGTGGGTTTGGTAATATTTTTATACATATATTTGTACTTTTTTTTTTTTTTTTTAGAAATTCCGTTTTTTTTTTATTTATATTTTTTAGCTTTTATCGAAATTTTAATAGTAAAAAAATTGCATTGCAAACCTGTATAGAAAGCAAATTCATGCATCAAAAGTTACGAAATATGCTTTTTTTTTTTTTTTTTTAAATAAAACAAGTATGTCTGCTTTGGTCCATAACAGCATAAAGACCCGCCCTAAGTGTAAAAAAAGAAATGACATGTTTCTTAAACGTGTACACCCATTAGATTTCCCGCCAAATCCCACAAAAAATGTGATTATCTTTGTTTACCAGTGTCTGGCGTCGTAGTAGTGGCCGTGACTGGGTCATCACGTGCTTTCAGGGAATGAATTCGTTTTATTGTTTTCCTAATTTATTTCAAGATCAAAGTGTAGTATAAGTTCTTCAGATGCTGCACTGCTGAGTGCTGCACTTCAGTTTCTTGTTCTGTCAGTGGAGGAGAAATCCTTCACGATTGAGATAATTTTTATTTTTGTTCCTTTTCTCCACGTTAAAAAATGACCCTGGTGTCTAACTCTGTCCCGTGGGGAGGCATTGTTTTTTTTTTTTTTTTTTTTTTTTTTTTTTTATTACATTTTCACCCCAAACAAGGCAAATTGCCACTTTGGTGTAGGGGGCTACTATCAGGGGCAACAACTACTGGGGTACTATGTAGGGATTTGGGCAGCAAGGTGTCGGTTCACGTTACACTTGAACTTCTGCACGTCAGTACTGTTGGGGAAGCAGGGACCTGGAATGGAATTCCAGAGTCTTGCGGTTCTGGGGAAGAAACTATTGGAGTAAAAAGATCTTTTACATCTAGGGACCTCTACAGTGTGGGGGTGGGATCTAGTAGCCTGTCGGGTTTGTCGAGAGTGCTCGCGTCGTGGGGGCACAAGTGATTGCAGTTCATCAGAGCATTCACCACTAAAATACTTGTAGAACAGGCAGAGGGATGCAACATTTCGTCGATGGGACAGAGGCTGAAGCTTAGATGCCAGTTCAGGGCCTATCAGATTTGCGACTCTCTTTTGAACCTTGTCAAGGAGCGAGAGACTAGTAGCAGATGCACCAGCCCAGATGTGGCAGCAATACTCCATACATGGGCGAATGGTGGCCTTATAGAGGTACAGGATACTTTCGGGTGTTAGTAGTTTTCTAGCACGGTAGAGAGAGCCTACCTTTCTTGCAGCGGCCCTGGCAATGCCTTCAATGTAATTGTTCCAACTCGTGTTTCCTGTGAACGTTAGGCCAAGGAGTTTGAAAGATGGACTCTCAGATAAAGGGTCGTTGGCCATTGCTATTGGTGGTAGAGAGGGTTTCTTGTAATTATTGAATGAAACTAGTTTAGTCTTGGCAGCATTGAACGCGACCAACCACTTTTGTCCCCATTCCACTACAGATTGGAGGTCTTCCTCTAGTGTTTCTGCCATTTCTTTAGAAATGTGTTCATTCGTCTTCCTGTCGTGTCTGCCATAGAGTGTAGTGTCATCAGCATATATACCCATCTCAGAGGCAATGTTGTCGGGGAGGTCATTTATGAATATCAGGAACAATAGAGGTCCAAGGATAGAACCCTGGGGCACTCCCGCATTTATATCATATTGTTTAGATGTGCGACCGTCGAGGACTACCTGGATTTTTCTCTTATCTAAGAAGTTGTAAATAGGAACATAGAAATTGGTTGTCAAATTTCGATATTACTTTGTTTCGCGGGCTTGTAAAAGATTTTTTTTTAACTATCTTGACATATTATTTTAGATTAACTTTTTATGTTTAGGAATGATTCGTTTTTCCTTCCGTTCATTCTAGCGACAGTGTTTATTTTTATCTGTTGATTATTTAATAAACACTAATTTTCTTTGCGGATTTATCTGAGAAGGCAACAAATGAAAAAAGTCAAAATTCAAATAACATAACAAATGAATGTTACCAAAGGCAATATGTTACACTTGGATAAGTTTTAAAGTTTGTATTCGGTTAAAAAAAAAAACAAAAAAAAAAACAAAAAAAGTAGTGTTGAGTTGGTAAGTTAAACCGACAGTCAACGTGGCCGACAAAAACATGCCATCTTGGGAGTGTCAATAATGGTACAAAAAGTTACAAAAATAGACAATAAGTGTCACCGTGATATTTACTGGTTAGATTTTAAATTTTGGCAAATTTGCCGGGTTTAAAATGTGTGTATAAATTTTCGGGTTTGTATTACTATACACAGATTCGAAAAAGTTGTCAAAAAACAAATATATAACAAATAAATGTTATAAAAGGCAAGATAAGTTACTTTTCTACCAAACTGGATATATTTTTCGTGTTTTTATTCAATGTAGCATGTTTATTCAGCTCGAAAAGCATAGTGTTTACGGATGTATTGGAAAATTCAAAATTGGCGCCCGACTCTCTCTTTAACACGGTAAGTTTGGGAAAAGGTGTTATAAATAATAAACTAGACAAAATACTATTAGAAATTCGCTCAATATATGTTACCGTGACATAGGTTGACATATTTCGGTGGGTTTTTTTAATAGTATTTTGTCTAGTTTATTATTTATAACACCTTTTCCAAAACTTACCGTGTTAAAGAGAGAGTTGGGCGCCATTTTTAATTTTCCAATACATCGGTAAACACTGCATGTTTTTCAAGCTGAATAAACAGGTTACATTGAATAAAAACACAAAAAATATATCCAGTTTGGTAGAAAAGTAACTTATCTTGCCTTTTATAACATTTATTTGTTATATATTTGTTTCTTGACAACTTTTTCGAATCTGTGTACAGTTAATACAAACCCAAATATTCTCATATTTAAGTCCTTATTTGATGGGGTCAGTTTTTCAAAAATTGTCAGTCTAAATTAGGGCACAAATATAAAAAAAAAATCGACTCAGTCTAGAAGAATGGATTTAGTTTAATTAAGCAAAATAGTGGAAAAAAATGTATATAATGTTACCAAAGGCAAGATAAAAACTTATTTAGGGATGTAGAATAGTAATTTAAGTTTAATACAATTTTGATACAGTTGTTTTAAAAAGAAATGGAAAATTAAGCGGAATAATTGTCATCAATTGTGCGAAACCGAACGGCGAACTGTATACTTTTATCAGCAGTATTTTTGTGTAAGTTTATATTTTTGAGACATTATAAAAACTCCGCATGAATCGTCTTTCGTCTACTATCAGCTGCATTTTTTTTTATTTATTTATTTTTTTTTAGTTCTAATTTGAGTTGACATTAGTCGTTTCAAACTAAAGAACTTTAAAATGTACATAGCAAGCATACCCGGTGAACCAAGTGCAAGTGAAATACAAACGATTGCACTTAAAGGGACGGCTAGAATCCTGAAAAGATCTCTTGATTGGACTCACTAAAATAGGAGTAAATGTCAGACATCTGGTTGGATGTCCCAATTGTCCCATCCCCTAGAAGAAAAAGTTTAAGAAAAATGAGAAAAAAAAGGGGGGAAAAAAACATTTTTTAATAAAATTTTTAAGCAACAAAACTTATCCATATAGGTAAGAGTAATTTATCTTGCCTTTGGTAACATTTGTTGTATATTTGTTTGTCACTTTTTTTTTTGTGTGTGTGTGTGTGTGTGTGTGTGTGTGTGTGTATGTGTGCTTTTGTTGGCTATTGCTAAAAATGCCCAAGAATGTCGGTCTCTTTCTTGATAGCACAGAAAAGATGAAGAGTAGAATTTGAACAGACTTTTGCTCCTAGCCAAAAGGCCAATTTAGACAAACAAAAATTACAATAAATAATTTTCTTTGGCTTTAACATGACGCTCTATTTTTTATGGGGGTGACAAGAGGGTTGAATGTCAATTTTTGATAACCTTAAAATTTGACACTATTACCAAAATACCACATTTCCTCCATGGCATCTCCAAATGATTTCGATGGGATTTTAGTTTGCAAAAATCAATGTCACTGATGTACTACATCAGTAATGGAGAGTGGAACAATCTAAACACACACACTTGGCCTTCGGGACAAGATCAAACTGTAGTATCTGTTCTTCAGATGCTGCACTTCAATTTCTTCTGTCAGTGGAGGAGAAATCCTTCAGGACTAAGACAATTTTTATTTTTGTTCCTTTTCTCCACGTTAAAAAACGACCCTGGTGTCTAACTCTGTCCCGTGGGGAGGCATAGTAAATAGACACACACACACACACACACACAAATGAAACAAAAGTAAATTTAAAAAAAAAAATTTTTTTTAAAGGGTTAGTAAAACCGTCTTCAACCCTTAGCGCTAAGTATCAGACAAGCCATTGTTTTCTGTTAACCTGGAAAACAAAAGGTCTGTCTCTAAATGGGAATGTCGAGTCAGTCTTATAAGACTCTTATCATTTACCCTCAAAACTGTCACACCCAATACGAAAGTGTCGAGCCGGAAATTGACAGTTTTTAGAACCAAAGTACACTAAACCCAGCATGAGGGTACATATTTAGGAGCCAGTTAGACAGATACCAACTTCCAACTGGAAGCCAAGATTAAATGGACGGCTACGAAGAAGCCCACTAAATTCGCAGCCTCTTCCGACAACGTGGCTAGCTCTACCTTTGCACATACTGGACAACCCACTCCCCCTTTTTTTGCGTTGGGTAGAACCACGGTTTTATCTCAGTGGCCGTGGTAGAACCGATACATTTTTTTTTTTTTTTTTGTCTCAGTGTGGGAGTTTTAACTGGACAAACAGATGAATAGACTTTATTCATATATCATCTGGTATTCCAGACGTTGTCCATTTATTTACATTTAAAAAAAAAAAAAACGTAAATAAAGCCGTATGAGAAATAGAATGCGATGAAAAAAATTGTGTATAGATGATAAAAATGTTTTATTTTATTTTTAATATTATAAAGAACCATTTCAAGTTAAAATCTATTTAATCTGAAGAAAAACACGTTTGAAATATATAAATATTGCTAGAATAATGAAGGTTGATTTTTTTTTTTTTTTGACAAAATGGCGCCTGTTCTGTTTGCACATTTCATTTTTTTTTCTTCAGATTATTACATACGTAATACTAAATAGACTTTAACTCTAAATGGTTTCTTATGTAATAAAAAGTCGATGCTTATTTAAAATTACTTATTTAATAAATAAAAAATACAGAAGAATGTTTATGATGTCCGTACTCGTTACGGAACTAAGTTGTCATACTCTAAAAAAAAAAAATCACGTAAATTGATCAGCTTTTTTTTTGTTTTTACTAAGAATATAAAACTTTTGGAGCGAGCGAGAGGTACGACGGTTTTGATCGGACATGTTCAATAAATAAGAGGTAGATAACTTAATTCGAATTATCGGAATGAAAATAAGCCATAATAATTGATAATTTAGTATGGAAATTCATAAAAATAAAAAATAAAAATTTTATTTATTTTTTTTTTAGTTAAAACAAAACAAAAAAAACTACTTGATCAATTTCTGTGACGAGTACGTATACCATGATGTTTCTGTATTTTTTATTTTTTCTATAGAAGTGTAATTCGAAATAAGCACCCTGAAAACAAACATTTTTTTTTTTTTTTATCGCAGGTACATAGATTTTATCGCATCTGTTTAGGTATACAATTCTATCATTTGTCAAAGTACAAAGGGCATTCAATAAGTTCTTAGACTTTTTTTGTACAGGCATTTTAAATTGTCATCATAGAATCTTGTAAATTCAGTATGTTATTGCTATATATCTTATGAGATGACTGGCCAATTTTTGTGATTTCAGATTCAAATGAACAGCTATAGCAGGAATTGGAATTCACCAGCTGTGAAAATCCGGCTTTAGTAGGGTACACCCTACTAAAGCCGGATTTTCACAGCTGGTTAATTTTAAAAAATGCAATGGATGTGAGGACACAGAAGAACGATATGCAATAAAATTCTGTTTTAAACTTGGAAAACATACCACAGAAATGTATGGAATGCTTCAGACTGCCTTTGGACCATCTTGCATGAATCGAGCATCAATTATTGAGTGGCATAAGAGATTCAGGGAAGGCAGAGTCTGTGAGGGATGATGAGAGGTGTGGGAAAAGTAAGGAAGTCAGAACACCAGAGTTGATTGGCCAAATAAAGAATTTCATGTGTGATACTATAAATAGGTTGCAGAGTAGATGTTTATTAAATAACAGAATACGGAAAATTCAAAATTAACGTTGGTTCTAAAAATATATTCCTTTCACACAGTAGAAATGTTTACGCAGATAATCAAAATTCAACTCATACGAGTTGTATGCGTATTTATACGATTCAAAGGTCAGTCATATCACATAAATAACACTTAATTATTTCAGTCTAGAAAATTCGGCAGAATTCTTTATATAAACGGCACTGTTATTAATGAGGAAACAGACTTCAGGACAATCAGTCAGTCTAGCGTTGGACGCACGAGAAAGCAGATCGTATGCTCATGAGAAAGATTGAATCGAAAGAAACGAATGGACAACAAACCGAAAGCTAGCCTCGACAGAGTAGATTGTCACACACCAAATCCGACTTTAATACACATTAAACGATGGAGTTGTGTTATTTCTTTCTCTAATTTTGATATATTTTGTTTTACACTTGTGAATCTGCATGCGCCTCTCTTAACACTCGCCAATGTATCGTTATTTCCATGGCAAGTGCTCGTCTGAACGCCAATCCCTGACCCCCTCCCCCACCTCACCAATCTTTCACGATAAACACCCGTGTAGCTGAAACCACTGCCAAAAATTTTCCCCACTCTTTAACTGTGCCAATGAACAAAGCTTCTTTCTTCCGGCTGCCTGTTTCCAACCTGACTACAACTTGGATGCCTTCAAGTCCAACATGAACAAATTCCTGATGAACCACCCCCTATTAAATCTCCATGATGAACCAACACTATTAAATCTCCAATACTAACGATTACTATGATACTATTCCATTGATTACTGTACATGCAATAACTCTTATCCCTAGAGTGGCTTTCGGGCCTTGATAAGTGGTGACTTCCATGTAAAAAAAAAAAAAAAAAAAAAAAAAAAAAAAAACCCACAATGATCACGGCGAAGAGAATTGAAAAATAACATAAACTGCACAGAATGCACAACGATGGGGTTGCAATGTGTTTGGGAGTGCATGACGTATCGCACATGGATAAGGACTGTTAAGTGTCTAGACACTAAGTGCAGAGTTTGATGTCAGTGTGGGAACTGTACACACAATTATTCGCAAGGAACTGAAGATGTGGAAGATTTGCACAGTTTGTCCCAAAGATGCTCCATCCTTTTCTACAGACTATTTGACCAAGATGGACATCAAGATGGTTCCTGTCTATAGTCCAGAACTTGCTTCTTGTGACTTTCGATTCTTTCCTAAGCTCAAGAATAACTTTAGAGGCTGTCGTTGTGAGACAATTGAGATGAAAGAGGCTATGAGAGGAGAGGGGGGTCATTGACATGCTTGCGCAAGAAGACTTCCATGGAGCCTTCTAGTTGTTGGAATGGTGCAAGTGCTTGCAGCCAGAGGAGATTACTTTGAAGAGAGCTAGTTTTGTGTCATCTCTACTATTATATAAAAGTCACTTTGTGAGTTTCTTTCTTATAGGTTCTGAAACGGTCGAGCCTATCTTTTGCAAATTTCACACAAAGGTAATTTATGTCTGGCAGTGTTCTTAGATATTTTTCATAAAGAAATTTGTCCGATAAGTATCAAAATCAAAAATATCCGATCATAAAATAGTCTCTTTCATAAGAAAGAGACTATTTTATGATCGGATATTTTCGATTTTGAAATGATTTTTTACAGGGAATATTTTAGGTTGCACCAGCAAGGGAGATAATAAAATCTCTACAAATAATTTCCTCTAAAAAAAAAAAAAAATTTATTGACATTTGAAAAGAAAAAAAAAAAAAAGAAAAAGCTTAGTGGTAGAGCATTCAACTACAGGTCGAATGATCCTGTGTTCAGGCCTGGGTATACCTCACCGTTGTATTTTAATTTTTTCTTATTAATGAATTCAATTTATGATAAAAGAGGTACCATTTAAAATTGCCAAAAATCATTTCCTTGTTTTCATATTATAAAACTAAACATTAATCGGAAGCGAGTTTCCAGGGCATTCATTGTCAAGCCCAAATATCAGCTGACGTGATATTGTAAACAAACACGGACGGATTTTGATGAACTACATTATCACCTTTTTTTTTTTTTTTTTTTTTTTTTTTTTTTTGTGAATTAGTCCACCGGGCAAATTACTCCTTATAATATATAATAATCAATAGAGGATTGATTCTATAATAATACATATACAATCTGCATAAATTAAAATATGTTTAAGCGTATTATATGACCAGACAACCACTGGGCGTCCAGCTAGTTATCAATAAGTGGCCATATGAAAAAGTCTGGAAACTTATTGAAGGCACCTCATACTGTCAGGGTGTGCAATTCCTCACAATAATTTTGAGTTTGATATTTTAGGTTAGGATTATTTGGCTTATCCAGACTTTCCTTTGGCACCAAAGCCAAGATCTCATTACCGACCAAAAGAAAATAATATTCATCTGAATCCCTAGCCACATGGGAATCGGGGGCAATGAAAGTGGCAATGCTATAGCTAAGGAGGCATTAAAGTTGGACCTTGATGGTCACAGGATCCCATACACAGACATTAAACCCTTAATCAACAAATGTATATTAAAAAAATGGCAAACTATATGATATAAAACCCACACTTGGAGAGTGGAGGCAGGATAAACATGGGTCCCACAAGTTGGAAGTCTTATTGGTCATACAAGACTCGCATAATTTCCTTCTCGTTTAAGATGATGAGCCAAAGTGCACAAACTGTTCAACTTCCCTTACTATAAAGCATATACTGGTAAAGTCTAATGAAAACGAACAAATCAGACAACATTATATTAAAGCAGGAAATATGAAAGAAGTCTTCGAAAACAATGATACAAAAGACTTCATTTCCTTCCTAAGAGAAACCGGACTATACAAAAAACTCTGCAGTCGTATACAATGGATATATAAATAACGAACCAAGTTCTTACCAAAGAAGTCAATCATCTTGACTTCAACCATAAAGATTGAAATAAAAACATGACGCCATTAAATGACCATCAAGGTTGAGATGCCGTTAAATAAACCGGCTGCTGTATCTTTCTCTGCATGCATCTCTTCGAACTTGAGAAGCTAGACAAAATTTCGGATTGGATCCATTATTTATGCGACAGGGGTATATTGGTCTCATTCTATCAGCCATGACTGGTTGGAAGTGTTACTTTTTGTTATTAGCAATAATGACTTGTAGACGTTGATGGGCACCGATGTGACTCGTGTTTAATGTAAAACTCGAACTGACGAACTACATGAAACTAAAATGAAATACATACAAGCGGGTCACTGTCAAGATTACTTGCAAGACATTTTAATGTTGTTTTTTTTGCGTCTTGCTTCAATGCTGACTTATTCATTGTTTCTTTTTTTTTTTTTTCATTGTTTTTTTTTTCATTGTTTTTAAGAATTTGTCGCAGTTAAATTTTCTTTTGTAATGTTTTCCTTTTAAGTTAAAACCCTTAATAAAAAATAGTTAAGAAAAAAGAAAAAAAATAAGTTAATGTTGGATGTCTATGTATCATTACCTTATTTAGCTATTCTTGCTTTGACCTATCAAAGTCTGCCACTTAGAACTGATTTTTAACTAAGTCTTACATCATGAGCTTATAACTTGAAATGTTAGCACCAGGCCATGCCTAACGGAATGAGAATAATCTACCACCGTGGATTAAATGCTAATTTTACAGAATTACTCCTGTCTCCAATGTTGGGGCGTGGGGGGGGGGGGGCTACACTAACTTGGATTAGTGGTAGTTAGAAAATGTTTAACCCTGTAAGGTCTGTTGGAGATTAGAGCCCTGTGAAACAGTAACTAGTTTGCATAACTAAGCCAGAAAGAAGTGAAATTTGTAACAATGCAATAATAGCAAGTTTTGTAAGCTGAAAGAATGTTGGAAAACAAGTTATGAAAAACAATAACATACTGGGAATTTACGATGGGTGAAATACTTTAAAGCCATTTTAAAATATTCGCAATACTAAGAGTTCACAATAAACAAAGAACTTTGGAATTTAGTAAGCAGAAAAGTTGTTGCAATCCAAAGTTTTGAAACCAGTTAGAATATTTACATTTAACAATGATCTTTTTATGAAAGTGTTTATGTAAGAGAGAACAGAGAAATAGTTTTTGATATTTGCACGTAAAGCATGAACCTCAGTCAGTCACAGATTGGAGTTAGGACTGAGAGGTTAGCTCATAATGACTTACGTCCACAGAAGTATATAAGGCACATATAGAAAGATGTAGAAATCTGGAGAGACGATGTCAAACTCTGAGGGAAGTCACAAACCCATAGAAATAAAGAGAAATATAACCAGAGTTGTCATGGTGTTTTTTCGGATAGAAAGATCTTCCTTTACAGCATTTTGAGTCCCGTTTATGGAACTGTCCAGTTGAATAGATGTAAGAAGTGGAAACTGTATGGGATTGGTAGTCCGTTAAGGAACGGCTATATTTTGATATGTCTTGTTACTTTGATCCGTACATTGGATTATGTGTAAACGCACGTACGCACCCTCCCAATGAACATGAACTATTTATATTAGACATCCATTTCAAGAGACATGTTGTCTGTTTATACACTGAAATTATTAGTACACAGCGCAATAAAA
This sequence comes from Euprymna scolopes, assembly GCF_053919585.1. Taxonomy (NCBI): domain Eukaryota; kingdom Metazoa; phylum Mollusca; class Cephalopoda; order Sepiida; family Sepiolidae; genus Euprymna; species Euprymna scolopes. The sequence continues at coordinate 43,011,503 of NC_136526.1, read as the reverse complement.
TTTGCATCTTTATATGAACACTGTATATACACCCAATATGAACATTAACCATTGTTATGAACACGTTTATTTTGACAGCCGATATTCTACATGCATTTGACGATTGTATACAAACCCGCTCTTCTACATATACGTTGTTATACACACATTAGATGATACAAGCTGTATATATTATACAGACATTTAGAGACACTGTGGTATGGATGGATGTGTGTGTATATATATATATATATATATATCTCACAAAAACTGCTGTATAACTGTCCGAGTGGACCCATCCCTGCTTTGTGACAGGAGTAATTTCTCTTCATTTTTTTTTTTTTTTTTTTTTTTTTTTAATTAATGTAATTATTGTTATTATAATTATATAATAATTATAATAAGCACCCAAAATCGTAACTATAGTCGGCTTTGCACAGATGCAAGTCGAACTAGTCACATATTTTTTTAAATATAATTTTATTATTCGTTTAAAGGCAAGAAAGACATGTGCGATCTTGTCTGATAGTTTCATTGAAATACACACACACATATATATATATATATTTCATTTACTCACATAAATTAATATACGAAAGTATAAATTTATGCGCAAACTTGAAGTATTTACTTCAACAGTGCTCAATAAGTAAGTACAGCTAGTTAGTAAGTTATAAAATATATATGGCGATTAAGCTACACTGAATATTCCGCGTTTCATCCACTAGGATTCTTCAGGCTTATGCATAAGTGGATGAAACACGGAATATTCAGTGTAGCTTAATCGCCATATATATTTTATAACTTATAATACTAATACATCATTATAAAAATATTGAATAAACAATGATTGTCGTTTACTGGAAAATCATTTTTATTAAAGTTATATCTGTTTTAATTAATACAGATTTTATCGGCTTATTTTTGTTAATATAAAAGATATTTTTTAATTTAACATCTACAATGCTTTATTTTCATATAAATTTGTGCTTTTTTTTTTTTTTATTATGTAACGAAGCCGGGTGACACCGGATAACCCTGCTTCCTAGGGTGAGTGGGATGGAGCTGGGCGAGAGGTCTCAGTCCAATCTCGTGAGAAACCAACGATTTGTCATCGGTTGACAAGTAAATTATTGGAGTTCAAAGTTAGGGTTAGTGCGCGTCGTTTTCCACCGTGCGCGCGCGACCCCTGCAAGGGAGCAAGGGTTATATTAATATTGGTGGTTATATTAATATTGGTGTTTGGGTGGAAAACGACGCGCACTAACCCTAAGGACGGTTGGCTATATTTTCGCTCCTTCGAGCCTCGGACCCCGCACAAGCATCCGTCTCTCTCCCCCTCTCTCTCTCTGTCTGCGATGGCTGGAAAGTCAAGTTTGGTTATGCTGAAATCGAAGGCAGTCTTCACAAGTATAAATGGAAACAATCACAACGCTGAGGATGGTTCAGGCTGTTCATTTAGTAATTCGGTATACATTAAGGCTCGGCTCGTCCCTTATACGTTCGTCAGGCTTGGAATGCAACCCCCACAGTGTATTTAAACAAAAACTCTAAGTCGGCGGTCTTGTGAGTTCTCTTCGTCTCAATTAGAAGAGGCTGGCGTGCGTGGCTTCCCAACTGCTCTGATCGACAGACTGTCTGATTCTCCTCTGCTGGCTATCTCCGCAGTAGTTTTATCAAAACGTCATCCTCCCCTTCCTTCTGTAGTCGACCCAATCTCTCTATTCGACGGGTAATCATAATTCTTTCTCTCTCTCTCTCTCTCTCTCTCTCTCTCCTTCCCAACCGACTCCCTCTCGATTCAATTCCGAGAATTAGTTATCTCTCTAGGTAATTAACCAATTTGTTCCCTTAAAATTAGAATGACTAATTCAATTGTTTTCGGGTTTGTACTTTCTCTATTATCACCTCCCTTGTTGGTTTAAGTGAATCATGTTATCATTATACTCGGACCGTCGACTTTACTTACTCGTCGACCCTCCCCAGACCTCCTTGCGTTTTCCTCGCCAACCCGACATCTGGCTTATCTTTAGTCTGGCCCTTTTGAACTCCAATAATTTACTTGTCAACCGATGACAAATTGTTGGTTTCTCACGAGATGGGACTGAGACCTCTCGCCCAGCTCCATCCCACTCACCCTCAACCTAGGAAGCAGGGTTATCCGGTGTCGCTCGGCTTCGTTACATTAGTACTTGAATATAATTTTGGTAAAAGTGCATTTTAGATGCGTAGATGCCTTACATAAAACCATAAAAATCTATTACTTTTTGTTCACATTACTAGACCTATTTATCAGCTGTAATCTTTAGTATATAACAAGAAACAAGTCCTTGGTGTGAAACTTATTGCACAAAAATTAATTCATAAAAATAGGACAGGGAAAATTAAACAATTAAAATTAATCTTCTATCTTATGGTTTTTCATAATTTTTGGATATGTTCATTACTGTGACCTGACAATACTGAATATACTTGTAAAAGTCAAACTTCTGGGAGACAATTTTAAGGTTATTTTCGGGGGTCGACTTATACATAGATAATGTTTCTGAAAATGTTAGAGTGACTCAGTGCTCTATCATAACGTTGAAAATGGCTTCTTTTTTTTTTTTTTGTGCACTTGGTATATACCGGTAATCCTAGTAATTAATTGCGCTTCTTCTGAACCCCACTGTAGTTTGTTTGCCAGCATGTAAGTACATGCAATTTTTTTTTCAGTAGGAGGCTTAATAATTGGAATAACTCTCACAATGTTTACTCTCTAGACGTGGCTATAGGCCTAAGTTTGACATGATGTATTCAGCGATGATATGACGGGTTTTTAGCAGGTTAGGAAATATAGTGTTTACGATATGTCGTTCTCACTTAAGTTCAACAAGTTTTAACAATTTAATGACAACTATTTAATGAAACTTAACGCATGTATTCACATTATTATGGTATATTATGGCCTGTGCAATGTGTGCGTTTATGTTATTAGTGCCATAATAACATAAACGCACACATTACACAAGCCATAATATACCGTAATAATGTGAACGTATGTGTTAAGTTTCATTAAATAATGTTTGAAAACAATAATTGCGCTTGGAATCTACAATGTCTTCTTAGCAACATTTGTGTTCGTTGCATGCAAGTGCGCAGCAGGTTGGTTCTATATAGGAAAATCAAATAGACCACACGTGCATAAATGCACGTATCACTCGTGGATGCCAAGAAACAAATTTATAATATGTCTTACAAAAAAAAAAAATAAAACTGGGAATGAAATTATCTGTGCCAGAAAGAGCCATGGGACGGACCATTTAACTTGTTTAGAATCTACAGTCGTCTTATACACAGGTAATACCTAAAATGACACAATTTTTGGTCTTAAAATGCACATTGACTTATACACAAGGATACACGGTAAGTAGATACTATTGGTTTGCCTTCAAATTCAATATTTCAATTTTTAAACTTTGCTACAATAACAAAGAATAACCAACGATCTCAAGATGTGACAAGCTGTCTGCGCAAATTTCATTTAGAGCTCGTCCACATGTTCATGACGTGTTCGGTGTGGATGTCTGGATCATCTGGGTCCACAAAGTGTTGCTGATAAACACGTGTGAGTTAAGGTAGATTCTGCCTCTAGTTGACGGTTGTATATGCTGGCCAACCATCAAATATTATATAGGAACCAGACAAGATATGATGACAAATGAGTGGTTCTAGAGGAGCCGCTGAGTGGTCAGGTACCTCAATAAGAAAGTACTTGTATTATTTTCTGCACTTCTGAAGGCCTTGTCTCCATTGTTTCCTATCATATTTTCTGCAAAGTACTTTAATTCATCAATTTCAATGACACCTGGGTCTCCATTGGCATCTATGCTCTCAATTTAAATTTATGCACCTGAAATGTACTTTTACCATTTTCGTTTATACAAAAGATTATATTTTTAGTAAGATTTTAAAAATAAAAAAAAAGATAATTGGTTTATTATATTCTGTGATTTTTAATGAATATTGAAAATTTCATGAAAATTGGTTGAATTTCTGAATTTTTATTTTTATGTGAAGGGAAGGTGTCAAATGTTTTTTACATTTTAGTGATCAGCTATTCAATTTTGGAATTATACTGTAATCATTCACACGTGTCGGACATAAAATAATGTAAACATTGTAGTTTTTAGGTGTTGTCTAAATTTAATGTAATTGAATCCTTACAATCTGACTTTTTTTTTTTTTTTTTTTTTTTTTTTTTTTTTTATAGAAAATAACATGAAACCCACCCTATAAATGTCAAGGTAACATTTATTGGGTTGGTTTATGTCAGTATTTTGTTTAATTTTCTACTTTTGAGGGATTGTCGAGATTCCAAAGATGTGATTTTTGTGAGCCATTTTTTTCGTCTTGTGTAACACTGGATATTCTTTATCAAACTTAAACACCTTAAAATAAGTAAAAACACCAAAGTTATCCAGCTTATCTTGCCTTTATTAGCATTTATTTGGGTGCTTATTCGTTATAATAGTGAAATTCAAAAATCAAAATATTGAATTTCAAATAAAACTTGTCATGTCACAGTTATGAACATATCCAAAAGTTACGAAAGATAAAGTAGGAAATTAGTTATTGATGAAAAGTTTTTGGAAACAATTTGTGAAAGTTGAGTTTTGTTAAAAAAAAAAAAAAAAAAAAAAACTGGAGAGTTCAAATTGTATCAAGGGAAGTAATTATTTTCTGAAAACTGAAAATCTTCGCAAAAATCAACTTTTACTAATTGTTTGTGAAAACTGTTTGAATAATTTTTTGCCTCCTCGTTTTTCATAATTTTTGGATATGTTCATTATTGCAACATGACAATTAAGCAGATACCATTGGTTTTACTTGAAATGCAGCATTTCCTTTTTTTTTGTTTTGTTTTTTAACCACTTTTTCGTTTTATTGTCTATATTAAAAAGTGGTCAGTATTTCTTTTTTTTTTTTTTTTTTTTTTTTTTTTACAGTGATCACCACTTATCAAGGCCCGGAAGCCACTCAGGGATAAGGGTTATTGCAAGTACATTACGTTAGTGTGGAGATTTGATGAAGTGTTTACTTAAGGGGGCAGTTCATTAGGAATTTGTTAACATTGGACTTGAAGACATCCAAGTTGTAGTCCAGTGGGAAGCAGGCAGATGGAACAGTTCCACAGGCGTGCAGTTCTAAGAAAGAAGCTTTGTTCATGGAATCCACATTTTGATTTAGGCACAGATATAGAGTGGGGGAAATTTTTCACAGTGGATTCAGCTAGACGGGTGTTTTTCGTGAAAGATTGGCGAGGGGGGACCAGAGATTGGAGTTCAGACAAGCACCTGCCATGGAAATAACGATAAAACAAGGATAGGCTTGCAACGTCTCTTCTGTGGGAGAGAGGTTGCAGGGTAGAGAAAAGGGCATCCCCCACTAAGCCACGAAGTCTATTTTGTACTTTGTCAAGGCAGGATAGGCTGTTTTTAGCAGCTCCTGCCCAGATATGGCAACAGTATTCCATCCTTGGACGTACTTGGCAGTATATTGTATGTTTTGTTATTTATATAATTATTGCTAGCAGAAACCTTTTACTTGTTGACAAAATATGCGTGCACACCCAGTCGGATTCCTACACACTTAAAAAAAAAAATAAAAATAAAAAAATAATAATAATTGGAGCGTAATGCAATAAAATCTTGATTTCTAGAAAGTTTTGAGGATCTATACTCCTATAAATTTTTTTTATGTATTGATATTCATATTAAAACCCCTCTTTTCTATTTATTTAAAAGAAAATACAACTTTGTTATATATAGGACGTGGAGTTGCATTCATCTACAAAAGATCTACCTAATTTGCATATTATTTTAAACATTCATTTTAATTGAATTAGTTTTTCCGTTTTCTTATGGGATGATCATCTTTAGTTAACTATTACATGTAATTATATTCATGCAGATATTCTACATGATTTATACTTGCATAATATTTAGTAAAAAGGTTATAGTAAACACAAACCTCTTTCTATATATATTTATGTATGTGTATATATATTTAAAAAAATTTTGTCTACCAAACTCCTGTCAGTTTTTGGTCTAGACATAAAACTTCATATATAGGATATTCGAACCCGTGCAAAACTTTGTATTTGGGTTTTAGCCGGAGAAAATTGGTGCAAAAGTGTGGAAAATTTTAAAAATGTAATTTTCCAGGTGAAGATCGAATGACACGAATATGCACGTGTAACACATTGGTAAATATAAATGCATGCATAAAGCTATTGGTTCATTTTTAGCCTTGCAGCAAACATGTCTTCATAGCGCTGGCATTAACGTCAAAGGAAAAAGTAAATTGAAAGCTAGACGTTTTGGTTTCGATTTTCATCAGTTTTTCAGTTGGAATTAGTTTCTTGTAACAAAGACATGTTTTTTTCTATTTTTTTTTTTTTTTTTTTTGGAAATGCCACAGATAACAAAACATACATACATACATATGACACGAGCATAATGGCACAAACATAATGGCACGAACATAATGGCAAGGCAGTTATTAGATTACTTAAGTCAATCAATGTCGAGCCTGGTTAGTACCAGATGGGTGATTATTTGGAAATACCAGGTACTGTATGTAGGAGGACCTCAATAGCTCCATGCAAGAACTAACATCTCCACTAATGGGACATGCAAGCAGATGGGAACCGTTTGTGAATTTAATATTCCCTTGACATTTTCACTTTTGGAGGAAGCCAGACCTCACCACCTGGAGTGAGTGCTGTATGACAAAAAGTGAAAAAAGAGGGTATATCGAAACAAACCGAAGAAAAAAGGGTAACTAATTTGAACCATTTGCTTTTGAGGAGTCATTGAAAAATCCAATACAAGGAGTCGAAGAGACCATCTGAAAATGAATGTCGGACAAAAGCCCAATGTTTCCAATTGGTTTTCTGAGCCCAGATTTCATGCTTCATCCCTGCGTTACATGACTATCGACAAGAACTTTTACTAATACACAAATCACTGTCACACACAAACAGCAGTGTTGTATAACATTCACCCTTGGCAGGTTGAGCCGGCTTCCTCCAAAGGAGGAAGTGTCAAGGCAATATAAACATACTGGCAATCCCTAGTAGTCTATAATGGTTAGTGGATTTTTGATCAGGAAGCCAGTATCTTCAGATGGCTTGATCTGGTAGCACCAGATCCCCTAACAGGTATTACCACTTTGGTCAAAAGTGGATCTGGGAACAATGATAAATAAGGGACAACTTCACATTCCTAACAACCCCCAAATGGGGCCTCACCACTGAAAGTCATAACCAGGATCAACGAACAGCAGTAGATAGGGTTTAAACTATTTTTCTCTGATTTTTATTATACGATATATATATATATATATATATATATATGATGGTTTCTTTTGCTCTTTTAAATTCTAGTCAATCTTTATTCTGTTTAATAACATCTGTGATGCCATCACCTTAAACGTTCTCTTCATTAGTCCTATGGTCCTGGTACGTGATCAGACATTGCTGGAAATCAATAACACGACATAGTCTGTGATCAATCAGTTGTCCTATGTTGGAGTAGACGTGACCTCAGTGCTGAAATTAATGAAAGGCATGTTTTTGTCGTCATCATGGTAAAGTAAATCCGTTACAAAAACTCGTTATTTTAATTCACTTGCATCAGACAAAAGCCTTATTTTGAATATTGTTAAGAAGTCTGTTGGAGTCTGGTTTTCAGCTGATATAAAAACAAATTTGAATCTGTAGAATCCTTTATAATCTGCAAGTGATCATTCTACTTTAAATCTAAATAGAAAATTGTATATTTGCTTTTCATATATATATATATATATATATATATATATATATATATATATATATATATATACTAGCAAAAGTACCCGTCGACTGGGTTCAAAAACAGCCTACAGAAAATGGACTCTGATTTATGAAAGTATGATAGATTATGAAAAGGAAGTGTTGTAAAGAGATAGCTTCGAATTTGGGGGTATCAAAACCAAAGCAAAATATGATGAAAGTAAAAATAAAATAGATAAACCCCATAATTTATTATGCCATACCTGTTCACACTGAAACACTTATCACAATATTCTGTGGATCTATATTAAAAAACCTTGTTAAACTTTGTGACATATTTCCATTCTATGGAGGTCAGGTGCAAACGAACACCCCACAATTTTATTATACCATATTTCTTCAAACTGAAACATAATTATCAAAGTATACTTACGCAGATAGATATGGAAAGTCTTTATTAAAGTTTGTGCCTATTTCCATTCTATGGAGACCAGGTGCGAACGCA
>NC_136526.1:42950703-43000703 GCF_053919585.1 Euprymna scolopes | reverse complement strand
TATTACTTTGCTTTTGTTTTGATCTAACACCCACCTACCCCAAACATCCAGGCAACGCCGGGTACTAGTGCTAGTTTATGTAAAAGCAAAAATGTTTGTGTGTGCACTATGTCCGGCAAAGGCTTTTTTCAGGGAGGGGGGGGTCACTGTTTCTTAGAACTTTTTATATACATCCTAGATTATAATATCTCCGATTTATGAAACGAGGTCGTGTCTATCTTTTATTTGAGCAACTTTTATATTACAAAATTTGCTCTATTTTTTCCTCTCGCGTGTTTGTTTTTCGCATATAAAAGCGAAACTATTAAAACGAAGTAGTGTTCTCTGCCTTTCGTGCCAGCACGCCCATTAAGCAATCAGCTTTGATCAATATGGGGGGAAACCCCTCATATCCGACAATTGCTATTCGTTTGGACACTCCCCTTTTTATGGGGAGCTGGTTTTCCCCAAACAAACAAATACGCAGAAAGATTCAAGCTTAACTGGTTTTAAGTGATTTCATTTCTCTATGGTGCAATGTTTGACCTAGAAAAGCACACGTTCGTTTATACACCTGCATTTTTTTAAGCATTTAATTTCAACGATTCTCACTTCCTCTGCCCTCTTAGTGTAGGGGTAACATATTATGTTTTCTGACTTTGGGTCAAGGCTTCAGGGTTTTTTTCCCACACACACAAACACCCAGGCAAAACCAGGCACCCCCGCTAGTCTATAATATAAATTTCACCTGTCTGTTTAAATGTATGTATGTATGCCTAAAACTTTCGACAGAGGTCATGGATTTTCACGGTATCGTTTTGAAGCTCGACCCTTCGGATGACAAATATTGAAAAATTAGTTAAAAACATTAATTCCTTCACCTTCAACTCGGCACTTTTCTACGGGGAGAGGTCACTTTTTTCGCCGATATTTTCGAAAGTCATCCTCTCTTTTCAACTGACTAGCCTTAATTTTAACCTTCACCACTTCCGATTTGGCAATGGACACAACAGCAAAGACATGATTTTTTTTTTTTTTTTTTTTTTTCCAATACTCACCTCTAAACACCCGGGCAACACCAGGCATCCAGGCTAGTATTCCATAAACTATGCTTTCATTTGTATATTTGGCTACACACTTGAAGATTAAGTCCCAAATTATGAAGTTCTTAAAAAATGTAAGATTGGTGATATTGAAATATTCCTTATCCAGTGACAGCTTAGATGGTCTGACCACATCGTCAGAATGAGTGATGAACTTACACCAAAAATTATGTATATTGAGCTTAAAAGTGATAAACGAAGACCCTGGTTGGCATGTGTCTGATAGCTTTTAAAAATTGACTTTCAAATTAACCCATATCTGGCCAGGTTTTTGTTTATCTCCCTTCTCAATATTTTTTTTTCTACTTCCTGTATTTTCCTTGGGCTTCAGAGTTAACAGGGAATAGCCTCGCATATACACACACACACACACACACACACACACACACACACACACACACACACACACACACACACAAAGTGCCTTTTATATTTAAGTAGAGATAATGTGTGAAATTTGTATATGAATGCAGATGTATATATTGAGTATATTTGTAAATAAAGTGATGAGTGTTGGTGTCGTAGATGAATGATTTGGAGGAGGGGGTGGGTATATGGATGGATTTTTTGTGTTCCATGCCAATACAAACTAGTTCATTATATCTTGTGATTTATCCTTTTTCAATTTTATTTTTTACAAGCAGGCCACCCTGCATTGCCCGGTCGTAAATTATGATTAAATATATTTTAATTCATACAGAAAACTGAGATGTGCATGAGAATGTTTTTTCTAAAGTTAACTTCTTGTAAGTAAAAAAAAAAAAAAAAAATACTCTGGCTAAGATTGAAACCACAACCTCAAGACAGCTATTATTAGGCCAGTTTGACACCATCTTTAAAGTGTTTCTGTAGGGAAACGCGTGACTTATCTGGCTAGCACGTGTGCATGATTCAACGGGTCATTCGTGGAACGAAAAATGAAGAAGAAAGAAAGAAAAATGATTGCCTTATCTCTTTATATGCCTGCAATGTTACTACCTGACATACAGATGAGATGATCCTGGTTGGAGATAAAAGAGGGTTGCTTTTTTAAAGGGCATGTTCATTTTGAAGTTGGATTTCGAAGAAAATAAGTTGAATTAGCAGAGGTGTGTAATGGATACACAAGTTTGGAAGTTTGGACAAGTGGCAAACTTACCCAAATTATCGGTGTGACGGGCAGAAGAAATAACTACTATCGCCACCCTTGCTCCTTGCCAACCAATAAACACAGGATTACCGGTCAGTGGCGTTAAAATTGACGATGTGCAGTGTTCAGCACTCATAGACACGGGGTGTTCCCGGTCTATAGTTAGTGCACATTACTGTCAGATGTGGCGGGAGCAATCAGTCGGTATTATGACGATCAATGGCTTGTCTCGAGCATGTTGTGGTGAAGGGACAGTCACGATCTGTACTGAGAAGGGTGACACAGCCAAAGTTGATGTTCTGGTGATGCAAGAAAAACCCCTTGGCTATGACATGTTGATTAGAATTGATGCAATACAAGCACTAGGAGGCGTCATAATCACAGCGACTGGAGGTGTAATGCTTGGAGAAGGAAAAGAAGTCTGTGCAGCCATGTCTATTGAAGAAAAGGACTTCTGTGCTACGTTTGATGACAACGAAAAGGCGTGGACTGCAAAGTGGAAATGGACTATGAGCCAGGCGCCAGATCAGCTGTGCAACACCATTCCAAAGTATGCAGTTTCCATGAAGAATAAGGCCGCATATGAAGAACTTCAGATGTGGATTGATAACTGATGATTAATACCATACCCACAGGAACATCTGGGACCACCCAAAGGATTAATTCCGCTCATGGCTGTTGAACAACCTACTAAAGACAAAATTCGGCCCGTAATGGATTACTGAGAATTGGATCAACATGTTGATGCTTTCACTGGAAACGCAGACGTGTGCGCTGCTAAACTAAGAGAGTGGCGTCAGAAAGGGAGTAATGTAGTACTGCTGGATTTGAAGAGAGCCTACCTGCAAATACGTGTCCATGAGTCATTATGGCCATTTCAGACGGTGATAATCAAGGGAAAACGATATTGTTTGACACGTCTAGGTTTTGGCCTTTGGAAAGTGACTCTGAATCAAGTGGTGTCGCTCCTTTGAAGTTCAGTCAGTGTGGCACTTCGTAATTTCTTTAATGTGATATGGAAAAAGTGGAACAGAGGGCTTTGGTGTCTGATCACATTGTCTCAAAATTTGTAAGGAGAGGATTTGGGATTTCTATACATCAAACATTAAGGATTTGAGTTTTTTTTTTTGTTTTAATGTTTTTATTTTATTTATATGAATTTATATCCTGAGGAAAAAGATTCTAAGAAGTGAGAAAAGTTTGAGTATGTTTTAGAATTGATGACAAACTGAAAAAGTAATCAAAAAACAAATATATAACAACTAAATGTTATTAAAAGGTAAATTACTCTTTTACCTAGATGGATAAGTTTTAGTGTTTTTACTTCTCTAAAGCATTTATGTACTTTGAAAAACAAAAAGGTGCTAACTTAAAATGGCAAAAATGAGGATGCTATCTTCAGAGTCTCAATCACTAAAAACTTTAAAAATAAACAAAATACTGATAGAAATTCACTCAATAAGTGTCACAATGACGTTTGAGTGGATTTCTATTAGTATTTTTAATTTTTTTTTTTTTTTTTCAAAACCTTATCCCTAATGTATGAACAACTCCTATGTCTATTCTCGTTAACCCTCGCGTTCAATATATTGCTTCTTTAGTTGCTTTAAAATTGTAGCTGGAGATGAGGAAATTATGACGATAACCAGTCATCCACTGTACCGCAACTTCCACTATCAAGAAAAAGGTAAAGTGCGTGAATAACTTTTGTGGACAATAAAATTAAGTTTTTTTAGTTTTTTTAGTATAGAAATATGAGCAGTTCAGCCCGGCCTTGTCGGCTCCCTATGTACTGTTTATAACTTGCCCTACGTGTCAATACACTTTATGTAAGATGTCAAATGTTTAGACCAAAGATTGTCTGAGTAATTTCGTAGAGACTGCAGAGGTAAATTTTTTAAAACTTTGACTCCAATTTTGACCCCTTAACATTTATTGTTTTGGGCTAATGTTTGACCCCTGTCCAAGTAATCTACATTTAAAATTTCAAGTGTTTGGACCCAAAATTGGCAGAGGAATTTGGTAGAGCTTGCAACGGTCAACTCTTTCAACTCTGACCTCTTGGCAGCGAAATTTTGGCCCAAAGACTTAAAAAGCTTGCATATCTGTATACCTTTTATGTAAAGTTTAAAATGTTTAGACCCAAAATTGGCTTCATAGTTTGCTAGAGATCGCAAAGGTCAAATCTTTTGACTGCTGACCCCTTGACAGCCAAATTTTTTGGCCAAAAACCGATTAAAAAGCTTGCCCTATATCTGAATACAATTTATGTAAAATTTCCAATGTTTAGACCAAAAATTGGCTGAGTAATTTCGTAGAAACTGCAGAGGTCAATTTTTTTTTTTTTTTTTTTTTAACTTTGGCCCCAATTATGGCCCTCTTAACATTTATTTATTTATTTATTTTTTTTTTTTTTTGAGCTCAAATAGAATTATAAAGTTAGATCCATGTCAAGTTACCTATATTTAAAATTTCAAGTGTTTAAGCCCAAAATTGGCAGAAGAGTTTGGTAAAGTTTTCAAAGGTCATATCATTGAACTTTGACCCCTTAACAGCAAAATTTCTGGCCAAAACCAGATTAAAAAAAAACTTCCCAAATCTCAATACCCCGTATGTCAAATTTCGAGTCTGTAGACCGAAAATTGACAGTTATTTGGTAGGGAAATGTACACACACACACACACATTTTCACTTTTATAGATATATAAAAAATATCTATAGAAACTATTGGCAAAGATGTTGCTGTGGACAGGATCAGAAACTGCTGCTTGTTGTAGAGAAGTGATATCACTGTTGCTAATAATATATAAGAATAGTCATTGATGATGGCATTATGAGAATGGTTGCCAGACATCTTGAAGTAGATTAGGAATCAGTTTGTTGCTATGATTCCTGCAGTGATATTTGATATGTAGCAAGGGTTAATCTTGGTTCTGAGAGAAAATCTGCTGTAATAGCGAGTAGAAGTTCATGATGATAAAATAAATGGACAGTTGCTGTTTATCATAGTTATTGTAGATTGCTAGAGGATGGGGACTTCTCCTGCTCTGATCAACAATTCACCCAACAGCAAATCGGAGGGGAGGAGGCAAGGTTGCTACTATCATTGCTGGATCACCACCTTTTTAAGACTTTGATGATTGAGTGAACTCCAGGATTTTTGCCTATTTCATGCTGATATCTTAGTTGACCCTGATACTGGTCCCTTCACTGACACCTAATAAGATATTTAACATAAGGGGTGTGGCCAGAAAGACACAATTGTCTTTGTGTTCCAAAGCTGTCAAAAAGGTTGTTAAATAAGTGAAACACATGAACAAAGCAAACATAGCCTGAGAGAAGCGGAGGGGGGTGGGTAGTTCTCTCCCACTGCAAGACACCAGGGTTGGAAAGTGGGATTGAAAAGTCAGCTGGCACTCTTGAGGAGAGGCACTCTGACCTGCGAAAATTGCCAGGGCAGCCCCGTTTGCAATCTCCAGTAACACCGCCTCAGGCAATTAGCAATAAACCAACTCCTTCTCAAAGAGAGAAGGCAAAGCCTGGAAGGGTGGACCTCCTAGAACTGCACAGAACTAAACACTCACCACGAAATCAAGAGGAACTAGATCATTACAGGAATGGTCTAATCTGTTGATTTTGGGGAAGAAAGATAAAAAGCTGTGTTCTATGCTGACTTATGTCTTCTGGAAATGTTTGCATTTCAGTGTTTTAACTTTAGAGGTACTATTTTGCTCCTAATAAATGGTCATTACCCTGTATTTGGGGGGGGGGGATGAGTTAGAAATAACCGAGCAATAAAAACATTTTTAGTTTAAATAATGAAATTTGATACATATATTTCTTTACAATTTTATTTTCTATAATTTACATGTACATTGACTGCCCACTTACTGAAGATGGAACACGTATGCTTTGATTCTATAATCCGATAAGTCATGAACCTGGGGAGAGTTACTTAGTCACATGGACGTTTCTTTAAACTGCTGTTATGTCCTAGAAATAAACGATAGGCACATGGACGATAGAAATATCAAAGATGAATCACTAGGGTCGACTTGACGTCAGCTACATCTGCTAGTGGGTCTTGTCTCTCATCTGTTTGGTCATCATTATGGGCAAGATTTTATTGTCGTTGTTGATAACCGGAACTGTTGGGCTGGAATTGAACGCTTGTACAAAATAAGAAACATTTTTTTTTATATAAAAATAGAATTTTTATTTTAATATTTAAAAGGAGCATTGGTTGTACCTATTTACTATGCCTCCCCACGGGACAGAGTTAGACACCAGGGTCGTTTTTTAACGTGGAGAAAAGGTACAAAAATAAAAATTGTCTCAGTCGTGAAGGATTTCTCCTCCACCGAAAGAGAACAAGAAATGGAAGTGCAGCATCTGGAGAACAGATACTACACTTTGATCTTGACCAAAAGGTAGCTGTACAGAACAATCACGTTGACACACCGGTTCTTAACAGATCACTGAAGTTAAGCAACGTTGAGCCTGGCCAGTACCAGATGGGTGACCATTTGGAAAGGCTAGGTGCTGTATGTACCTTCTGGGAAAGTTGGGTGTGGGGCCAGCACCCTCACCCTGAAAAAATCTCACTACAAAAGTTATAAATGGCCTATGCCCCTCCAGGGGCTCAAGACTATGGATGGATGGATATTGCTTGTAGATCGATGCCCATCGTCAGCCGATGCAAAATTGCTACTAGTGCCGCTGGCATGCAACCAGTCTTGTTCAAAGTCTCAGTTTCACCTATCAAAAACAGTTCTTTTCTTTAAAAGAGTGATAAGAAACAGAAGAAAGGGAGAGATATAGATATGCATACATGCTAATAAAACAAAGCGACTGAAATATTTTCTTTTTTTAATCTCTGGCAGCAGCAGCAGCCAGGTTTGATCTTTGTTCTTTAATGGTTTTGACTTGGTTGAGTTTTATAAACAACTGTCAATCTTGTCAGGCCTGACATTTTGAATATCTGCACCAGCCCGTCACTGCGCACCACATGACAAGTCTGGCACAAGGTTTACTCCCCAGAAAGTCCCCAAAAAAGGGAGCCTTCTCAATGTGCCATAATTTTATTCAAGCATAAATTAAGTGTAAATTACAAAAAGTAGTTTAATTTATTTTTAATGACTTGCTGATCAAAGTGAAGCAATACTCTATTGATCTGTATTTTTGATTGGATAGTATGAGTAGGTGTTAAGGATACGTCCTTGACAATCAGGAGTAAGGTTGGAAAGTGCACAGGAGTTGATTTTTCGAATTTGCTAGACAGCTAATCTATGGTACGATCACTTCCCGGGGAGAGTTACTTGGTTGAGAAACGTTCTGGGAACGTAACCAACTCCTCAGGGAAATAAACGATATCCAAATATAGGCACATGGAATCAACGCAATGGATCGATATGTCGTCGCCTATAACTGACTGGCATGGGTCGCTTCTTTAGTCTTCATTGCGTTGTTACAGGCAGTTTTCCATCGTCGGCATTAATGGCATGCTGGAATTTAACACTTATACAAAAATAGCGAACAAATGCATTTTTATAAAAATATAATTTAAGATTTAACAATGAGGAGCATATTTTTTTTTACAGAATAGTTGAAACCAGACGCATGCTATGTTGCGTTTGCCGACTCTAGAATGCAAACGTCAACTGTTTAAAACCATAGAATTATATTTAATTCTGGGTTATTCCATGTCAAATTATCCAGAAATATGGGATTTTGACACCCATACCCTCAGATTTGGCTGTAATTTGCAGTGCAGGTAGACAATATAGAAACTAAGAAATCCTGAAAATTTGAGCATCTAATTCCAAGCGGTTTCCGATTTAGAGCATTTTTTGTTTTCGTTTTTGCTGCATAATGTGGCGCCCGGGATAAATTTTGTGATGTCATTTCTTTGAATATTTTCTCTTTTTTCATTTTTCTTATTTTGTTTAAGCCAGGGATGGGGCATCCTACCAGATGCCAAACATACACCTGCTATTTTAGACACTCCAACCGAGAGATCTTTTTAAGATTCTAACCGTCCCTTTAAGTGCAATTGTTTGAATCTCCTTTGCACTTGGTTTACCTGGTATATTTGTAAGATAGTTTGTAAAATTCTTTTTCATAAGTCCGGTTGCTCCTATAATTACTGGAATGATAAGAGATCTTCTTAAGGTTCCAGTTTCTTTTCATGTCATACATAAGACCCTGGTATTTGGTAATCTTTTCCCTCTCAGCTCTGTTTAACCCAGCATCATTCGGGACACTAACTTCCACCAAGGTTGCTTCCTTCTCCTTCTTGTCCCATATTACAATGTTGGGTTTTATAGCTCCGTTTTCTAGGTACGTGGCTGTAGGGATTGCATAGTCATAGTGGATGGTATATGACTTGTTTCCGACTGTTCTTTCGGGTATATGTTCCCATGACTTCTTGCTGCATTCGATATTTAACTTATTGCAGATCGTCCAGTGGAGATATTTGCATACTTCATTGTGTCGCATTGTATAGTAGCCGTCCCCTAGCAGAACCTTACAGCTAGAAATCAGGTGGCTTGAAAGATTGTGTGGCTTTGAAAATTTGCACAGGTAAGTATTTTGACCCAAGGAATCCAAAAATGGCATCAGATTTGCTAAAAAGTGAATCCTTATAGAGATATTAAGGGTTTTTGGATTTTTTACCCACATGCACCAAAATCCAATAAAAAAGGGTGTGGCTGATATGGTAATGCATTTTTTTTTTTTTCATATATTTTTTCTAGACACAATAAATTACCTCTGGACCAAAAATGGTAAAAAGTTCTTGTTCCGTTCACTCACAGTTTCTGTTGAAAGTCGGGTCTATTTTCGATGATAATGAAAAATATTCCCTCCCCTATTAGATGTAATAATTAATTTAGACATTTGCTAAACTGACATCACACCTTAATTTTGGAATAAATTTTCAAGTAAGTCTGTTAAGAGTAAACAGGCTCAATACAATCAGATATTTACAATAAAAGTACTTCTAAGAAAGGCTTTCTCCACATTTATCTCTCACATTAAATTGTGTCTCGATCAAAAATGGTTAAAAGTTTTTTTGTTCATGCACATTGTCTGTTGAAAGTAAAACCTTTTTCAAAAGTCTTGAGAACATTTAAAAACTATGTACACTCATTTTCTGCCTTTTTCACTCCTCCCCTTGTTACTTTTCATATGCAAAAAATGTCAATTTTGATAAGGGCTGTTTGTTTTAGCTAGGCCCCTCTTTGAGCGAACATACTACAAAAAAAATGAACTATTCCATGAGAAGTATCCTAATGGGACACAACTAGTTTCGATATGTTAAGTCAGAGGAGTGGCCATTCATGCTAAATTCCATAAATTTTATCTTCAAACAGGCGTCCATTAAAAAAGGTTTAATATGTAAAAATAAATTTAAAATAGTTGCAGTGAAATGGTATTCAAAAATAGTGGATTTCTCAACCAAAGTCAGCATTCAACATTTACATGCTGTTGTGTTCTTTATGCCACTGAAATGCAGAAATGGTTTTTTGATATTCTTGGTCAGTTATTGTGTATGTCCTTCCAGTACATGTTGTTGGGGATACAACACAAAGAATTTTCTTGATGGGAACAAACCATGTATCATAAATCTGTGGCCAACTGAACATCTTGCATAGTCCATGGGGATGCATGAACTTAACAGTTACATTGTGACAATATAAGGGTAGGACCCTGGTCTGGAAGAGTTAAAAGACAGTAAGTACTTGGCTGGGTTACTAGGTACAGAACAGAATTGGATGGCGGTAGTCATTGCCGATCCTGGGTAAATAAGATAAGAAATTGAGATGAATGGCCGAGGAAATGGATTTTGACGAGACAAATGCTGAATTAGCCGAAGTCATAGATAATGACTGTTTTGAAAAAGGCTTTTCGTTCTTCCTGGGACATATGTTCCCGTGTTGATATAAAATTGAGATGAATGGCCGAGGAAATGGAATTTGACGAGACAGATGCTGAGTTAGCAAAGTTATAGATAATGACTGTTTCGAAAAGGACTTTTTCGTTCTTCCTGGGACATATGTTCCCGTGTTGATATAATTAATGGTCGGAGAGGAGCCATTGCGATAATGTTGTTTTGGAAAGATATTTTGGAAAAAGATTCGTCGTCCAGAAGCTGCAATAAGCAGACGCGTGTTGACAGGTAATGGTCATATGTCGGCCACGGAATAATGTTGTTTGGGAAAACTGTATTTCCTTGCAGAAATCAGATAAGGAAATATTAATTAGTATTAATATAGACCCCGCCTGTTTGCCCACACGATCCAAGGATCTAGGGTGGAGAAGTGGAGAAACGCCAGGGTGATGTCACTGGGAATAGTGAGAGGATTAATTCCAAGGTGGTTGGAGAACCAGGACCAGCCCCTAGCATACGTCACCGGTGATAGTAAGAGGATCGACTCCACAGTAGTTGGAGGTGAGGGGACCGCCCCTAGGGTTATGACGTAAATAACCAGTAAGAGGGAATTCCCCCTCGTATCGAGTTTTGGTTACCTAAGCAGATCTATACGATAAGAGCCCTGAGTAATGTAATTTGGCAAGAAAATGACATCTGAAAGGAATTGCCAGGCAGGGTTTTCTTATTTAAACAAACCGTTTTTCGGATCTGCGCGCACTTTCAAACTGGTCAGCCAGCCTCCCGGTCGGTTAGATTGAGAAAACAAATTTACCATCCTAATCGTTGCCGATCATTCCTGAAGATAAGCTGCCTTGAGATCGGAACCACAGCCAAGTCGCCATATTACCAGTTAGACACTCACTCCCTTCGTTTGACTGTGCAGTTATTTGAACATTGAAAACAGGATAAAGATTTTTATTATCTACATATATAAAACAGTGTTCTGTTTTTATTTTACATTTGTGCCAGCGTCTCCGGTTGTCCGTGTGTTTAATCTTTTCCTTGCAGGGGTGAAACGTCGCTGCCTTATCACTTAAAGAAACACAACGTGGGGTGGACCAGTGTATGGTCACTTCACTGGAGGAACTCGAGCTGTCTGGAGCCTGCATTGCGGACGGCGAAGGCAGACCGGTGGACAATTGTCGACGAGTCAACGCCAAAGACGATCAACGCTGACCACTCGACCAAAGGAGAACAACAACAACAACTTCTACGCGGAGATGGGGTGGTACAACATCACCTTCCTCTGCATTTATTTCATTCACGATACCAACCCACCAGAAAGAGTTATAAATACAGGTTATATATTGCATTGGTGTGATGTCAGAGATATAAAGAATTGATGGCAAGTTGAAGTCATGAATATCAATATATAGTTCATCCTCACTGCACAACTTATGGCCAATTTGTGATGTTGACAATGGTACAAAATGGTGACTAGCTCTGGTTCCTGGCACTGTATCTCCCCTGGAAAACCTTGCTTCAAGCGACTTTCTCACCTCCTTCATGGTTTCCTTACTGATCGCAAAGAAACGGATAGCAGACATCTCCTGGCAGACAGCAAGCATGGCTTTATAATCAAGGATTTGATTATTTAGAGGGCGTTGGAGCGACCGCTTAGCCACATGGCGTTTTACTGAACCACCAATTCCATCACAAGGGGATTTTCCATGACTGGTGGCAAAGAAAACCCACTCACCTTCAATACCAAAGTCCTCCTTATGCAAGCATAAATTGATAAAATTCTTAGTTTTCATATTGAGCCCCACAGCCATCACTGAAGTAAATCATTTTGTTCACATGCGGTAATAAGGTCTGGATTAAGTCAACAGTCTAAGTTTGATACACAAATGCAGTGTCATGGGTGTTGTCATCAGAAATAAAACAATGAAATATGCTTTAGATGCTGATCAGAATCTCGGTAGTAAATCACTACTGGGTGTAGGGTACAATATTCCTTGCTCCAATGATAACTTTGAATTTCGTCTTGTATTAAAAATTTGAAGTTTTCTGCAGAGTCTCCCAAAACAAGTACCTCATTGGAACTAAGATTCTCTTTCTTTTGATTCAAGTATCCGGCTTGGCATTTTGTTAGATATGAGTGTCTAATAAGATTATCAATGGTGTCAATCAATAGATCTTTATATTCTGCGTATGTTGTTGTACGGATACTTAATGTTGCATGGCCGCTTGTGTCCCATTGGCTAAAATGAAATTCGTCATCGGGGTTCATATCATACAGTTCCTCATCCAAGAATTTCTGCAATTCTTCTCTGCCAGGGCAGTTTTCACAGCGATGCATCATACACTCCTTGTTAGAAGAATCACAAACTAACTTTGAAAGCAAATCTTTGTAAGTAACGTTCCATTTTATGGCATCAACAAGAAGTTTTGCATTCTGATGTATGCCGCAGACACAAACAGAATGTGTACCCATAGATCCAGCTAAAACACACCACTTTGGACGCATCTCCGCAAATTTGGAAAACCCCACTTTGATATCAGGATACTTCTGTTTAAAAGCAACATACAGTTCATGCAAATTACATAGTATCAAGCGTTTTTGTTTGTGAATGCCTTTTGTTATACTAACAAAGTCCTTTTTTCCTGGCATTTGGTGGCTGTATTCATCATTCTCATACATTTTTATTATCAGGTCGAGTGTCTCCGGGGGAAATTCGTTTTCCTTTTTTAGAGTTAGGTTTTGATAAAATACCATTGGCCCTTTTCAATTCTCTGGCAGTTCAAACAACATACTCAGACATCTTGAAGAATTTGGAGGTGTATTCACGAGACCAGGAATCAGGAGCTAGTGTCATGATTTGAATTTGATCAGGAGTTGAAGCACTCTTTAACTTCTCTTTCATCTGATAATGTAATTGATCCAGTTCTGCTGCTTTTTCTTTGATGTCTGTTTCACTGGGCATTAATTCTGACACAGTCAGTTCGTCAATGCCAACTTTGTACACCATGGACATGTCACTTTTGA
Source organism: Euprymna scolopes (assembly GCF_053919585.1). Lineage (NCBI taxonomy): Eukaryota > Metazoa > Mollusca > Cephalopoda > Sepiida > Sepiolidae > Euprymna > Euprymna scolopes. The sequence goes on along the minus strand of NC_136526.1, from coordinate 42,987,570 downwards.
GTGTTTCAACAACTTGTTCTAACTTTCGCTATGAATATGGCTATGAGAAGCAACACTGTGCGGAACAACAGGGGAAACATCCATGGACACCAGTGTCGTATTCAATGTTTTTTGTGGAGTTTCCATAGAACTCACAGGTTTGTAGTCTGGATACATTGTGTCATCAACTATCAGACTCTTATATTTCTTTGTGCACTGACGACAAAGAAAATGACCTGGCATTACATTATACGCTCTTGCCTCTAGATCTTTTTTCGCCTTTGACTTTACTTTTGTGTTGTAAAACTCCACCACAACACTTCTTTGTGGCCTTTACTTTACGCTCAAATCCATTTCCAAAATATTGTTTGTGATGGAAGCAAATGGTTGATAATTCACCTTCATTTCCTTTCAGTCCAGCTCTCCACAACAATGTCTCAACAATTTCTTGCTCCAAGTCTGATAAATTCTCAAGTCCCTTGGACCGATTATAGTCAAACTTGTGACACTTCAAATTGAGTTGAACACCAATGAAGCAGGCTTCGTAAGTCATCTGGTTTTCTGAAGAAAGGTGAAACAGAAATTAGAACCTAGTTGCCTTACATTTTTTTTTATAAGAATTGTAAGTTGGTTTCTTATTTTTTATAAGAATTGTAAGTTGGTTTCTTAATTTTTTATAAGAATTGTAAGTTGGTTTCTTAATTTTTTATAAGAATTGTAAGTTGGTTTCTTAATTTTTTATAAGAATTGTAAGTTGGTTTCTTAATTTTTTATAAGAATTGTAAGTTGGTTTCTTAATTTTTTATAAGAATTGTAAGTTGGTTTCTTAATTTTTTATAAGAATTGTAAGTTGGTTTCTTAATTTTTTATAAGAATTGTAAGTTGGTTTCTTAATTTTTTATAAGAATTGTAAGTTGGTTTCTTAATTTTTTATAAGAATTGTAAGTTGGTTTCTTAATTTTTTATAAGAACTGTAAGTTGGTTTCTTAATTTTTTATAAGAATTGTAAGTTGGTTTCTTAATTTTTTATAAGAATTGTAAGTTGGTTTCTTAATTTTTTATAAGAATTGTAAGTTGGTTTCTTAATTTTTTATAAGAATTGTAAGTTGGTTTCTTAATTTTTTATAAGAATTGTAAGTTGGTTTCTTAATTTTTTATAAGAATTGTAAGTTGGTTTCTTAATTTTTTATAAGAATTGTAAGTTGGTTTCTTAATTTTTTATAAGAATTGTAAGTTGGTTTCTTAATTTTTTATAAGAATTGTAAGTTGGTTTCTTCATTTTTTATAAGAATTGTAAGTTGGTTTCTTCATTTTTTATAAGAATTGTAAGTTGGTTTCTTCATTTTTTATAAGAATTGTAAGTTGGTTTCTTCATTTTTTATAAGAATTGTAAGTTGGTTTCTTCATTTTTTATAAGAATTGTAAGTTGGTTTCTTCATTTTTTATAAGAATTGTAAGTTGGTTTCTTCATTTTTTATAAGAATTGTAAGTTGGTTTCTTCATTTTTTATAAGAATTGTAAGTTGGTTTCTTCATTTTTTATAAGAATTGTAAGTTGGTTTCTTCATTTTTTATAAGAATTGTAAGTTGGTTTCTTCATTTTTTATAAGAATTGTAAGTTGGTTTCTTCATTTTTTATAAGAATTGTAAGTTGGTTTCTTCATTTTTTATAAGAATTGTAAGTTGGTTTCTTCATTTTTTATAAGAATTGTAAGTTGGTTTCTTCATTTTTTATAAGAATTGTAAGTTGGTTTCTTCATTTTTTATAAGAATTGTAAGTTGGTTTCTTAATTTTTTATAAGAACTGTAAGTTGGTTTCTTAATTTTTTATAAGAACTGTAAGTTGGTTTCTTAATTTTTTATAAGAATTGTAAGTTGGTTTCTTAATTTTTTATAAGAATTGTAAGTTGGTTTCTTAATTTTTTATAAGAATTGTAAGTTGGTTTCTTAATTTTTTATAAGAATTGTAAGTTGGTTTCTTAATTTTTTATAAGAATTGTAAGTTGGTTTCTTAATTTTTTATAAGAATTGTAAGTTGGTTTCTTCATTTTTTATAAGAATTGTAAGTTGGTTTCTTCATTTTTTATAAGAATTGTAAGTTGGTTTCTTCATTTTTTATAAGAATTGTAAGTTGGTTTCTTCATTTTTTATAAGAATTGTAAGTTGGTTTCTTCATTTTTTATAAGAATTGTAAGTTGGTTTCTTCATTTTTTATAAGAATTGTAAGTTGGTTTCTTCATTTTTTATAAGAATTGTAAGTTGGTTTCTTCATTTTTTATAAGAATTGTAAGTTGGTTTCTTCATTTTTTATAAGAATTGTAAGTTGGTTTCTTCATTTTTTATAAGAATTGTAAGTTGGTTTCTTCATTTTTTATAAGAATTGTAAGTTGGTTTCTTCATTTTTTATAAGAATTGTAAGTTGGTTTCTTCATTTTTTATAAGAATTGTAAGTTGGTTTCTTCATTTTTTATAAGAATTGTAAGTTGGTTTCTTCATTTTTTATAAGAATTGTAAGTTGGTTTCTTCATTTTTTATAAGAATTGTAAGTTGGTTTCTTCATTTTTTATAAGAACTGTAAGTTGGTTTCTTCATTTTTCACACAAACATAGTTCCTAAAGTTTCTTAATCAAAATTCTCAAGTACTTTAGTAATGTAGTTTAAGGACGGTTTGTAGTGTAGGTATGAGTATTTGGGGCTTTGTGGTACCATTTTCACGGGGGAGCCAATTTCTACTGTACACTCTTTAACCCTTATCCTTGAGTGGCCTCTTAGCCTTGATAATGTGGTGATACCTACGAAAAAAAAAAAAAGAAAGAAAAAGTCCAATGTGAACAAGTTCTAATTGAATAGTCCCCCTAAGTAATCCAAGTTACAAAATTCCCACTGTTTACTATGCTAAAATCACAATGACTAATGTATACCTATTAACCCTTATCCTTGAGTGGCCTCTGGGCCTTGATAAGTAGTGACACCCATCTAAAAAAAAAAAAAAAAAAAAAAGGTAATCTAGGATTTGTTTCTTAACCCTTGTAAGACCACATGTTTTTTTTTTTTCTAGAGTGCAGTGGAACATTGGGGAAGGGGGTGGGTCAACTTGCCCCAGAATTTTAAAAACGTGTATAAACCAGGGCTGCAAAACACAAGAAATTGAAACAATTTTATATCCTGTGTTTTCTAATTTTCTGAGAATAAGGATCATATTTCAACAAACATTAGCAGTTATTTACATTTCGTTGATGTGCAGTAGCAGTATCAGAATTTTGGGGGAATTTTTGACACCCCCTAACAGAAAACTGCGATTAAAATATAGAAAACTCGTAATTTCTCTTTCTAAAGTGGGTTATTTATTTTCTTTATAGAATATGCTTCCAAAATAAACTATTTAAGTTGTTTAAAAAATAATAGAAATATTATTTTTCATTGTTTAAAAAACATTGTTTACAAAGTGCGTGCGTGCGCTCTGGGAAGCCATTTTGTTACGTAGTGAAATCAATTGATTTTTATGAGATGAATATTTTTCAATTTTTAAACTTTAAAAAAATCTATCAAAATTTTCCTATTCGTTCAATTGTTACGTTTTTTTCAGGGTGAATGTAAAATTTTATGCTCTTTCCGATAAACTAAATATAATATTTTAGACAAACGTTGTTTTATAAATTCACCCCCTCCCCCCCATTTTGGAATGTCTATGAGAATTTTAATAATTAATTTTGTTCGGCACGTTTTATATATCACAAATTGAAGATAAAACATGAATAAATAAAATACTCAAATTTAAAACAACAAAAAATATCACTTATCTGTAAATTTACCGGTAAAGTCCAAAATTTAAATCCTTCTTTTTTCGATAACCACGTGTTTTTTTTTTGTCTTTTTTTTTTACGTGGAAGCTTAATTTTTGTTTAGAATGTTCCAGTAATTAATGGTCGATCAGTTTATATTTTTATATTTAATTCCTGGTTTCCTTTTTTTCGATATATAAAAAAAAAAAAGACGAAATCGGATAATGCAGATTTATAGTATAATAAAAAAAAAATTCAGGTATTTATTTAAGATATTAAAAAAAAAAAAATAACATTGCATATCTGCGTCATATCGTAATTCGTGTTAATGAAAAAATGAAAACTCCCAGTTTTTTATTTACGATAGCGTAAAGGCACAAAAATAAAAAAAAGGACAAGTTATCTCCCTTAAGTCAGGCAAAAACGTAACTGACTACAAAAAATATATCCAGTTAGGTAGAAAAGTAACTTATCTTGCCTTTGTGTTTATATATTTGTTTTTTTGACAACTTTTTTGAATCTATGTGAGTATCAGAATTTTTGTAGGAATTTTTGATACCCCTAACACGAAACTGCGAATACAATATAAAAATTTCGTAATTTCTCTGTTAAAAGTGGGTTATTTATTTTCTTTATGGATTATACTTCCAAAATAAACTATTACAGTTGTTTTAAAAGTAATAGAAATATATATATATTTTTTTTTTTTAAAAACAGTAATGAATTTTTCGAACTCAATATTTTTCAATTTTTAAACTTTAAAAATCTATCAAAATTTTTCTATTGATTCTATTTTTACGATATTTTCAGGGTCAATGTGAAATTTTATGTTCTTTCCAATAAACCGAATATAATATTTTAGACAAACTTATATTATAAAGAAGACGTGTTTTGGTTTGTTATTATTGTTATTATTACATTAAATATTTGTTTAATCATATAGGGTAAATATGAAGAATTCCACCCTTTATTCATATAGGGTCAATATGAAGCCACCCTCGAAAATTCCTTTAAAATTACGGCCAAATCTGTTCATTGCAATGTGGCCATAAAGTGGGTGCCCATTTGACGTCACATCATTATAGAAAAGTGACCCCCCACTTTGTGACCATTTGTAAAATTTTTTATCTTGGAAACTACTAGTTTTGTTTGCCGTATATATAAATGGTTATTTCCGTTTTCAGCGCCTCCGAAAACCTTTAAAAGTGGAAAATTTGAAGGAATATAATCCAATATCGAGATTATTAAGGTTTCTGAATTAGGGGTTTTTTTTACACTTATAGGCCTCCGTACATAAGTAAGAGATAATTTTTCACTTCCAGTGTCGTTACAAGTTGCTTGAAAGCCACGCATGGTCGCGATGTGTGTTGGAAAAATCCTTCCATTTAAAAAATACATGGATTATAATACATAAATATGAATAAATTCTCATACAGGAAGATTAAAAGAAAGCATATCTTACTCATTAACCAGGTAAGTTATATATTTTGCCATTTTAAAAATATATCGTAAGATTCAACTAGTGTTTTGTTCGACATTCCGTTAAATGTTAAGTGAAGAAATAGAAGGAAAAATAAATAAAATTGTTTATTTCTCTATTAAAGCTTTTATGATATTAAAATTTGGTCTTTGCTCATTTTATTGAAATAAAATTTACGGGTTTAAATTACGTTTTACTATTATTAAAATCTGATAGAAATATAGGTGTATATTCAAAATGGCGACTCGCCTGAAAATTTCCCCAAAATTCTGATACTGCTAGATGTGCAGTGGCTTTAAGAAGTATGGTCAAGCCAAGAAATCTTGTGATTTTAAGAAAAATCGTGCATTCCGTGTCAAATCAACAAATTTAATCATGGAGGAGGGGAGGCAAATAATATATCCCACATCAATACTAGTGTTGGGACGATTAATCGGAATCGGGAATCGAAAAAATCAGAACTTTTTGCGGTATTGGAATCAGAAAAATTTTAACCTAATTTCTGATTCCAAAAAACAATTCTTTTAATATCATTTTAAACTTAATTTTCCACTGCTGGTACTGATAAATATTTATTGTTTTTAAACTATTAGTAAAAATAAACTCTAGATCATAATAACATCAAAATAAGGTGTAAATTTAATTTACTTGCCTAAAATAAACAAAACAGGAATTGAAACTTCGTGAAAATTCGTTCTTAACCTTTAGAAAATGCAGTTTATTTACAAGTTTATAGAAAAAAAATGTTTTTCAAGAAAAATAATATCAACTTTATTGTCAATTAAATCAAACATAGAATATAAAACGTGCCTTTTTTTTATGATTTTATAATTTATTTATTTTATGCTTTTGTCCTCTATGACAAGGCAAAAGATGTGAAAAAGAACATATTACCAAGTTTGTTTAATCTTGGCCGTGTTAATGTTACTGATAAAACTTCATAAAATCAGTAAAACCACGTCCCTTTCCTCCTAACCTTAAGTCCTGATGGTAATACGAATAATGAAATTTAATAAAATTAACAAAAGATAAAGAGTATATGCGATGTGGATGTAACAGGATTTTTAATAGTTAATTTAGTGAATATAATTCTGGCATTTTTATTGTGTTTGCTTATCTTTCGCGGAAAAACAAAACAAACGGCAAAGTTGACAAAATGCGTCCTAGCCGCTAAAAACTGATGGGGTGCAGTTATGACAGCCGGCTTATACATAATTTCTTTTATAAGCCTCCGAGTAGTTTTTGATTGTGTTCGAAAGATTAAAGTCTAAAATAATCTTCAAAAGAAAAAAAAAAATGTATTTTCACACGTGAAAAAAAAAAGTTATGAAGAAAGATACGAAAAATCAAAAATATAGCTAAATTTCAAAGTTTTAGAATTTTCGTAAACATTCATTATAACTTTTTTTTTTTTTTTTTTTTGTAAAAATACGTTTTCTTTTGGAGAATAACTTTAGGCTTTAATCTAACTAATGTGAAACTTATAAAAAATTATAATAACCTGACCTTCATAACCAAAACAATAATTATTTTAGCATGCAGATTGAGAGATGAGTTTTGCATTTAAATTTAACGTAAAATTGATTTCCCATACCATGACCATTCTTACTTTTAAAGCAATTAACAATTTTTTTTTCCAGATATTATTACAAATTAATATGCTCACGGTCACTTATATTTCTATAGTAGCAGATGAATGGATGCAATGTAGCTTGATTTTTATTCCAGTGGAATCTTTAAGCCACATCTTGCAAAATAAATGAATAATTCTCAAAAATGCCCAGAATTTATTTCCGATAACAAATTTATTGGTGCTCATACAGAATGCGGACCATGATATTTTTTGATAAGATCAAGTTTAATTTACAACATTTTTGTTTATTTAATTGTTAGGTGGAAGAAGAAAAGTTATAAAATGTCATCTCCTCATTTAAAAAAAAAAAAAATGAATTTCTAAATAACATTAACAGTATTTTGTCTAGTTTATTATTTATAATACCTTTTCCCAAACGTACCCTCTCCGAGAGAGAGAGTCGGCTGCCATTTTGAAATTCCAATACATCGGTAAACACTGCATGTTTTTCGAGCTGAATAAACATGTTACACTGAATAAAAACACAAGAAATATATCCAGTTAGGTAGAAAAGTAACTTATCTTGCCTTTGATAACATTTATTTGTTCTATATTTGTTTTTTGACAACTTTTTCGAATCTATGTGTACAGTAATACAAACCCGGAAAAGTTTTTTTTTTCAGAATCGTTTTTGAAATCGCAAATTAGGCTAATAATTTAGATCATTTTAGGTCACTGTTATTATTTTGGAATTTCTTAAGAATTTTATAGGGTTTACTCTCAAGGACATCCCTGAAAAAAATTATTTTGTAAACTTATGATTTTTTGACACTATATGATAGGTTAGAAATATTCAGGAAGCTGGAAGGAGCAAAAAATCGCATTTTCAGGAAGATATAGACGAAAGTTTTAAAAGTTGGATCAAAATACCATGGTATTTTGAGGGTTAAAAAGTTTCTGAAGTTTTCTAATAAAAATTGTTGGATTGAGATAGTACTAAAAGTTTAAGATTTTTACCATCCTATTACTAGTTTCTTATTAAAAAAAATAGCATACTTTTATCATAACTTGGTGTTTCCAACCCTTATCAATTAATTTTGAAGACTGTAGGCCTGTGAAATTGTTAAAATTGTTATCAGAACTTTTTAGTATCTGGCTTACTTGCAAATTTATTCCAAAATTAAGGTGTGATGTCAGTTTAGCAAATGTCTAAATTAATTATTACATCTAATAGGGGAGGGAATATTTTTCATTATCATCGAAAATAGACCCGACTTTCAACAGAAACTGTGAGTGAACGGAACAAGAACTTTTTACCATTTTTGGTCCAGAGGTAATTTATTGTGTCTAGAAAAAATATATGAAAAAAAATGCATTACCATATCAGCCACACCCTTTTTTATTGGATTTTGGTGCATGTGGGTAAAAAATCCAAAAACCCTTAATATCTCTATAAGGATTCACTTTTTAGCAAATCTGATGCCATTTTTGGATTCCTTGGGTCAAAATACTTACCTGTGCAAATTTTCAGAGCCACACGATCTTTCAATCAGAAAATATTCAAAGAAATGACATCACAAAATTTATCCCGGGCGCCACATTATGCAGCAAAAACGAAAACAAAAAATGCTCTAAATCGGAAACCGCTTGAAATTAGATGCTCAAATTTTCAGGATTTCTTAGTTTCTATATTGTCTACCTGCACTGCAAATTACAGCCAAATCTGAGGGTATGGGTGTCAAGCCCTGGATGATTTGACATGGAATAACCTTTCTCTCTCTCTTTCAATGAAGAAAAAGAGGGGAAGTGAAAGAGAGGGGGGCGGGACATTCATACAAAACGTTTAAACATTGTTTTGTTTATGTATCCATGAATTCTTTTGGGTTTGACCTTTCAAATTCAAAGGTCCTATATCGTTTTGCCTTGGTTCAATATTATAAACAAACTGTCATTCTTGGCTTGAGTCATACCAGAACATTTTCAAAACCACGAACACTTGCTTAACACATCTGCACCTCACAAGTGCAGATCAAGTTGGGCACAAGGTTCATTAATGTAGAAGCCCACCCCTCCCAGCTCTCCCAAAAGGGGTGCTCTTCATTGTGCCACAAATCTGTCAATCTCAATTTGAACTGCTTTAAATCTTTGGACACTCACACATCCTCAATTGCTGCACCAATTCCAAGATTTTGCATAAGCCCTAAATGCGTCCACATCTGTGCGTTCACTGCACAGGCTGTGATCGTCTATTCATTGTCCTTGTCTGGATTTGGAGTCCAACAACAGTCACAGTGTCACTCATGTGGTCTCTGTTACTTTTATATCAAACTAGCGTGGTTCCCGGGTGTTTGGAGGTGTGCGAAAAAAAAAAAAAAAAAAAAAAGTGATAGTAGGTGGGAAGGCTCAAACTTGTGACGCAAAGGCGGAAAAGAAAGTGGGAGAAAACCTGACATCTTACCGCTACGACATGACGTGAGCAGAAGTGTAAAGCGTTCAGATTTAGCAATGAAAAAGAAATGAATGAGAATCACGCAGGTACAGAAATGTAGGCCAGTTAAGCTTTCAGCTTTCTACCATATTTGTTTCCCCACGATGTTGGGGAAAAGCAGCCCCCCCCCCCAAACGGGGGAAACTCGGGCAGTGTCCAAATAAATAGCAGTTATCTGATATGAAGGGTTTCCCCTACATTAATCAAAGCTAATTGCCTTCAAGACGTCCCGGCTATTGACTTTGCTTGAATCAGTTTCACTTTATTTATATGGAAAAGACAAACAAACACTGGGAGCCAGGGATTTTCTTAAAAAGTCGATCAAAATAAAAATAGACGATGTCCGTTTTCAAATATGAGATATTGTAATCTAAGAAGTATAAGGAAACTTTTCCATAAATGTAACCGATGCAAGAAACCCCACCTCCCCCCGAAAAAAGCCTTTCACAGAAATACAGAAACATGCGTGCCCCTTTTGCCTTTTATATTATAGAAGGATTCTCTGTACTGAGCAGTTTATGGAGTGCTGAAATAATGTTATTTAGAAAGTAAGATGGGTTTTTAACTATTTTGTACTTTCACCTAGCAATTTAATAAACCAAGATATCATAAAAAGTGAATTTAACTTGAAAATCCTATCTTCAAAAAAAAAAAAAAAAAAAATCTGTAAACTGCACAAGCACTGGATCTCCACTTCAAGCAAAACCCCAACTAGAACTATAATTTAAAGCAAGTAACAAGTTTTTATTTAACAATGCTGCTTCGCCACCAAATGACAAACTTGCATGAGCTAATACTTTGAGCCCAACCAAATCGAAACCGAACCCAACTGAGCACAAACCTCAACTTATGGTCTAATGGCTCATCTGCCTCTAAGAACCACAGAAACCCAACTGCCCTCACCCTCTATCTATCATTCTAGAATATAATATATAAATATTAGTGCCATTATGAACTAGTTTATCTATGGACATTAAAAAATTTTCACCTTGGACTCAAGTGGCTCATGATCACAACATGAAACCTGTTATCCAAGAAGACATTACTATTTCAAAGGTTAACCCATTTCTTGGCTGGCCTATCTACTCTTAAACATGTTCCACTCGCAGACCTGTCGTCCGTAGCATGTATCTATGCAGCTTTGCTAAACATGCACATACAGAAATGCACAGGTTTATACATGCTCCCTACAGGATGTGGCTTTCAGCTTGTCCACTATTTAGCGAATTGATGTATTTGCTTCGATGTGTTTGCAGGTGTCTGTACACGTGTCTATCAATTAGCCGGATGTTATTCTTCTGGTCAAGTGTTGTCTCTCGTATCCTAGAAACGCATATTTAGCATAGGTTTTTATCTTTGGTTTGGGACTCAAATAAGGCACAAATAAAACTGTATACCACTTTGGTCTATTAATTCTATCTAGGTAAAAATTACTTAAAATTTTCGCAACTATTTTCAAATTAGTGTTGACTCCTTTGTAAAAAAAAAAAAAAAAAAAAGACTTTATAAATAAGAGTTTCTCGCACTAACGGTAAAGTCAAAATGCCCTATTTTCAGTTAAAGTGTACATAATCGATGCACCGTCTTTATATATACTGCTTTTGTATATGCACTATCAGTCACAATTCTTATTAATCACTAGTGAGCCGCCTGACGTTGGCTGCTTGTAAGATACATTTAGTATTATATTTTAATTCATGCCGATTATGTATTTATTATAGAGACAGTTCACTGTCGATTATTGTATTAAATTTAATATATAGTAGTGAGATCTAAACTAATTATGTGTGTGTGTGTGTGTGTGTGTGTGTGTGTGTGTGTGTGCGCGCGCATATATATATATATATACTAGTGTTGCATAGGAGATTTCATTTCAACTTGAAAGTTCTATTTAAAAATAGTGCGGATCAATAAGTGCACTAGCACAAAATAACATTTCACTGTGTTTCGATCTACGACATTCCATGAGAAGTACGTACACGCTTTTTGTTTATTTTTGTTTATCGCCACAAGTGCTAATTTTGACTTTTACCAATTTTCCTTTAGAAACAATTAGAAACTTTTCAAACATTGGGCGAGGCAATTAAACCATTTTTTAAAAAAAATAAATAACGGTAACATAAGTGCATAAGCACCAATTTTTTTTTTGTTTTGCTTTAGTTTACTTTCATTTTGTTTGTTTGTAAAATCTGGCCAAAAAATAAATAAAGAATACAAAAACAATAAGGGTATCATAAAACTTGAATTAAACTTGAAAATAATATTTAAAAATAGCGCGGATTCCATTTTGACTTTCACTAATTTTCTTGTTAATAATGCCAGTCTTGCAGTTAAGTCCCGGCAAAGTTCGACAACTCTAGAAGGGTCACATCAGTGTTTTACACCATCAAATCACGAATATTACGAATTGTTTTAAAATAAAAATAAAAATTATTAAAGTTTTAAAATAATAAATATGTAATTAATATAAAAAATATTTTAATATTGAAGTAAGCACTTGATTAAAGTAAACGAACAAAATAAACATTTTTATATATTTATTACTATTTATGACTTTGTTTAACAGAAAATGAAACAATTTTTAAAAAGTGTATAATTGTCTTAACAGAAAAATGAACAAAATCTGAAGTAATGAACCACGTAACAAAATATAAATTTATACAAATAAAACAACTTTGAAAATTAAACATTTTTTAAAAACTGTATTGTTGTCTTATGCTTTTAATAATTCGTAGAAATGCGTGTCCTTTCTCACGCCGTCTCCACAACACTTCCATTAGATTGGAATGGAACAAATTTTCATATTTTTTTTATATTATATAATATATTTTATATTAATTACATATTTTTTTTTATTTTAAAACTTTAATAATTTTTATTTTTATTTTAAAACTAATCATTTGTAATATTCGTGATTTGACGGTGTAAAATACTGATGTGGCCCTTCTAAAGTTATCGAATTTTGCCGGGACTTAACTACAAGACTGGCTTAATAATTACATAAATTCTGGCAAAAAAAAAATATATATCCATAAAAAAAAAACAGATATAATCATAACAAAAATCGGTGAAGCTTAGATAAGTAGGTTCGGCAGTGAGCCTTGTTCTGACATTCGGAAAATTTAGGTTAACAACAACCGGTGGAGGTACGGAAAAGTAACCCTTTTGAAAGAAGATGGATATAAACAATATTTTTTAAATTAATTTCGTAATTTTGCTTAAAAACAAAATGTAAACATATATAAACAAAATATTTCAGAAAATAATTTTTTAATTTTAAATAAAAATTGATTGTAAAGAATTTTTTTTTTTTAATAATTATTGAAAAATATTGCAAAGTGTTTATATAGCTGGTTCTTTGAGATAATAGGGGCGCCTGAAACCTCCCTTCCAAAACGAAAAAAGCTTAAGTGTTTTTACTATTTTAAAGCACTTTTTTTTAAAGTTTGAAACACAAGTAGTGGCTAATTAACTTAGAACAACAAGTGCACACGGCTAAAATTCTTCACGGTTTAAATGTATTGTAATGCTTTTATGGTGGTCGAAAAACGTTTTTCAGCCGCCATATTACTTCCTATTTACTTGCCTCCCCATGAGGGCAGTTAGACACAAGGTCGGTTTTTAATGTAGAGAAACATTTATTACTAAAAAACGAAATGGTGAAATATAAAAGCAAGTTAAGCTGAAAGTAAAAAAATATTTTTTTAATTCAAAGAATTAAAGAAAAAATTTAAAAAATTTTTGAAACTCGTTAAAATAAAGATTACCTTTAAAGTAGTTAATAAAATTCTTGTACATCATATTAAATATGTTATGAAAAGTTTTATGACGTTTTTATCATAAATTTTTGACAGCATTAATCTTACTTCAAACAAACAGTTCAACTTAAAAATATAAGAGAATCGTAATGAAAGAATTGTAAATCTAAGGTATTTTTTAATGATCCAATTCCAATCCCCAACAAAATACACGATTCTTACGATTAACGATTCCGATTTATCGTCCCACCACTAGTTAAAACCAAAACTCCTTTTCTCGTCAATAATTTCAAGTTTCGTTTTTCTTTTTTCTTCTAAGCCAGGTCCCAGGTCTTCAGAATTGGGTGATCTACTGGTGAGCTAGTTGTTCGGCGGTGGGGGAGAGGTGTTGCGAAGTTCTGGGTGTAATGAAAATAATTGCTCCCCCCCCTTTTGGTAAACAACATTACTGGACCTAGCAAAGGGACCACTTGTGATTGGCTAGTGGCCATTTGGGATCTTTGAGAAGGCAGAGTTACAGCTACCTGATTCTAATTAGACGTCTGAATGACATGCACTGCCACACCTGATTGAAACTTGCCATGGGTTTTTAAGTATACATCGACGATAAACAAACAAGGAACTTTGTTAGCTAACGAGTAACGACTGCCAGCCCCTATAAATTGTACAGAGTTACTAGCGCCTTATGAACATACTAACTTAACTTTAGTGCAATAATTATTTCGTGTTATGAAAAAAAAAAAGTTAATCCTTGGCTTCTTTTGTCTTGTTTGAGAAACGCTGTTGCATGGAAGTGCACTCTCTCAGATCAGCCCTGTTGACGCAGTTTGAAAGCCGGACCAAGATTTGAGATGAGTAAACGAACCACAGCGACAGGAGCAAATCCTACCACTGGACGGAGATAAAGATGACGCCACAGGGATTGGAGCCAGGTGCACGTTTCTTCTAAGCCTGTGCATTTGCTCCAGCTCTGTAGGAGTTACACTGAGACAAAACTTAACAAAGATCACTCTCAGACTTATTCACTAAAGTTCTGTAAATTTCGAAGAAAATTTGTTCAGCCGTTTCGGAGTCCATAAGGAAAGAACTCGCACACACAAAGTTACATTCATATAATTATAGAGACAGCTATATGTATGACTTTGGTGTCATCAGCTAGAATCGAAACGAAAACATACAACTCTCCACCTTCATTCCTTAGCCTCTGAGCCATGCCTATATATATATATATATATATATATATATATATATATATAATCTTTTTATAAAAGAATGAACCACCCGATCGTTAAAGACAAGATGCAAGCGAGCAAAGTCCAGAGTTTTATAATTATATAGATTATTTCTTTTCAGTTATTGTGATTTTTGATATAACAAATTTATTTTTTGTTTCAAAATATTTTATTTTATGGACAAATGTTTTATCTTTTGTGTTGAAATGTTCCTTTCTTTAGAGGGACCGATTTGATTTTCACCAAATTGCGGTCTATTTCTTTGCAAGTGAAACGGCAAATTAATTTATTTTAAGATAAATAAATCTGTATCAAAAGTATCTCAATTTATAAAATTATAGAAAATAATTTTTAAAAGCTTTCAATATTTTAACATGACCATATAAGAAAAAGAACTATATGTGGATGCCACAACAAACTATTTTACATCGATTTCAATTAAACGGGATGAGGGCCTTCCTTAGATCTTAGAATAGATTTATTTTGGATCTTAGAATTCCTTCCTTAGATCTTAGAATAGATTTATTTTGGATCTTAGAATATATTTATAGTGAAGTTATAAATGTGCCAACAAAACAATTCCATATGAATTTGGACAGATGCTGCGCTTCTGTATCCTCTTCTGTGTATTTTTCTACCATCCTTTCGATAAGTATACTATCTGAAGCACGATTGTTTTCTTTTTTGCTAAATTAAATTAAATTTTCTAAGAATATGAGGAAATTATTCAATTCGATAGCTTAAATGCTTCCAGTCACAAAGTTAATTAAAAAAAATATATATATCAACGGATCAAAATAGCTGACTTGTTTACAAAAACGAAAATGCATTCTGGTGGATTTAATATCGTTAATAAATTATTTATTTAACTGATTTTTAAAAACTTCGTTTAATTTAATGCTACATTTGGTGTGTCAGAAACTTTGTGAAAAAGATTGAATTCGACCCCCTGTCTTTCCAAGCTTATAACTACTTGAAAAATGTAATTCAAACCCTAATTTATTTTCAATCAAAGGAGCAAGGTTTCATTTAAAAAAAAGAAAAAAAAGGGGGGGGGTTAAACTTCGGACTTTACAGGTAAATTTCTAAAAACACTACTTTTTTTGTTTTAAATTTGAATATATTATTTATTGATCTTTTATCGTCAATTTGTGATATATAAAACTTTAGTGAGTAAATTAATTATTTACTTTTTAATAGACACTTGAAAATAGGGGTGGGCGAATTAAAAAAAAAAAACGTTTGTCTAAAATATTATATTCGGTTTATTGAAAAGAGCATAAAATTTCACATTGACCCTGAAAATATCGTAAAAATAGAATCAATAGAAATATTTTGATAGATTTTTAAAGTTTAAAAATTGAAAAATATTGAGTTCGTAAAATTCAATTAATTTCATTACTGTTTTTTAAAACATAAAAAATGTTTCTATTACTTTTTATACAACTTTAATGGTTTATTTTGCAAGTATAATCCATGAAGAAAAACAACCTACTTTTAAAAGAGAAATTACGAGTTTTTTTATTTTATTCGCAGTTTCGTGTTAGGGGTGTCAAAAATTCTGATATAACTAATGCTACATATATTTAAGTAACTATTCGATTAATGAACAGTAAATAAATGAAATAATTCGAGATGTAATTAGCAGCTCCGTTGGTGCGAGAAATACAGATATACGCGAACGTGAAGCTAAGCTGTCTCACAATTGGTAGTAACTGCTAAAGAACTAAAGTCTCGCCTCATTGTGTGTGTGTGTGTGTGTGTGTGTGTGTGTGTGTGTGTGTGTGTGATCCGTCTATCGTCTGCATACATGTCTGGTTAGTACACAAAGGACTACAGAGAAGGGTGGGATTGGTTGGGGCTGCTGGGCCCTTTAAAAAATTCGGTCAGGCTCTTTCTGGCTTTCATTTGCCATCAAAAACTGAAATAAACTTCTACCTTATCTCAACCAGATCGAACAATACCGCCTTGTTGGTTAACAATTTGTTTTGGTTATGTTGGACCACCTACAGACTAACATACTTTTTTTTTTCTTCTTCATTTATTAATTTTTCAGGATTACGATCCGAAAATCGCAAATGTTATCTCAAACTAGAATTGCGATAATCTCGTTTCTTCTCTCTCTCTCTCTCTCTCTCTCCATTCTGTCCGTCTGTCTGTCTTTCTGTCTCTCCCTCATCCTCTCTGTCTCTCCCTCATCCTCTCTGTCTCTCCCTCATCCTCTCTGTCTCTCCCTCATCCTCTCTCTCTCCCTCATCCTCTCTCTCTCCCTCATCCTCTCTCTCTCTCCCTCATCCTCTCTCTCTCCCTCATCCTCTCTCTCTCCCTCATCCTCTCTCTCTTCCCCTCATCCTCTCTCTCTCTCCCCCTCATCCTCTGTCTCTCCCCCTCATCCTCTGTCTCTCCCCCTCATCCTCCTGTCTCTCTCTCTCTCCCACATCCTGATTCTCTCTCTCTCCCACATCCTGATTCTCTCTCTCTCCCACATCCTGATTCTCTCTCTCTCCCACATCCTGATTCTCTCTCTCTCTCCCACATCCTGATTCTCTCTCTCTGTCTCTCCCACATCCTGATTCTCTCTCTCTGTCTCTCCCACATCCTGATTCTCTCTCTCTGTCTCTCCCACATCCTGATTCTCTCTCTCTGTCTCTCCCACATCCTGATTCTCTCTCTCTGTCTCTCCCACATCCTGATTCTCTCTCTCTGTCTCTCCCACATCCTGATTCTCTCTCTCTGTCTCTCCCACATCCTGATTCTCTCTCTCTGTCTCTCCCACATCCTGATTCTCTCTCTCTGTCTCTCCCACATCCTGATTCTCTCTCTCTGTCTCTCCCACATCCTGATTCTCTCTCTCTGTCTCTCCCACATCCTGATTCTCTCTCTCTGTCTCTCCCACATCCTGATTCTCTCTCTCTGTCTCTCCCACATCCTGATTCTCTCTCTCTGTCTCTCCCACATCCTGATTCTCTCTCTCTGTCTCTCCCACATCCTGATTCTCTCTCTCTGTCTCTCCCACATCCTGATTCTCTCTCTCTGTCTCTCCCACATCCTGATTCTCTCTCTCTGTCTCTCCCACATCCTGATTCTCTCTCTCTGTCTCTCCCACATCCTGATTCTCTCTCTCTGTCTCTCCCACATCCTGATTCTCTCTCTCTGTCTCTCCCACATCCTGATTCTCTCTCTCTGTCTCTCCCACATCCTGATTCTCTCTCTCTGTCTCTCCCACATCCTGATTCTCTCTCTCTGTCTCTCCCACATCCTGATTCTCTCTCTCTGTCTCTCCCACATCCTGATTCTCTCTCTCTGTCTCTCCCACATCCTGATTCTCTCTCTCTGTCTCTCCCACATCCTGATTCTCTCTCTCTGTCTCTCCCACATCCTGATTCTCTCTCTCTGTCTCTCCCACATCCTGATTCTCTCTCTCTGTCTCTCCCACATCCTGATTCTCTCTCTCTGTCTCTCCCACATCCTGATTCTCTCTCTCTGTCTCTCCCACATCCTGATTCTCTCTCTCTGTCTCTCCCACATCCTGATTCTCTCTCTCTGTCTCTCCCACATCCTGATTCTCTCTCTCTGTCTCTCCCACATCCTGATTCTCTCTCTCTGTCTCTTTCCCACATCCTGATTCTCTCTCTCTGTCTCTTTCCCACATCCTGATTCTCTCTCTCTGTCTCTTTCCCCCATCCTGATTCTCTCTCTCTGTCTCTTTCCCCCATCCTGATTCTCTCTCTCTGTCTTTCCCCCATCCTGTCTCTCTCTGTCTTTCCCCCATCCTGTCTCTCTCTGTCTTTCCCCCATCCTGTCTCTCTCTGTCTTTCCCCCATCCTGTCTCTCTCTCTCCCCCATCCTGTCTCTCTCTCTCTCCCCCATCCTGTCTCTCTCTCTCTCCCCCATCCTGTCTCTCTCTCTCTCCCCCATCCTGTCTCTCTCTCTCTCCCCCATCCTGTCTCTCTCTCTCTCCCCCATCCTGTCTCTCTCTCTCTCCCCCATCCTGTCTCTCTCTCTCTCCCCCATCCTGTCTCTCTCTCTCCCCCATCCTGTCTCTCTCTCTCTCCCCCATCCTGTCTCTCTCTCTCTCCCCCATCCTGTCTCTCTCTCTCTCCCCCATCCAGTCTCTCTCTCTCTCTCCTACATCCAGTCTCTCTCTCTCTCTCCTACATCCAGTCTCTCTCTCTCTCTCCTACATCCAGTCTCTCTCTCTCTCCTACATCCAGTCTCTCTCTCTCTCTCCTACATCCAGTCTCTCTCTCTCTCTCCTACATCCAGTCTCTCTCTCTCTCCTACATCCAGTCTCTCTCTCTCCTACATCCAGTCTCTCTCTCTCCTACATCCAGTCTCTCTCTCTCCTACATCCAGTCTCTCTCTCTCTCCTACATCCAGTCTCTCTCTCTCTCTCCTACATCCAGTCTCTCTCTCTCTCTCCTACATCCAGTCTCTCTCTCTCTCTCTCTCCTACATCCAGTCTCTCTCTCTCTCCTACATCCAGTCTCTCTCTCTCTCCTACATCCAGTCTCTCTCTCTCTCTCTCCTACATCCAGTCTCTCTCTCTCTCTCCTACATCCAGTCTCTCTCTCTCTCTCCTACATCCAGTCTCTCTCTCTCTCCTACATCCAGTCTCTCTCTCTCTCTCCTACATCCAGTCTCTCTCTCTCTCTCCTACATCCAGTCTCTCTCTCTCTCTCCTACATCCAGTCTCTCTCTCTCTCTCCTACATCCAGTCTCTCTCTCTCTCTCCTACATCCAGTCTCTCTCTCTCTCTCTCCTACATCCAGTCTCTCTCTCTCTCTCTCCTACATCCAGTCTCTCTCTCTCTCTCCTACATCCAGTCTCTCTCTCTCTCTCCTACATCCAGTCTCTCTCTCTCTCTCCTACATCCAGTCTCTCTCTCTCTCTCCTACATCCAGTCTCTCTCTCTCTCTCTCCTACATCCAGTCTCTCTCTCTCTCTCTCTCCTACATCCAGTCTCTCTCTCTCTCTCTCTCCTACATCCAGTCTCTCTCTCTCTCTCCTACATCCAGTCTCTCTCTCTCTCTCCTACATCCAGTCTCTCTCTCTCTCTCTCCTACATCCAGTCTCTCTCTCTCTCTCCTACATCCAGTCTCTCTCTCTCTCTCTCCTACATCCAGTCTCTCTCTCTCTCTCTCCTACATCCAGTCTCTCTCTCTCTCTCTCCTACATCCAGTCTCTCTCTCTCTCTCCTACATCCAGTCTCTCTCTCTCTCTCTCCTACATCCAGTCTCTCTCTCTCTCTCTCCTACATCCAGTCTCTCTCTCTCTCTCTCCTACATCCAGTCTCTCTCTCTCTCCTACATCCAGTCTCTCTCTCTCTCTCCTACATCCAGTCTCTCTCTCTCTCTCCTACATCCAGTCTCTCTCTCTCTCTCCTACATCCAGTCTCTCTCTCTCTCTCCTACATCCAGTCTCTCTCTCTCTCTCCTACATCCAGTCTCTCTCTCTCTCTCCTACATCCAGTCTCTCTCTCTCTCTCCTACATCCAGTCTCTCTCTCTCTCTCCTACATCCAGTCTCTCTCTCTCTCTCCTACATCCAGTCTCTCTCTCTCTCTCCTACATCCAGTCTCTCTCTCTCTCTCCTACATCCAGTCTCTCTCTCTCTCTCCTACATCCAGTCTCTCTCTCTCTCCTACATCCAGTCTCTCTCTCTCTCCTACATCCAGTCTCTCTCTCTCTCCTACATCCAGTCTCTCTCTCTCTCTCTTACATCCAGTCTCTCTCTCTCTCTTACATCCAGTCTCTCTCTCTCTCTCCTACATCCAGTCTCTCTCTCTCTCCTACATCCAGTCTCTCTCTCTCTCCTACATCCAGTCTCTCTCTCTCTCCTACATCCAGTCTCTCTCTCTCTCTCTCCTACATCCAGTCTCTCTCTCTCTCTCCCACATCCAGTCTCTCTCTCTCTCTCCCACATCCTGTCTCTCTCTCTCCTTCTCGCCCTCTCTCTCTCCCTCTCCTTCTCTCCCTGTCTCCCTCTCCTTATCTCCCTCTCTCTCTCCTTATCTCCCTCTCTCTCTCCTTCTCGCCCTCTCTCTCTCTCTTTCTCGCCCTCTCTCTCTCTCTTTCTCGCCCTCTCTCTCTCTCTCCTTCTCGCCCTCTCTCTCTCCTTCTCGCCCTCTCTCTCTCCTTCTCGCCCTCTCTCTCTCTCCTTCTCGCCCTCTCTCTCTCTCCTTCTCGCCCTCTCTCTCTCTCCTTCTCGACCTCTCTCTCTCTCCTTCTCGACCTCTCTCTCTCTCCTTCTCGACCTCTCTCTCTCTCCTTCTCGCCCTCTCCTTCTCGCCCTCTCTCTCTCTCTCCTTCTCGCCCTCTCTCTCTCTCCTTCTTGCCCTCTCTCTCTCTCTCCTTCTCGCCCTCTCTCTCTCCTTCTCGCCCTCTCTCTCTCTCCTTCTCGCCCTCTCTCTCTCTCCTTCTCGCCCTCTCTCTCTCTCCTTCTTGCCCTCCCTCTCTCTCTCCTTCTCGCCCTCCCTCTCTCTCTCCTTCTCGCCCTCCCTCTCTCTCTCCTTCTCGCCCTCCCTCTCTCTCTCCTTCTCGCCCTCCCTCTCTCTCTCCTTCTCGCCCTCCCTCTCTCTCTCTCCTTCTCGCCCTCCCTCTCTCTCTCTCCTTCTCGCCCTCCCTCTCTCTCTCTCCTTCTCGCCCTCCCTCTCTCTCTCTCCTTCTCGCCCTCCCTCTCTCTCTCTCCTTCTCGCCCTCCCTCTCTCTCTCTCCTTCTCGCCCTCCCTCTCTCTCTCTCCTTCTCGCCCTCCCTCTCTCTCTCTCCTTCTCGCCCTCCCTCTCTCTCTCTCCTTCTCGCCCTCCCTCTCTCTCTCTCCTTCTCGCCCTCCCTCTCTCTCTCTCCTTCTCGCCCTCCCTCTCTCTCTCTCCTTCTCGCCCTACCTCTCTCTCTCTCCTTCTCGCCCTACCTCTCTCTCTCTCCTTCTCGCCCTACCTCTCTCTCTCTCCTTCTCGCCCTACCTCTCTCTCTCTCTCCTTCTCGCCCTACCTCTCTCTCTCTCTCTCTCTCCTTCTCGCCCTACCTCTCTCTCTCTCTCTCTCTCTCTCCTTCTCGCCCTCCCTCTCTCTCTCTCCTTCTCGCCCTCCCTCTCTCTCTCCCTCTCTCTCTCTCTCTCTCTCCTTCT
The DNA here is from genome assembly GCF_053919585.1 of Euprymna scolopes. Classification (NCBI taxonomy): domain Eukaryota; kingdom Metazoa; phylum Mollusca; class Cephalopoda; order Sepiida; family Sepiolidae; genus Euprymna; species Euprymna scolopes. Next base: position 42,966,154 of record NC_136526.1, on the reverse strand, counting down.
CGCCCTCCCTCTCTCTCTCTCTCTCTCTCCTTCTCGCCCTCCCTCTCTCTCTCTCTCTCCTTCTCGCCCTCCCTCTCTCTCTCTCTCTCCTTCTCGCCCTCCCTCTCTCTCTCTCTCTCCTTCTCGCCCTCCCTCTCTCTCTCTCTCTCCTTCTCGCCCTCCCTCTCTCTCTCTCTCTCCTTCTCGCCCTCCCTCTCTCTAAACTAATCTATATATATATATTATAGCGAAAATGTATGTATGTACGTTTTTCCTCGATGTCCACAAAAGGCGTCTTTCAGAGAAGCGCTCGCTCGCATCACAACTTAAAACTTTTTATATCATCTATAAATTGTAATATCTCACACTTAACCACGGAGCTCGCATGTCTATTTAATTGTATTGACTTTCAAATGTTAATTATTCGGCATTTCCCGCATCGGCACGCGTTACATTCAGTTTTCGGTATAAACAAAAAGCGAAACTTGACTCTAATCACTGGCCGAAAGCCAGTGGTCTCTAGAGAGCTAAGTAACGTTTGGTCAATGTCGACTTTGTCGTATCAGACGGTAGCTCGGGTTTTTAAAAACAAGCAAACCGATTTATTGACCTCATTAAAAACTGTCCCGCACAAAATGCTAACTGCTGAATACCTATCGCCGTCACGTCAATCAAAAACGCGCACCTGTTTTTTTTTCTTAACACTTTACTATTTTCCACCTGCGCGTCGTCAAGGTTTTTTTTTTTTCACGGGCACCTGTTTTTTTTTTCACACACACCTACAAACACCCGGGCAACGCCGGGTACCCCTCGCTAGTCTATAAATATAAAAGCGAAAATGTATGTATGTATGTGTGTTCGCTTTTTCTGTGTGTCTACAAAAGGCTTTTTTCAGAGAAGCGGTCGCTCGCTTTACAACTTTTTAAAACTTTTTATATCACATATAAATCGTATCTCACAGTTAACAACGAAGCTCGCCTGTCTATTTAATTTGCTCGATTTTGGGAAGATAAATATTCAACATTTGTCGCTCGCCACATGTGGGTTAGTCTTTTTCCTATAACATCTTGGGGAGGGGGGAGCGTTCAGTAGTAAATGAAATCCCGCAGTCAAACTTGACTTCATTAACCCATTAAAACGGGCACCTGCTAAATCCAAGTAATTAAATAAATTCAAGTGTGTTTCCGTTAGCATGTCGCGGTGGGGCAATGGTTAACGTCGCACGTTTTTTTTTTTTTTTTTTTTTTTTTTTTTCTTCTTTTCTTTCTCTTCACACTTTAATTTACAACTTTGCCTCAAGTGTCCGGGTTCGATCCTCATACTTACTTTTTTTTTTTTTTTTTAACCACCCCCATCCCCGGAGTTTCTACACACACACACACACACCTCCAAACACTCGGGCAACGCCGGGTACCCCTCGCTAGTCATCTATAAATATAAAAGCGGAAATGTGTGTATGTATGTTTGTGTATCCGCTAAAAACTTTCAACAGGCACAACAAAAATTCACAAACTCGGTATCATATTGAAGCCCCATCCTTCGCTTGAAAAATTGGCCAAAAACGTTAATTTTTTCACCCTGAAAGCGACAATTCAACAAAAAGTCCTCTCGTGACGATGATCGGTTCTACGCATGCGTCAGATGACGTCATGACCTGATTTACTTTAAATAGTTGAAGAACTGACTAAATTTCATGTACGTCGCGTTAGCTCAATTGATTAGTGCGTTGGTTCGTTATCTAAATGTTTTGGGTTCGAATCATGGTGTGAGATGTCTTTTTTTTTTTTTTTTTTTCAATTTTTTAAATCTTAATATTGAAACAGGCTTATTTAAGCCATTTTTCACATGTTCGTTTTCTGTTTTCATCGTTCGTTTGCCTTACGTTAGTTTTTTTTTGTTTTGATCCCCCCCCCTCCTGCCCGCGCTTAATTAAACCGTTTCTTTTTTTACTTCGCTTATAACAAACAAACCTGGTCATTAGTGGTGGCGGCATAACGCTCGACGACTTCCGTGCGCACACCTGTCAATTTGGTTCTTACTTAAATAAATTCAAACATCTTTCAGTAACTCATTCTGGCTGGCCGATTTTATTTTCAAACTTCGCCTCACGGCTTCGGGTTCGATGTTACGATGTTTAACGCTTTAAACTGAAGGAGTTATAAGAAATTGAAATTAAGGGAATTTTACTTAATTTGTGTAATGATTAAAAACAAATTTAATGCAAATCTGAAATATTTTAATTTTCAAATGGAAGCTTGTGCACTATTCTGCCTTCCTAAAAAAAAACTTTAAATATTCCAACAAAAATGAAAATTTAGGAATATTTCACCAAAAAGGTGTTTGAATTTCCATTAGGGCTTCGATCCTTTTGCATTAAATTGAACTAAACTAAATATAGTACACATTATCCACACTTAAGTCTAATATCTGTGTTGTAAAATTAAGTATTTTTAGATCCAACCCCCATTCATTACCTTTTTTTCCAAGGATTCAAATGAATTATTAAGCCATTCTTGGACAAGTATTGAAGCTCATAATTATATTAGTATAATATACTTGTGTGTGTGTGTGTGTGTGTGTGTGTGTGTGATCTTCCTGACGTTTTTCATAGTGAAATTTCATTGGTCAAGCTGCTGTCACATGATGAATCAGGACAAGTTAATTAATGAAAGAATATCTTGTTGTGATTTTGATGCAAAGTTTGGTAGTGTTGGTTCAATAATCCCACCGCCACCCCCACATTATGATTGGTAGGGAGGAGGCTCCACGTCAGCGCTTTTAGTTTTGAAAATGTTGTGGACATTTGTGATTGAAATGATTAGAATTAATAAAGTTTACATCTGTTAAATGTTCAATGGTGTGTTTTAAGAATTTTTGATTAGCAACAGCTGTTTTATGATATTAGATGACCTGTTATCTTATTTATTATACTTCTTTGGGCATCTTTATTTATTAAACCTCTTTGGGCATCTTTATTTAGTAAACCTCTTTGGGCATCTTTATTTAGTAAACCTCTTTGGGCATCTTTATTTAGTAAACCTCTTTGGGCATCTTTATTTATTAAACCTCTTTGGGCATCTTTATTTATTAAACCTCTTTGGGCATCTTTATTTATTAAACCTCTTTGGGCATCTTTATTTAGTAAACCTCTTTGGGCATCTTTATTTATTAAACCTCTTTGGGCATCTTTATTTATTAAACCTCTTTGGGCATCTTTATTTATTAAACCTCTTTGGGCATCTTTATTTATTAAACCTCTTTGGGCATCTTTATTTAGTAAACCTCTTTGGGCATCTTTATTTAGTAAACCTCTTTGGGCATCTTTATTTAGTAAACCTCTTTGGGCATCTTTATTTATTAAACCTCTTTGGGCATCTTTATTTATTAAACCTCTTTGGGCATCTTTATTTATTAAACCTCTTTGGGCATCTTTATTTATTAAACCTCTTTGGGCATCTTTATTTATTAAACCTCTTTGGGCATCTTTATTTAGTAAACCTCTTTGGGCATCTTTATTTATTAAACCTCTTTGGGCATCTTTATTTATTAAACCTCTTTGGGCATCTTTATTTATTAAACCTCTTTGGGCATCTTTATTTATTAAACCTCTTTGGGCATCTTTATTTATTAAACCTCTTTGGGCATCTTTATTTATTAAACCTCTTTGGGCATCTTTATTTAGTAAACCTCTTTGGGCATCTTTATTTAGTAAACCTCTTTGGGCATCTTTATTTAGTAAACCTCTTTGGGCATCTTTATTTAGTAAACCTCTTTGGGCATCTTTATTTATTAAACCTCTTTGGGCATCTTTATTTATTAAACCTCTTTGGGCATCTTTATTTATTAAACCTCTTTGGGCATCTTTATTTATTAAACCTCTTTGGGCATCTTTATTTATTAAACCTCTTTGGGCATCTTTATTTATTAAACCTCTTTGGGCATCTTTATTTATTAAACCTCTTTGGGCATCTTTATTTAGTAAACCTCTTTGGGCATCTTTATTTATTAAACCTCTTTGGGCATCTTTATTTATTAAACCTCTTTGGGCATCTTTATTTATTAAACCTCTTTGGGCATCTTTATTTATTAAACCTCTTTGGGCATCTTTATTTAGTAAACCTCTTTGGGCATCTTTATTTAGTAAACCTCTTTGGGCATCTTTATTTATTAAACCTCTTTGGGCATCTTTATTTATTAAACCTCTTTGGGCATCTTTATTTATTAAACCTCTTTGGGCATCTTATTTATTAAACCTCTTTGGGCATCTTATTTATTAAACCTCTTTGGGCATCTTATTTATTAAACCTCTTTGGGCATCTTATTTATTAAACCTCTTTGGGCATCTTATTTATTAAACCTCTTTGGGCATCTTATTTATTAAACCTCTTTGGGCATCTTATTTATTAAACCTCTTTGGGCATCTTATTTATTAAACCTCTTTGGGCATCTTATTTATTAAACCTCTTTGGGCATCTTATTTATTTATTTATTTATTAAACCTCTTTGGGCATCTTATTTATTAAACCTCTTTGGGCATCTTTATTTATTAAACCTCTTTGGACATCTTAATTATTAAACCTCTTTGGACATCTTATTTATTAAACCTCTTTGGATATCTTATTTATACCCCTTTAGGCGTTTTAGTTATACTTCTTTGGGCGTCATTATTTAAGTTGTAATCACAGCAATTGCTGACCCCCCCCCTCTTCCAATGTTTTATGTAGTAATCTTCATCTTCTGACATTTCTCATATTTGCAGCTGCCAAAGGGGGTGTGCCCAGGTCCACAAGTATTAAAAATAACAACTGACACATTCTACAAATATTAGTTGCACTCTGGGTGTATGTTTGACACCATCGATCCCCTAAACACTAAGGTCCATATCTACATGATCTGTTGAGGTCTCTTCATTGTCAGTTGACATCAGCCCATCTATCTACAAAAGCTTTTTCAATCTGGTCCAAGCCATGATCTGCATTTGGCTGTGTCCAATTGGAACCTGTCCTTAATGGTTGCAAACCTAAAACTGTCCACAACTGTCTCTAACTGTCCTGAATCTTTGCAAACTTATCAACACTTCTAAAACTGACCAACACTAAACATACTGACCTATTGTCTGGTTCTTTTGTGCCAAATCACCAACACACCTTGATAACAATCCTATTTTTGCCTTTTGTGTTCCTTTTGAACAATTTTGGTCTTCTTTGGGGCTAGTAATTCACTCCCGTTTGTCTGTTTGTTCGCACTATTTTTTTGGTCCTCTGATAAGAGGGATTGGACCTAGTAATTTATTCTCATTCATCTGTTCGTTTGTTCGTACTTTTCTCAATAACCACGCCTTGGATTTTTTTTTTTTTTTTTTTTTTTTTTTTTTTTAGTTTTGCACAAACATTAGTCATGGTGAAAGAAAATTTTTCACTTGCATGTTCTGTTCTTTTCTTTCTTCCCCCCCCCCCTACTTTCTAAGACTTGGGTGGGAGACCTTGATAATCACACCAAGTCTTTTTAGTAAACTGAAAAATTATGTTCAAAATGTTAATAATTTACACAGCATACACACATGATGCTATAAAGTGCCCCCAACACCATAATCAGGACCGCCAGGAGAGATTGGTGAGAAAATGAATGACAGACGCAGATATATTACAATTTGTAAACGGATAAATAAACTTCTTTCTTGGGGTGGTATTCAGGCCAAAAAACGGAAATACCATATTCTGTCAGTAAATCTTGACTGATGGTCTGTCAGCTGCAAGATTTCATCTAGAACAACAATTCATCGACACTCAGGTTATTTTATGCAACTTTATTTCCTGACGTAGCCCTCCACCCCCGTCTTTGGAGTTGTGCATTTCTCTTGGTCCCTACATCTTGCTATACGTCTGTTTTTCAACTCTATCAGCCTCTGACTCAACCTCTCTCGCACTGATTAACTGGTCTGTTCTCTGACTCCAACTGACTAACTATCCCAACTCTTCCCTGTATCTCTACGTCATTATCTGTAACGTGGCCAAAGAATCCGTCACCTGATCTTTGTTACATATTTTCATCGTTATTTTGAAAACGAAAATTCCTAACTTTGTTTCCAAAAGACCATAGTTGTTTATCTTACTTGATACAGAATTTCATCACGGACTCAACATAATTGGTTTTCTCTTTCCTCAAATTCCAAATCCTATCGAAATCTCGTTTTCATCAACATTGTTGTCTCTTATATTTTTAACATTCAAAAACCTCTAAATTTTCAATAACGATTATCATAATAATCGTCTAGGTTACTTACCGTTTGCCCGGCTGTGCATAATATAACAAGGGGAGAGAATCGAGGTAAAGAGTTTGTCAGGATGAGAAAGAAACTGACGTGTATATAATTTCCAGTAGAAGTTAGCTAGAAAAGAAAAATGCTGGTTTTTCTATGGAAAGTAGATATATTCGAGAGATGCTGACCACTAAGGAAAGAACCGCAACAGAGCTCAACTGTGATGAATCGGAGGCATCCTGGTGAGACACTAAGTCTCGGTTTACAGAAGGCAAGAGCCACAGAGCTGCTTTAGATATAGATGCTAGCGCCGGAACCAAGATGACATAGGTGTATCAAAAAGGTTGCTTGTATGCAATGTGTGTATCTGTTATATCTACTATTATATAAAAAGAACTTTGTGTGTTTGTGAGTTCGTTCCCTATGGACTCCAAAACGACTGGGTTGATTTGTATTAAATTACACACAGATATTTTATGTGCCTAGCAGTGTTCTTAAATAGATTGTGTATCGGAATGTCTTCGGTAAGTATCGATAATCAAACTACTTCAATAAAAGAAAGAACAGACGATTTTGACCAAAGTTAACACCTTACACAGCCTAACATGACAGTTGCATTTGAAAAGTTTTATTACAACAAGCTGAAAGGCTCAACATATTAAATCAACTATAGGTTCTTTGATATGACAGGGGCACGTTCAAATGAATGTTTCTGTTTAGAGCACAATTGCACCATGATACTTGACTTTTTCATTTTAAACTTTCATCCAAGTCATTATATATAAAAAAAATTTTTATAAAATCAACAGAAGGTTCTCTATTGTGCAATGTAGATTAGTGCAGGGAGGCATGTTAAGCTTCATGTCATTACACTGTGGTGGGTTCCTCAATAAGAGTAGGCTATCATTTGATTTTATATAAAAATGGGTGATTTCACCGATTTTTGATGGCAACAAAATGCGGGAACGTGAAACATTTGTTGGTCATCATTCAATCCTTGGCAACATCGGCCCTCCCTACTAGTTATGTATATGAATTGTAAACTGTGGCTTCATGCTCAGTGACTGACAATATCAATATCTTGGCACAGTCGATAAGAACCATGGTGCGTGCATTTGTGGTACAGCACTCAATTGGAGATGAAAGCATGGTTGTACACACACAAGCACGCATGTGTGTGTGTATACACATTAACACTAGACATTTTGTTTGTTAAAACTGGCAAATGTTATAACCTGTTGACTTAGAATGAGTGGTTGGGTACGGTTAAATTTATGCTCATTTTTGCATTGAATAATTGAGTTATTAATCCATAACTGTATCGAACAGATACCATAATACTTGGTTTGCTGCACCTTATCATGCAGTCTGTCAGCCTTGATGATGAATAGTCGTGGCCTCAGTGCTTTATCCTTCAGTACAGGACTTTCCACCTTGGCTCCTAACTTGCTTGCGCAGTTTAGGTGCAGTGTCTGTTGCACATCAGATAGACACCCTCTGAACCTCCAATGTCCAGAGAAGCGAACCCGCGACGATTGGCAGCAGAGAAGGCCGCAGCTTCTGGCTGAAAGTAATCTCGGTGAGGTAGATAGTCGCCCTACCATGTTCGCTACTACGCCTTTTCTTTCTGGATGAGGTTCCATAGCCTTTTAAGGAAAACTGCAAGGCAGCAGTAGGATTTGTAAGTCAGTTCCCATCTCTTAGCCTTTTGCTGTGATAAGGCCCACAAGGCAGTGGTGTTTAATTTTGGGGTTTGTTTCCCCTAGTCATCACCCAACCGAGGACACTCACAAGACAGTGGGGTAGGGGTTGGTAATGTGCCAGGGCATGTCCACACATCGGTGCGCCTACTACTCCGAGATCTCCTACAGGTTTAGCCTGGGGCTTCAAGGCACCCAGTTACCGTGTGTGGCCAACGTGGAAGCACTGTAGGAGTCTTGATGATGGAGAGGCTATGTACTGGCAGGGAAGACTTATGCATAGCTGCTCCCTTTTCACCGTGAGATTAGCCAGCGGTGTTAGCTGGAAGCAAGAAGACGTGCAAGCATGAATTTAACACTAACTTATACCTAACACACTAGACGCATCACATCCCCCAAACACACACTATACACGCACCTTATAACAAAGGTCCATATAAAATTTCAGCCGGATTAAACCAGTAGCTCCCTCCCCCCACCCAAAAAATGAAATGGACAAAAAATATAACATGATATAACATAGATTTATCTTTATGGGATGATTTGAATTATTATTGCCATCCTGGATGTTATTCTTACATCCATGTAACCACTAACTTTTTTTTTTTAACTATTCGTATTGTTTTCTTTGGACTACTGTTCTCATCTTTAGTTTCATTTTACAATGTTTCGGTTGATGTAACCTCCGACCTTCAGGTGTAGCTTGTTGGAATGTTTCTGTTGAACTTGGAAATTTGTACACCATTTTGAGTGGAATCCTTTATTTACTTCACAGGGCTAGCATGCTCTTGTTCTGTCAGCCATGACTGGATAAAGGTTCTAAGTAATTTGCAATTTTATTTTTGATTTCCTCACACTCTTTTAGATATGTCTTGTGGAATCTGTAGAAAATTTCAAACAGAATTTAATCTATGAAGATATCTTGCTCTCGTTCTATCAGCTAAACTTAGACGTTTTTAGTAATTCACAATTGTATTAGTTTAATGATAATTTAATCTTCGATCCCCAAAAGGCTGTCACTTAGAATTGATTATTATTTAGCACTCTGATCCGTTGCACCACAAGTCCTAGTGCTTGTTTGCAATGAGATGTCTGTGTGTTTGCAATAATAATGAATAAACAAAATCAACGTAGCAATCCGTTGTGATAAGTTATGTCAAATAAGGCATCAATTGTCATAAAAATTGGCAAACAAAATTTTCTTGAAATTTTCAAAGTTTGACCTAAGTAACATTTAAGTATGAAACACAAATCAACAAGTTTAGTGGGAAACTGAGTAGATATAGTGAAATTCCCTTCAACTTCAACATTTTTTTTTTTTTTTGTTTTAAATAAAATTTTGGTGTAAACAGGAATATCTTTTCTGTTTTCAGTCGTTTTTCTCGTGTCATTAATAAATATTTTTTTTCCTAGGTTATTTCAATTTATTTTAAGTAACAAGCCATATATATATATATATTCTAATATTGGTGCTTTTTGACTTGATGCACACAAAAGGCATATAAAAAAAAGTCTCGTGTTAAAGAAAAGCAGCCACTTGTCACTATGGTTGGCTTAATATAAGGAATTAAGTTTTGGAATTTTTAGGATGAGGATTGATAATTTGGATTGGAGTACTCTTCTCATCTTCATTGTTATTCTCACAAACGTTTCGGCCAATGTAACCTGCAACCTTCTTCAGGTGTGTCTTCACAATGAATGTTATTGGTGAATTGTGAAAAAACAATGTTTTGTGTCTTTTTTCTTTTATGCTCGATGCTCGGAAACGATTCATAATTTTTGAATTGTAAATTGGAATATCGTTAGAAAAGCAAACACCGTTCGTGCACAACCATAAGCATCGAATCGAAGCAACATACAGCCAGCTGAAGTAATCAATGTTGCCACACAGACAATCATAAGACTGTGTGGCAACACTGATTACTTCGGTTAGCTGTATGTTGCTTCGATTTCGTGCGGAGTTTTCTTCTCATGATGGCTTGTTCTGTTTCTTCACCATTTGGGTGTCGGTAGGCCTGAAATCAACAGGTAATCAACAAATAAAGCGGTCATTTTTCTTATAAACAAAAAAAATAATTATTCACTGAAAGTTATAAAACTCTGATCATTTATAAGTCTCTGACTCGAGATGCAAATATTCAGGGATTGGAAGCTTCAATTAGTAAAGTTATGGTGAATAACCTTAAGTCCTAGGGCTTGTCACTTTAGTGTAGATTCAGGAACTTAGAGTGAGACTAGAGTCAGGGGCTTCTCTCTGACTGGTGTGAAAACCCCGACAGTTGGCAGAGTAGGTCCTCAAAGCTATTTTTGCCTTTCATTATATTGAGAATCAGGTGGGCTTAACCCTGCCTCTGATTCCCAGAATTCCATTTTTCAATTCTCTGAAAAACAATCCTAAGACACTTTTTGAAATTCTCAAACTCTTAAAGAAAAAAAAAAAATTCCTTTTCTTTAATCTGTCACTCCCAACAGGAGGGTTCATTTCCTTCACCCTCCATCACATGGGAGAGTCTCTAACTTTCACCGTCAATCATGCGGGACAGTTCATCCTTCATTTGTATAACTAAGGGTAATTCTGGGGAAGAAAATATTAAAGTAGAAGGCTCTCTTACATCTAGGGCTCTCTACTGTGTAGGGGTGGGATTTTGCTACTTGTCAGATTTGTTGGGGGAATTTACATCGAGGGGGTACAAACACTTGTAGTTTGTCAGAACATCCACCGTTAAAAACTTATAGAACAGGCAGAGGGATGCAACATCTCATCGTGTACTATGAATGATATTAAGAAGATTCTATGTGTTAACTGTTGAAATGAATTTTATATGCGCAGTTAAACTTTTACTTTTGCGTCTTTATTTTATTTTACTATAACCCTAACCCACTCTGTTGTCCGAGGGCCGAGCCACATCCGTCGCTAACCTGGTTCATGGGAGCATACTGGTGATGTACTCTTTGCCGTGTTCATCGCTCCCGGCTCACAGGACCATAGATGCAACCCAGCAGGGCTACATTCTTACTTGTCTAGTGGTGGACCCCTCAAGTGTGACCAGACTCTCACTGGTCACTGGAAAATATCTGTCTGCTGCTCAGGGCACACAAAATGTGCATGACCCTAAGTCCATGTGGCAACATCGTCCACTTCGGCCGTCACTCTGGCTTCGTGCTGGATCCAGTCTGTCTCCTTCATCTGGCGTCAGGGCATACCTGAAATAAACTGTATCCTCATTCAGGCTGGCAATTAATAAACAAAGAAAAACTCTGGGTCATTTTTATATAAACCAAACAAAATAATTATTTATAAATCCTTTTAAGATATTTAGAGTCGACTTGTTTTAAAGTCGAGTTCTTTGATCCGAGCTTCGTGGTGCAGGTTGTATAATTTAAGTTCATTTAGTTGATTTCCGAGCTAAGAACAAGAGCTGGTCAACTTAGCTCTTATGGGGGTTTCTGCCCCTCTCCCATCCCAGGTGGGCCGAGAGCGATGTGGACGTTTCGCTGCCAGCCAGTAAAAAGGACCCTAATTCTAAAAAGTACTTTTTTTTTTTTATATAAAACTGGCCTCTTCCCCCCCCTGTCATTTGAAGATTACTTTTCTTTCTTTTTTTTCCTCTGAACCTCTTTTTTTTCTCTATTCCATTATCTTATATTCTTTTTCTTCTCGCGTAAACTTCTTTCTTTAATCCCCTTATTTTATATTCTTTTCACTTTCTCTTTCTTGTTAACCTCTTCCTTCACTTTCGTGACCATATCTCTCCCTAGGTTCAATTTTATTTATTTATCTGTCCAACTAACTTATCACTGGCTTGGTGGCCTGGTAGTTAACTACAACACGTGGACCATAATGACAACATCTCCCAGACACCAAAGCAAACATTTTGAACCCAAGTCATTGTTTCCATAATATTTGAATTGTTCTTTCCAAACTCAACCAGAAAACGATCCTGTTTTGTTTTTCTGCCAAACTTAAGAATCTCATTATCATATTTATTTTTTTTCCATTGAAATATTTTATTTCTTATGGACATTTTTGCCTCTTCTTATCTCTACATAAGTACAAAATGGAAATTAAAACCGCTTAAAGAACAATTATTATCTATTATCTTCTTTTCTTGATAAAGTCCCAGGGACATTTTTCTTCTTTTTTTTTCCTTGATCAAATATCACCCCCTCTCTCCTACCTTCTCTTCCTCTATTTGAAAAGCAAGACCATCTGGTATCGCCCGGGATCTTGCTACATTACTTTTGTTTTTTTTTCCAAAGAGATAATTGGATTTTACCTGTCTAGGCATGCATGTGTGTGTCTACTGCACAGGTTGTGATCATCCCTCTCGCTATGCTGGTCCAAAGTTATTCAGTTCAGTACTGCAACTAGTGGTGGGACGATTAATCAGAATCGTTAATCATAAGAATCGTATATTTTGGAAGGAATCATAATCGCATCGTTAAAAAATACCATAGATTTATTATTCTTTCATTACGATTCTCTTATATTTTTAAGTTGAACTGTTTGTTTGAAGTGAGATTAATGCTGTCAAATATTTATGATAAAAACGTCATAGAACTTTTCATAACATATTTAATATGATATACAAGAATTTTATTAACTACTTTAAAAGTAATCTTTATTTATCTTAATGAGTTTTCTTATTCCATCACATACAGAGGCACTGTCTGTTTTGAAACTTTGAGGCCCATGATTAGTTATCTGTCGATCAGCTTTTTTGAAGTATCCAAAAACAAGTTTACATATTATGCTGACTGACGGTTCTGCTTAAGGTCTTTCAAAAACAAAAAACAATCATTTTACTATCTGTTAAATAAATGCAGTAAGTGAATTCAATTTTTTTTTTTTTTTTCTTTTAGAAATTTACATTTCATTAAAATATTCTCCGAATGAAGCAATTAAACATTTCTTTTGGAACTTCTTTGCACAACAAAAACAAACAAAAAGTCTGAAGAATTTATTAAAAAAGAAAAAAAATATAAGTTTTTTTTTTTTTTTAAATCCTTTAGACCCTAACTTTGCAATCTAACTAATCACTCAGAACCGTTCAATTAAAGGACTGTAGGGGCTTGGTCGACATTCACCGATGCCTGGTATCAGTCGTGATGTGAGCATAGGTAAATGTTTCCCAACCCCGAACAAAAAATAAAAATAAAAAGGTTGTCAGAAGCAGCATTGAGGCGATTTCGAAAGTTCAATAAATTACTTTTATTTAACAATAGAAATAAACAATTACTAAAAATTTACGTTTATGTAAAAATAAAGAGGTAAATTAATACATTAAATATGAATAAACATTAAAGGACGATAAGTAAGTATATAAGGTAAATATAGCGATACGCTACAACAGAACACTGACCACTCTAATTTATGTTTTTAGGGGTAGTCAAGGTAGCTGACAATGAATCTGATAATCAAAAAAATGTCTTTCCTACATTATCCCCCCCCCTCGGTGCTTTTCTCTTTCATATAATTTTAAATGTTCCACAAAAGATTCGTACGCCATATGAAAAGGGGTTGGTTATCAGATTTGTTGTCAGCGACTGCAATTACCCCTAAAATCCAAATTAGTGGTCAGTGTTCTATTGTAGCATATCGCTATATTTACCGTGTATAATTAAATATACAAATAACGCTATATTGACCGTATATAAATAAATATAGAAATAAACCAATTTATTTAGATTTAAAAAAAAAAATAGCATTGTTAAAAATATTTTTTTTAAATTAAATAAATAGAAATAATTTGAGACGATTGAATATAAAAGCTAAAAATTTAATCAAAGATTTAGTTATTTTTAAATTTCATTTAGAAATAAGAATATTCTTGAAAGTGGAATAAAAATCAGTTAGCGATTGAAGCTGCAAAAAAAAAATGTTAAATTTTAGAGTTATCGAAGATAAAGAGAAAATAAAACAAAAAAAATGAATATCAAAGGTAGTGGTGGGACGATTAATCAGAATCGTTAATCATAAGAATCATGTATTTTGCAGGGTATCAGAATCGCATCATTAAAAAATACCTTAGATTTATGATTCTTTCATTACGATTCTCTTATATTTTTAAGTCAGTTTGTTTGAAGTGAGATTAATGCTGTCAAAAATTTGATAAAAACTTCATAGAACTTTTCATAACATATTTAATATGATGTACAAGAATTTTATTAACTATTTTAAAGGTAATCTTTATCTTAATGAATTTCGAAATTTTGAATTTTTTTCTTTAATTTGAATTTAAAAAAAAAAATTTTTTTTTACTTTTAGCTTAACTTGCTTTTATATTCCACCATTTCGTTTTTTAGTAATAAATGTTTCTCTACATTAAAAACCGACCTTGTGTCTAACTCTGCCCTCATGGGGAGGCAAGTAAATAGGAAGTAATATGGTGGCTGAAAAACGTTTTTCGACCACCATAAAAGCATTACAATACATTTAAACCGTGAAGAATTTTCGCCGTGTGCACTTGTTGTTCTAAGTTAATTAGCCACTACTTGTGTTTCAAACTTTTAAAAAAAGTGCTTTAGTAAAAACACTAAAGCTTTTTTCGTTTTGGAAGGGAGGTTTCAGGCGCCCCTATTATCTCAAAGAACCAGCTATGTAAACACTTTGCAATATTTTTCAAAAATTATTTTTTTTTTAAATTCTTTATAATCACTTTTTATTAAAAATTAAGAAATTATTTTCTAAAATATTTTGTTTATATATGTTTACATTTTGTTTTTAAGTAAAATTACGAAATTAATTTTAAAAATATTGTTTATATCCATCTTTATTCAAAAGGGTTACTTTTCGGTAGCTTCACCAGTTGTTGTTAACCTAAATTTTCTGAATATCAGAACGAGGCTTGTCTGCGGGACCTACTTATCTAAGCTTCACTGATATTTATGATTTTATTTGTTTTGTTTTTTTTAGGGGGGGGTCGGAGTCTGTAATTATTAACAGGAAAATTGGTGAAAGTCAAAATGGAATTTGCACTCTTTTAAATATTATTTTCAAGTTTCTTATTGTTTTTGTATTCTTTATTTTTATTTATTTTTTGTCAGATTTAACAAACAAAATCAAAACAAAACAAAAAAAAAAATTGGTGCTTATACACTTATGTTACCATTATTTTTGTTAATGGTTAAAGTGCCTCGCCCAATGTTTGAAGAGTTTCTAATTGTTCTTTTAAAGGAAAATTGAAAGTCAAAATTAGCACTTGTGGCGATAAACAAAAAGCTTTAGCGTGTAGGTACGTACCTCTCATGGAATGTCGTAGATCGAAACACAGTGAAATGTTATTTGGTGCTAGTGCACTTATTGATCCACGCTATTTTTAAATAGTACTTTCTTTCAAGTTTAATTAAAGTTTTACGGTACCTGTTCTTATTAAATTGTTAGGTGAAGGTACCCGCTCTATTTTTAAATAGTATTTTCAAGTTTAATTAAAGTTTTATGATACCTGTTTTTATTAAATTGTTAGGTGAAAGTACAGAATAGGTACACAACACCCTCCCGTCCCCATGTTAA
>NC_136526.1:42928203-42945703 GCF_053919585.1 Euprymna scolopes | reverse complement strand
CTCATCAGAAACTTGTTCACGTTGGACTTGAAGACAACCATATTATAGACGGCTGGAAAGCAGGAAAACGGAAGACAATTCCACAGGCGTGCAGTTCTAAGAAAGAAGCTTTGATCATGGAATCTATGTTTAGGTTTAGGCACAGATAAAGAGTGTGGGGGAATTATTGATAGTGTTTTCAGCTAGTCTAGTGTTTCTTGTGAAAGTTTGGCGAGGGGTGACCATAGACTGAAGCTCAGTCGAACACCTTCCATGAAAATAACAATAAAGCAGAGACAAACTCGCAACATCTCTTCTGTGAGATAGAGGTTGCAGCGAAGAGAAAGGGATATCTCCCACCAGGCCACAAAGTCTATTTTGAACCCTATCAAGGCAGGACAAGTCTTTTCTAGCAGCTCCTGCCCATATGTGGCAACAGTATTCCATCCTTGGACGCATCTGGCTCTTATATAGATAGCCTACAATTTCTTTAAGCTAGACGTTTCTTAGGTATGAGCAAAAATGGGCGGACAACGATAGGGGGACATAGTTTTGAAAGCCGATCTACCATAATTTTTTTGTAGGTTTCCGACTACTTTTTGATTGTATTTGAAAGATTAAGGACTAAGCTTAATTTTCAAGAGAAAAAAAAATATTTGTACACGTGAAAAAGTTATGAAAAATGTTTTCACAGCGAGCTACTCAATTCAGCTAAATTTTGAAGTTAAATAAATTCATTGTAAAAATTCATTTAAAAGATAAATATTAGTTTTCTGGATCTATTTCAAGGATAATTAGTAAAGACCTAAAATATTGAATTAAATTTTGAAAAAACAAAAAATAACACCTTGTATAATATAACCCTCTCTCCTGTCTGAGGGCCGGGCCGCATCCGTCGCTATCCTGGTTCACGGGAGCATACTTGTGATGTACTTCTGGCCGTGTTTGTCGCTCCCGGCTCGCAGGACCATAGATGCAACCCTGCAGGGCTACATTCTTACTTATCTAGTGGTGGACCCCTCAAGTGTGACCAGACTCTCACTGGTCACTGGAAAATATCTCTCTGCTGCTCAGGGCACGCGAAATGTGCATGACCCTAAGTCCATGTGGCAACATTGTCGATCTCGGCCGTCACTCTGGCTTTGTGTTGGATCCAGTCTGTCTCCTTCATCATCTGGCGTCAGGGCATACCTGAAACAAACTGCATTTTCATTCAGGCCGACAATCGAGAAAGAAGGAAAAACTCTGGGACATTTTTATATAACGAAACAAAATAATTATTCATAAATCGTTTTACACTTGTTTAAAAGTCGAGTTCTTTGATTCAAGCTTCGTGATGCAGGTTGCATACTTAAGTTCCACGAATCAATTTCCCAGCTAAGAACAAGAGCTTTTTAACTTAGCTCTTATGAGGGTTCCCCCTCCCCCAGGCGGGGTGAGAGTGACGTGGACGCCTCGAATGCCAGCCAGTAAAAAGGACTAAGGACCCTAACTTCAAAAAGTCCATCGTTTTTATCAAATCAGTAATTCCTCCTTCCACTTTTTTTGAGTTATTCTTTCTTTTTTCCATTATCTTATTCTTTTCCTTCTCTCGTGAACTCATTATTTTATTCTTTTCATTTTCTTTCTTTTCTCTCTTCTTCATCTTTCATGGCCATATCTCTCCCTAGGTTCAATTTATTTATCTATCTGTCCAACTAACTTATCACTGGCCTGGTTGGCTGGTAGTTAAATACAACAGGTGGACCCAAATGACAACATCTCCCAGACACCAAAGCAGACCTTTTGAACCCAAGTCATTGTACCTTTCAACAGAACATTTTCTTTAATAATTTGAATTGTTGTTCGAACCTAAACCAGAAAACGACCCTGTATTGTTTTTTTCTGCCAACGCGAGAATCTCATTGTCATATTTATTTATTTTTGTTTTGTTTTTTTCCATTGAAATATTTTATTTCTTCTGGACATTTTTGCCTCTCCTTATCGCTACATAAGTACAAAATGGAAATTTAAAACCCTTAAAGAACAATTATTATCTATTATTTTCTTCTTTTCTTGATAAAGTCCTAGGGACATTTTTCTTTTTTTCTTGATCAAATATCACACCCCTCTCCTACCTTCTCTTCCTCTATTTGTAAAGCAAGACCATCTGGTATCGCCTGGGATCTTGCTACATCTGCCCCTTCCTTTTCCTTGTCATTTGCTAGAAAATTACACCGAAGCCCCCCCCTAACCATACCTCATCCTCTCCCATCTTCTCTTCCTCTATTTGAAAAGCAAGATCATCTGGTGTCACCAGGGATCTCGTCATACTTGTTTGTACAAAACATAAATTAATTAGCTCAAAACCGAGCGATTCTGCCGTTCGCAAAACGCAAACTAAAGTTTTTCTAAACACGTAATATACAAAGGCCTAAAATTTCAGCCAGTCGAAAGACTGTGAAAATGACGTCATGTAATTAAAAGGGAGGGAGGAGTGTGATAATTTTTTTTTTCAGACGTGCATTCGTACCTTCCTATTCTGAACGTTTGTATAAGTTTTTCCATTTTTTAATTTAATTATTTTTCTATGTTCCTGTTTTCAAATTAATTTTTTTTTAATTATTGTTCAGTATTATATAACAAATATGTTACGCCAAAAGTTTCACGTTCTTGTGAGCAAGGAAATTATTAAAATCTTGCATATAAAAATTATGCAAAAACTGTAATTTAAAAAAAAAGTAAAAATATTTTTGCAATTTATAATTTTTTGTGTGAAAATATTAAACAAGCAATGCTTAATTCAATGGTGATGTCGGTAGTTCGAGAAATTCCTTTTTCTTCGAGTTATATCGAATTCATTAATACAGACTTTGGGGGCTTTTTTTCGTAATGTTCCTATAAAAAAAAAAAAAAAAAAATTTTTTTTTTTTTATTACAAATTCCGATGCTTTATTTATATATAAAAAAAAGCAAAAATAAATTCTTGCGTATTTTATTTACTACTGAAAACCATAACTTTAGTAAAAGTATTTTTGTTTAAACAAAATACATTTTCACTAAGATTTAAATAAAAATAATTAGTTAATTATATTCCGCGATTATTATTTGATAAATACTGAAAATTTTATTAAAATTGGTTAATTTCCTGATTTTTGGTATTTTGTTTTAAGTAAAGGGAGAGGCCAAAATGTTTATACATTTTGAGCATCGGCATTCATTTTGCCCGTACCTAATATTTCTTCATATCAATTTAATACTTTTTCTTTTCCATTGGAATACATCAGTATAGAAAAAAGATGTGATTCATTTTCGCCACTGTCTGCCCCTACTCATGGAACTGCAGTGGCTCCCACTAACAACCATAGTTTTATTGTTTTTTTTTTTTTTGTTTTTTTTTTTTTTGTTTTTTTTTACTATACATGCGGGGGGGGGGGTCCTGCTAGTTCATTTATATTTCCTATATCTGGTTGTAAATAAATGGTAGGTCATAAAATATACTAATAAAAATTACTCTTTCTCTATTGAAATCATTTGCCAGTTTAGTCCTCTTCCGGCTACTGACAAGACACAAAGACCTACAATTTTCTAACATTAAAATGTAAGTGTATTTTTTATACTATCGTAAATGAATTTGAAATATGTTTTATGAAAATAATTTACTAACATGTTTTTTTTTAATTTTTGTTCAGAAAATTTAAACTTATATTTTAATGTATCGTTATAAAATTAGATATTCTTTGGGTATGTTTTACAATACGCAGAGATTTGAAAAAGTGGTCAGGATCGAAAATATGACCAAATGTTACCAAAGGCAAGATAAGTTACTCTTCCACCTAACTGAATAAGTTTTTAGTAGTTTTACTTACTTTAAAACGTTGGGTTTGTATTACTGTACACATAGATTCGAAAAAGTTGTCAAAAAACAAATATATAACAAATAAATGTTATCAAAGGCAAGATAAGTTACTTTTCTACCTAACTGGATATATTTTTCGTGTTTTTATTCAATGTAACATGCTTATTCAGCTCGAAAAGCATACAGTGCTTACCGATGCATTGGAAAATTCAAAATGGCGCCCGACACTCTCTTTAACACGGTAAGTTCAGGAAAAGATGTTATAAATAATAAACTAGACAAAATACTGTTAGAAATTCGCTCATTATGTTACCGTGACATAACTTGACATATATTAAGTGTATTTTTAATAGTATTTTGTCTAATTTATTATTTATAACACCTTTTCCCAAACTTACCACGTTAAAGAGTGTCGGGCGCCATTTTGAATTTTCCAATACATCGGTAAACACTGCATGTTTTTCGAGCTGAATAAACATGTTACATTCAATAAAAACACAAAAAATATATCCAGTTTGGTAGAAAAGTAACTTATTTTGCTTTTGATAATATTTATTTGTTATATTTGTTTTTTGACAACTTTTGCGAATCTGTGTACAGTAATACAAACCCAAAACGTTTATTTGTTTCGAAAAATATAGTATCTAGCATAAGGTGAGAATAAGAACAATGGTCACGAATTGACACCTAAATATTTAAAGTCTTGAAAATGACTTTAAAATAAAACAAAATACTGTTAGAAACACACCCAATATATATATATATATATATATAGACATTTATTGAGTAGGTTTCTAACAGGATTTTTTATTTTAAAATTATTTTCAAGGCTTTAAATATTTACGTGTCAATTTGCAGCCCTTTTTTTTTTTTTTTTTTTTTAAACCGTCCTAGTAAATTACACCCTATTACATCCTATATCTTTACGAAGCCACATTTCGCTCATGGAGTGTTGTTGCCACATCTGAGGTGATGCATTTACCTCTAGTCTCTCACTCTTGAACAGGGTCCGAAGAAAAAGTCTTAAATCTAACATGTCCCACACTATTGGCCCAACTCTAACCACTGGCCCATCACTGCAATGTTGCATCCCAGTGCCCGTTTTACAAGTACTTTAATGGAATGTGCTCTGATGAATGCATAACACACTCCGTCAATGTACATACTCCTGCTTAACCTGACAAGCAGCAAAATCCTACCTCTTTACTATTGAGGTCCCTAAATGCCGGAAAGCCTTCTGGCCTAAGTTTCTTCCCTCGAACTTCTAGACTTTAAAAATCCCTCCCTGTTTGCTGCTTCCCTAACTGTACTAACCTGCAAAAATTTAAATGTACTCTGAATAGACATCTCGCTGCTCAGCTCCCCACAATTCCCTGTTAGACACAATCCAAACTAGTAGCTTCTTGCGTTCCAAGTGGCAATATACCTTGTCTGGTGTGAAAAAAAGGTTTTCTGCATCTGTTTCAAATATTTTTTTTTTTTAATTTTTTAACATTAAATCGCAATAAAGAGTGCATTATTTAAGCTTACACTGATGATTGATATCATTTGGATTTTTCAGACTATTGTTTTCACGCCAAACCAGGCACAATGCTACTTTAATGTAGGGGGCTATTATCTGGGACATAATTTGTCTGGGTACTATGTGGGGAGTTGAGCAGCAAGATGTCTGTTTACATTACACTTAAACTTTCGCATGTCGGTACAGTAAGGGAAGCAGGGGTCCGGAAAGGAATTCCAGAGTCTAGCAGTCCTAGGGAAGAAGGCTTATATCTAGGGAATGTGTAGCGGATTTTGCTGCTTGTCAGGTTTGTCAGGTGTTTTTCCACTGAGAGGGCACAAGGGTTTGTAGTTCGTCAGAACATCTACCATTAAAGTACTTGTAAAACAGGCAGAGGGATGCAACATTTCGTCAATGAGACAGTGGCTGAAGCTTAGCTGATAGTGCAGGAGGACCTATCAGGACCTATAGCAGGAGTGTCATTTTTCCAATGTAACCTCCAACTTTCTTTAGGTGTATCTTGTCGAACTTGAGAATCTTCCCAGAATTTCAAATGTAATACTTTATTTAATCTATCAGAGAGGGGGTAGCATGCTCTCGTTCTGTCAACCATGATTGAATAGAAGTCTTGAGCAATTGTATTGTATCGCTTGCACTGAGGATTGAACTGTCACCCTCCAGAAAGGTGTCACTTAGAACTGAACTTTACTTAGTATTTTATCAGTTACCTTACCTTGCAGGAAGATATATGCTCAGAAGGTTGGAAAATAACTCAAAATATTGTGAAAATAACTCCAAGATGAAAACAATAGTTCAAATTATCCCAATAATAAAAATCATTAACCCTGATCTCAAAAATTCAGAAAAATGTTTGATATCAGTTCAGAACTAACCAAAATGCTATTACAGAAAAAGCAATTGTTGTATTCGAACTTTAAAATGTAGCATAAAATATTCAGGGTTTGTATTATTGTACACATAGATTCGAAAAAGTTGTCAAAAAACAAATATCTTGCCTTTGATAACATTTATTTGTTATATATAAGTTACTTTTCTACCAAACTGGATATAATTTTCGTGTTTTTATTCAATTTAGCATGTTTATTCAGCTCGAAAAGCATACAGTGTTTACCAATGTATTGGAAAATTCAAGATGGCGGCCGATTCTCTCTTTAACACGGTAAGTTCGGGAAAAGGTGTTAAACTAGACAAAATACTATTAAAAACCACCGAATATATGTCAAGTTATGTCACGGTAACATATATTGAGCGAATTTCTAACAGTATTTTGTCTAGTTTATTATTTATTACACCTTTTTCCAAACTTACGGTGTTAAAGAGAGAATCGGCCGCCATCTTGAATTTTCCAATACATCGCTAAACACTGTATGCTTTTCGAGCTGAATAAACATGTTAAATTGAATAAAAACACAAAAAATATGTCCACTTTGGTAGAAAAGTAACTTATCTTGCCTTTGATAACATTTATTTGTTATATATTTGTTTTTTTGACAACTTTTTCGAATCTATGTGTACAGTAATACAAACCCAATATTCAAAATGAAGATGAACACTTTATTCACAATGTTACCGATCAATCAAAACTGCTTTTTCTTTATGATTTACTCAAGTCCGGCATAGGAATAAAAAAAATTAAAAATCTGTTTTACCTAAAATAAAGAAAAGACCAAACTTCCCTCTTTTCACCACTAATGCTCTGATCATAACTTGGCCCTGATTAAAAATGAACGGCTATAGTCTTGAGGAAGCACCATACTTTGATAAACTTCTAGTACCGACCTTCACTCTTGATCTGAAATGGAAGGCTTGCATCAGATCCATTGCCAAAAATCATTGGAAAAATGGTCAGATTATTCTACTGCTTCAGAAAGTATCTCGCTCACAACAATCTTCTACCTATACAAGAGCCAAGCATGTCATAGGAATGGAATACTGTTGCCACATCTTGGGAGAATATGCTACAAGTACCTCTTCCTGCCTTGACAGGGTATAAAACTGAAATCTAGTGGATGAGGTCCTTTTCATCTTCCTACTTCCTCTTTCTCACAAAAGAGACCTTGCAAATCTATCTCTGCTCTATCATAGTAGGTGCTCTACTGAGCTTCAATCTATGACCCCCCTCCTTGCAAAACATTTGCAACACTTGTCTAGCTACAACCACTATCAATAATTACTCTATCTTTTCCTAAAACAAAATGCAAATTCTGTGAACAATTTCCTTTCTAAAACTGCATGCCTATGAAATTCTATATCATGGATCTGCTTTCCGGCTGACTACAATATGGTCGTTTTCAAGTCCAATTGTAGCAAGATTCCGGGCGATACCAGATGGTCTTGCTTTTCAAATAGAGGAAGAGAAGGTAGGAGAGGGGGTGTGATATTTGATCAAGGAAAAAAAGAAAAATGTCTTTGGGACTTTATCAGGAGGGGAGGAGGATAGTAGATAATAATTGTTCTTTAAGCGGTTTTAATTTCCATTTTGTACTTATATAGCGATGAGAAGAGGCAAAAATGTCCATAAGAAATAAAATATTTCAATGGAAAAAATAAAATAAATATGATAATAAGATTCTTGAGTTTGGCAGAAAAACAATACAGGATCGTTTTCTGGTTGAGTTTAGAAAGAACAATTCAAATATTATGGAAATAATGACTTTGGTTCAAAATGTCTGCTTTGGTGTCTGGGAGATGTTGTCATTTGGATCCACCTGTTGTATTTATCTACCAGGCCACCAAGCCAGTGATAAGTTAGTTGGACAGATAAATAAATAAAATTGAGCCTAAGGAGAGATATGGTCACGAAAGTGAAGGAAGAGGTTCACAAGAAAGAGAAAATGAAAAGAATGTAAAATAAGGGGATTAAAGAAAGAAGTTTACGAGAGAAGAAAAAGAATATAAGATAATGGAATAGAGAAAAAAAGAGGTTCAGAGGAAAAAAAGTAATCTTCAATATGACAGAAGAGGGAAGAGGCCAGTTTTATAAAAACGATTGGTTTTTTAGAAGTAGTCTCTTTTTACTGGCTGGCATCGAGACGTCCACATCGCTCTCGCCCTGCGTGGGGGGGGGGGCGGCAGAAACTCTCATAAGAGCTAAGTTGAACAGCTCTTGTTCTTAGCTGGGAAATCAACTACATGAACTTAAATTATACAACCTGCATCACGAAGCTCGGATAAAAGAACTCGACTTTAAACAAGTGTAAAATGATTTATAAATAATTATTTTGTTTGGTTTTTACGAAAATGAACTAAAGTTTTTCTTTGTTTCTCGATCGCCGGCCTGAATGAAGATGCAGTTTATTTCAGGTATGCCCTGACGCCAGATGATGAAAGAGATAGACTGGATCCAGCACGAAGCCAGAGTGACGGCCGAAATCGACAATGTTGCCACACGGACTTAGGGTCATGCACATTTTGTGTGCCCTGAGCAGCAGAGATATTTTCCAGTGACCGGTAGAGTCTGGTCACGCTTGAGGGGTCCACCACTAGACAAGTAAGAATGTAGCCCTGCTGGGTTGCATCTATGGTTTTGCGAGCCGGGAATGATGAACACGGCCAAGAGTACATCACAAATATGCTCCCGTGAACCAGGTTAGCGACGGATGCAGCCCGGCCCCGGACACAGAGGGGGTTAGGGTTATACAATGTAAATAAGTTTTTGTTGAGCCATCCTCTTAAATAATCAAATTCTACCCAATTCCTACCGTGTTTTACCGACCTTCAGCTATACTCTAAACTAAAACCAAAATTTATGAAAATTCTTGATAAAATTATTTATGAAAAAAAAAAAAAATAGATCACTGGAATTCTATCAGCTATAATCGAAATCGAAACCAAAACTTATAAATAATTTTACTAAGAATTATTCATAAGAAAATAAATGCCTTGAGTGCCATCAGCTATAATCGACACTAAAACTAAAACTTATGAAGAATTCTTGGTAAAATTATTTATAAGAAATGGGAATCCATAATTAAACAATAGTCACTAGGATGTAATCGTGACACACAGAATAACACACGTGCTATCGTATTAATGTATATTGTTAAAATTGCATAAAAATCACGTTCTAAGTACAGATGGCAATATGAAAAATAGAGCAATTACATGTGATTTTATGAGTTTGCTGACTGGCCTTAGAATTAGTGCTTAAAAAGTTATAATGTACCGAAATGGGGTCAGTTTACATTATATTTATATGCACAACTGAACCCCCATTCTAAATTCTTAAATAACGTTTCAGTGTACTCGCACAATTTCCTAAAAAGTAAAATCTTATGTTTAGGGTATTTTAAATGTAAATGAAAGTTTTTTTTGTTTTTTAAGTTAAACTTCTCAACGTTTGCTTTTCCAAAGTTTTGATAAACTTGTGAGATTTTCCTCTATATTTTCACTTGTGTCAAAACCAAACAAAATATAAGGAAACATGAAATATTTCAAAGGATGTGGTGATCTTACAAAATCAACACCACAAAATAAATTCCAAGCATGTTAAATCTTTGATATTAAAGTCCCAAGTGTCATATGGCCATTAATCATATAGGTGCAGAAAGTTTTTTAAAATC
Source organism: Euprymna scolopes (assembly GCF_053919585.1). NCBI lineage: Eukaryota > Metazoa > Mollusca > Cephalopoda > Sepiida > Sepiolidae > Euprymna > Euprymna scolopes. Next base: position 42,935,802 of record NC_136526.1, on the reverse strand, counting down.
TGTGATATTGAATAGGCAAGTGACCTCCTAGGATATTTACTTTGCTCATAATAAAAACTAATAAAAGCAAATTAAATTAGGTATGGAGAGTCTGAGAATTTCCTTGTCTAAAAAGGTGCCATAAAATTTTAATTATTTCAGATCACGCCCTCCCCCCCCCCCCCCGAGCATTTAAACTTGTTAATAATCATATGAACTCCCTCAGATGAGAGTACAGACATTTTAGTGAATAGATGCGAAACGATTACAAAGGCAATAGTCAAGTTATAAATGACCAATAAATAAAATAAATTGAACTCTGTGAATTGAATCAATATTAAATTTGTAAATGAGATTTCTAACTCATTCTGTGGCCCTCCTCAGTCTTAGGTTATAAAGGAACAACTTCTAATAAAAATAAAAACAATTTGTGCTCCCCCCCCCCCGTTTCATTTTTTTTATTTAAAAATTTTAATTGGAATAGAAAATTAGACTATAATTTTTCTGATACCCCCCAAAAATTCCTATTTTTCGTCCCAACACTAATATGTTTTTTGTTTTTGCGATACGTAGTGAATGAATTCAATTATTTACGAAAGTGCATTTTTACCTAAATGCGGGTTGGGAATAATTTTCCCTTTAACCAAATTGGTACCCCCACATGGGGAGCGGCATACATATTGTTTTCTTAAAATATAATTATCCACTGACACGTGACATCGAATCTCGCTAGATTTAGCCACTCTGATGAGTTGTAGACAACGAAACACACACACACACACACACATCTATCTATATATATATATATATATATATATATATATATATATATATATATATCGCATAATCCTGAGGCTAATAGGGACACAGATTAATGAATCCTGTGATATCGAGTCTTACAAAATATTTTTTAGGAAGACGATCGCAACCAAAAAGAGAATAGCTCAATATACTTGATAGAGCAAATGAAATTTATAGTTGTTTTTTTTTGTTTGTTTTTTTTTCATTCATTCAGAAAAATATAATTTTTCAAAATGGAAATTTATTGTTTGGACGATGAATACGATTCATTTTTTTCCTTAACCCATGGATTTTCGATGTAGGCTCATCTCCCCAGAGGAAAAATCATTAACTCTGGCTCTGACCTCAGCATCCCACTCCATACCGGGTTAGCACAACATCCGGATACCATAATTTCATATCCTTTCTTTGTTTGTACTTTTATTGTCTTTATCTATGTCCCTTAAAAAGACGTAATTTTTAATATATTTTTATTGTATGTGCTGAATAGCAAAATCATTTCGTATTAGACCTAATATTTGCTCATGACTTTTCTTTGAGGAAATGAGGCTACATTGAAAATCCATAGGTTAAGGAAAAAACTCTGAATTGTATTCTTTGTCCAAAATATTTTGATTTTAAAAATTATATTTTTCTGAATGAAATTAAATATATATATATATATATATACTAGCAGGGAGAGCCAACGTTGTCCAAGATTGAATATCATCGAAATCTGTGCAATCCACTATTAATCAAATCGCTTGATTGTTCCCTCTAGTTAGGGACTTGCAGTGTATTGGGAGGCAGCTTCACATGCCTCTCCACAGTGACTTAGTATACAGTAATTTGTAGTCTACATCATACTGTCGATTTTAAAAATTTATCTAATTAATGGCTTCAATTAAAGTACCATGGTTCAATTGTGCTTTAAACAGAAACATTCATTTTGAATGCGCTCCTGTCTTATTAAAGAGCTAACTGTTAATTATACAATTATTTTTACATGATCACTTGAATTTAAGTTAAACATACAAAGTATCATTGTTTAATTGTGCTCTAAAACGAAACATTTATTTTGAACATGCACTTGGCTTATAACTCCAGTTGATTTTATAGACTGAGCTTTTCTGCATGTACAGTGATAAAACTCAAATGCACTTGTGATGTTAGGTTGTATAAAAGTGTTAACTTTTGTCAAAATTGGATTTCCTTCTTTAATCGGATTTTTTCGATAATCAATACTAATGAGATGCATTCAATACAAAACCTACATAAGAGTATGCCTAGTCGTTTCAGTGTCCATAGGGAGCAAACACAAATGTTCCTTTTATATAATAGTAAAGATATAAATATGTATATCTCGCCAATAAAACCTAAAAACAAAATGCATAAAAATAACATCGATTAATTGATACATAAATCAATTTCCTTTGGTTTGATTGGATTTTATGGGTTTATAGCAATTTTATGAGTTTTTCCCCAAATTTTGATTTCGGTGACTGTTTACGAGCAGTGAACATTGCTTTTTTAGCTTTAAGTGTCCAATTATTCAAATTTCTAAAACAATAAATTTGTTTGAAATGTTGTCGCATAACGAGTGGGTTTCTTACAATGTATGCATAAAACTCTTCTCTGTATTCCCCTCTCCTCGTAAGTGTGAGTGTGTAGTTGTTTTTATCAGTTAGTTTTATCAGTTGCATCTATTTTCGCTGTACTTTTTAATGACACCAAATGCACATCTGAACAATGCTGTGTTTATCAAATAAATGACAAATTATGGCGTTGGAGAGAAATGAGGGGGACAATAAACCGATTCATAGCATGCGTCTCTGACCTCTGTAACTGTCTACCCGACTGATCCAAAACTAATTGTTTTTTTTTATTACAATTGCATCTTTGTTTCTTTCTACAGCATTTGGCGTCTCGTCTATGTCACAGGTCAGAATTTAGGTCTCTTCTTCTTTGGGAGTGGGGGGGGGCTGACATCATCCAAAGTGGTTGTTACTTCAATTCTCATTCTTGTTTATTCTGACATGGTCGGTCCCATTATTTAATTAACTCCAAAGCCGTGCTTCTAATTTTATGAGTGTCCCCCCCCCCATGATGGAAAATTTTGGTTTTAGTGACGTTTTACAAGCAGTGAACATTGCTTTTTTTTTTTTTTTTTTTTTTAACTTTAAGTATCCAATTATTCGAATTTCTAAAACAATAAATTTACTTTAAATCTAACTCTAAAGCTGGGCATCTAATTTCATCATCATAATAGAAATGCTGCATAGCTCAGTTTCAGTGTACACATCTGTTTATGATGCTCTACAACTTTGAAACTGCTGTTTTTTTTTGGGGGGGGGTGAAAATCACGGAATCATTTAATCTTATAGAAATTTTTTAGCACGTGTCCAATAGATATTTTTTTAATGGAAATCGATGTTACAGATTGGGGCCCTACAGTGGCAAGCGAATAGGATTAATTAAGTACATTTATGGAGTTAAAAATTTATTCATCTACTGCGAGACTATTATCTTCATCTTTCTTAGTTGTTGTTTCATGACGTTTCTGCCAATTATTCTTCCGGCCTTTGTCAGGTGGTAATCACGACAGGATATGAACTCCAAATCTCCTAACTGCATTCTCAGCAATTACCATCTGACGAAGGCCAGAGGAATAGTTGGCCGAAACGTTGTGAAATAACTAAGAAAGGTGAGAATAATAGTCCGCAGTAGATGAATTAATAAATAATATTCATCTCAATGAATTCCAATTAAATAATATTTAAAATTTAATTCGAATAAGGAATGTGCAATTAACAACATGGGTGATCGGGTTTTGAGTAATTGTCTAATTTGGAAAGGGGTCAGATTGAATAGACAGTGGGGAATGCAAGTACACTTGCGAAGTGCAGCAGTATTCATGATCGATTATCGAAAGATAGAGAACAAAGGCACAGCTGGTTGTATAAGAACAGTCATACAGTAGAGAAGAGGGAGAGTCGACACAGTTTTTATTTTCAAGAGTTTAGTTCTTGAAGTGAGAGGACACAATGTGTGCTTTAAAGATGTAGCACATCAAATTGTATGCTCCCCCTTCCTTAAGATGTTAAGGTTAGTGAAGAGAACTTGGCGTTGCGTTCTGATCACTGCAGTGTCTTAAGTCTGAAATAAAACTCAACTATATATTAAAAAAAAAATTTTTTTAAAAACTACAGAAGACTTGTGCGTTTCTATTCCGAATTGTGCATGAAAAACATTCCATTGCCGAGAAAAACCTGGTAGTGAAAACAGAATGGCGACCAGCAACACTCGAGTGGTTGGCGTCTAACCTATGTGCTTGAACAACAATGAAACGAACTGTCTGTTAAATGTGTTCGATACTTATAAAGTGATGTGACGTGATGCTGAGAAAAGCTAAATGAACCGTGTTAGTTGTGATTGCTGATCTATAGTTGTGATTGAATGACTATATACAATAATGTGAACAGAAGTAAATAAGTTCAACAAAGATTGTAAACATCATACAGAAAGCATTATGTAACATTGCTCCAGACAAAGTGTAAAGCCACTTGATGTAAGGAGCTAACCTGAGTGAAAGATGATTATTGCATAGGCAGAAGATGTCTGTTGGCCTTAGTTTTTAAAAAGACCATGGTTAGATATGGGAAAATAGCAGAAAGAGATGGAGACAATATGGAAAGAGATGGCTAGTTAATTTGAATGAATCTAAAACCAAGCTTCTATCTTTCCATCATCAATGCTCTGTACGTCCAAGGATAGAGTACTCTTGCCACATCTGGGTAGGATAAGCTGCTAAAAGCAGCTTATCCTACCTTGACAGAGTTTAAAATAGACTCCATAATAAAGTGGAGGGTGCGCTTTTCTCTTCCCTACAACCTTTTTCTCACAGAAGATATGTTGCAAGAATGTCTCTGCTTTATCGTTATTTTCATGGCAAGTGCTTGTCTGAGTCCCCCCTGGCCTGACTTTCAGGAAAAACACTTGTCTAGCTGAAACTACTATCAATAATTTCCCCCACTCTTTATCTTTGCGTAAAAACCTAAACGTAGATTCTATAAACAAAGCTTCTTTCTTAGAACTGCATGCCTGTGGAACTCTGTTGAAAAGCAGGAAAACAGAACAGACTAAAATATGGTCGTCTTCTCAAGTCCAACATAAACAAATTCTTGATGAACCATTCCCCTTAAGTAATCCAGTTTACCAAATTTCTACTATTAGCGATTACTACATTTTCCCATTGACTACTCTTTAACCCTTATCCTCGAGTGACCTCTGGGCCTTGATAAGTGGTGACTCCTTTGTAAAAAAAATAATAAAAAAAAAAATCCACAAACCTGTCGTTTTTGGAAATAAACTACTGGAATAAGAATCCGTATTATAATGAAGTGTCAAAAGGCTGAATGACCAGACAATTCGGACGAGCATATGCCATAATAATATTGATAGAAAAGACTGAAACTAGCAATATCACGTCTGTGAGAGAGGAAGAAAAAAGGTTGCCGAAAAGAAAGTTATATTTTATAATCTAAAAAAAAAAAAAAAAAACAGTAACTCTATAACATAAAAATTTTTGGAAGATATTTTTTACTCCTTCACTTATCTTTTTTATTCCCTCACTTATTTTTTTTTTACTCCTTCACTCATTTTTTTTACTTCTTCACTTATTTTAATTTTTTTTACTCCCTCACTTATTTTATTTTTTTTTTTTTACTCCCTCACTTATTTTATTTATTTTTTTTTACTCCCTCACTTATTTTATTTATTTTTTTTTACTCCCTCACTTATTTATTTTTTTTTTTTTACTCCCTCACTTATTTTATTTATTTTTTTTTACTCCCTCACTTATTTTATTTATTTTTTTTTACTCCCTCACTTATTTTATTTTTTTTTTTTACTCCCTCACTTATTTTATTTATTTTTTTTTACTCCCTCACTTATTTTATTTATTTTTTTTACTTCACTTATTTTAATTTTTTTTACTCCCTCACTTATTTTATTTATTTTTTTTACTCCCTCACTTATTTTATTTATTTTTTTTTACTCCCTCACTTATTTTATTTTTTTTACTCCCTCACTTATTTTATTTATTTTTTTTACTCCCTCACTTATTTTATTTATTTTTTTACTCCCTCACTTATTTTATTTATTTTTTTTTACTCCCTCACTTATTTTATTTATTTTTTTTTACTCCCTCACTTATTTTTTTTTTTTTTACTCCCTCACTTATTTTATTTATTTTTTTTACTCCCTCACTTATTTTATTTATTTTTTTTTACTCCCTCACTTATTTTTTTTATTTTTTTTTACTCCCTCACTTATTTTATTTATTTTTTTTTACTCCCTCACTTATTTTATTTATTTTTTTTTACTCCCTCACTTATTTTATTTATTTTTTTTTACTCCCTCACTTATTTTATTTATTTTTTTTTACTCCCTCACTTATTTTATTTATTTTTTTTCTTCACTTATTTTAATTTTTTTTACTCCCTCACTTATTTTATTTATTTTTTTTACTCCCTCACTTATTTTATTTATTTTTTTTTACTCCCTCACTTATTTTTTTTTTTTTACTCCCTCACTTATTTTATTTATTTTTTTTTACTCCCTCACTTATTTTATTTATTTTTTTTACTCCCTCACTTATTTTATTTATTTTTTTTTACTCCCTCACTTATTTTATTTATTTTTTTTTACTTCTTCACTTATTTTAATTTTTTTTACTCCCTCACTTATTTTATTTATTTTTTTACTCCCTCACTTATTTTATTTATTTTTTTTTACTCCCTCACTTATTTTATTTATTTTTTTTACTCCCTCACTTATTTTATTTATTTTTTTTTACTCCCTCACTAATTTTTTTTTTTTACTCCCTCACTTATTTTATTTTTTTTTTTTTACTCCCTCACTTATTTTATTTATTTCTTTTTACTCCCTCACTTATTTTATTTATTTTTTTTTACTCCCTCACTTATTTTATTTATTTTTTTTTACTCCCTCACTTATTTTATTTATTTTTTTTTTACTTCTTCACTTATTTTAATTTTTTTTACTCCCTCACTTATTTTATTTATTTTTTTTACTCCCTCACTTATTTTATTTATTTTTTTTTACTCCCTCACTTATTTTATTTATTTTTTTTTACTCCCTCACTTATTTTTTTTTTTTTACTCCCTCACTTATTTTTTTTTTTTACTCCCTCACTTATTTTTTTTTTTTTTACTCCCTCACTTATTTTATTTATTTTTTTTTACTCCCTCACTTATTTTATTTATTTTTTTTACTCCCTCACTTATTTTATTTATTTATTTTTACTTCTTCACTTATTTTAATTTTTTTTACTCCCTCACTTATTTTATTTTTTTTTTACTCCCTCACTTATTTATTTTTTTTTTTACTCCCTCACTTATTTATTTATTTTTTTTTACTCCCTCACTTATTTACTCTCTCTCTTCCTTTCTCTCTCTCTTCTTCCTTTTTCTCTCTCTCTTCCTTTCTCTCTCTCTTCCTTTTCTCTCTCTCTTCCTTTCTCTCTCTCTTCCTTTTTCTCTCTCTCTTCCTTTCTCTCTCTCTTCCTTTCTCTCTCTCTCTCTTCCTTTCTCTCTCTCTCTCTTCCTTTCTCTCTCTCTCTCTTCCTCTCTCTCTCTTCCTCTTCCCCTCTCTCTCTCTTCCTCTTCCCCTCTCTCTCTCTTCCTCTTCCCCTCTCTCTCTCTTCCTTTCTCTCTCTCTCTTCCTTCTCTCTCTCTCTCTCTCTTCCTTTCTCTCTCTCTCTCTTCCTTTCTCTCTCTCTCTCTTCCTTTCTCTCTCTCTCTCTTCCTTTCTCTCTCT
>NC_136526.1:42821418-42928103 GCF_053919585.1 Euprymna scolopes | reverse complement strand
CTTCTCTCTCTCTCTCTCCTCTCTTCACCTCTCTCTCTCTCTCTTCACCTCTCTTCTCTCCTCTCCTCTCTCTCTCTACTCTAACCTCCTCCTCTCTCGTCTTCTCCCTTCTCCTCTCCTCTCTCTTCACCTCCCTCTCACCTCCTCTCCCCCTCTCTCTCCTCTCTCCCTTCACCTCTCCCTCTCTCTCTTCTCTCTTCTTCCTCTCTCTCTCTCTCTCTCTTCCACCTCTCTCTCTCTTCTCTTCACCTCTCTCTCTCCTCTCTCTCTCTCTCCTCTCTCTCTCTCTCTTCACCTCTCTCCTCTCTCTCTCTTCCTTCTCCCTCTCTCTCTTCACCTCTCTCTCTCTCTCTCTCTCTCTCTCTTTCTCACCTCTCTCTCTCTCTTTCTCACCTCTCTCTCTTCTCTCTTCTCTCTCTCTCTCTCTCTCTCTCTCTCTTCACCTCTCTCTCTCTCTCTCTCACCTCTCTCTCTCTCACTCTCTCCTCTTCACCTCTCTCTCTCTCTCTCTTCACCTCTCTCTCTTCACCTCTCTCTCTTCACCTCTCTCTCTTCACCTCTCTTCACCTCTCTCTCTTCACCTCTCTCTCTTCACCTCTCTCTCTTCACCTCTCTCTCTTCACTCTCTCTCTCTCTCTCTCTCTCTCTCTCTCTCTCTCTCTCTCTCTCTCTCTCACCTCTCTCTCTCTCTCTCTCTCTTCACTTCTCTCTCTCTCTCTCTCTTCACTCTCTCTCTCTCTCTCTCTTCACCCTCTCTCTCTCTGATTTTAATACTGGGTTTTGGTTGATTCTCTATCTCTTCCTTCTCTCTCTCTTCTCTTCTTCTCTCTCTTCTCTCTCTTCTCTCTCTTCTCTTCTTCTCTCTTTCTCTCTTTCTTCTCTCTTTCTCTCTCTTCTTCTCTCTCTTTCTCTCTCTTCCTCTCTCTTCTTCTCTCTCTTTCTCTCTCTTCTTCTCTCTCTTTCTCTCTTCTCTTCTCTCTCTGATTTTTAATACTGGGTTTTGGTTGATTCTCGTTCAGTTAGAACATGACAATCAAATATCTACTCTATACTACTAACAGAATACTAAAACAATACTTGATGTCGAGGTGGCTGTTTGTAACAACAGTCAAGCAAACCCAACGGAACTACTACTAATAAATTATTATAGAAGCAATTATACTAGTTTTTATTCTTATATATTTATGTTTTACATAAAAAAAAATATCTAAAAACCTGATTTTATACCTTTTCCAGATCAAAACCTAAATCTGCTTATTCATATTTTGTTTCTTCAGACTACTGTGTCATTTTCACAATGTTTCGGTTGATGTAAGCTCCGACCTTTTTCAGGTGTATCTTGTCAAACTCTGGTATGTTTCTCGAGTTTGACAAGATACATTTGAAGAAAAGTCAGAGGTTACATCGACCGAAAAGTGAAAATTCAAATTGAGTCGGCAACGTGTGGGTCCCGGGTGTAAACATGTTGGTTTTCCGGACATCATTACACAATTAGCTCATTGTACTTCTTAAAACACGTAGAAACATAAAAATAAGATTCCAGTTGTAACGTAGTTCAGGAATCGACACATTGTATTCTCAGTCGCAAAGGAGACGAAAAATAGGAAATAACTTCAACTCGCTTCTTTTTATTTATTATTATTATTTTTTTTTTTTTGTAAAAAGACATTTCTTTCTTCATTGTTACAACATTCACGTCTGTCTCTAACGTGATCGTCTTCTCGAACGTTATTCCCGTTTCTAACGTGATCTTCTTTTTAAGTCTTTATTTTTCCCTACCGGTGACGTCATTTCACATACATTTGCATACGCGCGTCCGCGCTATTTTACGCAGTTGCACTATTGCCTGGCTTATTATAGAGATGGCCATCCTATCATAGTAGCCTTAGGTTGAAAGGACTTGTAAGTTGATATGTGATTTTTTATATAAGTACAAGAACGGGGGTGGGGGGTAATAAAAGTGAACGGACAAAAAAAAAAAAAAAAAAAAAAAGAAAGAAAGAAACTGTTTCTGTGTTGTGTCCACCATCAAAAGATAGAAATATCGCAGGCATTCTGGAGAGAAAAGGAAAGAAGGGTTAAAACGTTTCTATGAAAAAAAAATTATTTCCGGCAACACTTCTAGTAAGTTGGTGCTGTTAAAAGGAAAAAAAAAAAATCTGGATTTCTCTGAAGCATTACTGAAACTTCTATCCCTGCTTGTTCTTGGCCAGATTATACTTTTAGTTCGTGTGTGTGTGTGTGTGCAGGGGTTGGAGGTTGTTAGCATGCGGGGGGGGGGGGGGGGGGATCTCTAGTGTGACTACAGAATCCGTTTACAAAAAGTAGAGATTGTACTCAGCTTCCACACTTCTGCTGCTACTAGCATTGAACACACATACAGACCTGACTGACCCCCATTCAACTTGGTAAGGAATTCTTCATCTACTACTACTACTACTACTACTACTACTACTACTACTATAGCCATTAACAAACTGAGACTGTCCATTGAGATACACCTTCAATATCATCAATCATCGAAATAGTGCGTAGACAGGGTTTCCTTTCAATTGTAATAATAATTAAACTGTTGCATCATATTAAGTAGGCTGACGTGGACTTTTTTTTTTTTTTTTTTTTGTCAACTCCTATTTTTAAGATTCAAAGAAACGAGGGTCGGGGTGCTTCTTGTCAGTACCCACCCACCACCACCACCCACCACCACCTCTCCATTTGTCGAAATGAAACGTAATTTTTGTAAAATTATTTTTACATGTGATGTAATCTAAAAGGGATAGGGAGGGTATGAGGAAGAAAACTTTCAAATGATAAAACAAAAACAAAAAAAAAAAAACACGTTTACGTGAGAAAACGGAAGCAAATTTTATTATTCTTACATTAAGTTGACGTTTCGAAATTAGTTTTATAAATACGCCAAGTTAAGAGACATAAATTCTAGGTTTAACTCGAGTCTACCCGAATCTTGTTGCTAAAAAGCATACAATTAACATAACAATACTCTAGGCGGCATCTACAGGCTCCATCCTCGATATTAAGCACTATATATATATATATATATATATATATATATATATATATATATATACAAAAAGCATATACGTTTATATTTTCTGTTTATTTCTTATATGGTGACGTGCACTGCAGCAGTGCAGCAATATAAAATAATAAAAAAAATTGTTTCTTATAAATGAACAGACTTTTCGACCGATCCTTCCGTCTCTTCAGCGTTATGAAAAGGGAGGTAGAAAAAGAAGGTATAGTCAGTAAGAAGGTTTAAGCTTTGTGATAGTTGGTAACTTAGCTGGCGTAGGTAACAGTTTATGTTGCTAGATATGGGTATGGGGGTAGAGAGGCACAAGCAGACCCATATATATATATATATAGTGAATACATGGCAAAAAACTATATTCAAAAATTCATCATGTTGACCATCTTATAATTCCTTTAATTCAGTTGAGTTATACAATTCTTGACAGTATCTGTTTCATGGCACAAAATCAATCAGTGAATCTATTATGCCCTTAACTCATCAGAAGAAATAGCAACAATCAATCCGTCAAAAGGAAATAAAGAATTGTAAATGTCAACTGAATTAAAGGAATAAATTATAAGATGGTCAACATCATGAATTTTGGAATATAGTTTTTTGTCATTTATACACTATATTGCTCTGTAATTACACTGAGCTTCTTAAATAAGGATTAGTATATATTATAAGAAAATATATTTCTACAGAAATATATATATATATATATATACACACACACAAATGTGTGTGGCTCTTCTGTCAATTTTTTTTTTTTTTTTTTTTTTTGGTCTTACAGACTTGAAACTTGATATATAGGGAATTTGGACTTGTGGAACAAATCGATTTAATTTTTTGCCGGTAAAAATAGCTACTTAAGAGTGAACGTTGAAAACATAAAAATTTGGAAAGCATAAGTTGACTTAAAGTGCATGTCTACGCATGTGCAAATATACCTTATTTTAACTTTTTGTATGCATGTGGACGTGGCTCAAAGGGTAACGAATAAGGTTGGAGAGCTATGAGGTGCCTTAAATAAGTTTCCAAACTTTTTTCTTATGGGCACTTCTATTGATAGAACACACATGAAACTCCAGTCCCGTCAAAGTAATCTCCTCCGGCTGCAATGCACTTGTTGCACCATTCCAATAACTTCTGGAAGACCTCATGGAAGTTCTCGTGTGAGCGTGTCATTGACCCTTATCACAGCCTCTTTCATCTTGATTGTCTCATATTGACAGCCTCTGCTTTCCTTGAGCTTAGGGAATAACCAAAAGTCATGGGGAACAAGGTCTGGACTATAGGGAGGGTGAGGAACTGTTTTGATGCCCATCTTGTTCAAATATTTTGTGACAAGGATGGAGTTGTGAACTGGTGCATTGTCCTGGTGGAAATGCCACTGACCCGATTTGAAGAGTGCTGTGAATTCCCTTAAAACTTCAACATAGTATTCCTTGTTGACTGTCTGTCCAGGGAGAACCTAGTTCATGTAGATCTTAGCCGTGCTGTCAAAAAAATGGATCATAAGTTTCTGGGTGGATTTGCTCTGTCTGGTCTTCTGGAATCTGGGAGACTCGGCATGCTTCCACTGGGAACTCAATCTCTGGGTCATAGCAATAGATCCAGCTTTCCTCGTAGTATACCAGAGCATCAAGAACTGCAGAATCTGAATCGATCAGCTCAACCATTTCCCTGCTGTCATGACAATGCCTTTCTTTCTGATCTTCTCTGGGATAAACTTTGCAAATCTTCCGCATCTTCAGTTCCTCATTAATAATTGTGTGTACCGTTCCCACACTGTCGTCAAATTGTGCACTTATTGTTTCTAAAGACACACGACGGTCCTTATCCTAGAAATTCTTTATTTGGCCAATCAACTCTGGTGTTCTGACTTCCTTATTCCTCTCACACCTCTCACGTGGTCCTGGATATGACCTTAAACTATATCCAGTGGTGAGGCCCCAGCTTGCAGGCTTTGGGGAGTGTGGAGCCATCCTTTAATTACCATTGCTCCCAGGTCCACTCTGACCCGGAGTGGTAGTACCTGTTAGGGTCCCAACTATGGGCTAAAAAGAAACTGACTTGAAAACAAGAAATATATCCTATTAAAAAAATTTTTCTTCAAAATCTTTGGATTCGGCATTAAATAACCCGAAAAGGGTTGATATGCCGTAAAACAACCAACCAACCAACTACACCTCTCACTACCTTCTTTAAATCTCTTATGCCACTCCAAAACTGATGCTTAATTCATGTAAGATGATCCCAAAAGCAATTTGAAGCATTCCATATGTTTTGGTGGCATTTTTTTCCAAATTTAAAACAGAATTTTATTGCATATTGTGTCTTCTAAAGTGTCCTCACGTCCAGATTGCATTTTTGAAATTCACCAGCTGTGAAAATCAGGCTTTAGTAGGGTGTATTCCAATTCCTGCTGTAGCTGGTTATTTGAATCTGAAATCATAAAAATTGGTCAGTTTGGGTTCTAATTTTGGCAATATTTTTCATGCAACTGGTTAAAGGTTAAGTCGTTTGTTTTAAAAAAGAAAAGTGCTTTTGATATATAATCTCTATTATGTAAAAGACACTTTGTGTGCGCGTGTATTCCCTATGGGCTCCAAAATGGCTAGACCGATTTTTTTTTTTTTTTTTTTTTTTTTTTTTTTCATACAAATATATTGCGTTTGGAAATGTTCTTAGATAGCTTTTATATCAGACAGCTCCTAATAAGTATCAAAAATCGATTATCGAAAAAATCCAATTAAAAAAAGGAACATTCTAATTTTGACCAAAGTTAACCTTCTTAGCCTAACATCACAAGTGTATTTTAGAAGTTTGATCAGAAGAGCATGGCATATCAGTTGTGTAGAATAATCAAAAGAACTGTGTTAGTCAATAACACACAACAACAACAACAATAACAATAATAATAATAATACACAATCCAACAAGTTGGTTCTTTGATAAAACGGGTGCATTCAAAACAAATGTTTAACGCACACGTGAACCATGATAGTTAACTTTGAAAAAATGGGCAATTTCACGGATTTCGATCACAAAGTTGGAAGTGTGGAACATTCTTTGATCCTAATTTAGTCCTGGGTGAAGTCGGGTTTCCCTGCTAGTGTTCTAGATCTATGTAATTATAAAACTTTGTGGACCGTCCGGGCTTACTTGATTGAATCTTGTATGTATATAAAAGTCGTATTAGTGTCTGTTCGTTTGCAATTTAATTAATATGTACAAAAGATACATGGTTTCACAAAATAATGTTCATACTGAAAACTGACTTATATACATTTATTTCAGTATGATTTCTATATATACTATTTATTCAAAAGAAATCTATATTCAGTGAGTAACCTTATCTGCATATTGCATTAAAGAAAATCTATTTTGATAATCAGCTCCATCTTATTGTAATCAGGGCTGGCAACTTTTGCTTTTAAAACCGACTTCAACTCCAACAATTTTTTTAGGACCGACTCCGACTCCTATTTTAAAAAAATAAGAAATATTTTTTATATAATTTTCTTTATGTCCTGACATAAAAGTAGCGTCAATTTGGATTGATCCTTCATTTCCTTATTCTTAAAATGTGATATTTTCAGAGGATCACCTTTAGTTACTCCACACACACATTTCAAAAATAATCTGCTCTGTACATAATACATTAGAAAAATGTAATTTCCTCAAAAGTAACGTCACAATTGCTTGAGTTAAAATTGAGGGATCGATCCATATAGCTGCTACTTTTATCCCGTTTCAGAATACTTTGTGTACTCGTAAAATGTTTTAAAGATTTTATAGAAGTTTTTTAGACACTGTAATAAAAATGCATTTTTAGACCCATAGGGGTAGACTCTATCCTTAAATTGGACTTGTGTGAGGAGAGAACAGCTGATCGCATGTATGTTATTGTTTTGATTTGGCTTACGGACAAGGGATGACGGGAGCTATGCGTTTCCCAGTGATTGCCTTTATTCAAGAGGGTGAGAAAGAAAACAGCGGGTCATATTAAACGTTTTTTGAGTGACCTACCTTGAAAAAATGTGACTTAAAGCTACAATAGGAGAATATTTCCCTAATTTTCTCCACCGCAAAAAATGCTATTTTTGAGGAGTCGGAGCTCGGTGAATTTTACCGACTCCACCTTCTCTGGTCCATAAATTGGCCTCAACTCAGACTCCCCAGCCCTGGTTGTAATAGTTTTAATTATTCTATTTAGAAATATCATTTAGAATTGATTCATTTAATTTATTTTCAATTATAAATAGCTGACAACTTTTGTTTTTAAAACCGAAAGTAAGCTTATTTAAGCTATGAGTCATTTCCCCTTTAAGCAATGAGAGTTACTTCGCGTTTGATTTTTATAGACCAAGAGGGATCTGTTTTTATGCGTCCCAAAATCCAACATGTCACTTTTCGTAAGTTAGAATATTTGATATCTTAAATAGCATGTAACTAAACTATACATCTGACAATGCTTCGACTGGGCAACATCTGGTGTGTGTGTGTGTGTGTATGTATATATGTGTGTGTGTGTGTGTGTGTGTGTGTGTGTGTGTGTGTGTAAACCACTTTTCTTTATGTTGGTCCTCCGATTTATCTGAGAAAGACCTATGTTTCAGTATGGGAAAGATTCAAATATATCTCCAATAATTTGACAAATTCCTTCTGTCGACAGAGAGAAGGCTTGTGTGAAAAAATTGAGACCGACTCCAAAATCTTTACATGATTTTGAGAGTAAGCTCTGTGTGATATTTCATGTGCATTGGCACAAGCTGGATTTTCAATTAGATGTTGACCAATGGCAGATTCCAAGGCAGAAGAAGGGCGAAAAGGACATGGCTTGCCTAGTCTAATTTTTGCCGGTATATGATGATTGATGCGTGTTTGCAAATTAAAGGATGTTCAACCCATATAGCCAGCAACACCCTGGCAATTGAATTCATAAATAACATTTCTTTGTGTGATGTAGGGCTAACTATCCTTCCTGACAAGGGGGAATGCAGATTTTATACCAAAAACCAAACGTAGCACAACAGACAGGAAACAATTTGTTACAGACCTAATCTGTCTGCCCAAACACTAACCAGCAACTCCAATCCAAGACAGTTTTAAATAAACAAGACACTTGGATGGGCCCAAGATTATAGGAGAATTGTATTTTTCTATTTAATTATTAATAGTATAATTAACCAAATTCTCCAGATAATCATTACAAATTAAAATATCTTTGAGAGTATTCAATTTGTGTTCGAGCTTGCTCAAAGAACAAATACTAAGGGTTTTGTATACTAATGTCTTTGTGACAATATTAGGGTAGGACCCTGGTCTGGAAGAGTTAACAGACGGTAATTACTTGCCTGGGTGACTAGGTTCAGAACAGTATTTGGATGGCGGTAGTCATTGCCAATCCTGGGTAAATAAGATAAGAAAATTGAGATGAATGACCGAGGAAATGGAATT
The DNA here is from genome assembly GCF_053919585.1 of Euprymna scolopes. NCBI lineage: Eukaryota > Metazoa > Mollusca > Cephalopoda > Sepiida > Sepiolidae > Euprymna > Euprymna scolopes. Next base: position 42,919,603 of record NC_136526.1, on the reverse strand, counting down.
TGACGAGACAGATGTTGAGGTAGCCAAAGTTATAGATAATGACTGTTTTGAAAAAGGTCTTTTTCGTTTTTCCTGGGACATATGTTCCCGTGTTGATATAATTAATGGCCGTAGGGAAGCCATTGCGATAATGTTATTTTGGAAAAAGATTCGTCGGTCAGAAGCTGCAATAAGCAGACGTGTGTTGACAGGTAATGGCCATATGTCGGCCACTGGGTTATGACGTAAATAGACATTAAGAGGGAATTCCCCCCATACCGAGAGTTTTGGTTACCTAAGCAGATCCGTACGATAAGAGCCCTGAGTAATGTAATTTGGCAAGAAAATGACATCTGAAAGGAATTGCCAGGCAGGGTTTTCTTATTTAAACAAACCGTTTTTCGGATCTGCGCGCATTTTCAAACTGGTCAGCCAGCCTCCCGGTCGGTTAGATTGAGAAAACAAATTTACCATCCTAATCGTTGCCGATCATTCCCGAAGATAAGCTGCCCTGATATCGGAACCACAGCCAAGTCGCCATATTACCAGTTAGACACTCCCTTCGTTTGACTGTGCAGTTATTTTGAACATTGGAAACAGGATAAAGATTTTTATTATCTATATATAGAAGACAGTGTTCTGTTTTATTTTACAAGTGTGCCAGCGTCTCCGGTCGTCCGTGTGTTTAACCTTTTCCTTGCAGGGGTGAGACGTCGCTGCCTTATCACTTAAAGAAACACAACGTGGGGTGGGGCAGTGTATGGTCACTTCATTGGAGGAACTCGAGCTGTCTGGCGCCTACGTTGCGGACGGCGAAGGCAGACCGGTGGACGATTGTCGACGAGTCAACGCCAAAGACGATCAACGCTGACCACTCGACCAGAGGAGAACAACAACAACTTCCACGCGGAGATGGGGTGGTACATCTTAATAAGCCCTATTATTCTAGTGATAGGCACAAATGAGCGCGAATCCATATAAAGACCAGTGATGGTCAGTTTGCGATGATTAAAGATTTTGGAGTCAGTCTCAATTTCTTCATGCAACTTGTATTACAAGCCTCCTCTCTATCGACAGAAGGAATTTGTCAAATCATTGGACTTGATCGGAAATATATTTTAATCGTTGCCATACCCCCTCCATCTCAATTGTACGTATATTTTATATTATTGTATCTATATTTTATACAAATCCCCATTCACCTTCTTTTCCTTTTTTTTTTTTTTTTTTTTCATATCCCTGAGTATTTGCTCTTGTATTACAATTTAATTTTCTTTTTTTTTTTTTTTTTTTCTCAATTACCGATGATTAACTCCTGAGGTTTTTAAGTGTATTATTTTTTAAGCATTGTATGGCTTTTGTTTGTATCATTAAAAAGTTATATTAGTTTCATATAACACTTAGTTTTAAAATCTACATAATTTATCCTTTAAAATTTAACTGTTGAAAAGACTAGATGAGAGCATTTGTATTTATTTATTTTTTTAATAAACATGTTTGTTTATTAAACTAATTTTCAAATCGTCATAGATTCTTCATCAGAAAAATCCAGACAGTATTTTTTTTTTTTTTTTTTTAATTTTTTTTTTTTTTAAGTTTCATAGTGGTGGTAAAGCTTGGCATGTCCTCAAAGATTGAAAATTCAGATTTAAATAATAAAGCTCTTTTGGTTATATCATTTTTTTTTTTACCATTGTGTTACGCATACTAAAATGGTCGGAAAGGACTTTTTTTTTTTTTTTTTTTAGATATCTAATATTTCATTACTTTTATTCAAAACTAGCAGGGAGATTCAGCATTACCTGGAATTTAAGGATTAACGAATGTTTCACATTTGCAATACTTTTATTGTCATCGAAAATCAGTGAAATCACTCATTTTCCAATCAAATAGATCAGTTGCCTGCTCTAGTTGGGGATCCATCATGGTGCGCGAGGGGGGAGCTGTATATGCCTTTCCACACTTATTTAGTTCATGATACGTTGTAAGCTACATTGCATATGTAGAGAACTTATTGTTGATTTTAGAAAATTATTATTATATAATCGTTTGAATTAAAGTTTAAAATGCAAAAGTCAAGTATCATGGTTCAAATGTGCTCTAAACAAAAGCATTCGTTTCAAACACAAATTTGTTTTATAAAATAACCTACTGGTTATTTTATATGCCGAGGTTGTTTGTTTGGTGATGTTAGGCTAGATAAAGGTGTTTACTTTGTCCAAAATCCGACTGTCCCTTCCATTTTTTTCCATGATCAGTACTTATCGGAGGCATTCCAATACAAAACCTATCTAAGAACACTCGGGCACCTAAAGTACATTTGTGTTAAATGTCAAAAAATCAGCTTAGCCATTTTTAGTGTCCATAGGGAACAAAAACAAGAAGCAGAATCTTTAAAAGAAATTTGACCCCTGGTTCCTTTCTAATGCAGTCAGATAATTGTGGCTCCATTTCCTGGTTGATTGCGAGACAGAGTTAGTCTTCTTCACATTTCAAGCCGAGTGAAAGGCTCATGCCAGTTTAAATCAGTTTGATATTTGATCATAAAAACATGTTAGTTGAAGCAATATGATGGGCATGGTGGGGAGGGGGGCTTTCTTAAGTCACTGAAGCAAAGAGAGCAGTGTTTGATTAATTATAATGCTAGGTTTATTAGCGTAAATTAACAATAGCTATTGAAATCACAGAAGTTCAATAAGGCTTAAATATCTCTTGGAGATGGGAAGAGGCCATAAGCAGTGACTTGAAAGAAGCTTGTATTCTCCGCTTCGTTTAAAAAATAAAATAAAGTTAATTTAGTTCTGGTGAGAATTGTGTGTTTGTCAAATCGTGGCCTATGTAAATAGAAGGCCGTTCCACGTTATCTGGTTACATAAATTGCAATAATATGAAGTATAATGAATAAAGTGCAATGGTCATGATTAAGTGATAGACGACTATTATGAGGATAGTTATTTTCTGTTTCAATTCCCAAAATAGGGTTCTATAAAATTGGTTCAAAAGTGGCTATATTTGGCGATTACGCATACTAACGTGGCCTTCGTTATAAAGATGGCCGGCCAACTGAAAAAATGACGTCATCGCCAAGGTCCCAACAAGCAAGATATGTGGAACTCTTAGACTGTCAATAATGAACAGTAATTTTTACAGACAGCGTTACAAAACTTCAAAATTGGATTAAAATAAAGAAAGAACACGATGATTTATACTGAAACTCATCTAATATTAATAATAAAAAATAATAATAAGATTTGATTTGTAGTAAACTTGAAGTTTATTTAATATAATTAAATGAAAATTATGCATGTAAGATTATGAATATTTGAAGCAGAACACAAGCAAAACATTTGATATGAGTTAAGACAAACAAATATTAAAATTAAACTATTTTTTAAATCAAAATGAATATTTTTTAATCAAAATGAACCACAATATTTTTAAATGCAAATGAACCACAATATTTTTTCAAAATCAAAAACAATATTAAATTAAAATCGAAATGAATTTTTTTTTAAATCGAAATGAATTTTTTTTTAAATCGAAATGAATTTTTTTTTTAAATCGAAATGAATATTTTTTTTTAATCGAAATATTTTTTTAAATCATATGAACAATATTTTTTTAAATCAAAACTGAAAAACGAACGATGAATTAGTTTAACTGAAGAACAAACAATAAATTAGTTTAACTGAAGAACAAACGATGTTAAAATTAAAATCAAACAAATAACAAAGTTACTAATGCATAAATATTTCAAATATTAAATACATCAGACATTATAAAAATCCGTTGTGGAATTTAATTAAAAGTGTGAATTTTTCTGAAATTTTTTTTATTAATGTTGTCATTCTCCTTGCGACAAAAATTATTTATGAAGGAATTCGAAGAACTCCATATGAGCATTTTTTCAATTTGTTGTTCACATACCTAAAGAAATAATTTAAAAGAAAACCGTACCATACGTTTGACTTTTAAAAAATTACATGACAAAAAAAACGATAAGATAGAAAAATAATTATTAATGAACTTTTTTTGTTGTTGTTGACTAAAATAGTCATAAACAGTTTTTGGTAAATATGAAGAATTGGGTTTGTATTACTGTACACATAGATTCGAAAAAGTTGTCAAAAAACAAATATATAACAAATAAATGTTATCAAAAGCAAGATAAGTTACTTTTCTACCAAACTGGATATATTTTTCGTGTTTTTATTCTACTTCACCTTGGAAAATTCCTTTATAATTCCTAATTTTATAGATTTTTGAGGTCGCTGTAACGAAAATAACATTTAAAATTAAGGCAAACGAGTAGTTTCCAAGAAATGTTGGTTAAAAGAATGGGGGGATCACTTTTCTATAATAATTTAACATAAACTGACCATCTACTTTGTGGCCACTATTTACCCTCGGAAAATCCTTTAAAATTCCAGGAAACAAGTAGTTTTTTTTGTTTTTAAAGATATCTTAGAAAATACTCGTTTGCCTTAATTTTAAATGTTATTTTCGTTTTCAGCACACCCGAAAACCTATAAAAGTGGTAATTTTAAAGGAATTCTCGAAGGTGGAGTTATTTTTTTAAAACTTAAAGAAATTCATGAAGTATTGCACAGTAAAAAAATAATTAACCTAAAGAAAAAATCATGTTTCTTATTTAAGATTATTTCACCATATAACAAAAATAACATGCAAAATCATTTTTTTTATATCCATATTCTCAGTTTTTTAAAATACGTTAATGACGAGTGAACGCGCGTTTTGTTTTTTTTAGTTTAGTTTCATATATATATATATATATATATATATATATATATATATATATAAAAATAAGTATTTTTAAATTTTATCTTTCTAGCTTTAAAAAAAAGTTTAAAAATTTTATCAGCCGGCAGAAATTATTTTTAATATTGAAAAATTTCAGGAAAATTAATTTTTGCTAGATTTTTAAAACATGTGTGTCAACAGCTTAAAAAAATCGTCTCTTCAAAAGAACGTGTTTTAAAGAGTCGATGTTGTCTCGCATTTTCATTAGTTTTGTATGCTGTAAAAAATTTTTTTTTAATATTAGCAATTTATTTGAAGCTTCTTCTTTTGAATGGTAAAAAACTTAGGATGATAATATTGAATTAAATTATAGTTACATCGTGTTAAATACAGGGGGGGGCACGTTAAAACTTACTTTGCTGAATGGAGATGGTGTAAAATCTTTTCTTTTTACTGCATTAACCCATAAGCAATATAATTCTTTACCTTTCGGAAATGAAAATACGGTCACTTTGGGTCCTTTACGATAATTTTCTCGGCAATTTGGAACGATGCACCGTGAAGGCATTTTAATAAAAAAAAGAAATATTACACTGACTTCAAGATGTTACGATATCTACCGGTGTCAAACAACCAAATATTAAGGGACTATCCGTGATGACGTCAGCAGATTAAATTATTTTTGCCCACCGGCCATCTTGTCTTTTAAGACGGTCTTGATACTAACCTACCTGAGAAATTGCTTGGTGTATATGTCATGACACCTTATAGGTGTCAGCTGTATTATATATATATAAAAAAAAAAAATTTAAACTGATGGATATTTAAATTGATAAAAAGTATATCTATACAGTATTTTCCCTGGAAAGAAATAAATTGCATGTGTCCAAATGTAAAATTTCTTTTCCCCCCAAAAAAAAGTCAATTTTGGACCAGTTATATAAATCTCTCGGCAATTTCTTTGAAAATGAAAATAAAATTGCCACCCTTGTAAAAGTGATCTATCAACTAACTGTTGTACTTTGTTCTTCGACCTCAGCAGGTCACGTGGCTTTGGTGGAATGGCCTTGTATTTGCGTAGGCGATGGCCGGACACACAATTCCAATGTGTTTGCCTTCTCCTAGCCTCAAGTTATCTGTCCATTTACTTCAAACAGTTCAATGGCAGAGATGTTCACAGGTTTTCATTAACACGGGAGGTGATCTCACTTCTCATATTCAAAACAAAACGTGTTGTTTTTTTATATATATATATCTATATGATTTATCTTTCATATTTCATCAGTTTTTATCTCCAAAATAGAAATTTAAACATTCGCCCATTCAGAGTCAAAACGGTTCACCCTGGATTTCAACTTAGACAAAACATTTTTTTTTTTTTTTTTCATATTTATGAAAACAGATGCGAGCTTAGTTTGAAACTTTCCTGGGAAAGTAATGACTCATAAATAAATCTGTTCTGGTATTTTGTTCCAGCTTGTTTTTAATATAAATAATCACTTACCACTTATCAAGGCCAAAAACAAAAAAAAAAAAAAAAACGCTAAAGGTAAGGGTTAATGATGTGAATAGAGTAATAGTTTAATGATTGTGAATGTTATGTGATGATTGAAAATCTTCACATGCAACATATTCAAAAACAGCAACCTATCTAGAAAACAGCAATTCTTTCCCCTTTATCAAGAACATCACTTATAGAATGTGGGATTAAATGACAAAATAGCAGATATACCAAAATATCTTTATGCTTCATTTAACAAGTCGGTTACCTACCAATTTATAAATCCACCAGTAGGATTAATTATTATTTACATTAACCAATGACCCTAATAAATGTTTGGTTGGTTTCAAGTTACAATTAATGGTTATTTATATTCAAGTAATATCAATTACAGAGAGACGATTTGGGTTTTAATTGTCATTGTGTGTGTGTGTGTGTGGTTTTGCTGTATCACAGTTTTTCAGTATGCTTAGATAAACAAATGCTTCTAACCCCTATTGTATCATCAGCTGTATGCAAAAGAAATCTCAATGTAAACATTGTCAAGTGCCTGAGAGCTTGAATTGTTTTTAATCCATGAGCAATGCTTTAAAAGTTAGTGGAAGTCAGCGATTTCCTTATAAGAGCTCTACGTGTATGTCGCCGGGTTCGAATCTATCGACTGGTGCTAATCGTGAGACCCTGCACTGATGATTCCCGAAAGGATGAAACACTAGTGTCCGTAGGTATTTAATAATTATTATGGTAAATAATTATGTCAGCACCTCTAAGAAACGAGTTACTTATCGTTGAGAACTTTCAGTTGAAATAAAAGTCAGTCAATTTAGCTCTTGTGCGCAGATCGTCATATAATGATTAGATCACTTTGACAAATGTTAAAAAGCATTTTAAAAATTAATTGTTTAAATTTAACATTTCTTGGTAGCCGAATGGATTGGGTCCTTGCTAATGAAGCCAGAGATGGCTTCTGTCGCCGGGTTTGAATCTATCGACTGATGTTAATCGTGACACCCTGCACTGATGATTCCCAAAAGGATGAAACACTAGTGTAATTATTATAGTAAATTATATATATGCAAACGTTATTGAACAGCACATTGTTTTAGACTTTTTCAGTTGGTCCGTTGATCCATAGTATTTTGGTCGAATTGTATGTAAGATCTGTGCGTTTTTTGTTCTATTCTTTGAATACTTTTGATTGCCTGAAGATGATTGATGGATTCAGAGTTAGTCTTGGTATGTTCACAGTTGCTGAGGTCATTGAATGGTACGATAATGAGTTTTTAAATGTATGTATGGGTGATTAGATGACATACGCAAGATGTGCATGCAAAATTCCAAATCATTTTTTATTATTGACAGCTAATATTAATTACTATGCAAGACACTTTCAGATTTTGTGGTTATTTTCGTAATTAACAATATCGATTGTGGGATGTCTGATTAAAAAAATCCGTCTTTATTAAATTAGTCTTGTGTATTATTTTTGTAGTTTTGATTAAAATGTGTCTACATGGAGAAGGGGGCAGTGATGTTTGTTCAGGTGTTGAAAAATTAAGCTGGAGTTGGAGATATGCAAGGTGAGCTATTGAGAAAGTGTTGTGGTAGTGAAGCCAATGTAACTATTAGTTTAGTATTGTTGCCCGAGATACATTCTCACATAAGGCATATGTTGGCGTTGGTTCTTTCAACTGTGTTTTGGTCCGGAGAAGTGTTATTGGCTTTGTAGTTAGATGTTGTCAGTTTTTTTGTAATAAATAACAAATCTTATTTTATTAGCACGGTTGATGGTGGATGTATTATGTTTTTTTTTATAATTTTTTTCATCTAATTTAAAATTTGGGATGTGTTGCATGACTTTCAGAAATTGATTTTCAAACTAACCTAACTTTCGCCAGGTCTTTAAGGTCTTTATTTATACCTCTTTCTAAAATCCATCCTTATCATTTCCATGTTTTCTGTTTTCCCCATACTATTGCAGATGTTCTACATCTATTGACCCGTCAACTCTCTTCTATTCTTTCACCATACGATCCAATTCTCCTGTTCTACGTTACATGTATCTTCCTATACGGTTTTGATTTAACCTTCCACTGAAGTCATCAGATCTAAGCACTTTAAAACTAGCATTACACATTTATATCTTATCTCTTTCCATTCAACGCATGTCTTCAATCCTCACTTCTATATATCATCGTATTGCATCGATGCCTGACTCTTTTACAAGGGAGTCATCACTTTTCAAGGCCAAAGGCCACTCGAGGATAAGGGTTAATGAATGTAAGGTGCTAGTGTAGTAATCTTCAGTGAGGTAAGTTAGGTAGAATTTGATCATTTAAGGAGATGGTTCAACAAGAACTTGAAGGCTACAATATTGTAGTCAGCAGGGAAGCAGGCCATTGGAACAGTGTTCCACATGCAGGCAGTTGTAGGAAAGAAGCTTTGTTCATGGAATCTGCGTTTAGAGTGACCGTAGATTGGAATTCAGATGAGCACTTACCATGAAAATAGTGATAGAGCAGAGACAAGCTTGTGAAGTCTCTTGTGTGGCTTTTCTGGGTCTGGGAGAGCCAACATGCTTCCACTGGAAATTCTCTCTTGGTCATAGCAGCTTTCATCGCAGGTTACCAGAGCATTAAAACCTGCGGGATCTGAATTGATCAGCTCAACCATCTCCGCTGCCATGACAACGTCTTTCTTTTGTAATCTTCTCTGAGCACCCTTAAGACCTTACACATCTTCAGTTCCTCACAAATAATTGTGTGTACAGTACCCACACTGATATCAAACTGTGCACTTATTGTCTCTAAAGACACACGACGGTTCCTTATCCATGAAATTCTTTATTTGGCCAATCAACTCTGGTGTTTTGACTTCCTCCTACACCTCTCATCCCTCACAAACTTCCTGCCTTCCTTGAATCTTTTATGCCATTCAAAAACTGATGCTCGATTCATGGAAGATGATCCAAAAACAGTTTGAAGCATTCCGTACATTTGTCTTTTTTTTTTTTCCAAGTTTAAGACGTCCAGCTAGCTGTGACACTCTGGCTTTAGTAGGGTGTATTCCAATTCCTGCTGTAGTTTTTTCATTTGAGCCTGAAATCTTAAAAATTGATTAGGGTCTCATAAGATGTATAGCAATAACATACTGAATTTTCGGAAGTCTACGACGATTTTAAATGTCTGTACAAAAGTCTGGAAATTTATTGAAAGCACTTTGTATATAATTTTCTGCTCGTTCCTTCCTTTAGTTCATATATTACTCTTTGGAAAAGGTCAAATACAATTTTTGAAGGCTAGACTGCTTTAAAAAAGGCCATTCTGGCAACCCTGGACAAGAATATGAGTGACCTCTGGTTGATGTAGCTCTGTTTTTGAATAATAATATATGACCAGTGTTGTAATGGTGTGAGAGAGGAACTCTTAGTAATTTTGATGCGCAACAGTTTTTCACTGAAGAAAGTCGGCGAAACGTTATGTAAAAAACAAAGAAGGGAACATTCAAAAGAAACAGGACAAGGAAAAAAACAAACAAAAGCACATTATCTGTCAAAAGGTACTGGACTCAAGGAAGAAATTGAAGATTGTCTCTTTCGATGTGATTTTATTATTAGTATTGAACTATGTAGCACAATATTATTTTCATGGGGAGTGTTCGTCTGAGTTCCAATGTATGCTTCCCCTTGCCAAACTTTCACAAAAAATACTCGTTTAGTTGAAACCACTGTCAATAATTTCCCCCACTTTATCTGTGCCTAAACTTAAACATAGATTCCATGAACAAAGCTGTTTTAGAGCTGCACGCCTGTGGAACTCTGTTCCGTTTCCCTGCTTTTCAACTGACTACAATATGGTTATCTCCAAATCCAACGCGGCCCTGTCGGTGAGGCATTAGAATACGCCGACTGCCCCCCTGCAGAGGGTAAAAGTCCCTCAATGGGGATCCTGGATATGACCTTAAACTATATCCAGTGGTGAGGCCGCAGCTTGTGGGCTTTGGGGAGTGTGGAGCCACCCTTTAATTACCATTGCTTCCAGGTCCACTCTGACCTGGAGTGGTAGTACTTGTTAGGGTCCCAACTATGGGTTAAATAGAAACCAACGTGAAAACAACAAATATATTCTATTAAAAAAATTTTTCTTCAAAATCTTTGGATTCGGCATTAAATAACCCGGAAAGGGTTGATATGCCGTAAAACAAAAACAACCAACCAACCAACCAAATCCAACGTCAACAAGTTCTTGGTTTACCAAATTTCCACTACTAACGATTACTATGATATTGTCCCATTGACTACCGTACACTCATTAAGCCTTATTCTCAAGAGGCCTCCTTTGTAGAAAAAATAAATTATTAGTACTTATTAATTTATCTCATTTGAGTCAGTTCTACATTTATAATACAATGGACATTATTTTGATAGAAATGTTAAATTCATTTTGTGTGTTATTGTTTTTTTTTGTTTTTTTTTTCTTTTTTTTTTTTTTCCCCAAAAAACTAATTTTTTGTTCTATTCAGAAAAATATGAACTTTATCAAAACATTAGCGGATGTACCTGTAGCATTAAATTCCTTTTTAAAAAAAAAAAAAAAAAAAAAATGAATTAAAAAAAGAAAAATTCATTTTCACTTTTATAGATATATAGATTTGTTGATTCAATATATTTTTCATTCTGCTGGTTTTGACTACAATAGAACCCCGGGATACGATTTTGTAAGGTTACAATATGGAATACAATGTTTTTTCAGCCCATGGTTATGGTATTTGCTCCGCCTTACGGCGTTATTTGTTATTTGATCATATACATTTATATTATGTACTGTATTTTGTTACTAATTTTTAATATGTACTGTATAAAACTTTGCTTAGGCTCTGCCATATGGCGATTTAACAAACCCTGGAACAGGTTAGTGCCGTATCCTGGGGTTCTACTGCATTTGGTCAGGGTTTCCTTGTAGAGGAAGTATCATGTCAGGTTGAGAACAGTAATTAGTAGGTACTCAACTTCTTTCCAGTAGATTGTGTGTGTGCGCGTGTAAAAATGAAATGAAAAAACATGTCTGATGAAATCTTATCACACCTGTCAGCAAATGTTATACAAGTGACCTCATTATGGTGATGTGCGGGTTTGGGAAAAAATCATGAGAAAATTATTAGGGCTTTTTTTTTTTTTTTTTTTTTTTAAGGGTTTACTTATTATCAAGGCAAAAAGGCCACTCGAGGATAAGTGGTCGGTGATACAACATTGTAGTGATTTTTACTGGTGGAAATTAGAAATAGATTACTTAAGAGTATAGCTCAGCAAGAAGTTGTCTGGACCTCCTAAAGCTCTTCACGACTGTCTTGAGTTTGATATGTTTAAAGTAGGTTGCTGCCTCGACCAGATCAGGAGGTCGAGATAAGGAAATGAATTGATCAACCAACTGACAAACATGTCGGTTATAGTCAGCTAACATACTTCCAAACTTCCAGCATGACTGCTATCGGAAGCGGTGACAAGGCAAATCAGCTTCTTCGCTTTTCTTGTTCTTCAGTATTTCTATTGTGGAGCGATTTATTGAAATGAAATAGAAAAGGATGTCATTGAAAAACTATACAATAAAAATGAACAAAATTATAAAAAAAATAAAAATAACATAATTAGTCTTTATTTTCACTTTTAATAACAAAATTTTTAAAAATTAAAGTTTTTATTTGATTTGGAAACCATCATGTTATAGTCAAGTGGGATGGAGCTTCCCCCACCCCATTGTGTTCTACATACGAGTAGTTTCAGGGAATATAGAGTAAGAGAATTTTTTTTTACAGCGGTCGTAGCTAGATGAGTGCTTGTTGTGAATATTTTAAGAGAATGGGTGAGAGGGCATAGATTGAAGCTGAGTTGAGCATCTAAAAAAAAAAAAAGTGGTTTGTCTGTCGGAATGCTGAAGTACATCTGATCAGGAGATGATGAATGACTCGTGTTGGGAATTTGTTTAAAGTGAGGCTTGTTTGCACAGAGCCAGCCTCACTCTCTTGTCCTAACCAGTCTGATCCAGCAGCAGAACAGTCAAGAAAGGTGGATCACCCAATTCTTGTCTCAACTGGTCTGATCCAGAGATAGGATAGTGGAGATAGCTAGAAGCCAGGTCAAATACAGCAGCTGCTGGAAGTTTTAGTGTCCTCTGACATTATAGTGCTTAGTATTCCCAAATGGTCACCCATCTGTTACTGACCTGGTTCAACGTTGCTTAACTTCATTGATCTAACTGAAACTGGTGTGTCAACGTGATTATGCCGGTAAGCAGAGATAGTTATCAGATAATTTTATGTTCCTAGCTGTGGATACTGTAATTTGAAAACTTTACTCTGACATTCCGACCTTTTTAATTTAAGTTTATTGTAGAATGAAAATTCTTCGAATAGCAAAAGCTCTTGTAGTATTTATTTTATTTTTATTTTTTTACTATTTTTTTTTTACTATATATATTTTATTATTTTTTTTACTATATATATTTTATTTTTACTATATATATTTTATTTTTACTATATATATATTTTATTTTTACTATATATATATTTTATTTTTACTATATATATTTTATTTTTACTATATATATTTTATTATTTTTTTACTATATATATTTTATTATTTTTTTACTATATATATTTTATTATTTTTTTACTATATATATTTTATTATTTTTTTACTATATATATTTTATTTTTACTTTTTTACTATATATATTTTATTTTATTTTTTTTACTATATATATTTTATTTTACTATATATATTTTATTTTATTTTTTTTACTATATATATTTTATTTTACTATATATATTTTATTTTATTTTTTTTACTATATATATTTTATTTTACTATATATATTTTATTTTTTTTCTATATATATATTTTTTTTTACTTTATATTTTTTTACTATATTTTTTTTACTATATTGTTTTTTACTATATTTTTTACTATAATTTTTTTTACTATATATATTTTATTTTTTTACTATAATTTTTTTACTATAATTTTTTTTACTATATTTTATTTTTATTTTTTTTATTATATATTTTATTTTATTTTTTTTACTATATATATATATTTTTTTTTAATCCTTTTTCATTTTTAATGTGTAAACATGCATTGTGATGCTGTGAGAATTTAATCTTAGATAACCCGATGACTTGGTGCCAGAAATAACCTACCCCCCCCCCCCACTCCACCAAAAAAAAAAAAAAACGGGGCTTACTTCCTCAATAGATAAATTCCATCTATTCTGGTTAGTCTTGCAAAATAAGGTCCGACTATTTTTGCTGGCAAGAAGCCAAGTAGTTGATACTTTCAAGAAGATTTGTTAGTTGCATTCAAGGTCGAATCTTATGGGCAATTCAGAAAGAAACGCGAATAAAAAAAATAAAAAATAAAAAAAACACCGTGCGATAATTAATTATCGGTTTTGCAATTTCCATTGAGTGGAATAATTTTAGGTGGTTAATTTCCACCAACTCAAGAAGGTTCATAATCGAATATGTCGTCAACGAAACCCATTTTTTTTAGTTGTCAACGCTTCAATGTCTTCCGGCAACTTGTTTTTTAGAATTCAAAATCCCGCCAAAAATAAAACTGTCTTCCAGTGAAAGGTTTGGCAGCGACCAATCGGCAGTCCTGTCTTATGTTATTCCTGAAAATGCATGTTTAGTAGTGATACTATCGACGTCCCCCTCCAACGTTTTAGGAAGTGTGTGTGTGGGGGGGGTCTATAACAAAAAATAGGAAATAAGTTTATCAGCATAACAAAAATAGGATACAGCATAATCACATTAACACACTGGTTCTCGTTAGATCATCGAAGTTAAGCAACGTTGAGCCTGGTCAGTACTAGATGGGTGAGCATTTGGGAATACCAGGCACTGTATGAAGGAAGATGTAAACACCTCCATGCAAGAACTGCTAAAACCATATGTCATCTCCTTTTGTTTGGGATGTACATGCAACTGGAGACAGCTTGTGAATTTGATATTCCATTGAAACTTTATCTTTCAGAGGAAATCAGTTCAACCTGCCTAGGGTGAATGCTGCTGGCATACATACAAAGGTATCGAAAATAAAGGGGGACTTTGCTTGAAGAAAGCCTGATTTTTTTTATTTTTAGTATGCAATCATGTCGGGGAGAAACGATCGATTAATGATGTCTTACAGACACAGATTTGGTATATGGGCATCAGCAACCGTTGGGGAACTTTGCTTGAAGAAAGCCTTTTTTTGCGTTTAAAAATTCAGTTTATGAATTTTCTTAATTATTTAATTTATTTTTTTAATTTTACAATTGTCAAAAACCACCATTGATTTTTTTTTTTTTTTTTTTTTTTTTTTTGCTATTTCAGATAATCTTAGAATCTGGTGACTGGTCAAAGAGTAAGTAAATCTTTCATTATAATCTCATATTCTTGGATTTGCTGTATGACGGTGACTATTTGTTGCTGGAAGAATCATTTCACAAAAAAATTACTAGGTTAATCACCTCCTCTACACAAATTTATTTTCACAAAGTAGCTAATAATATTCAAGAAAAGATAATTTGCATATTCATTCTTTTCCTCATCTTCATAGCTGTTGTTTCACCATATTTCAGCCAAATCATCCTTTGGCCTTCTTCGGATGATTAACTGCGACGGAATAGGAATGCTAAGTCTTGTAACTGTATTCCCGATAATTACTGCCTTCTATACTTGTTATCTCACCACTTTTTTGCCCATTGGCCTGCTTTGGGTAGGATTGAAACTATCTTCAATGTTCACCTCTTCTCTTCGCCATAACACCAAAATGAAGAAAAAGAAAAAAAATTCACAAACCGGACTTTCGACCTGATGAGGCTATGTATTAGCAAAATATCGGACTTACAAAAAAAAAAATCAGTAAATAAAAATGATTTTATCATTATATTCGACACTTCAAAGTTTTCAAATTCCCATTTAAATTTTACTTTAAAAATAAGTGTCTTCAAAAAGTGTGTGACCATCTTTTACTTTATATATATATATATATATATATATATATATATATAATGAGAGAGAGAGAGAAATATACTGGCATATAAGTAAAATAATGGTATTTCAATAAGAAGCAACTCATGCGTTTTCATGTTTTTCCTTTGATCCTCTTTCCATAAAGGCAATATTATCTTTTAAAAATTTTCTTCTGTATTATGTGTCTTTACGCTTCTCTTCTGATGAGAAACATTTGGCGTTAAAATGCCATGGCCTTTTTTTTTTTTTTTTTTTTTTTCGTTTATGCAGAGAAGTTACCGTGCTATTTTTTAATAGTATTTTCAAGTTTTGTAGTATCTTTGTTTATTGAGTTGTTAGGTGAAAGTACAAAATAGTTACAAAACACTCTTTACTCCCCATGTTAAAAATGTTAATACTTTGTGGGGGGGGGGTCGATAGTACAGAAAATTACATGTATTAGTTCACTTATTGTAAATAGTATTTGTTTAATATGAAAAAAAATATCAATGTTGTAATATTTTTTATATATATATATTTGATTATGATTTAAAGAAAATTGGGAGATTCTACTCGGACACTGGCAATAGAAAATGACCAATTAAATGGATTCATTTTCTGCTAGCAACCAATCAGAAACCAGTATTGCTCCATAAAAATATTGAATCTTTTAGAATTCCCGCACATAATTTTTTTGTGCCTACATGAGAAAGATCTTTGCTCTTTACCTGCAAAATTTTAGTCAGATATTGGCTACCCACCGAAAATTCGTTTTCATCTCCAGGACTTGTACAGAATAGCTACCCATCGGAAACTCTTCCGAAATTAAACATGGCTTTCAGTTCAAAAATTAAAGAATGAAACTTAAAAAAGAAAATTTTTTTTTTAACGTTGATATATAATGGTCAATGTCTAGTGGTTTAAATATTCTATTATATGTATGCATGTATATGTGGGTGTTTCATACATAATAAAACAGTTGATTAACATTCAGTTTGTATAGCACACAGTCAAAGCAAGTCTTTGTCTCTTTTCATTGTTTAAGTTCATCTCCCTCTGAAGTAAAACAAACAACACAATGTTATATATTTCATATCACTTTATTCTTGATTTCCCATCGGAGCTGCAAGTTGTAATTTTCTACTTTATGCTAAAGTCGCGTTTCTCCCAGCTTCCAAAACGCAGAGATGATATTGTTGTATTATGAAATTCAAGATCTTCGAGTCTATAACAACATAAACAAAGCACAATTGGCATCAGCAGGCACGAAGATATACAAACACCAGGAGCAGCCAACGATACCAACAATGACACTGACCTGTGTTTCACTTGGATATCCAATCAACTGCTAACAGCACATTAAGTTGTTAAAAACTGTTTTTCGTACCCATCCTTCCACCACAATATACAGTTCATTATAGCCAAGAATTATCGGGCAAAGCACATTGCCCAAGAAAATAGCCACACTAAAAGAGAGGAGGTCAGAAAAATTAGATCAGATACGGAAATCTGTGATAAAATATCTATAAAAGGATTAGAAGTGACAAACTTAAGTTAATTTCTCTCACAGACACACCCGGTTCAAATAGAAACAAAACAAGTGCGGAGTTAGGAAAACCAACATTTCCTATGGCATGGTTAAACACACCCTCAAGACATACCCAGCAGCAAAAGTTCCGTATTGTTTACACTTGAGAATATGCTCACAACTACGTCCATGCCCGTGATATATAAACACTCACAACATCAGTTCAGGCAGCAATTGGTGAAGTTCATCCAAATGTATCGCATGGATTTCTCTCTCTCTCTCTCTCTCTCTCTCTCTCTCTCTCTCTCTCTCTCTCTTTCCTAACAGTAGCAGCTGACACGGATGTCTTTGCCCATTTCCTTCTAACAGCAGTGTCAGCAACTAACGTGAAAGCCTCCGCCCTCTCTTTTTCATAGCAGCAGAAGCTATTCACTCTAGTCGGCAGCAAAACATTCTAACAACAGAACTTTGCTACTTTTCTTCTCAGAACTTTTTATTAACAAGAGATAATTCTAATTAATCTAATCTAACTAATCTTGATGTTCCAGGACTTTATTTTCCTTCTCGGAACTTTTTTATCAACAAGAGATGATTCTAGTTAATTCTAATCTAAACTTCTCGGAACTTTCTTATCAACAAGAGGACTTTTTATTTCATTACGTTTCTTTAATAAATATTTAATTTAATATTCCATCTGTCTTTCTTGCTACCATACGCTATTTTTGTTATTGTGACAGTCGTTATCGAGTATTGAGATACAATATGTTATCACACACAATTTTAACAAGTGATGTCCTCGTCACAAAAATTAGTATCAAAAGTCACAAATATAATGTGTCCAAAAAATCACTGACGGGTTTTGAACTTAAATAGATTCTTTATTCTTGATGATATCTTTCTGTAATTTTGACACAATCTATGACATTGGTAAATGTTTTTAAAAAGATGCAAAATTCAAACGATTTTTATTTATGAAAAATAATGTCTTTTAAATGTTGCCCATTTTCGACTTCACATATTTGTGCTCTTTCCAAAACATTTATTTATGACATATTGCAGAATCTCCGGATTGCAATTTAACTCCCTGATGTCGTTCCTGATGTTTTCCTTTAATTCTTGCAGGGTTTGGGGTTTAACATAGACTCTTTCTTTAACTTATCCCCACAAAAACAGTTAAATTGCAATCCTGGGATTCTGCAATCTTTCATGAATAATATTTTGGAAAGAGCACAAATATGCGAAGCTGAAAATAGGCAACATTTAAAAGACATTATAAATAAAATTTGTTTAAATTTTGCATTTTTTTTTTTTTTTTTTTTTTTCCGTCTTAGATTGTGTTTATATCCCCGTTAAAAAAAAAAAAAAACTTTTCTTTTTTAAATTTCATTTTTGAACTGAAAACCATGTTTAATTTCAGAAGAGTTTCCAATGGGTAACTATTCTGTACAAGTTCAAAACCCTTCAGTGACTTTTTGGACACCCTATATAAAAACTGGTGCCTAAAGTGTCTAGAATGTAACAATCTTTCATGTTAACTTGTGCGACTTTTCCAGTTTTTCTCCAAACTCTAAACTGATTACGTGTATTACCAAGCTATATCATTACATCATTAACTCGCATAGCATTAAAATCACCTGGTGCCATCACTGAAATCATCTCCGTTGTTTTAACATTCCTACGTTAACATTCCCAATATTTATTTCTTGCATAACTATTTTGGTCCTGGATATGACCTTAAACTATATCCGATGGTGAGGGCCCCAGCTTGCGGGCTTTAGGGAGTGTGAAGCCACCCTTTAATTGCCATTGCTCCTAAGTCCACTCTGACCCAGAGTGGTAGTACCTGTTAGGGTCCCAACTATGACTTAAATAGAAACCGACGACTTGAAAAAAAAAATATTCTATTAGAAAATTTTTATTCAAAATAACTGGATTCGGCATTAAATAACCTGAAAAGGGTTGATATGCTGTAAAACGACCAACCAACCGACATAAATAATTTATCTTTAAAAATACCTTTTGCCACAATACAAATCAAAGTCATATTATAACTTTATTCATGGGTCGTTGTAATAATAGTTCAAATTACTTGGCAACCCCCTCCCCCTCCGGACATTGCTCTATATATTAAGATGCTGTGGATCATGTTTATTGCCAAGCACACTGGTTGATATCATAAAATGATGACATCATCCATTAAAATTAGTGATAGGACGATTCCAAAATTTTTCCCGATTCCAATCCAATTACCGATTCTGTTCTAAATTTCTTTTATATTTTATATATATTTAATTAGATTTTTTTTTTGTTCTTTGTAAATTTTAAAATTATTACATAAACTCCGGGAAATTTCCGCGTATATTTTTCTCAAATGTTTTCTTGTAATTGATTAAAAATTGTAAGACAAGAAAAGATTAATTTTGCTTTTAAAACAAACCCAGATTGTATCAGTTCGTCGTTAGTGTACAACATGCCACTTGAAAGTTTTCATAAACAGTTGAAAATAGTCGATGATTGGTAGGCAAAATGAGAAAACAATGTAAAGAACAAAATATTAACGCCTCCTCCCATTGTTATGAACAAATTTCTAAATGTTACTATATAGAAACCATTTTTAACATGGGAAGGCATGGACATTGTTCACTATTATGTGCCTTCCTTCTATGAATGAAGTTTAAATTTTAATTTAATTATAAAAATTTGGTTGGTTATTAAATTTGACTTACTGTAAAAAAAAAAAACGAGTTTATATTACTGTACACATAGATTCGAAAAAGTTGTAAAAAAACAAATATAGAACAAATAAATGTTATCAAAGGCAAGATAAGTTACTTTTCTACCTAACTGGATATATTTTTTGTGTTTTTATTCAGTGTAACATGTTTATTCAGCTCGAAAAACATGCAGTGTTTACCGATGTATTGGAAAATTCAAAATGGCAGCCGACTCTCTCTCGGAGAGGGTACGTTTGGGAAAAGGTATTATAAATAATAAACTAGACAAAATACTGTTAGAAATTCGCTCAATATATGTTACCGTGACATAAGTTGACATATATTCGGTTGTTTTCTAACAGTATTTTGTCTAGTTTATTATTTATAATACCTTTTCCCAAACGTACCCTCTCCGAGAGAGAGTCGGCTGCCATTTTGAATTTTCCAATACATCGGTAAACACTGCATGTTTTTCGAGCTGAATAAACATGTTACACTAAATAAAAACACAAAAAATATATCCAGTTAGGTAGAAAAGTAACTTATCTTGCCTTTGATAACATTTATTTGTTATATATTTGTTTTTTGACAACTTTTTTGAATCTATGTGTACAGTAATACAAACCCAAAAAAAACAAAAGGCGAGATACAAATAATAATAATTAGAACAAATTTGTAGATTTACACTCAGCTAAATCCCCATTCTAAAATGAAATATTACTTTTAAAAAAACTTCTCGGAAAGAAAAGCAATCATTTTAGTATTAAGAGTGGATGCTAAGTTTTGAATATAAATTTAACGTAAAATAATCGGTAATTCTTTTTTGGGACGCCAGCACGTCAGATTTCAATCCGCCATTTTGATTCGCTAAAAAAATATGCCAGTGCGGCAAATTTCATTCTTTCATTAAAAACAAATTTCTACAGAAAAAACTTATTTGTACATTTTTATCTAGCGAATAAACATAAAATTACATATGAAAAACGTTTATTATTTTTTAAATCCAACAACGGAGCTGAAGTCAATGTTTTGCTTCAAAAACAAAACTTTTTGATAAATCTCTCCATGGCTTACCTCAAAAATATTTTTCTAACAAAATAAAAATGAATAAAGTTTATTTTTACAAGAACATTTATACATTTATCTAGCCAATAAACATAAAATGACGTATGAAAAGCTAAGTTTATTATTTTAAAAAATCCAACTTATATTCTAATACAAATTAGGTAAAAATGGCACCAGAAAAAAATGGGCACTGTAAAAATGGCAAAAATGAATAAATAGGTAAAAATGGCACCAGAAAAAGCGGAAAGAAATGTGGGCTTAGCTCTCATTACTTTAGTTTAAAATCCTTCCCCAAAATAAAATTAAATATTTTTAGTAGACATTTACACAGGTAGAGGTGAGGTTAGGCTTTTTAAATAGGGGCTAATCACGGTCAGAAAATGCTTTTTGTTAGTTTGACCGATTCTTTTATAAAGCTAGTATGAAAAGTTTTTAAAGAAGTAGAGATAAGGACTATAAAATGTTATTGATGTTATATCCACACCCTTTCTTTCTCTATTCCTTTGACTCTTTATCACAATTTATAACCCTAGCAAAGCCTTTATCAAAGCATCGGCCTGAAGCCAGGCATATAAAATCAACAGTGGGGTCTTTGATATGATAAGGCCGCATATGAAATATGTTGTTTAGAGCACTATTGAACAATGATACTTGATTTTTGCATTTTAACCTTTGATTCAAGTCATCTATATATAAAAATAATTTTATAAAATTAACGTTAGGTTCTTTGTAATGTAGACTACAATGTACTGCGGACGAAGTCACAGAAGAGGCATGTGCATGTGAAGCTTCCGGTACACCACGATGGGTCTCCAACTAGAGTAGGCGATAAATCGATTTGATTGAAAAATGTACATCTGGAGCCAATCAAATTTAAAAAAAAAAAAACCTGGGGGGGATTTAAAACTTTCTAATAAAGTGAAGACCCTTGGGTGAGGGTATATAGTCATTTAGTGAATAGATGCTAAAAATTTGCAAAAGGAATAGGCAAATTATCTCTGGATAAATGACCAATAAATAAAAGAAATTAAATCTGTAAATGAGATTTATAACCCATTCTGTGGCTCTTCTCAGTCTTATGTTATAAATGGACAACTTCTAATAAACAAAAAACAAGTTGTGCTTGTTTCATTTTTTATTGTCAAAAAAATAAAAATAAAAATGGAAAGAATTGGTTTGGAATTGAAAATTAGGTTATAATTTTTCCAATTCCCATACCCCAAAAAGTTAAGATTTTTCTGATTCCTGATTCAGATTAAGTCCCAATCCTAATTAAAATACAAACTGGCTACTTGACTATTAATTGTATAGCTCTGTTATATATATATATATATATATATATAATGTGTGTGTGTAAAAAAAGCTCTTGTTCTTAGCTGCGAAATCAACTCAATGAACTTAAATTGTACAACCTGCATCACAAAGCTCGGATCAAAGAACTCGACTTTTAAACAAGTGTTCTCTAAATATCTTAAAAGGATTTATAAATAATTATTTTGTTTGTTTTATATAAAAATGACCCCGAGTTTTTCTTTGTTTCTCGATTGCCGGCCTGAATGAGGATGCAGTGTATTTCAGGTATGCCCTGACGCCAGATGATGGAGACAGACTGACGCCAGCATGAAGCCAGAGTGACGGCCGAAGTGGACGATGTTGCCACACGGACTAAGGGGTCATGCACGTTTCGCGTGCCCTGAGCAGCAGAGAGATATTTTCCAGTGACCGCTGAGAGTCTGGTCACACTTGAGGGGTCCACCACTAGACAAGTAAGAATGTAGCCCTGCGGGGTTGCATCTATGGTCCTGCGAGCCGGGAGCGATGAACACTGGCCAAGAGTACATCACAAGTATGCTCCCGTGAACCATGTTAGCGACGGATGCGCCCCCCCCCCCCTCCGGTCGAAGATACGAGGTTATGGTTATATTTGCCAAAGTTGTCAAAAAGAAAATATATAACAAATGCTATCAAAGATACTTTTCTACCTAACTGGATATGTTTTTAGTGTTTTTGTTGATTGTAACACGTTTATTCAGCTCGAAAAACAGTGTTTACCGATGTATTATAAAATTTAAAATGGCGCCTGAATGTTTTTGACATGGTAAGTTTGGGAAATGGAGTTATAAATAAAAAAAAATAGACAAAATAGTTTTAAAAAATCGCTCAATATATGTTACCGTGACATAGGCTGACATATATTCAGTGGGTTTTTAACAGTATTTTGCATATTTTTTTATTTTTAACTCCTTTTCCCAAACTTACCGTGTCAAAGAGATTCGGGTGCCATTTTAAATTTTCCCATAAATCGGTAAACACTGTTTTTTGAGCTGAATAAATCAAGACGTGTTGAAAAAAAATTATATGTTGATTATTTTTTTTTTTTTTTTTTTTTTTTTTTTTTTTAGTAGGTTATTAGTGAGGGGATTTATTTAGGGGGGGGAAAGATCATTACTATTAAAAAAAATAAAAAAAAAAGTCTCACAATTCAGTTTTAAAAAATATACAAAACTTAAAATAATATAAAAGTTAAAAGTATGTTACGATGCTGAAATGATAACCTTATTATTTAGAAACCTATTTTTAACATGAATGAGGGAAGGGTGCTTTATGACCATTCTGTACTTGCACCTAATAATTTGATAAACAAAAATTTTGTAAAAACTGTATTTAACTTAAAAATAGCGTGCTAACATAGCTGGATAAGCATTGTTTTATTTTATCTCTAAAAGAAAATTTTCATGCAGAATAAATATTTTTCGATAAAATTTGCTGTAGTAAAACTGTTTCCAGATGTTTAAAAAAAAACACAGTTAACGGACAATAAGTTGGTTAGTTTTTTTGGTTTTTTTTTTGTTTTTTTTTTAGGAGAAAAATTGGTTATAGTTAGCTAATGTCTTTCCTAATTTCCGGCATAGCACTACCTTCTTTTTAAAAGAATTATTGCAAACACTTTCTGCGCTCCCTTCTTTTTAAAAGAATTATTGAAAACACTTTCTGCGCTCCCTTCTTTTTAAAAGAATTATTGAAAACACTTAAAATCTTAAACTATTTTGGGAATACTATGTACTGTATACATTTTTTTTTTTTTTTTTTTGATATTTGAAATTTTTTATTTTGATTTCAATAATTTCATTTGTTATTTTCATTTCTATTTTTAAACTTTCATAAACATTATATAAATTCAAATAAAAAACAAAACTTATTTTTTTTAAATTATAAAAATAAATTTATTTTTATAATTTCAAAACATTTCTTATAAAAGATTATTTTTGAAATTTTATTAAAAATGCAAATAAAAACTAATTTTTTATAATTTTGTTAATTTTTTATTGAATATTTTTTAATAATGTTCTTTTCTTATATTTTATTTCAATAAATCTCTTCGCAATAAAAATAGTGAAGAACAAGAAAAGTGGAGGAACTGATTTGCCTTGTCATCGCTTCCAGTAGCAGCCACATTGGAAGTTAGGAAGTATGGTAGCTGACTATAACTGAAAAAGTAATAATCCTAACTGTCAGACAATATCACTATCTGTACTGATTGGCAGCAGATTTTTTTTTCTCCCAGTTTCACTCCTCTGATCTCGTGGTTCAGTGGGGGAAGATGTGGCTGGTTACCTTTAATGCATCCAAAACCAAACTCCTATCCTTACATCATCAACGCTCTGATCCCCAGCTGGCATCACTTATGATGGATGGCTCTCGTCTGGGTGAGGCCCCATGTTTTGACAAGCTTCTGGGTTTGACCTTTACTCCTGATCTGAAATGGAACACGTACATCAAGTCTGTTGCCAAGGTCGTTGGAAAGATGGTGGGATCCTTCTACCGCTCCCGAAGATATCTCACTACTGATGCAATTCTCTATCTATATAAAAGCCAAGTACGTCCAAGGATGGAATACTGTTGCCATATTTGGGCAGGAGCGGCCAAAAACAGCCTATCATGCCTTGACAGAGTACAAAATAGACTTTGTGGCTTAGTGGGGGATGCCCTTTTCTCTACCCTGCAACCTCTCTCCCACAGAAGAGACGTTGTGAGCCTATCCTTGTTTTATCGTTATTTTCATGGCAGGTGCTCGTCTGAACTCCAATCTCTGGTCCCCCCTCGCTAATCTTTCATGAAAAACACCCGTCTAGCTGAATCCACTGTGAAAAATTTCCCCCACTCTATATCTGTGCCTAAATCAAAACGCGGATTCCATGAACAAAGCTTCTTTCTTAGAACTGCACGCCTGTGGAACTCTGTTCCGTCTGCCTGCTTCCCTCCGGACTACAACTTGGATGTGTTCAAGTCCAATGTTAACAAATTCCTAATGAACCGCCCCCTTAATTAAACACTTCATCAAATCTCCACACTAACGTAATGTACTTGCAATAACCCTTATCCCTGAGTGGCTTCCGGGCCTTGATAAGTGGTGATCACTGTAAAAAAGAAAAAAAGAGTAAATCTTAAAATAGAACAGAAAATGTTTGTATGCTTTGATTGTTTGGACAATTATTCTGATCTTGGGTGCTATTACCACAGCGTTTCAGGCGATGAAACCTCCATTTTTTTTTTTTTTTTTAATTAAGGAAAACGGGGTTAGCTCTGTGTTGTAAGAAATCTGACCATAGGTTTGAGGGTGTGTATGGTACTTTTTAAGACTTTCTTATAGTTTAATTTTTAACTGAATTCTTTTGCTAATTGTCAATATTAATGAAAAAATGTTTTACAAGACAGTGGATAGACCACTTGTGTGTGTTTTCGTTTTTTTTTTGTTTTTTTTTTTTTGTTTTTTTTTTGTTCTCAAGGAAGGCTACTATGAAAAAAGTTGTGGGGGGGGGAGTATCTCACTTTAGTTGGGCATATGTTTTTGTTATTTTCTCTTACTTTACCCATATAAATTTGTAATTTTCTTCCCCGGAATTGCCAGACTCTGGAACTTCCTCCCAGGTTCCTGTGTTTCCAACTGTACTGACATGCAGAAGTTCAGGTGTAATGTGAACAGACATCTTGCTGCTCAACTCCCTACATAATATCCCTGCAACTTAAGTCAATTTTTATAAAAACTAAAAATGGACAAATAATGAGATTGTTGCAGTGAGTGAACATTTTTATCATAGATTTCTGACATGTATGACATTAGTTATACTTGATGACAATGGTCCACTGAGTAAAGCTAATCATTATTTTTGGTGTAAAGAGTTCCAACATTGAGGTACTCATGTATACATGAAATTGTGAAAATACTCGTTTTTAATCGAGATTCATTAACGGATGTACAAAAATTTATTACAACAAAAATTACTTGCCATCTTCCATTTCAATTTCAGTCTCCACATTTAGCATATTTCGTTATTAAATTGCAATATCATGTCATGAGACAATTTAATAAAAAAAAATGCACACTAGTCAAAAGCAAAAAAAGAGAACTGTGAACAAAAAAGATAAGGATAAGAACGGCATTTCAAAAAACAAAAGGTTACTTTAAAGATGATAATCAGAGAAAAAGTCCACCAACTCTACCTATTCGCCAAAATTCTTTTAAATAAATAAAAAAATGTGATTGTAGACTGATTCTTTCTTTTGTAAACGGGGTGCAACTAACCAGTGTGTGTGTGTGTATATATATATATATATATATATATATATATATATATATATAGCAATTAAGTTTCATAGAATTTTTTTCTCAGGTTATTGCATATAATTGATGTTACACATCAAAAAAAATAGTAATAATTAATAAACACGGATAAACAAAAATATGTGAACATATTTGAACAGATCCAGATTAAAACTAGGTCAACTAATTGAGATTGTCGGACTGACTTCCTCGTCTTGGTTGTTATAGTCGCAACGTTTCGGCCGTTTTGCCTTCCTTCGGAGTCCGAACACGGTACCTCCGTAATAATAATAAAGGGTTGGGTTCGAGACTCCTAACAAATGGTTCCCCAGTTCGATACAAAATACCTGATGAAGGCCGGAGGGCAAAACGGCTGAAACGTTGTGACTATAACAACCAAGATGAGGAAGTCACTCCGACAATCTCAATCAATGAAAACACCTCATCTAAAAAATACAGACAATTACTAGGTCAACTAACACAAAGAAAAAATGGCTCTATTTCCTCAGCACCACACACACACATATATATGTCCAACCACCCACCATCAATTATAAAACACATTCCTAACTCAATCGTAAGTAGACTCAGTAATAACTCAAGCGATGAAAATGCATTTAACAGGTCAACCAATATCTGTATAGTGGATACAAAAATATCGATATCAAATATAAGCAACAAAACACCAACAACTATAATAAAATTAAAAATAGAAGAAAAAGAACTATAATTTGGTATACGGCCCCATACAATCAAATGTTAAAAACAAAACCTGGCAAGAAATTTCTAGATCTTATTGAAAAACACTTTCCCGAAACCAACCCCTTACACAAAATCTTCAATAAAAATACCTTGAAGTTATCTTACAGTTGTTGCGAAAATTTAGAGATGATAATTAAAGTACATAATAACAAAATACTAAATGAAAACAATGTAAACAACAACAAAATAAACAATAAAAAAAGTAGACACTATGACAAAAATAAAACCAACACTAGCAGAAATAATAATAATATTGATAACAATAATAATAACAAACCAACCCGGGACAAGAACAACCATACCATAAATAAAAATACTAATAATGAACAAGATAAATGCAACTGTAGACACTGCACACTTTGCCCAGTCCAAAATAAATGTCTAACAAAAAGCGTAGTTTATCAAGCAACAATATTTGCGAAAGAAAACCTGAATAACAAGAAATATTACATAGGCATGACTTCCTTAGATTTCAAAACCCGATACTATGACCACAAAAGTACATTCAAAAATAAAATACACCGTATAAAAACAACACTAGCGAATAAATACTGGGAACTCAAAGAAAGCGGACATTCGCCGGTAGTTGAATGGAAAATAATAAGACAAGCTACCACGTGCAGACATTTAGACGACCCATGTAAATTATGCCTTCATGAAAAATTTGCTATCCTGTACATTAAAGAACTCCAAAATCTATTAAACTGTAGACGAGAAATAGCAAACAACTGTGTTCACAAAATAAAACTTACTCTAGGATAGCGATACAAAATAGCTTTAAAACTAACAATAACAATAGAAAACAAACAAATAAATAAAATAAACATGAATATACATAAACGATCACACACACATATATATATATATGTGCATGTATGTGTGTACACATAGGTATATATATATATATATATATATATATATATATATATATATATATATATATAAAAGGAAAACGTTTACCTTAAACCACTAACCTAGTTATAAAAGAGATCCTTTGTTCGATAAAATGCATGCCCATTGGCTGATAGGAAGGGGCGTGGTGGATACTAGAAAGCTGATTGGCTAACTAAAAATCCTCAACATATATAAAAACAAGAAACAACCACAGAATTCACGCATAGGCCGACAAATCCTATAGTGGATGAAACGCAGAATATTCAGTGTAGCTTAATCGGCATATATATTTTATAAATTACTAACTAGCTCTACCTACGTATTGAGCACTTTTGAAGTAAATACTTAAAGTTTACGCATAAATCTATACTTTCGTATATTAAATTTATGTGAGTAAATGAAGTATTATATATATATATATAAGTGCAAAACTTTGTTGACCTTCAAAGACTTGCATTTTTTTCTTTTTTGTAACTTTTGTTTATTTCACCCTGGATTTCTTCATTACAGCTGTTTCGTTAAAAGGATGGCAATTTTATAATTTTATGTGTCCATAAAAATTTCCAGTCCTCACCAACTCGTCAGATGTTGTTTCCATTTGATGTTACCAACAAAAGGTTGATTTTGAACATGATAAACCTGATGTTTGGAGAAAAAGAAATTCCATCTCCATGTTACTACATGTGAGCCATCTTGGGTGTCATGCTAAAAATATATATACATGTATGTGTGTGTGTATATATATATATATATATATATATATATATATATATATATATATAAACATGCAGTAACCTCAGTTCCATGCAATAGCCTGATGAATTCTCATGAGGATAAAATGCAGAAAATTCTGTGTAGCTTAATTGCCCTAAATATTTTCAAAATGTACTACCTAGCTCTACTTATGTATTGCACACTGTACTGAAAACAAGTAAAATTCTGTGTAGATACATAAAATAACATGTGTATGGATATATGTATCTGCATGTATATAAGTATGTATGTATAGAATCGATCCTCCAGACCGCCAAGTGTGGATACTAAGATTTCAAGCTTCTCAGTTTAAGTAGGTCAATTAGCTGAGCATTGGTTACTAAATTGAATAGCAATAAAAATATTAGCATTTTTATTGCTTCCTTGATTTGTGGTACAAGGATGAGCGCCCCTTTTATTGGAGCTGGAATTTCCCACATTTAAAGCCTCATGTATATGCACTCCTGAGCAAAAAAAAAAAATGGGCCAAACAAATTTTATACATTTTATTGCACTAAAAGCTGTATAGAACAATTGAACAAGGAAACTTAAACAAGACTAATAACACAGAACAAGACATTTACTTTGATAAATGCTTAGTATGGAATTGCATTCCCTTTTGATTTTTTTTAAAAAGATCAATCCTTTTAGACATGCTCTCAACCAAAGTGAAAGACCATGAGGAGGAGCTGCTATTCCATTCGCTTTGCACAGTTTGTCATTGTTCGAAAAAGTTCTCCCAGCTAATGCGCGAGATATTATGGACCAAATATTTTCGATTTGGTTTAATTCGAGGCTTTAACCTGGTCAAAACATCAAATCAATTGAATTACCATGAAACCATTTTTGTGACTTTAGCCGTGTGTGCAGGGGCATTATCATGTTGAAAAATAATGTTCTGGGATATTCCCAGCTTCTGCATACTTGGTAACAGTCCTGTTTTCTAATATTCGAATGTATTCCTTCGCCTTGATTGACTTCTCATGTCTTTTAAGTTCCATAACTCCTGCTGCAGTAAAAGTTCCTCATACCATTATCCCTCCATTCCTGGGTTTAACTGTTTTTATGCAATTTGGCAAAAATCTTTCTCCAGTTCTTTGAATACACCGTTCGAGAGCATCACTAACAAGACAAAATCTTGATTAATCTGACCAGAAAACATTTGTGAACCAGTCTGTATCTTTCTTGCCATAACAAAAGAAAAATCTTTTTCTATCATTGATGTTCTTAGATAAAAATGGTTTCTTTGCACACCTTTTAGAAGAAAATCACATTTCTTTCATTCGTCCAGATATTGTATATCTAGAAAAAGAATTTCCAGCCCCTGTTTTGAATTCTTTACTATAGTCAACATAAGTTTTCTTTCAATCCTTCAAAACACTTAATTTAAGCCAGTGGTCGTCCTTCAAATTGGATGCTCTAGGGCGACCAGATCCAGATTTCCTTTTTACCGACCGTTCGACTTCGAACCTTTGACCAATTCTCTTCACTGCAGAGAGATGTTTTCACATTTTCTTTTCTTAAAATATAAAAAATCTGCTTGTAAGTCATTTTGGACTGCCTTAATCCTGCAATTTGTTTTTTTATATCCTTGCCAAGATGCAGTTTTACCATTTTTAGGATTCATATTTTTTTCACTTATTATATGCTATAATAATAATGATCTGCAAAATAGAAATTTTCAGTTAAAATTAACAAAAATTCATGGAAAAATATTGAAAAATCGATTTCTTCTTTCTTTCGCTCTTGGCCCATATTTTTGCTCATGAGTGTATGTGGGGAGGCAACCAAATCAAGAGAGATGTTGTTCTAATGAAACATTGCTTCAAATGTTATGAATTGCTGGGTGCAGTCGAGTAACAGCTTAAGTGTTGACAGTTAAAGTTGATGGCTTCTAGGCTAAGTTAAATCATCTGTTGTATGAGCAGAGAATAATTAGTGACTGTAGCTTTTCATTTTATCCTTTTCTCTCTATATACCTCTCGGGTTTTATCACCATGAAAGAGAATTTAGCACTTGGGCATTTTTGCTCATACAAGTGTTGGCAAATTGGGCATGCTGACTGGAGAGATTGTTCTTTCGAACATTGTCTAATGGTTATCTCTATTGTGTATCTCAAGTGGTCAGCTTCTGGGTGGCCGAATGGTGACCACTAACAAAGTCCAGAATCTAAAATTTCCAGTCAGGATTAAAGATATTCCAGGAGATGGGAAGTGGAGGCATGCAGTGGTGGGACAAGACAGTGTTTGTTGTGTAAAGTTGGACTTCATTTTGCAAGTCTGCTCTTCAACCTGATAAAACCAGTTTGTTTTTAAACTTGGGTTTGTTTTTTGTTTAGAAAGAATTCCCTTACTGCAACATTGAATCCAGCAGCGACTTTTGAATAGAATTGCTTCTTTTTTTTTTTTTTTAGTCATCACCACATTATCAAGGCCAAGAGGCCACTCAAGGATAAGGGTTACAGAGTGTGCAGTAGAAGTTGGAAAATATAGTAATCATTAGTAATGAAAATTCGGTAAATTTGTTAACTTATATGGAACGGCTCATCAAGAACTTATTTACGTTAGACTTGAACACAACCATATTGTAGTCAGCCGGAAAGCAGGAAAACAGAAGACAATTCCATAGGCGTGCAGTTCTAAGAAAGAAGCTTTGTTCATGAAATCTACGTTTAGGTTTAGGCACAGATAAAAAGTGGGGGGGAATTATTCATAGTGTTTTCAGGTAGACAAGTGTTTCTTGTGAAAGTTTGGCGAGGGGGAACCATAGACTGAAGCTCAGTCGAACACCTTCCATGAAAATAACGATACATCAGAGACAAGCTCGCAACATCTCTTCTGTGAGAAAGAGGTTGCAGGGAAGAGAAAAGGACATCTCCTACGAGGCTACAAAGTCTATTTTGAACTCTATCAAGGCAGGACAAGTCCTTTCTAGCAGCTCCTGCCTAGATGTGGCAACAGTATTCCATCCTTGGACGTACCTGGCTCTTATATAGATAGAGAATTGCATCAGTAGTGAGATATCTACTGGATCGATAGAAAGATCCCCCCGTTTTTCCAGTGTCCCTGGCAACAGATTTTATGTACGTGTTCTATTTAAGATCAGGAGTAATTGTCAAGCCCCGAAGCTTGTCAAAACTGGAGGCCTCCTGAAGACGAGACCCATTCATTTCAATTGATGCCAGATATGGATCAGAATGTTGATGTAAATAAAGAAGCTTGGTTTTAGGTGCAAGTAACCAGCCACCTCTTTCCCCATTGTACCACATGCTCAAGATCTGAGGAGAGAGAATCAGAACTTGGTCGTTTACTGTCTTAGATGTGCTACCATAGATGGTAGTGTCATCATCATAAATGTCTACAAATGATGTAAGGATGGGATTTGGAAGATCATTAATGTAGATCAGGAAAAGAGTTGGGCCCAGGATGAACCCTTGAGGGACACCAGCATTAATACTGTGAGCTTCTGATTTTTACCCCCCAACTAGTACTCTTATGAACCTATCAGAAAGAAATGATTTAATAATTGAGAAGACATTTCCAGCTATACCATAGCTAGAGATCTTGTGAAGTAAACCTTTATGCCATACCCTATCAAAGGCCTTAGATATGTCAAGAGCAATTGCTCTAGAAAGGTTGCCTCCATCGAGAGATTTGCTAATCCTATGAGATATAACTGTAAGCACATCTGCTATAGATCTAGCAGAACGGAAACCATATTGAGTGTTACTAAAAAGGTTATTTTTGTTGAGATGGTTGATTACTTCTGTATTAACAGATTCCAGCAACTTACTCATGACGCACAGGAGACTTATTGGCCTGTACTGAGAGGGAGATGAGCGATTACCTGAATTCTTAAATACAGGGCATACTGATGAGATTTTCCAGGGTGATGGGAAGCTATTCTCCTTAAGACAACGTTTAAACAGTTTTGTAAGTATGGGTGCTAGTTCTGGTTGAAGTTTTTTGAGTACTATAATTGGAATGCCGTCAGGGCCAGTTGCTTTACTGGAATCAAGGTTTTTGATTAGCTTGGCAACATCACATACAGATATGTGTATATCACATAGCATGTTTTCTGATACAGGAGGAAATATTGGGGGTTGGCGGCCTTGGTCGCAAAGGGTAGAATTAGCTGCAAAGTTCTTGGCAAAGAGTTTGGCTTTATCTGATGCTGACGAGATTACCTCAGGTCCATTGATGATAGTTGGGATAGAGCACACGCTTCTGTTCAGGATTCTGTTTGCTATTTGCCAAAACTGGTGGGAACCAAGCTGCTGCTCAGCTACTTTGGACTTAACGTATTGAGCATACAACTCTCTTGTGTTCTTTATTACTTTCTTACAATGGTTGCTGGCAGTCCTGAAAGTGGCTTTAGTTTCCATACATCTATTACGTTGGAAGCAGTGGAAAAAGTGATTTCTGTGCGCAATGGCAGCAGCACATTCTGGAGAGAACTATGGCTGGTTGTTAGGTTTTTACTGGAACTTTTTTGAGGGTATGAAACGGTCTATACCTACAATTAACCATTCCGTCAGGTCTGATACTATAGAGGACACATCCTTTTTAAACATGGGATGTAGAGGTAGATCCGATATAAATGTACGGAAGCTATCCCAGTCAGCCTTAGTGTATCGATATACTGTACGATGGAGAGGTACGTCTGAGGACTTATTACATTTCATTTTTATCTTAATTGATACAACAGAGTAGTCGGAAGATCCAAGAGGAGACAGAACAGAAACTGAACATAGTTCAGGGCAAGTTGTGAGAAAAAGGTCTAGTAGACTCGCATACTGGCCGTCATTGTCGGGCACACGGGTGGGTTCATGAACAATCTGAGTGAGGTCATAAGCAATGGAGAAATCATGACAGAACCTCCCCTCATCATCGATCTTGTTTGAGTGGGTCAACCATTCGACATTGTGAACATTGAAGTCTCCACGTACGTGAATGTTAGCTGAAGGATAAGCAGATAGGACTTGGTCAATTTTCTCATATATGCTTTTAAAGATAGTAACTCCGCTGTTGTGGGGGCGATAGAGAGTAAATATAAATGCAATAGTATGAGCTAATGCAACCCGGAAGCACATATAGGGTAAGTTAGGATCTTCTCTGGAGATGTCCCTACCACATGGAAAGCCATCTTTAATATAGGCACATATTCCATGCCTATGGCGATCTTGGGGATAAAATTTAGAAGTTAAGTTAGAGTAACCTTTAATTGCGAACTCTTCTAGGGAAATGGTCTGTCCAATGCCAGTTTCGCTTAAAAATAAAAGGTCTGGTTTAGTCTCCTGTAATTGTGTTTCAACCTCTGGAAGGTTAGAACGTAGACCCCTGATGTTGGAGAAGGAGACATGGTAGATTTACTTCTCAAATGTTTTTGCTTCTGTAGATATACCTCCTACTCCTACCTACTGAATGAATTTGCGAAAACAGTGTTATGAATTCATTCTTTTATTGTAAACCAAAAAAGTCTGTTTCTTATCATTTCAGTCCAAAATGTCCCCACGTGGCGTGTCATCGATGTCTGTTGCAGGTCTCTCAAGATAGATGCTCTCAACATGTCAGCTCATGTTCTCGCGTGAAGACGTGATAACTGTGAATCAAAGCAGAGGAGCAACTTTGCTTTTATAGGAAAGATAGTTATTCCCCTTTTGAGCATGTTATCGTTTTAACACAAAGAACTTAATTGTCGATATTCATGAGTTAATAAAACGTGAAAGTAATTAAATAGATTTCAAACTAAATAATTAGATGTTGTAAGTTTTAAACACAATTAAGTGGCCAAATGGAATTTCCATCCAAGAAATAGAAAAAACTTCCTTGTCAGTATAAAATAGATTTTAAGTGACCAGGTGGATGATTTAATTAACAGAAAATGTAATCTAAAGAGAGGAAATAAAAACTGTTGTAGATACTGTTCATGCCGTAAAAGTTTGTTTTGTTTTTTTCTTTGGCTTCGGCGTGTAATGTTATTTTTTTTCTTTGGCGTAAAAAGAAATGTGAAAAGCGATAGAGGAAATATAAACTGGTGTAGATATTAACGCCGTATAATGTAAGAAAATGAATGCAGTAATTTAATCAGAGGACAAAAGTAGGTATCATTGGCAATGCCATATTTGAATGATACATGAGCATTTGTTTAGCATGTGAATACTGTTAATCCAGAATAAAGGAATAGTCAGAACTTAGTCAATCAGGATGAGCGGAATTAGTCTGGGGAGATTCTTGTTTTTGAATCAAAAAAAGGGAAAGATTGTTATGCCTATAAATTTATGACCCAGTTACGAAGGGTGCAAGCACAATATATGTATAATGTGTATATTTCCTCCCGGTGTTAATTGGGGGTAGTAGAGGACTTGTTATTTAGAGGGAAAAATAGGAACTACTTCTTCTAAAGATGGTGCTATTGTGATGGTGCTCCTAGGATGAAATGTAGGATTTATTGTAATAACTTTAGAATGACATTTTTGACACATTGAGTTATGTAAGATGGTGGTTAATAGTATAGACATAATAAATTTGTATGTGGCATCTGTTCTTGCAAACCTACTGTACTTTGGTTCCAAGGGGAATTTCTGCAATCAAAATATTATGTATTGGGATGAAAGATGCTGCTGTGGAATTTCCACAGGTCCAACTAGTACTAATAATTATAGGAACACTAGGAATAGTTCCAAAAACTTGAAAAATTGACTTCTGTCAATGCTGTGTTCGTCAGTTAACGGTAGCTCATCTCAATCTCCCTCAAACCATAACCTGCGTTCAACTGTGCCAAACTGGAAACTAAACTTGACTATTGCAAACTGAAAACTGTCCTTAAACTGTCGCAAAACTCACTGCCACTCCTAAAACGGTCTGTAAACTAACTCCCACCTTGATTAACAATCCTATTTCAATTTCTTTTGTGTTTCCTTGGTGAACCACTTTCTCCCCTCTCTCCAGTCTTTCTACTAACTTTATTTCCTATACTTTTGTTCTTTTGATAAACTTATTTGCTCTGTTTTGTTTTGTTTTTTTTTTTTTTGTTTGTTTTTTTTCTAGATACTTTGAGGGGGGGGCGGTCGTCAATAGTATCACACATGTTCGTGAGTTGATAAAAAAAAAAAAATTGTATACGCAACTACAGGTGACCAGCTGAATAATTAGGCTTTGCCAGTTAAGGATACAGTTGTTAATTGGTTTAAATATAATCCTTTAGAGAAATCAGATTTATAATTGTCTAAAACCCCTGATTTAATCACTTGAAATTGACCAACTGAAAAATCGGTGAAACTTAATGGAACGGTTTGGTTAGGCGTAAAAGGATAGAAATTAATTGATACTTGAATTTGACCAAAGCGAAATACAGATTTTAAGTGGATTGCTGGATTAATTGGTTTGGGGGACGTGGAATAAGAAAATAAAAATAAAAATTATCGATTAAGGCAAAACAAACACTGAAGTTAACTACTTGAAATTAAAGTTGACTCTGCTGAGAAGCCAGCCAAAGTTAATTTAACAATGTTAAACTTAATTAATGCTTTGGGTTTACTTACTTAAGCCTTGAGCCCCTGGTGGGACATAGGGCATCCACAACTGCCCGCTAACGTCCACGTCCTGGGCGATTTGCTCTAACTCCCTCCAGGAGTAGCTGGTCAGCTTAGCGTCTGCCTCCAGGTTTTTTCTCCAGGTGTGTTTTGATTGGCCTCTTTTCCTCTTTCCCTGAGGGTTCCAGGTCAGGGCTTGGCGTGTGATATTCGTTTGTTGTTTCCTCAGGGTGTGTTCGGTTCATCTCCTTCTTCTGATCTCTTCTGCTGGTACTTGGTTAGTTCTCTCCCAGAGATCTGCATTACTGATGGGAGTTGGCTTGGGAGTGTGGTAAACCAGCAGGGAGGAACAGATACAGATGTTAAGACCCGTATCGGAAAAGCAAGAGCATCTTTCATAGCCCTCAAGAACATCTGGTGATCCAACCTCATCACTTCTCGCTTTGGGTTTAACCAGAGAAAAATAAACATTTCATTCTACTGTCGCACCTGGTCAGCATCCATTTAAGATGCAACAAATTCTCTAGGTTAAACTGGCTCAACTGCTGTAGGATGGATTCTGAAGCAAGCACTCCCACTAAGTACTGTTGCAGTTTAGACCAGCATCAACTCTGTAACTGTCATTTGTTAATTCCTCTATAAAATAGATATAAGGGAGGAATAGGACTGATACTAAGGCTTTTTTTTTTTTTTTTTTTTTTTGTAAGATTTATGCTTTTTGTTGATCTGTAACTCTACTGGTATTTTCAGTTAGGTCAGGGAATCATGTAGCCTTGTTAGAAGTAGCTTGAGATAACATTAATTTTATTTCATCATTCCATTTTTCAAACTCTTTCAATTTTTTTTTTTTTTTTGTATAGGTGTAAAGTAAAACATGTGCTACATTAGTTCAGCTGCAACATAGTGCGGCTATATGCAAATGAATGCAAAATGACATCACCAGTAAATCAAAAAAGACCTTAATAAAGGAGAGAGGATGGCCACAGGAAAGATGTGGATAACATTCGAGATCAAGTGTAAAGTGTGAATGATGCTCGAAGACAATTAGATGGGTGACGTCACAGCCATAACAATGAGGAAATAAATGTTGTTACAAAGAAAAAGCGAGTTGAAGTTCTTTTTTATTTTTTGTCTACTTTGCGACTGAGGCTACGTGTGTTGGTTCCCGAACAATGTTACACAACATTAGGTGATATGATGGGTGTATGTATGCTTGGTGCTGAAATCCAACACAAGGCATTTCAGTTGAATAGCTTTTTACACCTATATGATAATATTATTTTAAGAAATATATGTTCGTTTTGTGAATTTAGGTTGGGCTAAAGTGCTTTGATTTGGGAATAAATACAGAATTTAAAAATATTTTTAGATTTTTCCCTCTCTAATCTTCACAGAAAATATAAAAGAAAATTAAGCTACTGATAGTAAGCCTATTTAGGGGTTTGCATGGGTTTTTCAACCCTTTAGGTAAGGGGTTGCAAGTGTCAAAAGGTTGGGAACCGCTGAGTTAGATCAACTTTGCCTTGCCTGGGTCAGCTCGCTTAATAATAGGATGTTGTCTCTCTCTGAATAGCCATCAACTAGAATACATTTAGTGACCCAAGTTCTTTCAGATTGCTAAATACGAAGTGCAAGTTGTAGTAGGCAAGGTCATTCTGCTGCTACTTCGTTTATTAACATTGTCTCGTTTAATTTCAGGAGATTCTGGTCCGGCTACTATGAGGGGAAACTTACCCTTTACATGTACCCTATCTTTTAAAAAGAAACACTCATCACACCCATGGGACACTTTTCACTCTGACGTGAGTACCAATTTTTTTTTAATTTATTTTTTAATATAATTCCTGCATACGCACAGGAGTTGCACAATTAGAGTATTTTACATTTACTGATGTATTTCAGCATCAAGCGTTTTTATCTAGGAACAAAGTGTAGTATCTGTTCTGCTGGAGCATTCAGTCTATTCTGTTCTCAGTCAATGAAGAACTCCTTCCGGACTGAGATAATTAAAAAAAAAAATTTTTTTTGCTTGTTTTTCCTTCCAGTCCATAGTGTCCTTGGGGGGGGGGCTGGATTTCCCCATATTGAAAACCGACCTTGTGTCTAACTCTGTCCTTGTGGGGAGGCAAGTAAATAAGAGCAGACATATGCGTACACTCCACATGTATCCACATGCACACGCCCTCTTGACAACCCCTCAGCAGTGAGGATGGTCATCATGTCCTGAGTGTGTGTGGAGGTGGCCAACAAGGCCGATCTTGGCTTTGGACTGCCTTTCAGAGTGCGGGCAGGTAGTCTCATTTCCATTTGGAGGGTTGGCTTGCAAGCATTCTTCTCTCTTCCTCCCTTTTTCTTCTCGAAGTTCACACATCGGTTGGCCTCAAAGTTGGCTGTGCCTTTAGTGATGGTCTGCCGCCAGGTTTGTCTGTCCATGGCTTTGGTCTCCCATGTTATTGTTGATGCCACATTTCTTTAGGTTTGCTTTCAGAAGATCTTTATATCATTTCTCCTGGCTTCTTTGAATGTAGAAGAGTTGTTTCGGCAGCCAGGAACCTGACATCCTGACAACGTGCCCCAACCACCTTAGCTGGTTTCTAATGATGATACCTTCGATGCTGGTGGTGTTGGCCTCGTGTAGGACACTGAAGTTGGTGCCATAATCCTCTCAAGAGATGTTCAGAATGCTCCGCAGGCAGCCTTAATGGAACTTGTTGAAAATGCATGCACACTACGCATACGTACACATATATGTACACTCCACATATATCCACACGCATACATGCTATACATACTCTGATTACACAAGTTCCATATTAGAGCTGCGGATTCAGAGCACAAAACCTCAGATTCCTTTATTTTTGACACTTAAGACTGTGGCCCCTCTTTAGAGGCCGGAGTCTTAAGTGATTATGATCTACAAATTTGAGCCTATCATAGGCCAGGAAATCTCTGTGCTGTATTCTGGGTGATTTGGCACTAACTATAGTTCTGTGTTATGATGCTATGGACTGTCCTCACCCCAGAGCCAAGATTGCAAATTTAAAAGTTCGAAATATTGAGTTACACAGCCAAATGTGTGTACATTGTTTTTATCACCTTTCTTCAAATAAACTCGTTCAAATCGAGAGTAGAAAGTGAATCTTTGGTTTACTTTCGGCAGCCTCGTAACTTTCACTTTTGGCCCAGGAGACAGCAATTCTTCTCCCTTTGTCAAAAACATCAGGAATGACATTAAAACTTAAAAACTTGCATCTTTGTTTTTTTATGATGTTAGATGTCTATATAAGTATGTTCGTGTATAGAATTCAATATTAATTTAATCAACTGAGCATTATGAATTTTGGAACACTATTGCTAGATGTAAAGGGTTATGATGTGGGCTATATTTTGTTTAAGTTTTATACAAATGATACAAAGATGGGAGGGGAAACTCTTTGTAGGCATTCAGACACCAACGATTTCGCATTAGACACTAGTAAATATTTCAGAAATTTCAGTTTATCGGAAATAAACAGGTTTTATAGTGACATAATATGGGCACAACCTCCGATTTGAAAATTGAAATATATCAGATTGGCATTGAATTTGAACTATAAATCATTAGGCACCTTTTTTCCAACCCTAAACAAGGCATATTGCTCCTTGGATGCAAGAGGCTACTATTTGGGATAATGTCTAGCAGGGGACTGAGGAAAGTTGAGATGTCTGTTGACATTACATTTAAACTTTTGCATGTTGGTATAGTCAGGGAAACCGGGTGGGAATTCCAAAGTCTAGTATTCCGAGGGGGGGAAAAAACTATTACAAGGTTTTTTTCAGCATCTAGCGACCTCAACAGATCAAGGGATTTTTGCTAATTGTCAGATTAAGCATGTGTATGTACATCAAGGGGGCATGAGTGCTGTATGTTCATCAAAGCACATTCCATTAAAGTACTTGTAAAACAGGCACAAGGATGCAACATTGCAGTGATGCGGCAGGGGTTGGAGCTTGGTTGATAGTGCGGGACCTACTAGACTTAAGACTTGTTTGATCTCTTAAAAGTGAAGATTAATGGCAGATGCCCAGATGTGGCAACTACATGTGGCTTTGCAAAGATATAAGATGCGCTCTGGTATGAGTAATTTTTTCACACGGTAGAGGGAGCCTACCTTCTTTGCAGCAGCCTTGTCAATGTCCTCAAGTATTCGTTCCAATTCATGTTATCTGTGAATGTTAGGCCAAGGAGTTTAAAAGATATGCTCTCAGGTCGGGTGTTATTTGCCATGGCAATCATTTGTTGAAAAGGCATAATTGATGTAAAGGAAATTAATTTTACCTGCCCTGAGACAGGTACTTTAGTTATATCTAAATGAATAAATGCAAAATATTTTCCCTCTATCCCAACTATATTAACATCAAAACCTGTTGTACTTATTCAATTCTATCATACAGTATTTCAAAATGTTATGATGTATCTATAGTAATCTGCAAACATCTATAATCAGTTTTGAGTCCTAATTTGAATATCTATTTCATAAACAGCTTCTAGTAAATTAATATGCATTTTTAATTTGTATTTTTTTGTATGCTTTAATTTTGGTGATAAAACTTCTGTTATTGGATCCTGATAACAGATACTACACTATGAATTATTTATTTGCAGAATATTACACTTTTGATATTTGAAGAGGGGAGACAGTGGTTAAGTGATTAACGCAAAAGTTGAAAACCTGGGTGTGCCAAATTCAAATCCAGATAAACTGGAGGTATTCGACCATCACTGCCTATGCCACATCCTCTGCGTCCGCTGGCAACAGATTGTCTCCAACAGTACAATTTGCACTCCTTTCAGAATGCATTCCATTTTAAAAAAATCTATCTTTACTTTACACTTTGCTGGTCCAGCCACACTCTTTGACTACACCCAGGTGACTTAGACTGTAAAGTTATCGATCCAGCCCCACCACCAGATTGGAAGAAATGTTGCGGTGGTCAACTCAAAATTTGGCTCCGGATAATGAAGCAGGATGCTGAATTGATTCTTTGCCTCCACCTTTTACAGGGTTTGTTGTCGGAACTGCGAATGACTTCCACTCATAATGGAAGCAACCTTGAATCACCGTGTCTGGTCAGCCAGTATTGGGGACATGGTGAACTTGTTGGAAAGAGCCGGTCTAACTGACCCAGTATGAATGCCACAATCATGACTAAATCCAGATTGTTCCACAATTTCAATTTTTTTTTTTTTTTTTTTTTTTTTAAACAAACGAGGGAAAAAAATATTTTGTGCACAAATGACAGAAAGAAAAAAAAATTGGAATTATTTACGTTATGGATCCAAATTTGAAAAATTTTATGAAACCAGCGAGAATTTTTAAAGACTCAAAACAGTTTAATTGAAACTTTGGCACAAACAATTAATCGAAACACCAAAATCAATTTCTTTGAACACCATAGCAAGCACAATAACAGATTTTTTGTTCAATCCGGATTCAAAACAAACTTTTACTGCTTGGTATGGACGGTCGAAGGATACGTTTCAACACAAGTTTGCATGAATGACACATGGAGAGTACTTTACTACTTCACAAGCTGGCGCAGCAGAACATGAAAGATATTCAAACTTCATCCTTCATAAAAAAAAAATTTCACATTTGATATGATAGCACAGTTATCGGACATTTTTGGTGAATCAGCATCTTTATTTAATATTTTGGTGAGTCAGCATCATTATTTAATATTCGTTACAATTGTTTGAAATTAAAGAAAAATGCTACAGACAATTTTTGTCAAATATGCTGAAATAATGCCAAAGTATGCCGATGTGCAGACTTCGGCATAAGGCTAAATGACAGACTGAAGACACATCAGTATCCACTACCCGTACCAAAACATCTGTTCTCAAAACTCAACAATTGAACTTTTTTTTTTGCAAAACTGGGACTTGGCAGATGCATATCAACAAATGGAAATTGATGAAGATTCCAAAAACCTTTAAAAAAAAAAAAAAAAATTTCAGGTGTATGCTGTTTCTGATGAATCAACCCTGATTCTTGATCTTTTCAATATTCTCCTAAAGTCAATTTCCAATTCTTTTCATGTTACAGCAGATGCTGAAGTACATTTTAAGAACATACTTAAGGCAAAGTTCAATGCTTTTTTTCAAGGTTTTGAATGTTGTTCTGAAGTTAAAGTGACTTTAAAACTGAAGGCAGATGCAAAGCTAGTCTTCAGACCAAAGTGTCCAGTACCATACGCATTTTTAGCTATAGTAGAAAAAGAATTGGATCGTCTACAAGAAGGAGTAATCCAACCTACAAGTTACTCATCCTGGGCAGCACCTATTGTCATTGTGAAGAAGGCTAACGGCAAAGTATGCCTATGTGCAGATTTCAGCACAAGACTAAATGACAAACTGGAGACACATCAGTATCTACTACCCGTACCGGAAGATCTGTTCTCAAAACTTAATCGTGGAACTTGTTTTGCAAAACTTGACCTCACAGATGCATATCAAGTGGAAATCGATGAAGATACCAAAAATCTTCTCACTATTAACACCCACAATTTAACCGCCTTCCATTTGGGGTCAAGTCAGCTCCAGCGATATTCCAACAAACTATGAATACAATGTTCATAAGATCACCAGGAGTTTCCACCTACACTTATATTATCGTTACAGGCACATCCCAAGAGGAACCTCTGCATCATCTTACTTCCATGCTAGATCAAATTCAACAATATGGATTTCACTGAAGACCAGACACATGCAAATTCTTCCAAACTTCTGTGAAATACCTTGGATTCATATTTGACAAAAATGGGCGAAAATCTGACTCGGATAATATTCAGACAATAAAGCACATGGCAGCTCCTAAGGATGTTGCAACACTACGATCCTTTCTGAGCCTTGTAAGTCATTATGGTTCTTTCTTACCCGAACTGCACAAGTCATGGGGGCCTCTGAATAATCTTTTACAAAAAGATACCAAATGGAACTGGTCAAGTGCATGCAAAGAATCATTTGAGAAAATCAAAACCCTTAGTTCTGATTTATTGCTGACACGCTACAATCGATCATTAGACATTACTGTTTTGACAGATATTTAAGATTATGGAGTCGGAGCAGTAATATCACATTTTTCCTGGGGGAAGCGAAGAAGCCATTGCACACGCATCAAAGCCGTTGATACCTACTGAACAAAAGTATAGCCAAATTAAGAAAGAAACTCTAGCAATTATCTACGCTGTAAAGAAATTTCACAAAATGCTATGTAGCTGGCATTTTACTCTGATCACAGACCACAAGCCCTTAAGTATTTTTGGTTCCAAGAAAGGAATTCCAGTTTATACAGCAAACCGTTTATAAAGATGGCAACTATGCTTTTAGATAACGACTTTTCTATAAAGTACCAACCAGGCAGTAAAATTGGCCAAGCATTATCCAGATTCATATCTTCTCATCAAAAAGTAGTGGAAGAAACATCACTGCTATATCTGTGGAACCTCAAGTTGTCTCTGCACTTGTTTCCATAGTGAGATCGCTACCTGTCACTTCAGAGGTGGTCCAGGAGGCTACAGAAAGTTCGACATTTTTATCTCACACACTGGTCAAAAACATGCACTGACCAGCAACTTCAACCATTTTTCAGAGATTTTCTTCATCTGAGATCAATGGAACATTTTGTTTTGGAGAACGTGTTGTTGTCCCATTCAAACTCCAGAACAGAGTTCCCAAGCAATTCCACTATGGACATCAAGGAATTAATCAAATGAAAGCCTTGGCACATGGCTATGTGTATTGGCCAAAGACGGACAGGCAATTAGAGGAACTTGTAAAAAGTTGTACCAAATGTCAACTGGTTGCGAAGTCTCCTCTGAAAACAACATTGCCTGCATAGCCTACCCCAGAAATGCCTTAGTTACGACTACACATGGACTTCGCAGGATCAATTAATGGACAACATTACTTAATACTGGTTGATGCTCACAGTAAGTGGCCAGAAGTTTTCCAGATGAACCATGCAGCATCAAATGAAATTGAAAAGAAACTACAAGAAATTTTCAGCAGGTTGGGCATTCCTGAAATTTTAGTTTTTGATAATAGTACTGCATTTACCTCAGCACAATCTAATTTCTGTAAACAAAACAGTATTCAGCATTTCAGATCTCCACTATCCCATCCACAATCAAATGGCCAAGCTGAACGCTTTGTTTACACATTTAAGAGAGCACTGAAACTTCAGTGCTCTCTTAAATGTGTAAACAAAGCGTTCAGCTTGGCCATTTGATAAGGGGGGAAAAAATACTCGAGATCATAGAAATATTTCTAAGTAGCTAAAGAACTACCCCAAATCTAAATTGCCCAAATAGAAATTCTCTTGCTGAAGCACTGATGAATAGAAAAATGTTTACCAATGGATTCTATTCAGCCATCATCAAATAAAAATAATCTTCCCAAGAAAAACAGTATGATGGAAAACCAATTCAATCATCATCATGGAGCAAGGTCACGTAAATTCCTACCAGGACAACCTGTATCGACTACCGCAATGGTAAAGAAAAATGGGCACATAGTCACGTAGTACGTCGTTCTGGTAATGTAATCTATGATGTAGATGTACAATCATCTATTTGGGTCAGAAATGTAAATCAACTTTGTCACTCTTATCTTCCAAAGGGACAATCAAATAACATAATCATTCCATTAAATATTTTACTGGACACGAATTACTTCAGGGTTCAAGCAAAATACAGTAAACAAAACAAGTCTAAGAAGAAAGGTCCCAACC
The DNA here is from genome assembly GCF_053919585.1 of Euprymna scolopes. Lineage (NCBI taxonomy): Eukaryota > Metazoa > Mollusca > Cephalopoda > Sepiida > Sepiolidae > Euprymna > Euprymna scolopes. Next base: position 42,874,742 of record NC_136526.1, on the reverse strand, counting down.
CGAAGGATACAACGAAGGTGTAAACCAACTTCAACTCTACAAATAAACTCCCATCAAACATCCTACAAGCATCATATTTCAAAGAGGTGTTATAACGATAAAAGGAGGAATAACTCTAAAGAAAGTAAGAGTTATCACCCCTTTGTAGATCTTTGAAAAGACTAGAGAGGTCCACAGGGAACTGAGAACAATATAGCGGCTTCGCTTGACGCTAAATATCATATTTTTTCTGCTGTCAATAAATTCTGTTTAAATTAGGAGTTGGTTTACTTGTTATCAGAATATCCAATCATCCTTACATCCCATTCTCTGAACACAACAATTACAAAATTCGAAAATTGGGAAAGAAGTTGCAATTACCTTTAATTTTTTCTTTTATTACGCCATGTTTGAATTTTTGAATTTTTGTAATCATGCTCGTATGCATTTTATTTATTTATTTTTTTTTTTTTTAATGAATTGACAGATGTTTTTCCTTCTAAGGAGTTAAGGGCAGAATAGATTCATTGATTGATATAATAATTAAATGAATGATTTTATGCTATGAAACAGATGCTGTCACGAATTGTGCATGTCAATGTACTTAAAGGAATAAATTGTAAGATGGTCAACTTCTTGAAATTCTGAATATAAACTTTTGTCATTTATTTATCATATATTTATACTAGCAGGGCGCCCAGCATTGCCCGGCCGTAAAATATGCTTAGATATGGCATTTTGATTAATGCAGATTCTGTATTTATTATATTATATTGGACCCAATATATAGGAATGATTTAAAGTATAAAAAAAAAAAAAAAAATGTGCTCCACCATCGAGAATCGAGACCGAAACGTTTAGCTTACAATTTATTTTTTCCTCTGCTATTAATGACTGAGCTATGAAGACAGGTTTGCTGCAAGGCTAAAAATTAAAACATGAACCAATAGGTACTACATTATGCATGCATATTCGTAATGCCAGCGTTCGACCATCAGCTGATAAATTAAATTTTTTTTGTTAAATTTTCACACGTTTGTACCGATTTCCCTGGCTAAAATCCAAATATAGTTTCGCATGCGTTAAAAATACCTTATATATGAAGTTTCATGTCTGTAGACCAAAAACTCTAGGAGGAGTTTGGTAGGTAAGATTTTTAAACAAAAATATATATCTATGCATAAATATATATGGAAAGAGTTTTGTGTTTACTATAAACTATATACGCAAATATTACACAAGTATAAATCATGTAGAATATCTGCATGAATATAATTACACGTAATAGTTAACTAAAGATTATCATCCCATAAGATAACCGAAAAAACTAATAGGGAATTAATTAAAATGAATGTTTAAAAGATTATGCAAATTAGCTAGATCTTTTGCAGATGAATGCAATTGCACAACCCATATATAACAAAGTTGTATTTTCTTTTAAAATAAATAGAAAAAAGTTTTTAATATGAATATCAATACACACAAAAAAAAACATTTTTAGGTAGATAGATATAGCTCTCTATTGATTTCCTTTATCAGGGGCAGATAACTCTTACTCAGAAGCGCATATTTGCTAATAGTTATATATAAGTATGCTTTTTATTTTCTTGATTTTAATGCCACGCACTTAATTCTATTTCAATGTTTTACTGATTTATTTGGTACATTTTTGTTTTCTTTATTTATTTATTTTTTTTTCTGTATTTGGACGTTTAATTTATTTTATTTTCTTGTTTCACTTTTAAGCAAATGTATTTTGTTGCATTGGCAATTGAGGGAGTTGGATGGAAGATTACCTCATAGGTAAGTCCCCACTCCCCTTGTTAAAGTGTTTATATATTTTTTGTTTTTCTTTTCCTTTTTCTTTCTCGTATGATTATACTCCAGGAAAAATATTCTTGTATTATTTGCCCAAAAAAGGGGAATGTTCTCAACATACACCCTTCTCTCAGATATGTGTAGCTGAGCAAAAAATGGCTGGATCATAATTGAACTGCTACAATTGAGTGAAGCCAATGGCAGAGAACATGCTCATACAAGCAGTAAAAAAAGTTGATATGCTCAGCCCTGCCCACTGTTATCAAAGTCGAATTAATGAGAAATATATTAAATTGATCTATGTACATTAAACTAGAATACCCTTTCAATAATAGATTAAAATCAAAACGATACTAAGCCATATGTTTAGAATCCTTATTCCAGTTTTTTTTATCAAAATCCATTATATGATTTTAATTCAGGAAATCTCTGAAATGTAAGGCTTAAGTTTAATTGGAGTCTAATGACTATAGATTAGATTTGATGCAAATCTGAAATATTTGGATGTTCAAATCTTAGGTTGTATCTACTTAAAAACCTTTGATGAAAACAAGAGGGTACTTGTTTCCATAAAAGTTTTAGGTCCCTAAGAATTCATAATTGGTTAATGGATTTAATTAAGATTTAACTCATGAACAATTTAGAAATAATATCCCCCATTGCATTTTGATTGATAATTTTATTGGTTTTATTTATTTTTTGTGAATTTACTTTCAACTAGATCCAAAAGTATGAAACCGTGGAATGTAGTTAAATCCCCCCCCACCACCACCACTTTCTCTCCTTGCCAAACATGATGACTTTTACAGCTGAAGGTAGGAGGTTACACCGGCATCTAATGACTATGGATTTAATTTAATGCGAATCTGAAATATTTGGATGTTCAAATTTGAGGTTGTCTGCATTGTGCCTACTTGAAAACCCTTGACGATAACAAGAGGATGCTTGTTTTCATAAAACAGGGTTCGTAAAGGCTTGAAAAGTCCATGAAATTTGTCTTTTGTCCTGGAATGGCCTTATTTCTATTATTACTTAGAAATGTCTTTGAGAATATGGAGTAGGTCTTGAAAATTGTATTCTTTATGTCCAGTAAAAGTTTGTGTCAAAATACTAAAGATAAAATCGAAAAAAATAATGTTAAAATATTTTTTCTGTCGTAATAAAAATATCATTAAAATATCTTTTAAATACAGGGTTGGACGATAAAATTGTCACCCTAGACAAGACGGCATGATTCCATTTCCATTTAATGCAAAACGGTTTTCTTTTTATTGTTGCAAACCATTTACTAGTTGGCCAGTTTTGTACAAATCCCAAAAGCAATATAAGCCTTCTATCATATTTCAACGAGCGAGATCAAAGATGCATTGCTGTACAACTCATGCTCTCTACCGATCCAAGTTATGACAACAGGACCATTGCCAGCACCCTCAAAATGCAAATCTGGACGGTTCAATGCTTGAGGGACATGCCCAGGGTGATGAAAACAGTTTCTGGCGACGGTTTTGGTCTTTGGTGTGGTTTCAAGTGAGGGCCACATCATGCCACCTCACACCTTCGAAATTGGCTTGAAAGTCAACACCAAAGTGTACCTGGATATGCTGAAGAATGTGGTGATCGCCTGGTGCAATCAGGTGGCCACTGGCAGACCTTGGGTGTGGCAGCAGGACTTGGCACCAGTCCACAAGTTTAAAGAGACCCAAGGAGTGCTATGATTTCATACCCTTCTCTCACTGGTCCCTCCCCTCCTCCAACCTCAACCCACTGGACTTCATTTGGTCATACATCAAGAACATCACCAACATAACCTCCTACAACACCAAAGCCAGCCTGACCGCTGCCATCTGCCGAGCTCCCGTCAGTGCTCGTGGAAAGGCATGCTCCCAGTTCCAAACCCATATCGATGCAGTGATTGAAGCTGAAGGCAGCTACATTAAATAGATGTCATTTCTACTACATAATCAAGTTACCTGAATTGATTTGTTCAATAAAAGTTTTAAAATAAAGCTATAGTGTTTTCTTTAGGGCGACAAATTGATTGTTCCACCTTGTATTGAAATTAAAATCGAAATAAATTGTTCTAAAATTGCATAGTATTATTGTGGAGTTGCATCCCTTTATCACAAAATACCTCAGGTAGTTTTGTGATAAAGATTCAAATCTGTCTATTTTTATTTTCTTTTATAATTTTTTTGGAAGGAGGCACAAGGAGGAAGGAGTAGTTGCAGCCACTATAAATAGAATTACCCCCCCCACCCCACCCCAACCTTGTCTAAAAAAAAAAAAATAATATTTTCCTTGTGTGGACAGGACTCTCCAATAGTTTTTTTTTGTATTAAAATATATTTTTAGGAAAACATTTTAAAACTTTAACAAAATACACATGGATTTCCTGTAAAATGTAATCAAAATATATATATTTTAACTAACTCTTGTCGGTAACTTGTGAAATTTTCTGTTTGTAATAGCTAAAAAAAGGTTTAAAAACAAAACGACTCTAAAGAAACCATTCATACCTTTGAATAATTTCTTTGTTTTTGCTGCGGGTATATGTTTTAAATTTTTTTTGTAATTTTTATTTATTTTTTTTATTTTTTTATTTTTTTTCTTAGGTTTACAATGACCATCTGCTTAAAAACCAGAGAATCAAAAGATTTCGACATTTGTGGCTGCCCAAGTCACTTGATACGGACTACCAAATGATGACTTCAGATCAGTATTCTAAAACGATACAACGTGAACCCACAACAAGTACACAGTCTATCCCATCAGTGACACAACACTCGACTGCCGATACTCCATGTAAACAAACTGATGTTGTTGATAAACCCCTCTCGTCACGGGTACCAATACCGGAGACAACAAATAGTTTTGAGAGCTCTAATGCACATTTAGACCCCAAAGTAGCCACAACAGATTCGCCTTCATCATGTAACCTTGACCCTCGCGAGACGGCTGCTACTGACTTAAAGTCGAAGATTCAGCTACCGAGTGAAGACTTTCTCTTGTACAATGACAATTTGGATGAAGAAATGTCATGTGATCTTGACAGCAGCCTGGAAGGGAAGCTACTGATAGATGAGAGCTCAAGTGATGAGGAATCTGGCACGAAAGATGACGAAATATTAAACCGCGAGGCGTTACCAGATTCTCAACCTGATAAACCAACTTCTTCCATTCCAACCGCAGAGAAAAGATCAAACCAAGGTCTAAATAGAATAAATGGTGCTTCCGAGGCGCAATCATATTTCCATAGCCAGGAACTCCGAAACAATGCGGTGAGTGCAATCAGTTCAACCAACACGGAAAAGAAGAAAGAAGAAGTGGACAAATGTAAAGAAAATGATCTTAACAAAAGGGATAGCTCCTACAGCAGGAGTCTCGATGTCGCAAGCAACGACAGCTGGTCAACAAATACGAAAATTAGTAAAACGGAAGAATTCTTCGCAGACAAGGATATCAGTAAAACGGATTTTAAGGAGAAAAATCCAAAGATAGATTCCGGGAAAACTTTCAATGAAAGTGACAAGACGATTTTGAAAGAAACCAAAACTAACTTATCCGATACGATAAATCAAACTGCTGAAACATCTCCAAAGGAAGTTTTGAACAAACACGATTCTAAAGATCTGATTTCCGAACAAATATGCGCAAAAGAACATTCCACTCAAAGCATACAAAAACCCAGCAATAAAGAACTTACCACCAGTAAGACTGTGCCGCGTACCGTTTCCCCAGACTCGACAACATATGCTGGTGAAGAATCCTGCAGATTATCTTTCGTACTAATTGAAGACTATTTCCTTTGTCTCAGCTGTTCTAAGCTTTTTAAAAAGGAGTGCTTCTTCAAGCAACATGTTTGGCGCCATTTCCATATATCTAGCATGCAATTGCTGTGCAAGTCTTGTTTGTCCAACAAAGATTCCTCGCAGTGCCCTGCTGTCAAGGAAATCTTCACCATGCTTCATAATTCTTGCTCCAAAGACGTCTCTTCTCTTCATCTAGAATTATTACTCAACACAGCACCAGCCAAAGACAAAGATGCTGTCGTCGCCAACCAAACGGTTAATGATTCTAACGATTTGCCAAAGGATCTCCATGTACCGCCAGAGAGCAGACATTCTATACCGATGATGTCACCTCTAAAAGATCAATCCCAAAATGTCGAATGTCTGATATTTTGCATTTTATCGCAGCTTTTTGTATGCTTGAAGTGTAACAAGCGCATGGATACCACAAAACTTCCGCAACATGTCTACGATCACCTCCATGCGTTGAATCTTCCCAAACACAGCCGTTGTGTCAATGAAAAAGAATGCAATATAATGGATAGAATCATTCCGCCTATGATGTCGAGCATCAACATCGACAAAGACGACTTCTACATCCTGAAAATATCATGGAAGTGGACCGTTCAAAGAGATCTCCGATATCGAGTGCAACTTGTTCGGCACTATCCTAATAATGAAGCGTCTGGCGATAACCATGCAATCACTCCTTCCAGGCAAGAGTTACAGCTAGTAAAATCTTGGAATTTTCTTATTCCAAATACAACCAAAACAAATAGTTGCGTGAACGCAAACAACAACGATATTGAAATTGTTGGATCGAAACAATTAACCGATGACAATGTTGCCGTGGATAGTGTTCCAGGTTATAAAGAGACTCCGTCGTTGGTGCTGACGAAACAAGGTTATAAGAAGATAACATTTGTGATACGACTTGGCAGGTATATTTGTAAGGCATGTCGAAAGATCTACGCAAACCTTAATCTACTGAATGCGCATATAATGTGGCATTTTCATTCACATGAAAAGATTTGCTCCCTCGACCATTATGACGGTTTGCCGCTGAAGGGGAAGGAATGCCCCATCCTGTCAAACATCGAAAGCTGCATCCGCAAGCTGGACAAAGAAACGAAGATGCTTAATGTCTACTGGAAAACTGATACGAATGGGAAAACATATTTCCACATGCAGATCGTTTTGCCAAAGGAGAATCCTGTGATTGATTTGAGCAATCAAGAATCGGATGATGAGTATCAAGCGACACCAAATCAAGATGGAAAAAATATCTCGAAAGGGGATGCGGTGATTGTGATCGATGACAGTTCTGTAGATGCCAATTCTGATCAAACCGAGAAAGTGTCCTTGTTTAGAAAATCTAAAGAAAATGAAGATGAACATCAAAAACAGATCAAGACTAACCGCTTGACAGAAAGAGAAATTCCGAAATTGGAAATTCCAAAATTGGAAATTCCAAAATCAGAATTTACAAATTCCGAAATTCCAAAATTAGAAATTCAAGAAAATCAATTTACTGACGAGAAACTTGTAAAAAAATGTTTTGAAAACCTCAGTGTTGCCAATGTCCAAAACGAAGGTGGGTTTTACGTTTGTGGTTTTTCCAATTGTAGATTCTCCTCCATAGAATCCGAACAATTCTTTGAGCATCTTAAGACGTGCCATTGCCACGAGGAAAGGTTTCTGTGCATCCATTGCCACCATTGTGCATCGAGTGTAGAACTTCTGATGAAACACTTTGATGGCCACACAAACCAAACCCTCTTTCTGCTGTACCAATGCGCGGCATGTGAATATGCGACCAATATGTTGTTACAATTCGAGAAACATCTACGCTCTAATCATGCCAAAAGCAACAGTTTCCTGTGTCGGTACTGCAAGCAAGGTTTTTCCTCCATGGAACTACTCATCCAACACTTGAATAAAAATTTGCTCAAGTTCATCAAATGCCCCTCTTGCGATGCACGAGACACCTATCGCCGACGCATGCTCAGACATATCGCCGCACGTCACCCAAACACCCCACGCAAGATTGTCGTCTCCAGTCAGATAATCTGCAAGACGATATCTCAAAATAAACTGCTCAGTAAGGAAATACTTGCACAAGACGCGAACGCAATGCTGCAGACATCTAAAATCGGTTTCGATGAACAGCAGGAAGGCAATGATGCGAGCAAACGAGCAACAGTGATAAAATCTAACGAGTCGGCTAGCAGGGAGGCAAAATCGGCCAACAATTATTCGCCGATCAATCACTTGAACCATCTGATCAGCAACATAAACTCGATACCAACGCTGGGTGTTCATGGCGGGTCGACATACAGCCAAGATGACGAGATGGATACTAGTTCTATGAAAAACGTGTCCTCTTCTATGCTCAATAATTCAATTATCGATGACACTGTGAGTAGGATTGCCGCTGCCAAGTGTAACAGTGATGCTGGGGAGATACAAATGAACACATCGCAAAAGAAGCAGTCTATCTTAGTTGAGTTGCTGTCGCACGTTGATGAAAAGACACAGGAAGGTAACGACATTTTGTCAAAATTGTACGCTAGTGTCCAGCGAAGAGACTCTTTTGAAGCAAAAGATGTTGATAAGGATGAAGGAAGCCAAGTCGCGAAAGAAGATCGTATGATGAAGGAGAACTACAAACTGCACTCTGAGGTAAAGGTCATGCTGACACGTACAAACTGGCCCAATGAAATGAGCGACATAAAGAATGTGTCATCTGACCAGTCGTTAGGTTCCGGGAAAGAAAGAAACGTCTTCCAGCTGTTCGGCGGAATGGAAAGAAACGCTAATGTCCACAGGTCGCAGTCCCCTAGTTTTGAGGCACCAGTTCTGATTGCAGAAAGTGAATCCATATTGGATAAGAACAATTCAACGTTTGAAGACGTAAATAGAGATGATGGTGCGACAGATTCTCCTTGCACCGAGGAGAGTTCTGATGAGAAAATTCAAGCTCCTTCTCAGCTGCACGAAATCAGTCTTGGGGGTTCATTGTTAGACGTACACTTGCAGAAATGTTACACCTTTAGCAACCAACCATCTCAATCGAAGCAGCTGAGCTGCATCATTTGCCACCACGTATCCAAGACCCTTTATCGGATGCACTTGCATTTACTCTGCGATCATTTTAAGTGGCCGCTGTGGGAATGCCAAGACTGTGGCCTACGAGTTTATTCCCATTCCAAAATCACAACACACTGCTGGCGGATCCACAGAAACCAGTCGCCACGAATAAAGTCTCTTCAGTTGCCAATCATAGAACTTGACAATAACAATGAGTTTGTAGCCGTCAATACTCAAGAAGAATTTGTGGGCTCTTTAAAGGCTCCCCTACTGACAGAAGCCATGAAAAAGAAACCCGCCGCCGCTTCAGTGCCTTCAAAACTAAAAAAGAACAAATCTACAACCGATATCACTGTACCACCAACGGAGGATCCTCAACCGCTACCTAAAAGTTCCAGGAAGAGATCGAAATCCACAAGTTCGGATAAGTCGGATACTAAAAAGAAAAAAAGTTCTAGTAATGTGATGTTGGAGGACACAAGCAACGTGATGGAATCTGCATCGATGGCGCTTTCTGCTTCAGTTGTCGACAAAACTGATGAGCAGCCTCCGGAAAAGAAATCCGAGACTTCAACTGACGTTGACCGAAAGGAGAAGAAATGCTCCATGTGTGGTTTCACCTGCAGTTTAAAGACGGAGGTGTTATTTCTCCAACACATGATTTTAGAACATATGAAGGAATACAAACACCAAATCAGTGATCGAGAGATCAAATTAGTCGAAGAGGCGATCACAGGGAACTCGCTCGAAGGTTTTTCCTGTCCATTTTGCTATTACAGTACAGATCAAAGGGTCGACTGCAAAATACACATTTGGCGCACCCATGCACGATTAAAACTTTTAAAATGTACTCGATGCAAATTTGTTACCTGGTTTGAACACCACTTGAAAGATCACGTGGCCAAGAGGCACGGTAATAAAGAGGAAGGTGAACCAAGCAAGAATAACGACACTCCTGGTGACAGTGCTGGCAAATCCGACACTAATCAAACTTTGTTAACATCATTGAAAGCTTTGTCGACATTAAAATCCATCATTCAGAAAAGGAAAAATCAAGCGACAAGTTTAGAGCCAGTGAAACCGTCGCTGTGCAGCTCTTGTGAGAACGTTACGTTGTTAGAGTTGCGTGATCAGCTCAAGAAACAGCAGCTCAAGCTGTTGAACGGTAACATTAAGAGTGAAAAAACAGAAAGCGTCACTCAGAAGCCTCTTTCAAATGTAAAATCTTCAAGTTCCCATTCCCAGGCCCATAAGAAAGATGAAAGCAAAAAAAAATTGAATCCATCTACTGATTCTACAGAACTGTCTTCGAAGACCAAAAAGCTGAAGACGTCTTCGGTGTCCGTTCCACCCTCAACTTCAAACAAAAGCGACAGCAAAAGCAGCAGCAGCAAGGAAAAAAGCTCCGCCAAAAAAATTGTTCCTGCAAAGTTAAAAGGCGTTTTGCCGAGACCTCCTTTTCCTTTAGAAAAAAAATCAGCGTCTAAATCGTCCAAAAAAAATACAAGTTCGTCCAAAAAGGAATCCGCGTCTGGATCAAAGAGTACCGAATCGAAACGAACAGCTTCAAGTCATCTGTATGTCGAAACTAAATGCTCAAAGACAGGAAAAAAACTGTACAAATGTCCGGTATGCTTGGCGACAAAGAAAAGCATATCCGATATTGAATACCATTGGAAAAAGTACCAAAATGCAATTTATCGTTGTTCGCAGTGCAGTTTCAAAAGACATCAGAGGTAAGAATTTTATTAACGGTACTTTTTATGATTTCTTATTTCCTATACAAGAAAGATTATGCGTGAAGACTTTTTTTTGTAAATTTGTACTGTTAAGACTTATGTTTTCATCTTGAATTACTTTTTTACTTTGTTAAGACTTATGTTTTTTTTTTACTTTGTTAAGACTTATGTTTTTTTTTAAGACTTATGTTTTTTTTTAAGACTTATGTTTTTTTTTAAGACTTATGTTTTTTTAAGACTTATGTTTTTTTTAAGACTTATGTTTTTTTTAAGACTTATGTTTTTTTTTAAGACTTATGTTTTTTTTTAAGACTTATGTTTTTTTTTAAGACTTATGTTTTTTTTTAAGACTTATGTTTTTTTTAAGACTTATGTTTTTTTTTTACTTTGTTAAGACTTATGTTTTCATCTTGAATGCTCTTTTCACAAAGTTTCAGTCGATATAACCTGCGACTTTCTTCAGGTGTATCTTGTCAAACTCCGGCTGATAGAACAAGAACATGCAACCCCTGTGGATTAAATAAAGGGTTCTGTTCGAAATTCCATGTAGAGTCCTGGCATTGGCAGACATATTCCCCAGCTTTATCAGACAGGTTTCCCGGCTTGGGTAAGCAGTTGGAGTTCAGCAAGATGCTACACCTGGAGAAGGTCGAAGGTTACATCAACCAAAACATTACGAAAATAAAACTCAAGATGAGAAACATAGTTTGAATAATCCAAATAATATGAATAATAAATCTTCATTTCTTTACTTTACAATATCCGAAAATAAAGTACAGAGTTGTCTGAAAGCCTTGTTAGCTAAAAGAACAATTATATTACTTATCTGGCACAGGTTATATTCATTCAGTTGACGATACGTCGTAGACAGTCTTGAAGAGTCCTGGCCATTTTTGGGTAAGGAATGACCTTGCATCTGTCGGGCTGGGTGTGGTTTTAAGTAGTCCTAGGAGGTCCACCTTCTCAGGTTGTTGCCTTCCATTTTTCGGGTAGATTAAGTTTATTGCTTACTGGCTGAGGCACTCTAACCAGAGAATGGCGATGGAGCTTCCCAGACAATTTTTAAAAAGCCAGAGTGCTTTGTTAGGTGTTGAATTTACTCTTCTCACTTTCTGACCTTGTGTTGCATCTTTGTGTGGTCGGTAGGAAGGATAAATACCTATTTACCTGACTAATCACCTTAGGCACCCTTACTGGGGAGTACTGACAGGCATTTTTTTTGCACTTAGTGTGCTGGGTTTTCAAAATGTGAGTTTTAAAACCAGGCTTAGATCTACTGATCTCAGAGGAAGATTAAATGTGAGCAATATAGGAAGATGTGTGCAGAAGAGTAGACTTAGATAGTATGGCCACATTGAAGGAATGAACAAGAATTCTTGGGTTAGTAGATGTAGACCAGTTGAGGTGGCAGGTTTAGGAAAATATGGGAGAAAGTGATAAAAATTGAACTACAGGAAAGTGGGATGAATAAAATCTGACCAGGGATAGATTACTTTGGAAGTATCCTGTACCTCTACAAGGCCACCATTCACCCATGTATGGAGTATTGTTGTCACATTTGGGTTGGTGCATCTTTCACTCTTGGACAGGGTTCAAAAGAGTTGCCAACCTGATAGGTCGTGAACTGTCATCCAAGCTTCAACCTCTATCCCATCGACGAAATGTTGAATCCCTCTGCCAATTCTACAAGTATTTTAATAGAGGATGCTCTGATGAACTACGAGCTCTTGTACCCCCTCAACATAAATACACCAGACAAACCCGACAAGCAGCAAAATCCCACCTTTACACAGGGACCCGCAGATGTAAGAAGGCCTTCTACTCTAACAGTTTCTTCTCCAGAACTGCTAGACTCTGGAACTCCCTTTCAGGTTCCTTTTTTTTTCGACTGTACTGATATACAGAAGTTCAAGTGTAATGTGAACAGATATCTCGCTGCTCAACTCCCTGCATAGTATCCCTGCAATTATGTTCCCGATAGTAGCCCCCTACATCAAAATGGCAATGTGCCTTGTTTGGGGTGAAAATGGGGGGGGGGTAATTTCTTAAAGCCGTCCAACACATGCCAGCATGTGAAATGTATATTATGGTAACCCGACATTCTTGATGGATGAAGGTGAAGGTGAACAAACTAAGTATTAGACGTCGAAACAGTTGGGGGTGGTAACTCTGAAAAGGTTGGGGAGCCCAAGAGCAGAAGTCGGAAATCATATGACTTTCACCCAGATGAGCAGTTTGCTCTCTCTCAGCCCATGGGCATGGATGAGAACAGATGCAGAATGCAGGTGGAACAGGCGGCTAAAAGTCAGCCTGGCTAAATATGTAAATAGTATCTCTCCCTCCAATTTATTCCTTCTAGATCTCTTTCATATACTTTCAGTTTTCGTTCTTTGTTCTGTTCAAATAAAACTTTAAAAAAAAAAAAGACAAACCAATGTCCACAAGATTTTCTAACAGCCGAGTTTACAATATGAATTCATAACAGGTTCTTTACTTGCTTCTATTGTACTAGTGCTCTTATTTTATTTTACTGGGTTCTTTAAAGTGAACTAGCAGAGCTACCTGGCCTTGCCTGGAGCAAAAATGTAACATATTTCCATTAAAACTTTTATCTCTTTATACCTTTCTCTCTTTCTCTTTCCTGCTTGATTTTCTCCCTCCCTCTTTTCATCCCCCTCCTCTTGTATTTCTGTCCAGCCTATTCCTCTCTCTGGACACAAGCAAACTTTTATGAAACGTGTCGGCATAAAGGAATTAACTTTTTGATAAAAAAAAAAAAAATCAGTTATGCCCCTTTTATTAGTAGATAATCTGGCCAGAAAATCCCCCCACCCCATCCCCAATATCTGACACGATCTACTCCAGTTTCGGATCCGAGAATGAATGATCTTTTCTAAATTTTAGATATTCATCCGGGCCAATGCCAATAAAGAACGTTACCAACTTTTTGTTGTCTTTGGTTTTAGCCGGACATACAAACATACAACTGGCCTTTATGTAATAGATGTGTTTTGTATTTCTACACTACTTGTTCCTCTTTTTTTTTTTTTAATATACATATAACAAGAGTTTTAGATCACCCTGTTATTTAAAAAAGTTGAAATATCGAGTTACACAGCCAAATGTGTGTACATTGTTTTTATTTTTTTTCACCTTCAAATAATAGACTCATACAAAAGGAAATTAGAAAATGGACTTTGGATTCACTTTCAGTAGACTTGTAACTCTCCCTTATTTTCTTCTTTACCCCTCACATTCCATGAGCGATGTTTCTGACAAAGGGTGAAAATTGCTGTTTTCTAAGTCAGAATCTATTCCATCTAACACTTATTGTTGGCAAGTTTTTTTTACCTTAAAGTAGTATTTTTTATGCTCCTTATGTCAAGAGGTTTCATGCCTCGTCTGGAGCGATTTTCATTTTAAAAAAAATATGAAGCAACTCCTAGTTTTGTAAGATTTTCAAAGTTTGTCATCAATAGTAATTAATTTGCTAAATCGGTATTTGATTTTTTACAAGCCAATTATTTTTTCCCCCATAGACTGTTTAATACAAAAATGTACATCAGCATCGGTTATGTTTCTTTTAAATAGCACTTATTCCAATTTGGAACAATTTTTCAATAAACTATCGCCTCTTCAACTGCTATTTCAAATCCTGAGATTCTTTTAAACTCTAACCCACCACCATCATAATCATGGATGAGGTGATCTTACGGCGAGGAAGAAGAAAAAGAAAAAGATTATAAAAAAATGAAAAACATGACCTGTAGAAAGACATAAATAGACGTGTTACACACATGGGCTGAAAACGATAGGAAAAGACATGTCCTAAACATGGCCGGACAAAGATTACCACGTGTTCGACACGTCAGAATCTTGTTAAGCACATTGGAGTACGAGAAGACTTTTGAATAAGAAACAAAGGCATTATGCTGGAAATTACCTGTAAATAAATGTCTGTTGTTTCACTGGATATAAAAAAAGTTGAATTCTTTCTTTCTTTCTTTCTTTCTTTCTTTCTTTGCAAGTGTCTGCATACAACATATGGGTCCCGAGTGTTGACATATGATGACACTATTTAGAAAGGAGGTGCTACGTTACAAAATCCAAAGATTTTATATCAGTCAAATAATTTCTTACGCACATTCATGTCGGGTTTTTCTTGGTCTACCACACTTAGTGCCTGACATATCTAAGCATGCTATAGAGTTGATGATATTATAGAAGTGACTTGCTGTACGTGACAAAACCATCTGAGACACCGAGCATGTAAGTCATTTGAAATCGGCCAAATATCAAGTTTCTGATGAAGCACAGTTTAAGAGATGCCTTCTTCGGGTTTGTTGCCGCACATTCAGGACACGGTCATTACACTGAAGCCATTACAGATCAGAATTCGCCTATGTAGTGTAGTGTCTGTCCTGATGCTACACTTGACCTTTTCTGTCCTCGGTCAGTGGAGGAGAAATCCTTCATAACTGAGACAATTTTTATTTTTGTTCCTATCCAGAGTGTCCCTTTTGGAGAGCTGGATTTTCCCCACATTAAAAACTGACCTTGTGAAGAAGCAAGTAACTAGGAAGTAATGTTTTTGTTTTTAAATGTTATGGATTTGATTTTTATATTTTTTTGTTTTATCAATTTAAGTGTTTGTTTGAATTTATGTAATGAATATGTTCATGAAAGTATGAAAATAAACTTATTGAAATCAAAATAACAAATGAAATTTATTACCACACTAGCAGAAAGACCCAGCCTATAAAATCAATTGTAGATTCTTTAATAAGACAGGGGCATCTCCAAAATGAATGTTTCTGCTAAGAGCACAATTGAAACTTTACTTTTACATTTTAAACTTTAATTCAAGGCATTATTTAAAGATAATCATATAAAATCAACAGAACGTTCTCTACAATGCAATGTGGATTAAGTCACTGCGCGGAAGCATGTGAAGCTTCCTCATGGTACACCGCAGCTGGTGGGGGGTCATCAACTAAAATAAGCAATTAATTGACTTGATTGAAAAATGGGCAATTTCATCAATTCCAATGATAATAAAAGTATAGGAGGGGTGAACATTTGTTGATCCTCACTCAATCCCGGACAACATCGGGTCTCCCTGCTAGTGTGTATGTATGTATATATACTGTTGTCCAACTGAATTGAATGCCTTTGTTTTTTTTTTTTATTTTCAGCGATCAAGTTCTACAGCATATAAAAAGAGAACATCAAAATAAAGGAAATGTCCGAAGCTTTCAGCTCGGAGACAGCCAAACTGAAAAATCCAAAGCTGAAAAATGATTTGTGTGAATGCGTCTCCGTCCAGTTACGGTGTTTTGCTGAAGTGGTCAACACATTATACCTCGTTCTACTATCAAATCCGGCTTCTTGTTGAATTATTCATCTTGACCCTTGACCATTTGGCAAACTATTTAATGATTCCCTTGAAAAACAAAAAGACAAAAAATTATTCATGGCTCCCTATCATCATTTAAGCTCTTACCTCAACATTAAAGTCCAAGCAAAAACTCATTATTTTTTTATTTTATTTTATTTTTTTTTTATTTAGCTCAAATTCTAAATTTTGAGAAATTCATAATTCTGGAGATGTTTCTTAAGAAATATATATATATATTCAAGGTTAATTGAAGAGAACCACAACAGGGTGCTCAGTTAAGAAAATATCAGAATAAGAGTGTGTGAGATATCATTTTCGGGGAGACGGATATAAACAGATGCTGAAGAGTCTAACATAGGCAACCAGATATTGGTCCCCTTTGTTTTTGTTTTTTTTATTCTAAACCGATGGGACCAATGTTTTTCTGGTTTTCTGTAACATTGGAAAATTTAAATTTTGTAATATCAAAAGTAGATTAGAAATGACAACATTTCTTGTTCGAGACAAAGGATACACGTAAAAATTTCCTTCTAAAAATTACCTTCTCCCCCCCCCCCAATTTTATAAAGTTTTCGATTTATGTGCTGACTAGCAAAATTACAGCCATTCACTTACTATTTTACCAACTATTCTTCCTCTGAAGAGAAGAGCCATTCTTTGAAACTCTAGAGTTAGGAAATTTTCATGTGTATCCTTGTATCGAATAATAAATGTTGTAATTTCGAATCTACTTTGCATTGACGTTATAATTTGTTTAACTTTCCAATTTATATTTATGCTCTATGCCATATATTGAGCGTTTTCATCTGGTTAGGATTATCCTATAAATATTAATTTTAATATTGACATTTATTATTCTCTTTCAGTTTTCGGAATCATTCAGTTTATAAACTTTAATTTCTGTGAGATATACATATATACACACTAACTCACATATATATACACACACACAGGGTGTCCACAAAGTCTGGCTACATTATGTAGCCAGACTTTGTGGAAGCATCCTGTTGATTATGTAGCCAAACTTTGTCAGCACCATATATATATATATATATATATATATATATATATATATATATATATATGCATACATACAACTCGTGTGTGTGTGTGTGTATATATATATATATATATATATAACACATGCGTGTATATAAATGAAAAAAAGTCTATATTCCAAATTGCAAGATGTTCATCTTACCGTTTCTTTCAGCATGTTAAAATGTTCAAGGTGTGTATGTGTGTGTGCATGTATATATATATATATATATATATATATATATATATATACACACACACACACACAATAAAATATAATGTTAAATTCCAAGTTAATGGTGGCTTTTTATGATATTCAGTGTTACTGAACCCATGGCAGAATTATGCTTGAAACTAGTCTATTCAAATAATGTTAATATAAACTAGACAGTTACTTTGGTGGCAATAGCCTGTCAGTAAGTTTAGAAATTCAGCTGGAATTATCCCAGTTGCTGGTGTTTTTTTTTTGTTTTTTTTTTCCTGCTTCTTAAATTATGTCATGGTCCGTGATATGGTTATTATATAGTAGAAATAAAGTAGTTTGCCCGTTTTTGTTTTTTTTTATCAAATTCAGTTAAGTCAAGCATTTTTACTCTAATTGAAAAGGATTCGAAATATAAAGTAGATTGACAAAACGATTTACAATGAATATAAACTTTGCGAATTTGAATTTAGATATCATTGGAGTAAGATTTATACTTTTCCAATTATTTTGTCAATCCATAGAAATTTTTTTTTTTTTATAATATGATGATATATATATATATATAGTCCATAGAAAATTTTTTTTATAGTATGAATGCTTATAATTTATTTTTATTTGCACATTATTATCCTCATCTTTTTTTAGTTTCACGTTTCGGACAACTATTGCTATGGCATTTGTCAGGTTGGTAACCACGATGGGATAGGAATGCTGAATCTTTTAACTGTATCTTTAGTAATTACTGCCTTCCATAGTTGTTGTCTCACCACGTTTTGGCCAACTGATCCACTGGCTGGCTTTGAGTAAGATTGAAACCATTATTTTCAGGCAATACTCACTTGGAACTGTATGTATGTTTCTCAAGGTAGTGGTTTCAATCCTACCCAAAGCCAGTCAGAGAATTAGTTGGCCAAAACGTGTTGAGACAACAACTATGGAAGGCAGTAATTACTGAAGATAGAGTTGAAGATTCAGCATCCGTTGCAGTTAACAACTCGAATAAGGCCAGAGGAATAGTTGGTCAAAACAGTCAAACAACAACTATAAAAGATTGCAAATAAAAATAAAAATGTGCAAATTACTCATCTCGAAAGAATTCCAATAATTAATATATACAGGGTGGGCCAAAATAAGGGTCCTATCTTTAAATTTGAATAACTTCCACAAAATAAAAGTTAAACTCACCAAACGTTATGTGTGTGTAAACTGACCCTTCCGAGATTTTTTTGAAATAAACAAAACAAATTTTGGCCGAGAAACACTTCTTAAAACTTACATGAATTTATGAATTTAAAAAAATAGGACCCTTATTTTGGCCCACCCTGTATATATATATATATATATATATACTAGCAAAAGTACCCGCCGTTGACCGAGTTCAAAAACAGCCTACAGAAAATGGACTCTGATTTATGAAAGTATGATAGGTTATGAAAAGGAAGGGTTGTAAAGAGATAGCTTCGAATTTGGGAGTATCAAAACCAAAGCAAAATATGATGAAAGTAAAAATAAAATAGATAAACCCCATAATTTATTATACCATACCTGTTCACACTGAAACACTTATCACAATATTCTGTGGATCTATATTAAAAAAACCTTGTTAAACTTTGTGACATATTTTCATTCTATGGAGGTCAGGTGCGAACGAACACACCATAATTTTATTACACCATATTTCTTCAAACTGAAGCATAATTATCAAAGTATACTTACAGAGATATGAAAAGTCTTTATTAAAGTTTGTTCCTTTCCATTCTATGGAGGCCAGGCCTGAACGCGGACCCCACAATTTTATATCATTTCTATTTAAGTTAAAACATACTTATCAAAGTATTCTTATGTACATCTATATCAAAAACACTTATAAACGTTTTTTTTTTTTTTTTTCTTTTTAATTTTTTTTTTCCATACTTTGTGGACCAGGCGCGAACGCAGACCCCACAATTTTAATGAACCACCGTTCTGCTAGATCAAACATACCCATTCCTGTCTCGATACATCTATCATTGTCTGTAATCAGTTTTTTAAAATAGGCAACCATATAGGAGCCTATTCGTGACCAGACACCACACACACACACACACACACACACACATTCAGCTTTATATTATAGATGTACACACACACAATGTTTTAATTCAGGCAAATGTTATTAAATGTTTTTTTGTTTGATGAGGGTTTCTTTTGATTTTTCAATTTTCAAAATAGTCCATTTAATACTATGAACAAATTGGTGTACACTCCAAAAAAAAAAAATTTTTTTTTTTTCAATGTAAAAGAAAAAGAAAAAAAAATTTTTTTTTTTTTGTCAATGTAAAAGAAAAAAAGTTTTTTTTTCTTTTTACATTTTTTTTTCTTTTTACATTTTTTTTTTTTTTACATTGAAAAAAAAAAAGAAGAAAAAAAATGGAACACGAAATCCAACAACTTATATGCACCAGTTTGACCAAAATACTAAATGGATAATTTAAAAAATGAAAAGAAATAAGAGAAAGGATCCTCAACCAAAATAACTGTTTTTTAATATATATATATATATATATATATATATATATATATAATGAATGAATGACAAAAGTCTATATTCCAAATTTCATGATGTTAAGCATCTTAAATTTATTCCTTTAATTCAGTTGACATTTACAATTCTTGACAGTATCTGTTTCATAGCATAAAATCAATCACTTAAAACTTTGGAATATAGGCTTTTGTCATTCATTCATTATATTGCTCTGTAATTATATTGAGCTTCTTAAATAAGGATTGGTATATATATAATAAGGAAGTAAAGTATATTTCCACAGAAATATGTGTGTGTACGTATGTTGAATAATATAGACGTTTTATGGTAATTAGTTCTGTTGACCATTATTTCCAAAATTCATTAAGGAGGAAATATCATACTCCAAAAATCATCTAAATTAAGTAGTTTTTATTTTTATTAAGAAAGTCATATTTTGTGACTAAGGGAACAAGCGACAATATTGCATTGCCATCTTGAAAACAAGGGAGATAACTCCAAATAAAAATTTACGAAACTTTAGAAAGCCATTTTTAAGATGAGAACATTAGAAAAAATTACATTTGCTTGAAAATAATTTTCTTTATGAAAATAGAATTACTTCATGAGTGACATGATTTTTGGAGTATGATATTTTCTTGTCACAAGTATGTACATCATACAGATTTTAAAAAGAATTTGGTGGTTTAATATAAGGGTAATTCTGGGCAAACACCACCACCTCTTGTTTTAGTCCCTCCCTTACTTTTTCTACTATTTTTTAGCTACCCCATTATCACCATGACAACTCAACAACTTTGGCAGACCTATCCCTTAATTTAATTGTCCAAAATAATTTTATTTTTTATCTTTAATTAACAACAAGCAATGGGGCACTGTTTCGCTGTGGATGCTAACCAGCTGTTTCCTAATCTCTACTTCTTAGCTTCCTTCGTTATTTTTGGAAACAGCGGCAGTCATGATTATCCATTCGTTGGTGAACTCTCTAACTCGGAATCTCATCAAGAAAACAACTCTGGTTTTCTTAGTTGTTGCATTTCCATGTAAATGCACTTTCTTCAGTTTTTTTTTTTGTTTTTCCTTTCTTCTCAGAATCTCTCTCTCTCTCTCTCTCTCTATGGCACAATTTTACAAATACGGCACAATTTGTTTATCTCTTTCTGTCCTGACGCAATTTCCACAAACAGTGTGATATTAAATTCTATGAATTTGTTGAAAACTGAAGAAACAAAGAATGTTCCAGACAACATAACTTTGAGAAAATATTTGCAGGTCTAGAGTTTAACTTGATTACAAAATATATATATATATATACACACACATCTCTTTCATGATGTATGAACTTGTTATTTAATCAAAAATTTCCTTATATTCCGTGAATTTTTCATACTATTTCATCCTGAGTGTTATTTTCACATTTCGGACGATATAAACGCTGACCTTGTTTGCATGTATCTTGTTAAAAAAACAATTCCAGAGTCGAAGATACACCTGAAGAAGGATGGTAGTTACATTGGCTGAAGCGTTGTGAGAATAACACTCCGGATAATAACAGAAATCTTAATAATCCAAACTTGTTCACATCAACAATGCTGTTGCTTCGATCAAGTGGACTCATCAGAGACGAATGACGTCACAACAAAAAAAAAAAAATAATTTATTCAAAATATACATTTATAAAAATGTAAGTGAACTTTTTCATGATTTTATTCAATGGAAAGTCGATCGTCAAAAAATAGTTTGTAAAAATTGTTCGTTTTGAGAATTTTATGTTTTTTGTAATTTTTTTTTTTTTACGCTTGTGACGGTTTTCTTTCTATTAAATAAGATAATTTATTCATCCATTTATTTCAAATATTCACCTTTTATTTTTCAAAAAAAATTTTTTTTAAATAACTTTCATTAAATTGAAGTCATTTGGTTCTAAATAGACGTCCAGGTCAATAGCTCATCAATCAACAACTGCTCTACTTTTTCAAATTTGATTCAGTATGTTCTGTGAACAAACTTATTACAAACAACCAAATTAATTTGCATCCTTTTATATATATATATATGCAGTGATTGCAGGTGATTAAATGACTTACTGACTAGATGTTTTTTTTTTTTTTTTTTTTTTTTTAATGAATGATAAAAAATAATTTTTTGTGTGGTTTCAAATGTTAAAAACTTCAAAGACTATATATATATATATAAACATCGGGAAAATCTCTACTCGGATCAATCTACATTTCAATGATGTAAATCCTCTTGCTAGGAGTTTAATAACTAATATAATTTAAGAAAGGCTACGATGATTAAAAATAATTAGAGATATATTTTCATTTATTTTCTTTAATTATAGCAGCCATCTTTGGAACCCTGACGTTAACGACGTTGTAATGGAGATCAATCTGCATAGAGATTTTTCTGATGTTTTACTTATAAAAACTCTACATAGGTATCGAGTACTTTTGGAAAAGGCTCAATATTTTTTCAGATAGAGCATGATTGTATCTATGTATTATATATATATATATATATATATATAGTCATACACATACAGTATTGTTTCACAGCTCATCAGTGCGGCTAGACAGGCAACTGCCTCAAGCTAGGATCGAAACCCAACCGCCCAAATGACAGTCAAGGTTTTCTCACCATTATGCTATATGGCTGATGCTGAGTGGGTAATGAATTAATGATGTTTTGACATTGTTCAAACGCCTCCGCTCGATTTGTTTACACAAAGAGCGTCTCTTAATATGCAAATGGCAGTTTGTATATCACGCCCCAATATGCTCAACCCAAGATAGGGAGCATTATATATATATATATATATATATATATATATATATATATATATATATAGAGAGAGAGAGAGAGAAAATAAAAAAGGAACAAACCGTATTATGTGTTCACCAACGTTTCGTCTTTATTTCGAGACTTCCTCTGGGTGAAATAAAGACGAAACGTTGGTGAACACATAATACGGTTTGTTCCTTTTTTATTTTCTCTATTTTGTCGGAATACTATTTCCATTATTTTCATCATATATATATATATATATATATATATATATATATATATATATATATATATATATATAAAAAGATCTAGTACTTTATGGCAAATAGTAGGTGTTCAATCCATAATACAGTAAATATTACAAAAGTTTCAACTCAAATGTCTTATATATTAGTGTTGGGACGATTAATCTGAATCCAGAATCTGAAAAATTTGTATCAATTTTCCGATGCCCAAACAATTCTTTTAATTGTTTTTTGTATTTGATTTTGTTTAAAGTAAAATCTTCCATTGCTGGTAGTAGTGATAAAATAATAAATATTTATTGATCTTAAAATACCAGTAAAGCTAAAATCGATAGATCATCCCCCACAAGTATAGTTTTACGTCTAGGAAAATATTTGCACATTAAACATGCATGTTTTTATGGTAATTAGAAAAAAATATAGAGATTTATAAAGAATCGGAATCAGTAATTGTATTGGAATCTAGAGAAATATCGGAATCATCCCATCACTAAAATATATAATATTAAAAAGTTCAGCTCAGCATGGTATATTAAAAAAGTTCAGCTCAGCATGGTATATTAAAAAAGTTCAGCTCAACATGGTACTTTAGGTTTCAAGCTGGAAGAACAGATCAAGATTTTAAAGAAAAAAGATATCAGATTTTCTTGAATTTTAAACTGCTGACTGGCTTTCTTCAGCAATATTTGATTTGAACCTATCATGTTGATCAGAACTTGTATGTAATTATGAATACAGATTACACTCTTAATATTAAATAATTGAGCTCTCTGTTGAATTTCTTGTTGCCAAACAAAAGTATATATATTTCATGTGCATGTAATTATATAATATGATAAAACAGTATGCCGTAACGTTTTTTTCAGTATTTACTTCAATGTGTGAGAAGAGCTTAATAGTAGTAGTAATATGAAAAAAATGCTTATGGCAAGTAAGTTACATAAACGTAGCTTACTTGCTATATTTTTCATACTAGTACATGTATATAAAAACATGTATTAGATGAATCTGGGATAAAAGATCAAAAGGTGTTGATCCGACCTATCAGAAATCCATTTGAAAACATATCTTCGCAGTGAAAGACTTGCAATTGGTACAAACTTTCTCTCTTTCTCTCTGCTGACGTAATGTACATATGTTTTTGCTGAGACTAATCTTCTAAGTGTGTTGTACCTTTTGTATATATTCTTTCTTGTCACTAGACGAGACTTCGCATAATCCAATGCTTGTATATTTATTCATCTGACAGATGTGTATAGGGAAAATGTTAAACCTTCTTTTTACGTTTTTTTGTATTAAAATAATTTTATTAAAAAAAAAAAAAAGAAAGAAAAATTGCACTCGTGTTATTTTTTTTATTATTTATTTATTTATTTTTTTTTTTTTCATGAAAATGCAAATTTTGTATGTGATGATTTCTTTTAACAAATGTTTTTTGTGCAGCACAAACAGATTATTGTTACTGTGATCGGGGCCAGATTTGTAGTTTATATATTAGGGATGCTACATCAGTCGTGATTAAATTAGCAGGTGTGGATTTTGATAAGGGTCGCATTTAATGCATGTCAGAAAAAGATGGGTGACGTAAATTTGAATCTGGGAGATGTCGAAAAAAATAAGTCAAATAATGACGAGTGTTGACGCCCTTTTTTTTTTTTTTTTTACTTTATCAAAAACTAACATTTTATAGATCAGTCTTGGTGGAAACCATGTGAACAAAGCTATTATCAATAATCTCCTATATAATAAAATAATTGCAGAAATTCCCCTCTGACTCAAAGTATTGTACGTTTGCAACAACGGATGCCACATACAAATTCAATACATCTAGACTATTAGTCACTATCTTGTAACTTTTGAACATCATTTCAGACACATTAAGTCATTATCATAAAATGCTACATTGCATCCTAGGAGCAACATCTTCAGAGGAAGGTTTTCCTATTTTTCCCTGTAGGTATTTAGTCCTCCCACCACCATCAGCCAACATCGATGGGAATCTACACTTTCCGCAGATTTTGTGATTTCACTGATCATAGCTGGCCCATAGACATACAATCTTTCCGATTTCCGGTTCATAAATAACGGCTCCCTTGGCGTATTTCCCCCTCCCCCATTTTGATTGGCTGAGACCTGACTTGTAATCTAGAATGAAAATATTTCCTACATAAACAAACACTCCAAAAAGTTTACAATATGGCATCACTCTCTACAGGAGACAATAGTGCTAAAAAAAACCCAAAACAAATACACACATATTGACAGCTCATAAACAGACAATTATATACTAGTAACCTTAATTACTGGAACGTATATGTACAATTAAAAAAAATATATATACATTAACGTCTTTTTCGTTTTTGCTTGCATGTCAAGAACACTCTCAAAAAATGTAAAAACAGCAATGGTTTGAGAATGTAAACATGCACAAAATACCTACACACCACTAACCCCGCCTCCCAAAAGAAAACAACCAGCCCTGGAAAAAAAAAACATTTTCGGGTAGTAATATTTATTTTTCGGTTTTGGAGTGATTATCGACCCTTATAGGATGTTATCTTTTTTTTTTTTTTTTTTTTCCTAGTTCGTTTTTTTTTGTTTTTTTTTTTGTTTTTTTAGGCATTTGCTGTGGATAATTTGGTTTACTTATATATTTTTCACTGATTACCTATGCTTCAGTTTTAATGTAAATTTCATTATTTATGGAAACACTTATTTGTTATCCATGTGTTTTTGCCAATTTTGCCCTCTGAAGTATTTTATTTAATTTTCTTTTCCGTACTGATTATCGAGACTACACACACTTTTTCTTTTCTTTTGTTTTCATTAGGTCCACCACCACAATTTTCTTTAAAATGACGCCTTTTATAGGTTTTCGACTATGCTGATTAAGAAAATCTCATTTAAATTTTGCAGAGGCAAGTAATTTTCGAGATATAAAGACCTGTATTATGCACTGTAATTCACTTGTTGCCAGGTTTGTATACACACGCGATAAACAAATCTACTTCTCTCCTTCCAACATTGCCACCCCCAATTTTTTTTTTTTTTTTATAGCATTTGCGGGTGGATATGCTGACAACAACTATCACAGTAAAATTTAGGAGCAAATTTTTCACACAAACACGCCAAGAAAAAAGAATGGGGTGTCTGTTTCAAAAGCCGTTTGGGAAGATTGGGAGTATTTATTCCAAAAAAACGTTCTTAATGACATTATTCAAGGAAGTGAAAAAAAGGTCATAATTGTTTTACTTTACACGTTAAAAAAGACGACATAAAACCGGAATTTAAATTAATACTAAATCTAACACTGGATAAAACTTCTGATTGATTAGTGGTTAATCACTCCAGTGGTACATATCATCATCATATTTAGTTTAATGTTTGTTTTACATTTGCATGCATTGGACGACCTTAAGAAATTGATTCTGAGCAGGTCTTTATGTGTCTCTCTTTCTCTCAGGCTGTTTTTTTTTTTTTTTGCCTCAGTATACTGAACCTGATGCCTCAACTGTTTTACACCTTTAAAGACAGGCTTAGATCTGATGACCTCAGATGCAGAGTAAATCTAGAGAGTATAGAAATTGGAAGAATGGATAACAATTCTTGGATTGACAAAGTAGCATTTGATGGTTCAAGTCAGCCCCTAGATTGTCAATATAATGACAAGGCGAACCAAAGACGGTATGAAATCTGATCTAGTATCTAGTATAGTGGAAGATTTGAAAAGAGGAAGACTTGAACAACAGAAGCAGCTAGGATTACTACCATGATTTCGGTCACTCAAAACAGTTGATGTACAGTGAAAATCTCTAACTTGGAAAACTTCTGTTTTTACTTTCTATTATTCTAATCGCCAGTGGAAGCCAGATTATTTCATTTTGACCACAGCCACCAGTGTCCACAATTGTCCAGGGACAGCAGTGGTCACCAACAACAATCGTAGTTAAATTTTTTTACAAGATGAGGGTATCATGCTTCCACCGGGCAACGGGTCCTGCTACTGTGGAAATAATCTTATTGGAATTATTACCTCTTTTTTTTTTTCATTTTTCTTAAACTTTTTCTTCTAGGGGGTGGGGACATCCAACCAGATGTCTGACATTTACCCCTATTTTAGTGAGTCCAACCAAGAGATCTTTTCAGGATTCTAGCCGTCCCTTTCAGTGCAATCGTTTGTATTTCACTTGCACTTGGTTCACCGGGTATGCTTGCTATGTACTTTTTAAAGTTCTTTTTCATAAGCCCAGTTGCTCCTATAATGACTGATATAATTGAAACGTCTTTTAGTTTCCAGTTTCGTTTCATATCATACATAAGTCCTTGTCTGTCCATTTGTGTCGTTCATTTTAAGTTAGAAAGTCAGTTAACAAATACACTGTTATCTGCGCTAATTGTTTAAGTCTCTCGTAAGTCCATTTTTGTTTTTTCAAATAAAACCTTGAAGGAAAGACGCCGACTATAAAAGAGACCACCTGTATAAACACTACATGTATGAAGGATGCACGTATGTATAAAGAACATTTGTTTTATTATTTTAAATGTTACAATGGGACAACCTGGGTGGGGTGTTGGGCAGCCATGTCTGTTCACATTTAAATTTCTGCATGAGTGATGAAGCTGTTGAGGCAGTAGAAAGTAAGAGAGGGAAATGGTGAGGAAAGTTACAGAGAAAGAGATACAGCTGTTTGAGGGATGAAGCTATCAAGGTAGAGGAAAGTGAGAGATAGGTGGTAGGAGGAGAGTTGGAGGTGAGGAGTTACAAAGAGAGATGGTGGAAGGAAAGATACAGCTGTCTGAGGAACAAAATTATCAGAGTAGAAAATCTTGCAGCATCTGAGGGGGGGACGGGGCTGGCTATAGTGTAGAGATGGGATTTTGCTGTTAGTCAAGTGGTATTTGCACCGAGGAACATGCAGGTGCAAGAAATTCATCAAAGCAAATTCTGTGGCTGTATTTGCCAAAATATGCAGGGTTCTTTTTTTTTTTCTTTTTTTTTTTACAAAGGAATCGTCGCTTATCAAGGCCCAGAGACCACTCGAGGATAAAGGTTAATGAGTGTACAATGGTCAAAGGGAACATAGTCATCGTTAGTAGTAAAAATTTGGTAAATTGGATTACTTAAGGGAGTGGTTCATAAAGAATTTGTTCACATTGGACTTGAAGACAACCATATTGTAGTGAGTTGGAAAGCAGGAGAAAGGTGCAGTTCTAAAAAAAAAAAAAAAAAAAAAAAAGCTTTGTTCATGAAATCTGTTTAGGCACAGATAAAGAGTGAGGAAATTATTGATAGTGGTTTCAGATAGACGAGTGTCTTTCCTGCCATAAAAATAACGATAAAGCAGAGACTGACTCTCCACGTCTCTTCTGTGGAAAAGCGGCTGCAGGGAAGAGAAAAGGGCTCCCTCTCCCCCAACTAGACGACGAAATGGGGATGCAACGAGCTGACAGCACCCTGTTTAAGAGCAAGAGGCTAGTGATCGGCTCATCAGATATGGAAACAAAATTCCATGCATGACTTAAAATATTGTTTTCTTCTTACATTAGTTGTTTCTATTTTCATATTTCAGTTGTTGAACTGCCCAATCTTCTTCAGCTGCTTCTCATAGTATGCAGACTGGAAATCATTCTCTAAGGTTGCCGCCATTTCTTTGCAGCAACCTTGGCAATGTCTTCCATTTGGTCCAATATATGTTACTTGTGAATGTTAGGCAATGCAGTTTGAGTGAAGGTGTGGGATTCTGCTGCTTGTCAGGTTAGTCAACGGTATTAACATCGACAGGTGAAACACCAGTGCTATGAGTTTGTCGGAGTACACTCCGTTAAAATACTTATAAAACAAGCACAGAGAAGCAACATTGTGGCGATGGGACAGGGGTTAGAGCTGCTTGACGGTGTGGGACCTATTAGGTTGGAAACTCTTTTCTAAACACTGTTCAATAGGGAGGGACTAGCGGCTAATGCACTCAGCCCATGTGTAGCAACAATATTCCATTCATGGACGAATGGTGGCTTTATAGAAATATAGGATGCGGTCAGGTGCGAGTATTTTTCTAACACGATAGAGGAAGCCTGCCATTTTTTTTTTTTTTTAATTTTTTTTTAGCCTTGGTAATGTCTTTTATTTATTTGTTCCAATATGTGTTACCTGCGAATGATCTGTTTGAAATCAAGTTTCCGATCTTGAAATCTTTGCCTGACCAAACAAGTTTAACCCGACACAATCCTAAACAACTCTGTCGAAATGACCCAACATAATTCTGAACAACTATTAATTACCAAGATTAATTAAGAGCTCCAAAGACTCCCCCCCTTTCTCATAGAAGCACACTCATCCAACTGCTTGTTCAAATGCTCAACTCCAACTGAGTGCCTCTGACTGCATCTCCTTCTAATCTCCTGAAATCTCTTCACCTCTGACCAGAATCTGCTCTTTGTCAGTGGTCGCCATTCAACCACTCAGAAGCTAACTATTTGGAATATCCGTTGGAGATAATGGCTATACTGTCTCCATTCAAAAGGACTTATCTGCTGATAATCTTAAGACATTACTTTTCTCAAATAAGTTGGTCTCAGCATGATTCCTTGTTTAATGCAGCATTTATTTTATTTTAAAAAGAATTTCTGTGTGGCCTAACTCACAGAAATATTTTCAATTTCTTCTGTACTCCCCCTTCTTTTCCTTTGGCCGGACACATATCATCTGCAGTGTGTGATGTTTCTGAGTGAGGAAGTGAAATTTTGGATCAAGCATAGTATTATTACAATAGAAAAATGCGAGCATGAAAAGTAATATGGTTAAGCTTAAACATGGAAAAGAAAAGGACAAGATATTCTAGTAAAAAATATAATAAATTTATAACTTAAAATATTGCAGCATTAAGAATTGATTATATAATGTTAAATTGAATTTTTAAAAAAATTTAATGCTGCAATATAATTTAAGTTATAAATTTATTATATTTTTTACTAGAATATCTTGTCCTTTTCTTTTCCAGTTTTAACAACCAGTCCTTTACTTTTCCATTTTTAAGCTTAATCATATTACTTTTCATGCTCGCATTTTTCTATTGTAATCCATGATTTTTCCAGACTTCCAATAAATTCACTTGTTCTTTGTTTAATTTCAGTCTTATTTTTTTTTGCCCTCATAAACGTAACATACAAACATGTAATAACAATGTACGGCACTCGTCTGCTTTCAATAAAATCCCAATTATCTTCCTTTGGTTCTCTCTGTTTCACTTGTTACTTCTCTTTTCGTGACAGCAGTGAATTAGTAGCAGCACTAGTCGCTGAAGAGACGTGGTTGCTATGGAAACCAGTCATAAAAAGTGTCGCTCACCTCCTTGCATATTTTTATGATTTTGAACACCAAAAAATTCATTTTGTTTTACTGAACGAAAATTTGAAAAAAAAATTTTTCACAATATAGCTGAGAAGGCGATCTATAAATTGTAATGTTTGAAATTTGTTTGGAAAATGAGTGAGCGGTGAAGCTTTAAAGCATTTCTAAATGACTAAAACTGCCACATTGAAACACTACCGTGTGTGAATGATTCTTGGATAGGAAATTTCATGCTGTCCGAAATAGTGCACTATCTCCCTACAATCAGTAAAATTTTATTTTTAGTAATAAATATTTTGGTTGCTTGCTTGTTTTTGTTTTACAGCATATCAACCTTTTTCAGGTTATTTAATGCCTAATACAGTTATTTTGAAGAATTTTTTAACAGAATGTTTTGTTTTTTTGTTTTTTTAAGTCCGTTTCTATTTAACCCATAGTTGGAACTGGGTTGGAGTGAACCTGGGAGCAATAGCAATTAAAGGGTGGCTTGCCACTCCCCAAAGCCCGCAAGCTGGGACCTCACCATTGGATATAGTTTAAGGTCATATCCAGGACCTAGTAATAAATAAATGCAATGTTTACAATAATGTCTGTAATAAACGATAGCTGTACAAAAGTATGTTTTTCTGTCTATCATTATTATACTGTAGTATTCTCTACAATAAAACCCCCACTTTGCTAATAGACGTTGTCTACTTGAAGTTCTTTACGGGTGGAAAACTTTGATTTTTAAACTTTGATTCAGGTTCAAACCACAGTTTCATTTTGAAATAATGCCTTTAGACTTGGCTATCTGTTGGACAGTAAGAAATCTGTCCCAATTTATTTGTCTTCCTACGGAGGACAGGGTTAGGCACAAGATTGGTGAAAATCCAACATCCTTTAAAATGAGGCGCTTTAAAATTTAAATAAAAATAAAAATTGTTTCAGTTCAGAAAAGATTTCCTCTTCACTGGCAAAAGACAGAAAAGATTAACTTTGATATCAAAACTGATACTACACTTTTCTCCTGGTTTAAAAGGCCAGTAAGAGGTTTGCCATCCAGAATCATCTGGTGAATAGCATTAAATTGTTTAGTTGGTATGGCTCTGAGACAATTTGTGTGTGAAATGACACTAACCCTATTTGGGTTCAACCAGCTTCCTCCAAAGGAGGAAGTTCCATGGGAATATGAAATTCACAAGCGGTCCCCATTGCATGTATATCCCTGTTAGGGGAAATGATGCAGAGAGGTGTCGACATCTTTCTACATATAGCACCTGGATTTCCCAAATTGGTCACTCATTTTAGTAATGACCAACCTCGACGTTGCTTAACTTCGATGATCTGAGGGGAACTGGTGTTTCACCGTGATTATGTAATGCGTTTGACTTGACTAAAACAGTAATAAGCATAGCCGAGCTTTATTACTTAAAAGTAATGTGTATATAATAGTCTGCAAAATGAATCATATACGTTGAGTATCATAACAAAATTGGGTTACGATGGGATTTGTGTTGGATGTGGAAAAACCTGAAACTAGTGATGGGACGATTCCAGTATTTTTCTTGATTCCGCACTAAATTACTGAATCCGATACAAATTCCGATTCTTTAGAAATTTCTAAATATATAACTACAAAATTGTTATTTTTCCTGATTACCGTAAAAACACACATGTGGGGGATGATATAAAGATTTTTTGTTTTACTGGTTGTTCAAAATTAATATTTATTTAATTTATTAATCTATCATTACTACGAGCAGTGACAGATTTTGTTTTTAACAAAATCAATTAAAAAAAGATAAAGGAATCGCTTTTAGGCATCAGAAAATAGGCATAAATTTTACCGATTCCGAGACTCCAAAAAGTTCCGATTCCCGATTCCGATTAGTCGCCCCAACACTACCTGAAATGGCAGAAATTTTGATAAAATGTTTTTGATGCATACATGCATGAGAAAAGAAAAAAGTTACAAGATGGTTATGAATATTATCTGTGGCGTTTATTGCACCAGTTATGATCGGCCCACCCGTTGTGCCGGTTCAAAGTAGTTGTCTGATCCAGTCAGCACTCCAACAAAGGAATTCTCTCTTCAAAACAAAAACCACAAGCCCAGTTTATAAAAAAATAATAATTCCTAAGACTGAATGGCAGATTTGCAAGAACAGATCTTTATCTGACCAAGACAAAATAGATTACTCCTTACACAATCCTTTGACTAAAGTTTCACGCCCCCCCCCAAAAAAAACAACCTGCTCAGAGAAGCACATCAACCAAACTGCCGTGTCCAATGTTCAACTTCAACCCTACTCTTAATCTTCCTCTGATCGCTTCTGCTTCCCATCTCTTGAAATCTCTTCACTTCTGACCGATTCTGGCCTTTTGTTTGTGGTGGCTATTCAGCCTCCCAGAGGTTAACCACTTAAGACATCTACCGGAGAAAGAATCTAGATAGTCTCCATTCAAGGCGTGGGGGGGGGGGCTTCACAAAGTCCAATCCCAGCACGAAATTCCTATCCAATAAATCACTTTTTCAAAGAAAAAATATATCTCCGGAGTGATCAGACTCCAGCCAGATACTTTCAGTTCTCTGTACCCTCTCTCATCCTTTGGCGAAGCATCTATCGCCTGCAAATCCATCATTCAGATGCACTAGTAAAATCATCATGAATTGATCAAAGCAAAAGCGATGATCCATTTTTGCCAACTGCAGCTATGGAAACGGCACTAACCCTATGCAGGTTTGGCTGGCTTCCTTCAAAGGAGGAAGTTCCATAAGAGTATGAAACTCACAAGCGGTCGCCAGTCACATGTATGAAATATGACTGCAGATAAGGAAAATTTCATTATAGACATACCTGACTGTAATGAAAAACTTAAGGTCTTGGGAAATCAAACAAAACAATTTTGAAAATTATTCAACCATGAAAAGGATGGGTTATTCACAAATTTGAAAATGATGGAAACCAACGTTACCATGCCAACGCTTAGTTGATCTTCATTGGAGTTTGTTTGGTTTTTTTGGGGGTTTTTTTTTGGGTTTTTTTTTTTTTACGAAGGAGTCACCACTTGTCCTCGAGTGGTATCTGGTCCTTAATAAGTGTTAATAATCGTACAGTGGTCAATGGGACAATTTCGTAAAAATCGTTAGTGGAAATTTGGTAAATTGGATTACTTAAGAGGATGGCTCCTCAAGAATTTGTTTACATTGGACTTGAAGTCGACCATATTATTGTAAGCTGGAAAGCAGGGGAACGGAAGAGAGCTTCCACAGGTCTGCAGTACTAAGAAAGAAACTTTGTTCATGGAATCTACGATTAGGTTTAGGTACAGATAAAGAGTGGGGGAAATTATTGATAGTGTTTTTAGCTGGACGAGTGTTTCTTGTGAAAGTTTAGGGGGGGGACCATAGATTGGAGCTCAGATGAGCACTTGCCATGAAAATAATGATAAAGCAGAGACAGGCTCGCAAAACCAGCGTGATTTTAGCATGATAGGAGCTTCTTTGCAGCAGCCTAGCCAATGTCTTCTATTTGTTCCAATGTATCTTACTTGTGAATGTTAGGCTGAGCAGTTTGAATGTTGAACTCTCAGCTAATGTTTTATCAGGGCAATCAGTGTTTGAAAATGTTATTTGTGATTGTTGAATGAAACGGCCTTAGTAAATGTTACCATGCATTTAGAGCCGTTGTCTGCTTTGCTTCATGTTCAAAGTGGTGAACATTGGTTTCATCGCGGGTTTACAAATCTGCAGTGGATGTTCTTAGGTTTAGTTCGGAAACGTTTCAGAAGTATTTGGAAAGTGTCAACTCCTTCTCGCATGTGCTCCAGCATTCTTCGGAACAATCTAGCAGACAGCTCAACCCATTTCCAAGATCCCCGCAGTTAAAGCAGAAGGGTTGGTTGGTTTTACGGCATATCAACCCTTTTAGGGTTATTTAATGCCGAATCCAAAGATTTTGAAGAAAAATTTTTTAATAGAATATATTTGTTGTTTTCAAGTCGGTTTCTATTTAACCCATAGTTGGAACCCTAACAGGTACTACCACTCCGGGTCAGAGTGGACCTGGGAGCAATGGTAATTAAAGGGTGGCTCCACACTCCCCAAAGCCCGCAAGCTGGGGCCTCACCACTGGATGTAGTTTAAGGTCATATCCATGACCCCCATTGAAGGACTTTTACCCTCTGCAGGGGGGCAGTCGGTGTATTATAATGCCCCACCGACAGGGCCAAAGTAGAAGGGAACCGAACCAGAACTAATGAGCACACTTTTTTTGCTGTCCAACTCCACATTCAGATTTCCCATCTTTAAATCTGGTCCCTATCACAGTAGGCCCTATTCTCCAGATTTTTTTTTTTTTTTTTTTTTTTTTTTTTACTTTGGGTTTATTCTGTTTTTATGTGTTTCATTACTGTATGATTTTCTTGAAGTTTTGTTGGCACATAAAACAGCATTTCTCATACCTCTTATAAATCTGGCCGCTACCATAGTAGCTGATTACAATTCATCAGCAATATGCCTTCTTTTGGATAAATAATGAATTAAAAAAAAATAACAAATGCCTATAATTATCTGTTAAACGGTAAGAAATCTGTCATCCTGAACAATACAAATGTATGGTCTCAACTTGTTTGGCAGCAGTCAAGGTTTTTTTTGGCATGACCTGACTGAGCATCGTCTGTTCTGTTCATGTCGTGCTTGAATTCATGAGCATCATAATCTTTTTTGTCATGACTGTTTGTGCCTTTGTCGTGTCCATTTTTAGATTGGTCAAATACTTCTCGACCCTTTATCAACGTCACGTGGCAGAGAAATTAAGACCAATCTGAATCTCCTTGCCAGTGCCATTCTCTACCTATATAAGAGTCAGGTACATTCAACTTTTGCTACATCTGGGCAGGAGCTGGTAGAAAGACCTTATCCTGTCTTGACAGAGTTCAAAATAGACTTCGTAACCTAGTTGAAGATGCTTTTTTTTCTCTTCCCTGCAACTTCTTTCTCACAGAAGAGATGCTGCAAGTCTGTTTCTGCTTTATCGTTATTTTCATGCTCGTCTGAGCTTCAATCTATGGTCACCCCCTCCTCGCCAAACTTTCAACAAAAACACTCATCTAACTGAAACCACTATCAATAATTTCCCCCACTCTTTATCTGTGCCTAAACCTAAATGTAGATTCCATGAACAAAGCTTATTTCTTAGAACTGCACTCCTGTGGAACTCTGTTCCATTTGCCTGCTTTCCAACTGACTACAATATGGTTGTCTTCAATTTAGTTGTCGGCTGGGTAGTATCTGTTCTGTAATTTGTCCTTGGTCAATGTAAGGGAAACCCTTTATACTGAGACAATTACTATTTATTTGGAAACTGCCAAAGTGCCCCCTTTTTGGGGAGCTGCCCCCCCCCCCATATTAAAAACGACCTTGTGTCTAATTTACTTTCGTGGGGAAGCAAATAAATAAAACAATTTAGTCGTCTTCAAGTCCAATGCAAACAAGTTCTTGATGAGCTGTTCCCTTAACCCTTAGGCTACGCTGGCTGTTAATTTTTTAACACCTAGTTTTCTATTACAAACAACTGCAACAGTGGTGTCTTCAAAGACTATGGAATTCTTCTTTGCCCTAACTGCATTAATCAATAAATGAAACCCATGCGTGAACCCCATGTTTAAATATTTTTCAAAGACCCTAAACTTGATTTTTATGTGATAATAGCGGGGGGTACCCGGCGTTGCCCGGGTGTTTGGGGGGGGGGGCGTGTTAAAAAATAAAAGTAAGTATGAGGATCAAACCCAAACCCGAACCCTTGAGGCAAAGTTGTGAAAAAAAACAAAAAAACGTTTGACGTTAACCATTGCCCCACCGCGACATGCTTACGGAAACATGTTTGAATTTATTTAATTACTTGGATTTAGCAGGTGCTCGTTTTAATGCGGGATTTCATTTACTGCTGAATGCTTTTTTTTCCTCGCCGCCAAGATGTTATAGGAAAAAGACTAACCCAGATGCGGCGAGCGACAAATATTGAATATTTATCTTCCCGAAATCGAGCAAATTAAATAGACAGGCGAGCTTCGTTGTTAACTGTGAGATATTACCATTTATATGTGATATAAAGTTTTCAAAAGTTGTGAACCGACCGACCGCTTCTCTGAAAGAAGCCTTTTGTAGACACACAGAAAAAGCGAACACACATACATACATACATACATACATACATTTTCGCTTTTATATTTATAGATAGAAGATGAAAATATTCACACCCATCGTAGGCAGTGTGGGGAAAAATACCATCATAGCCCAAGGGTTAAGTAACCCAATTTACCAAATTTCTACCACTAACGATTACTACAATATTGTGCCATTGACTATTATACACTCATTAACTCTTATCCTCGAGTGGCCTCCAGGCCTTGATATTTGGTTACTTTTATGTTAAAAATTAAAAAAAAAAAAAAAAAAACTTTTATAAAAAAAATGTTAAAGTTGCCGAAAAAAAAGATAAGTTTTATTACTTTTTATTTTCACCCCAAATAAAGTATATTGCCGCACGAAACGTAAAGGGCTACTGTTTGGAATCATATCTAACAAGAGGATTTGTGGGGAGTTGAGCAGCTAACTGTTTGTTCACATTCCACCTTAAACCTCTGCATACCAGTAACCTCAGGGGAGCAGGAAACAGGGAGAGAAACCCAAAGTCCAGTAGTTTGAGGAAAAAAAAAAACTATTAGAATAAAACACTTTCAATCTTCTTGAGAAAAATGGCAGAAAGGAAAGGAATGGGTGAGGAAACAAGGCCAAGCATTTGGTGTCTCGGGTGAGTCTCTGTGATGGTATTAGTGTTGGGACAATTGGAATCAGGAATGGAAAAAAAAATCTGGACATTTTGGGGTATCAGAAAAATTTGTGCCTATTTTCCGATGCCAAAAACGATTCCTTTGATTATGTTTTTTTTTTTTTAATTTGTTTTTTTTTTAAATCAAAATCTTCCACTTCTGATAATAAAAATATATTTATTGATTTCCAAATAATCAATAAAACTAAAATCTATCGATCATAAGTGGTTTTTGTTTGAGAGAACCGACATCTTGCTGCCCAAATTCCTACATAGTGCCCCAGTAGTTGCTGACCCTGATAGTAGCCCCCTACACCAAAGTGGCAATGTGCCTTGTTTGGGGTGAAAATGTAATAAAAAAAAAATTTAAAGAAAAAAAAAAACATGCACAATTAGCATTGTGGTTTTGTTTTCAATAATCAGGACAAAATGGCCATTTTTATAGTTAAATATTTAGAAATTTATAAAGAATCTTAGTACAGAATCAGTAATTGTATTGGAATTGGAAAAAATATTGGCATCGTCCCATCATTAGATGGTACCTGTGCTCCTGGCTAATAGACAAAGAAGGGTGTGAAAGCAAGGCAAAAGGCGGCGCCTACTTACTCCTTAAACTGCATCGTTGAAATGTACGTCGACGACAGCAATGGGAGAAATATTTAGACAAGCGAAGTCATTCAAAAACTGTGAAATAGTAATATCTGTTTGGATAGGAGATTCCATGCTGTTCCAGATAATAGCCGCATCCAGCCCCCATGATAAGTGGCAGGGTATTCTACCACAAATGACACCCATATCTATATATATATATTCCAGCAAAAGGCCTGCAATGGGGGAAATGTTTAGCTTAGAGAAGAGAGGCTACCCAAGAAATAGGTTAAGCTTTGAAATAATTTCTTCTTTATTACAAGGTTCCATGTTGTTATTATGAACCACTTAAGTTTTAAAAAATAATTAATGCCAGTAATTTTTTTTCTTTTCTTTTAGTTCATGATTTTCAAGTAAATGATTGTGTTTCAAGAAAAATGACACCCATATAAAAGCGAAAATGTGTATCTATGTATGTTTGTATGTGTGTTTGTGTGTCTGCTAAAAACTTTCGACAGACACGACGAAAATTCACAAACTCCGTATCATATTGAAGCCCCATCCTTTGCTCGAAAAATATAAAAAAAATTGCCTCAAAACGTTCATTTTTTCACCCCGTAATCGACAATTTTCGATTGGGGGGGGGGGGGTCAACAAAAACGGTCTTCTCGTGACGACGACCGGTTCTACACATGCGCAAGATGACGTCATTACCTGATTTACTTTAAATAGTTGAAAAACTGAACACATTTCATGTACGTTGCGTTAGGTCAGTTGATTAGCACGTTGGTTCGTTATCTAAACGTTTTGGGTTTGAATCGTGGTGTGAGATGCCTTCTTTTTTTTTTTTTTTTTCGATTTTTTAAATTTAAATATTGAACCAGTGTTATTTAAGCAATTTTTCACGTAACGTTCGTTTTTCTGGGTTTTTTTTTACTTCGCTTATCCACCTCCGACCACACACCCAAAAACACCCGGGTACCCACCGATTTTTTTTATATCTAATATCGAAACAGGCTTATTTAAGCCATTTTTCACGTGTTCGTTTTTCTGTTTTCATCGTTTGTTTGCCTTACGTTAGTTTTTTTGTGTTTTTTTTTTTTCGATGTTTTGATTACTCCCCCCACTTAAGTTTTAATGTTGTTTTCTTTTTTTACTTCGCTTATAACAATGCTTACGTCGTCGTAACGCTCGATGGCTTCCATGCACACACGTGTCAATTTGGTTCTTACTTAAATAAATTCAAACATCTTTCACTATCTCATTCTGGCTGGCAGATTTTATTTTCAAACTTCGCCTCAGGGCTTCGGGTTTGATCCTACCAACTCCCCCGGTTTCTTTTTTATTTAACACCACACACACCTCCAAACACCCGGGCAACGCCGGGTAC
This sequence comes from Euprymna scolopes, assembly GCF_053919585.1. Classification (NCBI taxonomy): domain Eukaryota; kingdom Metazoa; phylum Mollusca; class Cephalopoda; order Sepiida; family Sepiolidae; genus Euprymna; species Euprymna scolopes. Next base: position 42,835,990 of record NC_136526.1, on the reverse strand, counting down.
CTCCGCTAGTCTATAAATATAAAAGCGAAAATGTGTGTGTGTGTGTGTGTATGTATGTTCGCTTTTTGTGTATGTCCGCAAAAGACTTTTTTTTCGCTGGATTTCTCGGTCGGCTCACTCCTTAAAACTTTTTATATCATGTCTAAATCGTAATATCTACGACTTAAGAACAGGAGGCATGCCTATCTTTAATTTACTCAACTTTTATGCGCTATTTTCAGCATTTTTTTGGATCGCCGCGTGTTGATTCGGCTTTTTTGTATAAAAGTGAAACTAATTCGAAGCTTAAGACATCGGTCCCGGCACAATCGCCGAGAACATCCAAAAGCAATCACCTTTGATCAATGCAGAGTTTCTCCTTATATCAGACAATTGCTATTCAATTTAGACAATCTCTGTTAAATGGAAGCTGGTTTCCCCCCATCATCTTGGGGAAGCCAAAGTTGGGTAAACAAATCCCAAAAAACTGCCCCGCAGTAAATAAAAAAAACTGCCCCGCAGTAAATAAAAAAAACTGCCACGCAGTGAAAGCTAACTCCACTACTAATATTTGACCTCATTAAGTCATTAAGTGCGGGCATCTGTCAATTCTTAATACTTAAATAAATTCAAACATCTTCCAGTTATTATTTCTTGCTGGCCGAGCGGTTAATGTCCCACGTTTTTTTTCACACTTTATTTTCCAACTTCACCTCAAGACTTCCTACCTACCTACCAAAACTTTTATTTTTTTAAACTCCCTCATCGACACCCGGGCAACGATTTTTTATAAGAAGTTGTAGGGTTATTACTTCGCTTATTCTTTTTTGATTTAAAAGCACACACACATCTCTAAACACCCGGGCAACACTGGGTACCCCCTCCCTAGTCTATATTTATAAATATAAAAGCGAAAATGTATGTATGTATGTATGTATGTGTGTTCGTTTTTTCTGTGTGTCTACAAAAGGCTTTTTTCAGAGAAGCGGTCGCTCACTTCACAACTTTTTAAAACTTTTTATATCACATATAAATGGTAATATCTCACAGTTAACAACAAAGCTCGCCTGTCTATTTAATTTGCTCGATTTTGGGAAGATAAATATTCAACATTTGTCGCTTGCCGCATGTGGGTTAGTCCTTTTCCTATAACATCTTGGGGGGGGGGGGAAAGCAGTAAATGAAATCCCGCAGTCAAACTTGACCTCATTAACTCATTAAAACGGGCACCTGCCAAATCAAAGTAATTAAATAAATTCAAACGTGTTTCCGTTAGCATGTCGCGGTGGGGCAATGGTTAACGTCTCGCACTTTTTTTTTTTTCACACTTCAATTTACAACTTTGCCTCAAGGGTTCGGGTTCCTCATACTTACTTTTTTTTTTATCCCCCCCCCCATCCCCGGAGTTTCCACACACACCTCCAAACACTCGGGCAACGCCAGGTACCCCTCGTTAGTATATATATATATATATATATATATATATATATATATATATAAATAAATAAAAGGCAAAACGCGCGCGCGAGAGTTTTTGTATGTCCAAGAAAGGCTTTTTTTTGCTGTGATTAACAGGGGGAGGGGGGTTTACTATCGCTTAGAACTTCTTACAGAAAGTCATAATATGTCTGTGTAGATCATAATATGTCCGAATTGCAAATGCGCGTCGCTGCTTTATTTACTTTGAGTTTTACACAATTCTTGCTATTTTTGCCTGTCGTGTTGATTCGGCTTTTTCGTATAAAAGCCAAACTGATGCGAAACTAAGGTGCAGTTCTCCGCCATATGGGCTGGCGTCCAGAAAGGAAATAGACGTCAAAGTCAGTTTTCACCATCATATCTGACAATTGCTTTCATTTGGACGTGCTCCCCTAATAAACGGGGGAGCTGGTTTACCCCAACACGTTGGGGGAAAAAAAACCAAAGTTGGGTAAGAAAAAAAAAAAACTCAAAAGAACTATCCCGCAGGAAAATTAAGTGTGTGTGGATTTGACCTCATTAAACACTTAAAAACTCTCTCGCAGAAATTGTTAACTGCGGAATAGCGTGATGTTTGACCTCAATTTGAACTCATTCACTTTTAAATATCCAAATTAAACATCTTACACCTGCGCTACAGCGACGTAAGCAATATATGTCGTCAGCCTATTGGCCTCAAGGCTCCGGGTTTGAGCCTACCTGCCACCAACCCCCTTGTTTTTCTTTTACACCTACAAAAGATTTTTTAAATCGCTATTTTTTGTTGTATTTTTTTTAAGAAGTTTTTTATATTTAAACAGGGTTAAGGTTCCTTTTTGTTCTGCTTTACCCCCACCCCCACCCCCAACGCACACACCTAAAAACACCCGGGTAACGCTGGGTATCTCCACTAGTCTATAATATAAATCTCACCTGTCTGTTAATGTGTGTATATGTATGTATGTCTACCTAAAACTTTTGACAAAGGGGACGGATTTTCACGAGATCGGTATCGTTTTGATGCTCGTCCTTCCGGATGACAAATATCGAAAAATTGGCCAAAAACATTAATTCCTTCACCTTCAACTGGGCACTTTTCTACAGGGAGGGGTCGCTTTTTTTTTTTTTTTTTGCCGGTATTTTCAAAAGTCATCACCTCTTTTCAATTGTCTAGCCTTAATTTAAACCTACGTCACTTCTGGTTTGACGATGGGTGCAACAGTTAACGCGTCTCTTTTTTTTCCACTTTCTTTTCCTTCTTCGCAGTACGGGTTCAAGCCTGCCTGCCTACTACCACTTTTTTTTTTTTTTTTTTTTTTTTTTTTTTTGCTCAACACACACCTCCAAACATCCGGGCAACGTTTTCATCGGGCTTCTCGCGTCGGTTACATTTCTGGAGATGTTTCCTTATACTTCCTGGATCGTAATATCTCCAATTTGCAGACGGGCATCATCTATCTTTTATTTGATCGAGTTTTAAAAATTCCCTCGTCTCGAGTGTTTCTTTGTCTTTATCATATAAATAAAGCGAAATTAATCAAAACAAAGGCATCAACCTGGCCTTCCAAGCCGGAACGTTTTGAAAGTAATTAGCTTTGATCAATATGGAGGAAACCCTTCATATCAGACAACTGCTATTCATTTGGACACTGCCAGAGTTCCCCCCTTTTTTGAGGGGAGCTGGTTTTCCCCAACATCGTGAGGAAACAAATACAGCGGGAAGCTTAACTGGCCTCCAGCCAGACAGACATTCATTTCTGCGCCTGCATAAATTTCCAACTCATTCATTTCGCTATCCACTATGGCGTAATGATTAGCGAGAAAGACCTCTCTTTCTCTAGCATTTTTTTTTAGTTTTTTATTTTGTCTTTCGTCACCGAAAGTTAATTATCAACTCTTTTTTTTTTTCAACTTCTTTTCCTCCCTCGTGCAACGGATTCCAGGCTTTTTTTTTTTTTTTAAACACTTACAAACTCCCAGGCAATGCTGGGCACCTCCGCTAGTCTCTATATATATTGAAGCAAGATGGGCAAAGGGGTTCAGTCAGGTTTTTATGTCTCAGAACCCCATGGATCTGACTGATGGACTGTGAGGCTTTAAAGCAGTTCTAAATGACAAAAACTGTCACTTAACCATATATTCAAACACAGTCGCGTTTGTATTATTATTCATCGAACTACTGTTCTCATCTTGAGTGTGATTTTCACAACGTTTCGGTCGATATAACCTCCGACCTTCTTCAGGTGTATCTTGTCAAACTCGGAGATGTTTCTGTCGAACTCGGGAATTTGGACGGAATTTTAAGCGGAACCCTTTATTTACTTCACTGGTTAGGTCTCAAAGCCAAGATCAGAAGCTTCTCCGTCAAGTATGCCCAGCGCCTCGCACTAGATAAGACCAAGACGAAGAAGAAGCTAGAGCAGAAACTAGCCTGGGCTACGGGGGAGAATGATAAGGTTAGTCAGGAACTAGGTAAGCAGGACCTTCTACGCGAGACTAGCGAGCGTTTACGAACGCCAAGTAGTTAGAGCTAGGCTTAGAAAGATAGGCAACGAAGCAGTCAATTTTGATGCAGACGTGCGCCGTGAGGTTTCTAGGCGTGGCTCGGACAAATACATTGCGAAAGTCAAACATCCAGATGGACGCACCCTGGAATCGACTCGGGAGATCTGCGAGGGGTTTCGAGGACATTTTGAGGAGCATTTTACGCAGCAGCCCGATCTTTCGGTCCTTGAGTTTAGCGACTATTTGGCCGACTCTCCCCGCCTTGAGGCGATTAGAGCGGCTAGTTGCGAGGACCGGGTGACGGAGCGGGAGGTCTCTACTGCGCTGAAGCAGGTCAGCTGTGACAGATCGCCGGGACTCGATGGTCTGCCATATGAACTGTATTTGAGGCTGTCGCACATGTTTCTGCCTCTTCTAATGGATGGGTTCAACCATTGGTTTGCTCAGGGATCCATCCCAGGGCAAGTCACCAAGGGAGTGATCACATTGCTGAGGAGAGGTGACGGGCATGGTGGGGAAGAGTTAGAAGACTACAGGCCCATAACTCTGCTAAACACAGAGTTGAAGATTTTGGCCAAAGTCCTGTCGAATCGGCTGCAGGTTGTTATCGATGAGTTGGTTGAACCGGAACAGAACTACGCTGTGATGGGGAGATCGATTCAGAACAACTTGCACCTGATCCGCACGATCCTAGAGGGGGGAATAGATGACGACATGGAAGCCGCGCTGATCAACTTAGATCAGTCCAAAGCTTTCGATAGGGTCGACCATCGTTTCCTGGCATCTGTCTTAGAGGCCGCCGGTTTTAAACCGGACTTTTGCAAGTGGATCTCCGTAATGTATCGACAGCCCATGGCTGTCATGCAAGTCAACAGAAAGCGCTCAAAACCCTTTGTTATCTCTTGGTCAGTTCGTCAGGGTTGTTCGCTGTCGCCCCTGCTTTATGTCCTGTCCTTGGAGCCTCTGCTCCGCAAGCTGAGACATAGGGAGGCAAATTCGGCCCTGCGCGGAATGGCTCTGCCTGGCGGCTCAGCTGCCAAGGTATCCGTGTTCGCCGATGATGTCACGGTCTTCGTGTCGGGCTTCAGAGACATTGAGGTCGTGTCGGAGGCACTCGCCCAGTACGAAAGAATCATGGGGGCCAAGATAAACCGCAACAAGTCGGTAGGACTGCGGTTGGGCGCCTGGAGTGGCAACGCAAACTTCCCGGCACCCTTCAGCTGGACAGATGGCCCGGTCCGGATCCTCAGCATGTGGTTCGGACCGGGTCTCCAGCTTGACAAGAATTGATTGGAGGTACGGTCAAAGGTGGAGGCTGCAGTCAATTCATGGCTTCCTAGAAAACTTTCCTTAAAGGGTAGAGCTGAGACGTGCGCCACTTACGTCTTTCCTCTTATCCTTTACCGACTGGCTGTACTTCCCCTGCCTGCACAACACCTAAAAGCTCTTGTCGAACTCTTGTCCTCACTTCTTTGGGACAGAGGAAGACACTGGGTGAGCAGACAGGTCTGTATTCAACGTCCGTGTGAGGGAAGCTTTCGAATGCCGGACTTGAAGTGTCATCGAGATGTTGAGAGGCTGGCCTTCCTGAGCCACTATATGCAAGATGACCAACCGTGGCACCCTGTGGTTACTGCCGCCTTCCCTGACCTCATTCTCGACCCTTCTATCGAGAGCCGTCGCAGACCGCAGGGAGAATCTGCCTACGTGAAAGAGTGCCGAGCCGCGCTAAAACGACTATCAAAGTCAAAGAAGCGGCTGACGAAGGAACGAGGCTCAAACTCCTAGCGACACCGGTTCCACCTCAATCCTCGTCGGTCGAAGCAAACACTCCCGCTCAGGCTCCCCAAGAGGATCAAGACGAAACGGAGGACACCAGAAAAACGGCTGATGAGGGAACGATGCACCCGGTAGGTGGTACACACCCAGCGACACCTGTTCCACCTCAATCCTCGTCGTCCGGTTCACCACTCCTGCTCCCCAAGAGGACAACCTCTCTGCAGAAGAGCAAAGAGAAGCTGGAGATGAGGAGACCAAAGACGACATTGATGGACCACAACCTGTGGTACCACCGGTCTCCTAATCCCTTTCCAGTCACCCAACACCAGCTCCCCAAGAGGACAACTCCCCGACACCAGAAATGGAGAAAGACGAGGATGGCGTTGCCTGCAGAACTAGAGTTCTGTTCAGAGACACCCTAGCATCGCTCAAGATTCACCACCTTCACCGCCCAAAGCCTCCTTAAACACGCCAACTCCAGCCAAAGTCCCAAAAGACAACCCTCTGACAACCAAGCCTGTGGAGAAGAAACCCACTCCACAATCTCCGGGCAAAACCAAGGGAGGGGGCCAGAGATTGGGCCACAACCAGTGCACGACACCCCAAGGACTGGCCAAGCCTAACTCCAAACAGGCAAATGTACAGCAGCAGCAGCAGAAAAAGAAACAGCAGCCACCCCTCGTCCCATCCGACACCAAACAGGATGAAACAGCGACATGGGGCCCACAGAACCAGGAGCAGATGACACCAGAAGAGTACAGAGAGCTCTTCAACTCAATCTACAAGGCCGTCACAGATGGGGTAAACATCCAACCCCTTCCGGCACAAATCGAAGAGCTGGAGAAGAGAGTTCTCTCCCTGGTCACCTCTGACCTTAAGACCAGGAGCTTAACAGGTGTCGACAAAGACACCATGGTGGAACTCCTCATTGGGCTGAACATACTGGTCAGCTACATATACAGGAGAAGTTTCGCCATGTGAGACATCCTGCTCCCCAGTCAAGAAGAGGCAAAAAGACTGGCTAGGACCGACCTCAGAGCCAGAAATATTCGGCTCCAGCTGGTATATTTGGACAAAAGAATCGCCTCGGTCACAGTCTTAAATGTCCCATGCTGCATGACTGGAAGGTGCCATAATGAGCTAGTACGGCGACGTGGATACTGTCGTCCCATCCTGCGGTCACCGCAACGTGATAACTGGGGATACAAAGTCCAAATGGTCCTGGACAAGGTCGAATTTGACACCCTTCCGGCCATTCTCAAGTTTGAGGACTGGACCATGACACTGATCGTGCAGGGGAGAGACACATGGCAAAGGACTGTCCCAAAAAACGAGCAAGAGCCCCCGGAAAAGCTCTCAACAAAGCACCGGCCAAAACTCCAGCAGAAGCCCAAGCTCCAACACTAATCACAGCCCCAGCCGCAGCAAATGCCGGTCCAGTAGCAGAAGCAGGTTGGGTGACGGTCACTAAGAAAAGTAGAGCTAATACAAACCTGCCCAAGCCAATAGTCACCAAAACCCAACCCGACATCACACCGATGGACACGCAGGCATCCTCTTCCTCAAACAAAAGGAAGCTACAAGATTCCGAGGAAGAGATCGTGTCGGACAGAGTAGAGGCGACCACAGACGTAGAGGAAGCAGCCACAGTCAACAAAAAGACGAGCAAGAGGAGGAAGAGCAGGAAGACTAAAGGAGACACCCCCACCCCCAATCAGCCAGTGGAACCGGCCCCCTCCCGCCCAAGCTCCCCCAGAACAGTTTCACACAACCCATCCCCGGATAGGGTAGACACCAACCCCCAAAAACCTACACCCCCTACTCCTGTCACTCCTACCCCCACTCCCCCCCGACCAAGGAAAAACCTACGCCACCAGTCCGCACGGAGCGGATAAAAACTCCCTTTTCTACCAGGGGATTTGCGAACTGGACCCTCTGCAACCATTATCTGACCTCAAAGGCCAGCAGAAGGTCCAGTACAACAAATTAATGGCTCGAACTCGACGAGTCATATTTTGTGGAGAACATTGATCCGCCGTTGCCTAGGGAGAAAAGAATGGATTTTTTAGCGATACTAGCAGTAGCGAGGATGGTCATATGGATCACACGCCTCAAGCGAGTCCGCGAAGGGATATCTGTTCCGGATAGGGATCTGATCGTCTACTTTAAACATCTGCTTAAAGTAAAGATCAGATGCAATTGAAAGGGGTTGCCTCAAGTGGCCTTTGACAAGAGGTGGGTGCATGACGCTAGCTTGTGTATCCGACGAGGCGCCCAGTTTGAATTCTTGTTACAACCATAAGAATGGCACACGCGGTACTGGGTCCTACGGACCCATCCCACTAGGTTAGACAAATAAAAAGTAAAGAGACTCTTGACTGGTGGTACAAATGAGATCCTGTCCCCCCGATTGTTTTTTTTTTTTTTGGGCACTAGAGAACCTTCCGAGGCTACCCCCCCCATCTTTTTGTTTTATCACCTACTCGAAGGTCACCGTCTACCCAATCTTCCCCTTTTTTGTTTTTGACAATTATTTATTTTTCCTCCCTAAACTCAATAAGAATTTTTCCCAATCCCCACTAGGGATCTTCCCGCTTGTTTTCGGTGCCCCGGAAAACAGTAGGTGATCTAACTTTCTAGATTAGCTGAGGGAGGGACCTTACTAACAATGCACTCGGCAATTTTATTTTTTGTATATTTTTTCTAGATTACCCACTCCTCAACACGAACTGTTTCTCTTCCAAATTCAAGAACCTTTTATTTTCCAATGAATTGAACTTTTTTCACACGCACACACACATTTAAAAAAAAAAAAAAAAAAAAAAAAAAAATTTTTTTACACACACACACACACAGAGAAATTGTAAATATATTCTTTTTTGCAAAAACGCTGGGGTTTTCATTAGTTAGTTTAGAGTTCACAGAGTGAATGCGGTATTGTGGTAAATGTTGCCAGTCAAGAGTAAAGTCGCCAAAGACTCCAATTTTCACTTTAGTTACAAAGACCCTGCAACACTTCCCATCCCACTTCTTGTATGACCTTGTACCTAAGTTTGTTTACAAATGTTAATTTTTTGCTTTTTTTTTTTTTTAATTTCTCATTATTTACGAAAATAAACTATATAAACAAGACCAAAGTGTAGTATCTGTTCCGGCAGATACTCCAAGCAAAGACCATATGTGGGGGCGACCCCACATATAAGACCTTGGTCAATGTAGGGGCAGCCCTTCATACCAATTGTCACTATCCAGCTCCCCTAATCCCCGGGGAGTTGGTCCTCATTTCCCCTTCACTCCTCACATTAAAAATCGGACTTGTGGCTAATTTGCTCGGTGGGGGAGCAAATAAATACCCTTTTCTTGGCCTTTTGGCCAAGATCAAAGTGTAGTATCTGTTCTTACTACATGCTGTACTTATGTTTGCAACTTTCTGATATAAAGTGGGGGATCACTTTTCTGTATTAATTTAATGTAAAATGATCACCCACTTTACAACCAGTCAGTCTCAAAGCCATTAAAGTCATTCTCCAGGTCATTCAAGTTGTTTTTGAAGGATTCAATTCATCCTTAAATAAATAAAAAGTAAATGACTTTAATGAACTTAAGTCATTTCAGCCCATTTTTCGGTCATTTTAGTTTATCTAAGAATTTCATGTCAATCCTACATTCAAGCATTCATTCATTACACGAGAGCACACGACTAATGGCTATCGGCCTTGGTTTTTTTTTGGGGGGGGGGGATCAAGATCATTTTTATGTATATTAGATTATTGCCTGAACCATAATTTTATTTTAATATTTGAAGAAACTGTTTAGACCATCGATATAGTCTACAAAGCTTGAAAATTAGGTAGACATTAAGAAATTTGATTTTTGTGATCCTCAGAGACACATGAAGCCCTAAGCCGATGAACTGTGCATTCAGTTGGAAGCTATGTTTTGTCTTCATTTTCAGCTAAAAGTTACTGTCGGTTGGTTGGTAGAGAGAGCAAATATTGAAGCTTCAAAAAACAATTTTCACAGAATTTTTCTATCTATATATATTCCAGCAGCATGAACAAAGGCCTGCAACGGAAGAAATGTTTAGCTAAGAGAAAAGAGGCAATCCAAGAAATAGGCTAACTTTAGAAATATAGTCTTCTTCACTATAAAGTTCCTTGCCGTGGTTATGAACTACTTAAGTTTTAAAATAATTAATGCTCCTCCAGTAATTTTTTTTGTTTTTATGTTTTAAACTGGTCCATGATTTTCCAGTAAGTGGCTGGGTGTTCTACACCAAATGACACCCATATCTATTAGGTTGGTGCGGGTTAACCTAATATATATATATTAGGTTGGTGCAAAAATAATGTTTGTTTTTTTTTTTTTTTTTTTTTTTTTTTACTTGAAGTTGAACGTCAAAAAACATGTTTGCACCAACCTTAAATAAATATATATATATATATAATAAATTCCACAGCCAAACAACGTCGCAGCCCACAAGAGCCATGACAGTCAAAGAACCGGAAGTCCAAGACTCGAATTATATATATATATATATATATATATTCAAGCAAGATGGCTAAAGGCGTTCAGTCATATTTTTCATGATTCTCAGAGACATATAGTCCTCTAAGCTGATGGACTGCGTTCAGTTAAAAAATGTTTTGTCTTTTTCTAGCTAGAAGTAACTGTCTTTTGGCAGAGAAACCAAACATAACTGTAGTTTTACGAAATCAAACATTATTACTTTTTTAAACTGCAGTTGCGTTTTTGTTTGGAGGAATATAATCGTAACATCACAAAATAAAACTATTTGGATTGAATGGTAGGACTGTTCTTCACTTGTCTCACTCCCGCCATAAAAGGTCATCATTGCCTGGCATAGCATTTGATGATTAAAGAAACGTTTAAATCATAAGTTGCAAGTGTGAGGAATTCGAACACTGCTCCGTATATTTTAAACTAGCAGGGGGACCCGACGTTGCCCGGGATTGAATGATGATCAACGAATGTTTCACACGCCCATATTTTTATTGGCATCGAAATCAGTGAAATCACCCATTTTTCAATCAAATCGATTGATTGCCTGCTCTAGTTGGGAACCCATCGCGGTGCACCGGGCGGAAACTCACATGCCTCTCACTTTCGCTTATTTCACAATACATTGTAGTCTACATTGCACTGTAGAGAATCTGTTGATTTTATAAAATTAATTGTATATATGTAACAGCTTGAATTAAAAGTTTAAAATGCAAAGAGTCAAGTATCATGGTGCAATTATAATATCTACGATTTATGAACGCATGTCGTACCTACATTTATTTACATCAACTTTTATAAAATTCACGCTATTCTTTCTCCTCACGATGGATTGCCTGTTCTAGCTAGGGACCCATCGTGGTGCACCAGGAGAAAGCTTCACATGCCCCCTTGCAGTGAATTAATCCACAATACATCGTAGTCTACATTGCACTGTAAAGAACCTACTGTTGATTTTATAAAATAATTTTAAAAAGTATTTTGAATATATCATTAGGGCTATAACAAGAATGTTCTTATTGTTTTTACTCTCGAGTATATATTCGACACAGTTAATCAACTGAGAATCACACCACTCTACATAAAATCATGTAAGGTATTAACTGATATATTCTCTTGTCATGGCCCTTTATATAATTGAATTAAAATTTAAAATACAAAAATCAAGTATCATGCTTTAATTGTGCTCTAAACAGAAAAATTCATTTCAAACGCGCCCCTGTCATATCAAAGAATCTATTGTTGATTTTATATGTAGGGCCTTTCAGCCTATGTGGTAAGTGGTAATAAAACTTCTCAAATGACCGTGATATTAAGCTGCATAAGATGTTAACTTTGATCAAAAATCGCCCATTCCTTTTCATTGGATTATTGATACATATCGAAGATATTCCGATACAAAACCTATCTAAGAATACTGTCAGGCACATAAAGTATATTTGTATAAAATTTAATAAAAATCGGTCCAGCTTTTTTGGAATCCATAGGGAATGAACTCACACACAAAGTTCCTTTTATATAATAGTAGAGATAAGCAGAGAGAATTTCCTGGTGCCTTTATTTTAACAGTCGAGACAACGAGAACAGAGACGTAGTTATGTGAATCAAGTTATTTGCATATGTCGGATTTAAGTGGATAAAAGAAAGAATATAATTCATACTTTATAGTCAAGATTTGATTAATCTAGCCTTCATGTTGGTAACGGCAAAACGGAGAGATGTAGAAAGGGGAGACGAGAGAGAAAATATTGAGCGAGCTGTGGGTTGGATTATTTTTTATTAATGCAAGAAGTCGATTATTTTCATTTCTTACGCTATCCCAAGAGTTCATAAACACTTAACAAGAAATTGAAATTTTCTGAACCCTTCGCTTGCCTCAATTGTGCTGGACCAGATAGACCCATTTCTCGTCCGATGTCACAATGCACTTCCGAAAACGCTTATCCAATGGATTGTTGAGCAATTGACGGCAAATTTAAACTCATTTGTTGGCTTGTGGCTTTGATGAGTTTGTGCAGTTTTTATGAACGAAATCAAGTTGCTTCAAGTGTCGATTTGCCAACCCCCAAGCTAATCAGCCAATTCTCAAATGCAAGTCTCACCTATCCAACTTTAACGGCCGTCTCGAATGAGGCTTATCTTTAAGATATGCCAGAATCAAAACGCTTGTACCACATATGCGATTGTTCCTTCGTCTTCGGCAGCACAAATCTCTTCTGCAGTTTTCCTAGTTGAAAGACCTTGCTTCCAGCAGTAACAGATCAAAACTCACAGCTCAAAAAGCGAAAAGTCGGCAAAAGGCTTTTTTCATCGGGCTTCTCGGTCGGCTCACTCCTTAAAACTTTTTATATGCTGTCTAAATCATAATATCTATGACTTAAGAACGGGGGGGGGGGGTCGCGGCTATCTTTAGTTTGCCCGACTTTTATGAGCTATTTTTCGATTGCTGCATCTTCGAAAACCGAATGATGGGGCAAGGGAAACAAACTGGCTTGCAGCGCAAAACTAGGACAAACATTACGTGACTTTCTCGCACCTGTATATTTCACTTTAGAAATGTTAATTTATAACAGTTATCACTTTCTCTCCCTTGTGGCTAAGATGGCGAGGGCTCAGGTTTTTTTCTTTTTCGTTTTCGTTTCCACCTTTGCGCCAAGGCTTCGGGGTTCAAGCGTACCTTTCTACTAAAACTTTTTTTTTCTTTTACACCTCCAAACACCCGGCCAACGTTTTTATTTATTTAATTTTTTTTTTTTAAACAGGGTTGTTTGGATCTTAACCCCCCCCCCCCAAAAAAAAAACACACACCTCCAAACACCCGGGACATGCTGGGTACCTCTCCCCGAGTAGTCTATAAATATAAAAGCGAAAATGTTTGTATGTGTGTGCGTTTTCGGGTATGCCCAAGAAAAGCTTCTTTCCGAGAACCTATCGATCGCCTCACAACTTCTTAAAACTTTTTATATCGCGCCTAAATGATAATATCTACGAGTTAACAACGGGGGTCGCCTGTCTATTTAATTTGCCCGACTTTGAAAAGATAAATATTCAACAATTTTCGATCGCCGCATGTGCATTAAGCTTTTTCGTATAAAAAAAAGAAGCGAACAGACTCACGATAAATAAAACACAGTCCCGCACTCAAAGTTGACGTCATTAACTCATCAAAAACGGGCACCTGCCGTTAAACATTGCACATCTTTTTTTCACACTTTATTATTTTCCAACTGCGCGTCAAGGCATCGTTTTTTTTTTTAAAACAAACACCCGGCCAACGATTTTTCTTTTCATTTACCCAAACACACACACACCTACAAATACCCGGGCAACACCAGGTACCCCCACTAGTATATACATAAAAGGCAAAATGTGTGTGTGTGCATTTTTTCTATATGTCTATCAAAGACTTTTTGCGGGCTGATTCTGGGCTTGCTTGCTAATTCTTATAACTTTTTATATGCTACCGAGATGATAATATCTAAGATTTACAAAACAACTTGGGCGCGATTTTCGCCATGTTTATTGGCCCGTGTGTGTCTTTGGCTTTTCAGCATAAAAAAGCAAAACTGAAACAAACCTCGCCACTCATGCAGCATGTCTAGAAAACAATGAGCACTTTGATCAATGTCGGTGAAAACCGTCATATCAGACAATTTATATTTATTTGGGTTCACCTCCAACAAGTTAGGGAGAGGGTATTTATTTGCTCCCCCACCGAGCAAATTAGGCACAAGGCCAATTTTTAATGTGAGGAGTGAAGGGAGGGGGAAGGGAAAAAGGGGACCAGCTCCCGAGAGGTGGGAAATGGGAGCTGGTTAAAAGGTCAGGTATGTGGGGTTGCCCCCACATCTGGTCTTTGCTTGCAGTATCTGTCGGAACAGATACTACACTTTGATCTTGTCGCCTGAGCCCCGGAGGGCCTTTGGCCAGTCAAGTTAGGCAGATGGGGGGGGGGGGACCCCGAAAAAAAAACTGTCTCGTAGAAATAGTTAACGTCGAGATTTCATTCTGTTTGACCTCAATAAAATCAAGCACCTGTTTGAACTCATTCACTTTTTAATCACTAAATTTAACGTCTTTAGGTAACTACCTCTCATCAGCGTAGCTTGACTGTTTCTAGGAATTAAACTCCGGGCCATATATAAACATACTCAGTAACAGGAATTCATTGCATTTCAGACAGATGAGTACTTACATGAATGAAATATGGAAAATTCTAGGTAGTTTACTTGATATATATACATATATATATTTTTTATTAGTGATGGAATGACTTCAATTTTTTTCCTGATTCCAATACAATAACCAATTCTGATTCTTTATAAATCTC
>NC_136526.1:42431418-42818918 GCF_053919585.1 Euprymna scolopes | reverse complement strand
CCAGACCTGGTCGCCACCCCCCCTTCTGCCATTGATGAGGCATCTGTCCGTCAAGTTCAGGCTGCCATTTTGGAAGATCGGCGCATTACTATTCGCCAAATAGCCCAAGATGTCAAAATTAGTACAGGGTCTGTGGAAACTATCATTCATGACTATTTGCATATGCATAAGGTGTCTGCCAGGTGGATTCCCAGGCTGCTCACACCATTCCAGAAGCGAGAACACATTGTGTGCTCGAGGATGAATTTAGAGAGGTGCCAAGAAGATGAGTCAAAGTTTTTCAAAAGACTGATTACACAGGATGAAACCTGGGTCCATCACTATGATCCAGAGACCAATGCCCAGTCAATGCAGTGGAAGCACTTGGACTCACTACCTCCAAAGAAGGCAAGGGTGCAGCCCTCCGCTGGCAAGGTCATGCTCAGTCTTCTGGGACCAGGACGGAGCAGTGATGACAGATTTCCTGGCAAAGGGTACCACAATTACAGGAGCATATTATGCTTCACTTTTGAGGAAATTAAAGGAAGCTATCAAAATCAAGAGGCGAGGCAAGATCAGCAAAGGTACCTCCTCCTGCAGGACAACGCTCCGGTCCACAACTCGCATGTCACCAGATCAGAAGCATGGGCGTGTGGTTATGAAATCCTCCCTACTCTCCTGACCTTGCACCCTCTGACTTTCACCTCTTCCCAACCATGAAGTTATTTTTGAAAGGAAAGCGTTTCCCAGATGATGCAGCCTTGATTTCTGAAGTCATGTCGTGGTTGGATGACCAACCTAGGGTGTTCTAGAAAAACGGTCTCCAGAGCTGCATCAAATGATAGGAGAAATGCATAACTCTGGGTTTTTCCTATGTAGAGAAAGACTAATAACTGTGCCAAGTTTCGTTGCTCTACTGCTATGGGAAGTGGGTCAGGGGCATTACTTATTGCATGCCCCTCGTACAACCAAGTTTTGCCTGAAATTAAAAAATAATTTTTTTTGGATTTTAAATGAAATATATATATATATATATATATATATATATATATATATATATATTAGTAATTTATAAAATATATATGGCGATTAAGCTACACTGAATATTCGGCGTTTCATCCACTCTAGGATTCCTCAGGCTTATGCGCGAATTCTGTGATTGTTTATCCTTTTTATATGGTACTCTTCTATTGAGGATTTAGTTAGCCAATCAGCTTTCTAGTATCCACTGCGCCCCTTCCTATCAGCCAATGGGCATGCATTGTATCGGACAAAGGATCTGTTTTAAAACTAGGTTAGAGGGGTTTTTTGTTTTTTTTTTGTTAGTTTATATATAAATATATATATATGTCTGTGTGTACATACATATATGCACATGCATATGCATATATATATATATATATATATACACACACACATACATACATATGTGTGATCGTTTATGCAAATTCATGTTTTTTTTTAATTTGTTTATTTTCTATTGTTTTTGTTAGTTTTAAAACTATTTTATATCAGCAAATTTTAGTTTGTGAACACAGTTATTTGCTATTTCTCTTCTACAGTTTAATAGATGTTGGGGTTCTTTAAAGTACAGGATAGCAAATTTTTCATGAAGGCATAATCTACATGGGCCGTCTAGATGCCTACACGTGGTAGCTTGTCTTATTATCTTCCATTCGACTACCGGCAAATGTCCGCTTTCTTTGAGTTCCCAGTATTTATTCGCTAGTGTTGTTTTTATACGGTGTTTTTTTTTTTTTTTATTGTTGAATGTACTTTTGTGGTCATTGTATTGGGTTTTGAAATCTAAGTCATGCCTACGTAATATTTCTTGTTATTCGGGTTTTCTTTCGCAAATATTGTTGCCTACCTACGTATTGAGCACTTTTGAAGTAAATACTTCAAGTTTACGCATAAATCTATACTTTTGTATATTAATTTTATGCGAGTAAATGTAGTTATATATGAAAAATCTGAAATTAAAAAAAATTTCTGGAGTCGGAAATAGTAATCATACACCAAGGATGGTTTATAACGAGTAAAATCTTTTGATTTATTAGTAACGTATTGTTTCTATTACTTTTGTGCATGTGCAAATTCATTCATAGCTTGAAGTGGTTTTATTTCAAATATTTTTTTATCTATCTGTCGGATAGGGAACGCGGCTGGCGCACTAAATATTTTGGTTTCGATTCTAGCTGATGGCACTCAAGTCTTTTTTTTTTAACCTTTGAAATCAGAACTATTATATTTAATGGAGAATTAGCTCTGTAATAATATAAAGTTTGCATGAATTAAAATATATTTAAATGTGTTCCCTTCTAGCCTATCTATCTATATATCTGTGGAAGTGTCTGTCTGTCTGTCTGTGTACATTTCCCTACACAATAACTTTCAATTTTCAGTCTACAGACTCGAAATTTGATATACAGGATATTGATATTTGGGAAAATCTTTGTAATTCGTTTTTGGCCAGAAATTTAGCTATTAAGGGGTCAAAGTTCAACGATTTGACCTTTCAGAACTCTACCAAACTCCTCCGCCAATTTTGGGTCTAAACACTTGAAATTTTAGATATAGGTTCCTTGAACATGGATCTAACTTAATAATTTGATTGGAGTCCAAAATAATAAATGTTAAGGGGTCATAATAGGGTTCAAAGTTTTTAAAAAATGTGACCGCTTCGGTCTCTACCAAATTACTCAGACAATTTCTGGTCTAAACATTTGAAATTTGACATAAAGGATATTTAAAGATAGGGCAAACTTTTTAATCTGTTTAGGTCGAAAATTTGAGTTACCAATATATAAATGTATGCATGTTTGCATATCTGTCTAAAATTTTCGACGGAGACGACAGATTTTTACAAGATCAGTATCGTTTTGAAGTTCGACCTTTCGGACGCCAAAATACTGAAAAATTGTCTAAAAACATTATCTTCACCTTCAACTGGGCACTTTACTACAGAGGTGGGGGTGGGGGCTTTTTTGCCAATATTTTCGAAAGTCATCCTCTCCTTTCGATTGTCTAGCCTTAATTTAAATCTATGTCACTTCCGGTTTGACGGCGGTCGTAACCGCAAAGATGTCAGGTTTTTTTCCCCCCGTTCTTTTCCTCCTTTGCAGTATAGGTTCGAGCCTGCCTTCCTACTACCACCGTTTTTTTTTGTTTTTGTTTTTTTTTGCTCAACATACACCTCCAAAGACCAGGGCAACGCCAGGCACCCATGCTAAATCTATAAAAGTTAAATTGGGTGTGAGTGTGTGTGCGTACATTTCCCTACCAAACTACTCTGTCAATTTTCAGTCTACAGATTCGAGATTTGACATAAGGAGTATTGAGATTTGGGAAAATATTTTTAATCGGTTTTTGGCCAGAAATAAATTTGGTTGTCAAGGGGTCAATGTTCAATGATTTGACCTTTGAAAACTCTACCAAACTCCTCTGCTAATTTTGGGTCTAAACACTTGCAATTTTAGATGTAGGTTACTTGGACATAGGCCAAACTTTATAATTTGATTGGAGACAAAAACAATTTTAAGGGGTCAAAATTGGGGTGTCTCTACCAAACTACTCAGTCAATTCTTGGTATAAACGTTTGAAATTTTACATAAAAGGTATTCACACATAGATAAAGTTATGAACAGTACATAGGACCTGAGCAAAGCCGGGTTGAACTGCTAGTTATTAAATAAATTTAAAAACAACAAAGTTTTTATTTAATAACAAAGTTTTGGGTGGACTTTTGCCTGAAATTAAAAAGTATATAAAAAAACTAAAATCAAAAAAAAAAAATTTCTGAAGTCTAGTAGTAGTATTATTTATAGCTGAAACATTTGGATTTTACACCAAACCACACACAAGACAGAGCACAAAATTTGGACATTATCTTGGGTCTTTTTTTTTTTTTTTCCTTGCTTTATTTTATTGTTTGTTTTTTTTTTCTCTTCTTTTTTTGCTCTAAATTTTGTGGAAACCAAAAGATTTTTTAAACAAATTAAGAGATTTAAAAAAAAAAGAACAAAAAAAAAAAAAAAAAATGAATTTAACTAAATTGATTCTTTTTTTTTTTTCTTTTTTTTCCAGAGACAAAAATGTCAGATTTTTAAAACTTAAAAAAAAAAATAAAATAAAATAAAATTGAATTTTGTTTTCTGACGTGTTTTAGAATTTGATATTGTTTTTTGTTTTTTTTTTTGTTTTGTTTTTTTTTTTTTGATTTTAGGGGGAACAGGGGTTAGAAAACAAAATCTTTTAATTTTTGATTTTAAAAACGCAAATGATGAGAAATTTTCTCAAAAAGTCACAATGTACTTTCGACAATTTGTAGAAAATACGTTCAGTTTTATTTGTTCTTAAGTAGAAAATAAGTTTTTTTTTTGTTGTTTTTCTTCATTTTCTTTGGAAATTTCATTTTTATAGCAAACAATAAGTAGTTTTTTTTTTTTGCTTTTCTTTTGTCTTGGTATACATGATTGGGAAGGATCATCAAATAAGCTTAACTAAGCGGAACACAAACTTTTTCTAGAAAATATCATTCCGGCATTTAGACTAAAAATTAAAACAATAAAAGAATAAAAAAAGACAAAAAAAATTTGAAAGAAGGAGGGGGAAAAAAATGTTATAAAAATGGAAGAAAAGGATTAAAAAATACTTTAAATAAGAAAAAAAAAAACATGGCTTATAATGAATTGTAAAGATGAAAACTACAGCTAAAAATAGAAAAATTATTTGGCTTTCGATAAAATAAAATTTAATAATAATAAAAAAAAAAGAAAACTTGAAAATATTTTAGTTATAACAGATTACAGAAAATAAAAAGAACTTAAAAATAATTTTATAATTTATTTTGTTTTTGTGTTGTTTTAGTATGTTTAGTTGCTTTTTTCCTTCCCATTTTTACCATTTATAGCTATAAAAAAATTTTTTTTTTTTTTTTTTTTAAAAAGAAATTATTTTCTTTGCTGGATTTTCATTTTTGATGTCGAATTAAAAAAAAAAAAAAAAATCTGTATTTTAGTTTTATAAAACAGATAAGAGTTTGTCCTCTTCTAAGATAATATTCTCCAAGTCCAAACTATGGATGACGTTCTTTTTAAGTATCCCTTCAAACTCTACAGTGTCCAGCGCCAGAAAATCCTGCAATACGACCTTGACATTAAAATTAGCCGCAGGCACAGACGCTGTGTTCATAGTCCGACCACCGTTTGAATCAGCAGCGGCAGCAATCGTCTGACTGCGGATGTGGATTTGAACCGGCTTCTTCGGGTGCACCCGTCGCACGTGGAGTTGCACAAATGACTCCTGCATTGAAGAGAAATTGCAGTATCCGCAAAAATGTTCGCTTGGGTGACGCCGTATGTGCTGGTGAAACTTGTAGGCGTCGCGTGTCCGATAGACACAAGTCGGACACTGCAGCTCCTCGGTGCTTCTGGAATGTTTGGCCACATGCTTTCGGAATCGGTCAAAGTCGTGAGTCCTCATCGAGCAGTGACAACAGCAGTATCGGGTAACCCGCTCCTCCTCCTCATGATCGTCCTCACTCTCCGACGACGGCCGCCAGTCCGACGTCGACTCAGAATCCAAATCCGATTCTCCAGAATCATCTACGTTGATCACATTGCTGCTGCCGCCGCTGCGAGCACTGCCGCGTCGGCGACGACGCTGGCGTTCGATAGACGCCTTACTGCGCATTTTATCCCGCCTTGCCCCCAAGGAAGGGAAGATCATGCGGTACTTCTTGTAGTGCTCATCTCGGATAATCTTTGGTGGCGCCTGGTGGAATTCTTCGATGTGCTCCATTATTTTTTTCCTGCAAAAATAAAAGCAGTAAAGAAAGAGATAAGAAAATGGTTACTGCATCATTTGTGTCGTATCACAATATGTGAAATGGCTACAAAAAAAAAAAAAAAAAATTGTATTAAAAATAAAAAAAACAAAATAAAAAATAAAATATTAAATTAATAAAAACAATAAATCTATATATCTATAAAAGTGAGAATGTGTGTGAGGACACTTCTAAACCTATATACTCAACAACTTTTTATCTACACACTCAAAATTTGGTATATAGGGTATTCAGATAGGTGGAAAACACTTTTTAATGAGTTCTAAAAAAAAAAAAAAAAAGTGGGTGGGGGGCTTGCATTTTTTTTTTTTTTTTTTTTGTTTACTTACAAGAGTGAACTGTTTACAAAAACATAATACTTGCACGCATGTGTCTTAGTTTCTTTCCGTTTTTTTTTTTTTTACTTCACATCTGGATAAATTGGATTACTTAGAGGGACGGTTCATCAAGAACTTGTTTACATTGGACATGAAGACAATCAAATTGTAGTCAGCTGGAAAGCAGACAAACAGAAGAGAGTTCCACAGGCGTGCAGTTCTAAGAAAGAAGCTTTGTTCATGGAATCTGCATTTAGGTTTAGGCACAGATAAAGAGTGTGGGAAATTAGTGATAGTCGTTTTGGCTAGACGAGTGTTTTTCGTGAAAGTTTGGTGAGGGGGGACCATAGATTGCAGCTCAGATGAGCACTTGCCATGAAAATAATGATAAAGCCGGGACAGGCTCGCTACGTCTCTTCTGTGGGAAAGAGGTTGCAGGAAAGAGAAAAGGGCATCCCCCACTAAGCTACGAAGTCTATTTTGAACTCTGTCAAGGCAGGATAAGCTTCTTCTAGCAGCTCCTGTCCAGATGTGGCAACAGTACATCGTTGGCCATACCTGGCTTTTATATAGGTAGATAATTGCATCAGGAGCGAGATATCTACTGGAACGGTAGAAGGATCCCACCATTTTTCCAGCGGCCTTGGCAACAGATTTGATATGTGTTTCATTTTAGATCAGGAGTAAAGGTCAAGCCCAGAAGCTTGTCAAAACATGGAGCCTCCTTAAGACGAGAGCCATTCATTTCAATTGATGCCAGATGAGGATCAGAGCAGTGATGATGTAAAGAGAGGAGCTGGGTTGTAGATTCATTGTACTATGTGCTCAAGATCAAAGGAGAGAGAGTCAGAGAAAACTTGGTCATTTACGGCCTTTGAGGTGTTGCCATAGATTGTAGTGTTGTCAGCATAAATGTTAACGAATGATCTTAGGATGTCATTTGGAAAATCATTGATGTAGATCAGAAAGAGAGTTGGGCCCAGGATGGAGCCCTGAGGGCATCCAGCATTAATACTGTGAGTTTCTGATTTCTGCCCATCAACCACTACGTTTATGAACCTATCCGACAGAAATGATTTAATAATTGAGAAAACATTTCCAGCTCTACCATAGCTCGCTATCTTATGAAGTAGACCTTTATGCCATACCCTATCAAGAGCAATTGCCCTAGAAGGAAGCCTCCATCAAGAGATTCACTAATTCTATGAGATATAACCGTTAGCACATCTTTCCTAGATGATGACATGTTTGATAGGATCAAAGTTCGTTAAACCAGAATAAGGAATACATTCGGCGGAAAGAAGTCTTTTGATGTTTTATATCTAAAATTTTATGTTGTGAAACAAATAAAAAAAAAACAATCTTTATTTAAATGAAGTCTTTTTTTTTTTTTTTTTTTTTTTTCACACCTCATTTAAAGATTGCACTTTTTATTTATGGATTATGCCACCATATTTGTAAAAAGGAAAAATAAAATAAAGTGTTGATTTTTTTTTTTTTCCTATTAATCTATAATATATATCTTATTAATCTATAATAGAAATCTCACCTGTCTTATTTAAATGTATGTATGTTTGTATGTCTACCTAAAACTTGACAGAGGCGATGGATTTTCATGATGGTATTGTTTGGAATTTGACTCTTCGGACGACAAATATCGAAAAATTGGCTAAAAATATTAATTCCTTCACCCTCAACTGGGCACTTTTCTACAGGCAGGGGCTGCTTTTTTCATTGATATTTTCAAAAGTCATCCCCTCTTTTCAATTGACTAGCCTTAATTTAAACCTTTGCCACTTCTGGTTTGGCAATGGACGCAACAGCAAAGATGTAACTTTTTTTTTTTCACATTCTTTTTCTCCTTCACAGTACGGGTTCGAGTCTGTCTGCTCACTACTACTTTTTTTTTTTTTTTTTTTTTTTTTTTTTTTTTTTTTTTCTCAACATCCACCTCCGGACAACGCCAGGCACCCAGGCTAGTCTATAATATGAATCTCACCTGTCTATTTAAATGTATGTATGTCTGCCTAAAACTTTCGACAAAGGCGACGGATTTTCATTACTGAGCACTTTCATCTGCAATGGATGATTTTAGTATCATTTTGAAACAAAAAGATTAGTTCCTTCCCCATCAACTGGACAGTTTTATACAAGGAGGGGTTGATTTTTTGTGAGCCATTTTTGCAAGTCATCGTATCGGTTGGACTGACTGTGCCTAATTTTAACGTTCCAACCTCCTGGTTGCGTCATGGTGTAGCAGTAAGACGACAGATTTTCTTTCACTTTCTTTTCCACCTTTGCGTCACGGGTTCAATCCTGCCTGCCTTGCCTACTACCACTTTTTTTTTTGCTGAACACACATCTCCAAACACCCGGGCAATGCCGGGTATCCAGGCTAGTTAATTATAAAATTTTGATATAATATTATTTGAATTATTCGGAGCACTGTTTTTATCTTGACTGCTGTTATCACATTTTAACCAATGTAACCTATGACCTTCCTCAGATGTATTTTTGGCATACTCGAGAATCTGTACAAAATTTTGAATGGAATCCTGTTTAATACATAGGGGTGGCTTATTCTTGTTCTGTCAACTATGAATGAATAGAAGTCTTAAGTAATTCATAGTTGTATTTTTAGTAGTGCCGCCCGCACTCAGGATTGAATCTTCAACTGCCAAAAGATTATCACTTTTAGAACTGATCATTACTGAGCACTTTCATCTGCAATGGATGATTTTAGTTTGAATTTTTGGAGGCATAAACCTATTCTTAGATGTGTGGTCTTACTTAATGATGGGTGATTCTAATATTTTTCCAGATTCTGATACAATCACCGATTCTGATCTATTTAAAAGCAACACCATTTCTGCAAGTCTTCTTTTTCATTGACTAGGTTAAATTTGAACGCGTTATACTTCCGGTCGCGTCATGGAGTAGCGGTAAGACGTCAGATTTTCTTTCACTTTTTCCGCTTTCACGCCACGGGTTTGAACCTGCTGCCCACTACCAATTTAAAAAAAAATTTTTTTTTTTGCTCAACACACACCTCCAAACACCTGGGCAACACCGGGCACCCAGGCTCGCACATTAATACGTTAAATATTTCATAATTGTTAAAAAAAAAAAAAAAAATGTATAGTTTTTGATCTTAACCATCATATAATTTTTTTTTTTTTTTCTATTTCTCAGAAATCAAAGGGCTCCCTTCCTGGGGCTGAACATTTTTTTTTTTTTTTTTTTTTTTTACAAAGGCATCACCACATTATCAAGGCCCAGAGGCCACTCAAGGATAAGGGTTAAAGAGTGTACAGTAGAAATTGGTCAATATAGTAATCATTAGTAATGAAAATTTGGTAAATTTAATAACTTATATGGAACGGCTCATCAAGGACTTATTTACTTTAGACTTGAACACAACCATATTGTAGTCAGCCGGAAAGCAGGAAAACGGAAGACAATTCCACAGGCGTGCAGTTCTAAGAAAGAAGCTTTGTTCATGGAATCTACGTTTAGGTTTAGGCACAGATAAAGAGTGGGGGAAATTATTGATAGTGTTTACAGCTAGACGAGTGTTTCTTGTGAAAGTTTGGCGAGGGGAGACCATAGATTGAAGCTCAGTTGAACACTTTCCATGAAAATAATGATACATCAGAGACAAACTCGCAACATCTCTTCTGTGAGATAGAGGTTGCAAGGAGGAGAAAAGGACATCTCCTACGAGGCTACGAAGTCTATTTTGAACTCTATCAAGGCAGGACAAGTCCTTTCTAGCAGCTCCTGCCCAGATGTGGCAACAGTATTCCATCCTTGGACGTACCTGGCTCTTATATAGGTAGACAATAGCATCAGCAGTGAGATATCTACTGGATCGATAGAAAGATCCCACCATTTTTCCAGCGGCCTTGGCAACAGATTTGATATACGTGTTCCATTTAAGATCAGGAGTAATGGTCAAGCCCAGAAGCTTGTCAAAACTTGAGGCCTCCTGAAGACGAGAGCCATTCATTTCAATTGATGACAAATGTGAATTAGAATGTTGATGATGTAAAGAGAGAAGCTTGGTTTTAGATGCATTAAAAGTAACCAGCCACTCCTTTCCCCATTGTACTACGTGCTCAAGATCAGAGGAGAGAGAATTGGAGAGAACTTGGTTGTTTACTGTCTTAGATGTGGTACCATAAATGGTAGTGTCGTCAGCATAAATGTCTACAAATGATGTAAGGATATGATTTGGAAGATCATTAATGTAGATCAGGAAAAGAGTTGGGCCCAGGATGGATCCCTGAGGGACACCGGCATTAATACTGTGAGCTTCTGATTTTTGCCCCTCAACTACTACTCTTATGAACCTATCAGAAAGAAATGATTTAATAATTGAGAAGACTTTTCCAGCTATACCATAGCTAGCGATCTTATGAAGTAAACCTTTATGCCATACCCTATCAAAGGCTTTAGATATGTCAAGAGCAATTGCCCTAGAAAGATTGCCACCGTCGAGAGATTTGCTAATCCTATGCGATATAACTGTAAGGACATCTGCTGTAGATCTAGCAGAACGGAAACCATATTGAGTGTCACTATTGCTATATATGAAATACATGGAAATTTGGTACTTGTGCAGAATTTGAACCAGACGTAACTAACTAGCCGCTCGACTTTGCTCAGAACATGTTGGCTTTTGTCAAAACAACACTACTTTTAAAAAAATACAGAAGCAAACATGAAAATAATAAAATCACCAGAAAAAAAATTTTTTTTTTAAATATAATGAAAAAAAGAATGAAAAAAAAAAAATAAAATAAACAAGTTATATTTTTCCTTTTTCAACCATTTTTTTTTTTTTTTTTTTTTTTTTTTTTTTTTTTTACACAATAAGGAAACCATTTTTGTTTTTTCAAATTTTTTAAAAGTTTAAAAATAAAGCACTTTTTTATGTGTTTTTCATGTAATTTTTTTTTTTTAAGTTTTTTTTTTTTTTTTAAATCTTTGTAACTAATGCAAAGTAAACTGTTTTGTTGCTATTTTATTTTTTTCTGAAAATTTTTTTTCTTGTAGAGTGGGGCTGGGTAACAGTTTTTCTTTTCTTTTTTTTTTTTTTTTTTTTAAATTAAATCAAATTAAGACAGCCGAGATATTCCCTTAGGATTAGGTAACCTTTTTTATGGTCATATTAGACGATGTTAAAGTGGGCTGAGAAGAGACAGCGGATGTGGAATAAACTTTGCCAACCCAACCGGGTAGCTTTCCAATATATGGTTTAAGATGAAGACAAAAGAAGGATCATTACCAAATTTCTGTTTCCCCCCAAGATTGTCTGCTCTTTTACCACGTATTGATCGGAGTCTTAACGTCAGATTACGGAATTCAATGAAACCCGAGCGAGCGCATAACGCCATGTTCCGAGTAAAGCCGAGCGGACGGTGAGTTACGTCTGGTTCAAATTCTGCACAAGTGCCGGAAATTCAAATGTTTATGGGAATCTACACGATTAAACAAATAAAAATTAAAGGTTTTTTTTTTTTTTGAAATAAGAACGAAAACTGAAACCTACTAAATTAGAATTTTCACTAAAAAAAAAAAAAAAAAAAAAAAAAAAAAAAAAAAAAAAAAAACTGCAAAATGCAGAAAAATATGTCGACTGAGAAAAAAGATAACAGATATATAGATAAATGAAAAGCGGTCATAACTCGTCCCAATTTGGTAGACCTGTCTCTTAGAAAGTGTGACCGTTTTTGTCTTTATATAAATAGATGCAAGTCTGTGTATAAATATTTAACCAATAAACTCTTGAACTATTGGTCACATGACACTGAAATTAACAGGAAATAGTAATTATACACCAAGGATGGTTTATAACGAGTGAAATCTTTGTTTGGATTGGTAAAAGTAGTTTAATTGCCAGGAACAATGACGCCTTGTTTACAGTTTTTTGTTTTTGTTTTTTCATCGTAAATAATAAACGACCATACATTAGGAAATTAACTATTCTTTTCATACTTTCATTTTTCCCCGCTGGATATTTTACATTTCCTTAAAAAAAAAATATCAGCTGGTGCTTGTGTAGAATAGTAAATTTTGAAACAAACGCATTTCGGGTGAAAAAAAATTATTATATAAATGTCAGATCGAAATAAGTATAAATTCCAAGAATTACGAAAAACGATCCAGTAGATATGTTAGATCTGTTTTTTTTTTTTTTTTTTTTTTTTTTTTTTTTGTGGAAAAAGAAAGCGTATTTTTTCTTTTCTTTTTTTTCTCCAATGGCGAATTTCAAGGGAAATAAGTTACTTTGTCATAGAGAATTAGTCACGGCGGATCTGTATGCGAGTTCCCACCCCTAGAAATGCGTGTTTTTCATCCTTTTTTTTTTTTTTTTTAAAGATTTTTTTTCCAACGATTATCACAGATAGGCTTAAGTATCCTATTGACAGAAAAATTTTTGAAAAAAAAAAAAAAAATTGAATGACTTTTAAGAAGGGGGTTCACTTTCTCGTTATAACGTTTTTATAACGTGACATGTCGATAAAAAAATGGACCGTAAGTCAGGTATCAATGGTGTAGAAGTTCTACACCATTGATACCTGACTTACGGTCCATTTTTTTAATGATTTTTAAGAGGGTTTACTTTCTCCTTATAGCGTTCTACACTGTAGAACGCTATAAGGAGAAAGTAAACCCTCTTAAAAATCATTAATTTTATTTATTTATATATACATTTTTTCTTCTATCATCATACTTAAGTCTGTAATCTATGATAATCGTCGGAAAAAAAAATAAAAAAAGGTGTAAAATACGTATTTTTAGAGGGGTGGCATTCTCATACAGGTCCGCCTTAATCGCACACAAACAATAAAACTCAGTCAATTCGATTTATACTTGTAATTATTTTTCTACTTTAATCAGGTTTCGTAATTTTTAAGAATTTATATAAATTTCGACATGACAACTAAACACGTAATAATGTTTTCACCTGAAATGCGCGCTTCAAAATCTATTATTGTGCACAACCACAAGTTTTAATTTTAGAGAAGGAATCTTAAAAATAAACAAAACCACAACGGCGAAACTCGAAATTCAACCAAGGGAGATTACTTGGCACGTTGATAAAATAATTCATACAAAGTAATCTCCCTTACTATATTTCGTATTTATTATTATTAAATTTTTTTTTATTTTTATTTATTTTTTTTTTTTTATTATAAATCAATTTTTACCCCAAACAAGGCACAATGCCATTTTGAAATAGAGAGCTACTATCGGGGACATAAGTTGCAGGGGCATTATGAGGGGAGATGAGTAGCAAGATGTTTGTTCACATTACACTTGAACTTATGCGTGTCGGTACAGTTGGGAAAGCAGAATCTCGGAAGGGAGTTCCAAAGTCTAGCAGTTCTGGGGAAGAAACTATTAGAGTAAAAGACTTTCTTACACCTAAGGATCTCTACTGTGAAGGGGTGGGACTTAGCTGTTTGTCGGGGGTAGTCACATCTAGGGGTACAAGTGCTTGTAATTCGTCGAGCATTCACCATTAAAATACTTGTAGAACAGGTAGTGATGCAACATTTAGTTGATGGGACAGAGACTGAAGCCTAGATGACAGTTCAGGACCTATCAGGTTGGCGACTCTCTTTTGAACCCTGTCCAGGGGTGAGAGACAAGTAGCAGATGCACCAGCCCAAATGTGACAACAGTACTCCATACATGGGCGAATGGTGGCCTTATAGAGATACAGGATACTTTCAGGTGTAAGTAGTTTTCCAGCACCGTAGAGAGAGCCCATCTTCTTTGCAGCAGCCTTGGCAATTCTCTCAATGTATCAACTCCAGTTCATGTTCCCTGTAAACGTTAGACCGAGGAGTTTAAAGGAAGTACTTTCAGGTAATATGTTCTTGGCCATTGCTATTGGTGGTAGAGAAGGTTTCTTGTAATTATTGAAGAAACAAGCTTAGTCTTGGCAGCATTGAGTGTGACCATCCATTTTTGTCCCCATTCCACTAAAGGTTGGAAGTCATCCTTTAGTGGTTCTGCCATTTCCTTAGATATGTGTTCATTTGTTTTCCCCTCGTGCCTGGTGGTGTCATCAGCAAATATACCCATCTCTGAAACAATTTTATCAGGGAGGTCATTTATGAATATCAGGAATAATAATGGTCCAAGGATAGACCCCTGAGGTACTCCCGCATTTATATTATATTGTTTAGATGTACGACCGTCGAAGACAACTTGGATTTTTCTCTTACTTAAGGATTTAATTACATTATGTATTCTTCCAGTGATACCATAGGATCTAATTTTCCTTAGAGGACCAGCATTCCATACTCTGTTAAAAGCCTTAGATATATCGAGGGCTACCGCTCTACCCTACCCTGTTTTGTCCAGTGAATGATATATACATTCAGAGATTACAGTTAAGATATCTGCTGTGAAATGTGCTTGCCTAAATCCATATTGTTTGTCGGTCAAGAGTTTTGCAGCGGTAAGGTGTTGGTGAAAAGTGGGAGAAGGCTAATGGGGTAATAATTTAATCGGTCAGTTCTTTCACTGGAATTCTTGAAGACTGGTACCACGGACGCGGTTTTCCAGCAGTCGGAAAAGCAATATTCGTTAAGACATTTATTGTAAAGTTTGGAGAGAACTTGGGCAACCTCAGCTGAGCATTTCTTTTAATAGCAGTAGTTTTAGTTAAAAAAAAAATAAATAAATAAATAAAAAAAAATAAATAAATAAATAAAATTGGGTATTAAAATTTGATTTTCTTGGTTAAAAAAAAAACATACTTAATTTACGTGGTTTTTGGAATATGACATTTTCGTTCCATGGCAGGTATGTACATCAAAGATGGTATTTTTTTTTAGTTTACCCAACCCTTTGACATTCACCTTTGAATTACCGATTTTTAAAGGTTTTTGAGTATGCTGAGAATGAATATCGCATTAATTTTTTGGCCAAACAAGTAGTTATCCATGTTTGAAGACATTCAGTATCCAATGTAATCACTATAGTTTTTACTGGCGGCCATCTTGTTTCCCATTTAGGAAAAAAAACGCCAAGAAAGGCTGGTTAAAATAGTTTTTAAGGGGTCAAAAAGGAAAAAAAAAGTAGTTATACATTTTGTACATTCATCTTAGTTTATTTTTAATCAGTTCAGATGCGTGTCACATTAGTACAGTGGTAACGTCACCAGCTTTGAATGCTATAGATTTACTTTCGGCTGATAGCATCCAAATACTTTTTTTTTTTTTTTTAACTTTGAAATAATGGCTCTATAATAATATGTACAAAATCTGGACAAATTAAAATATCATATTTAAGCGTATTTTACGACCAGCCCCCCCCCCCCGGCTAGTTCATTGAATAACTACCAGAGACAGAAGGGCGACTTTGCCTGGTCATAAAATACGCTTAAATTTCATGCAGATTTCGTATTTATTATTACAGAGCCAATTTTCTATTGAATATTATATTGTACCTAATATATAGTACTGATTTCAAAAGTTAAAAAAATGACTTCGGTGTCATCAGCTGGAATCAAAACAAAAACATTTAACGCTCTAGCCCTGTTCTCTACCGTTTGAGCTAAGCCAAGAGACATAAGTTATAAGATTAAACTACTTTTAGCTAGGATTAGAGGATTAGTTTTTACAAAACTAATAAAAAACAAAATATGTCGGCAAGTTGAAATGAACATTTTGCATTTAAACTTGCTGACTTCTTTACACATTATTCATCCATCCAAACAAAGATTTCACTCGTTATAAACCATCCTTGGTTTATGATTATTATTTCCTGCTAATTTCAGTGTTATGTGACCAGTAGTTTAAGAGTTTATCGATTAAATATATACACACAGACACATACATCTGTTTTATTTATATAAACTAGCCTGGGTGCCCAGCGTTGCCCGGGTGTTTGGATGTGCCTATTTACTATGCCTCCCCATGGGACAGAGTTAGACACTAGGATCGTTTTTTAACGTGGAGAAAAGGTACAAAAATAAAAATTGTCTCAGTCGTGAAGGATTTCTCCTCCACCGAAAGAGAACAAGAAATAGAAGTGCAGCATCTGCCGGAACAGATGGTATTTATTTGCTCCCCCACCGAGCAAATTAGGCACAAGGCCGATTTTTAATGTGAGGAGTGAAGGGAGGGGGAAGGGAAAAAGGGGACCAGCTCCCGAGAGGTGGGAAATGGGAGCTGGTTAAAGGTCAGGCATGTGGGGTTGCCCCCACATCTGGTCTTTGCTAGTCATAGCTAGTCATAGCTTGCAGCATCTGCCGGAACAGATACTACACTTTGATCTTGTCCCGAAGGCCCGGGTGTTTGGATGTGTATTGAGCAAATAAGCAAAACAAATTTTTTAAAAATAAAAAAGTTTTAGTAGGCAGGCAGGCAGGTTCGAACCCATACTACGAAGGAGGAAAAGATTATGATAAAAAAAAAAAAAAGTGACATCTTTGCCGATGCGTCCATCACCTAAGGCTAGTCAATCGAAAAGGGGGGGCTTACTTTTGAAAATATCGGCAAAAAAAGCGATCGCTCCATGACGTGAAGTGGAAAAGAAAGTGAAAAAAAAATCTGACGTCTTACCGCTACTCCACGACATGACCAGAAGTTCAGAACGTTAAAATTAGGCAATGTTAATCCAACCAATAAGATGACTTGCAAAAATGGCTCGCAAAAAATCGACCCCTCTTTGTAGAAAACTGCCCAGTTGAAGGTGAAGGAATTGATGTTTTTAGCCAACCTTTCGATATTTTTCGTCCGAAGGGTCAAGCTTCAAAACGATACCGATCTTGTGTAAATTCGTTGCCTCTGTTGAAAGTTTTAGGCAGACATACAAACATACATTTAAACAAACAGGTGAGATTTATATTATAGACTAGCAGGGGGGGGTACCCGGCGATGCCAGGGTGTATTGAGGTAAATCAAAACTCCGGGGAGGGGGAGGGGGTTAAATAATAAAAAAAATGTTTTGGTAGGTAAGTATGAGAATCGAACCCGTACCCTTGAGTTGGAAATTAATGTGTGAAAAAAAAAAGAACTACGTTACCCATTGAGCTACGGCGACAGACAACATTAAACAGGTTATTTAACTATAAAAAGAGGCGTGCGCAATAAAAGTTAACTCTGCTGCTTCCATTTGACCTAATTAAGAAAGTCAAATAGAAGTCGCGCAGCGTTTGGGTTTGTTTACCCAAATTTAACTGTTTCTTCCCCCAACAGATGTTGGGGAGGGGGGGGGAAAGCACCTCCCAATTATCCAGAACTGTCTCAAAGCTGATTGCTTCTGGACGTTTTTCCCGGCGCAATGCCGAGAAGACGTCGTTTGAGTTTAGTTTCACTTTATTTATACTAAAAAGCCCAATCAACACGCGAGAAGCCAAAATAGCAATAATTTTGTAAAAATCGACGTAAATAAATCTATACGCTACGCGGTTTCCTAATTGCTAGATATTATTATATAGGACCTATATACACAGTTTTAAGCGATAGTAACGACCCCGGGAGCGTGTGTGAGAAAAGCCTTTTGAAGACATACACAAAATGGTCACACACATTTTGCCTTTTATATATATAAATATAGATTCTACCATATTTTTTTATGAAAATTGCTCCAGACAATGTGTGCAGCTCTTTTATGTAATGAGCTAACAAGAACGAAAAATGATTGTTGTAAAGACAGGAGATGTCTATTGGCCTTAGTTTTGAAAAGACCAAGGCTATAGGCAGGAGAAAACAGTCAGCAGGAAGAGAGTTCCATAACTATATCATTCTTGGAAAGAAACTTTTTGAATAGAAAGCTGTGTTACAGTGAGGTATAAAAACAACGAGCTGGTATAAAGGAAACAGATCAGATAATTTACTGTTAATAATAATACTGTTAATAATAATATTCCTTTTAAAAATAAATGTGTGTGTATTAGTGGGAGAGGGGGGGGAGCAATACTATTAAGAAAAAAAAAAAAAATAGTTACCTGTCAGTTAAATATTCTTTTAATTAATAAAATGAGTGTTACTTAATAACTTGCTTTAAAAGTTTTATTGAATTTAGCAGAATTATCTCCCTTCCCTGAAGTGTGTAAATATATTTCGGTTGTGTATGTATACATGTTTAGGGTTTATTTATATACTAGCAGAGAGACCCAACATTGCCCGGGAACACAAATTTTGAAATGATTTTATTTGAAATCTTATGATTTTAGTTCGGAGGGGTGAAATAATTTGATTTTGGAACAAATTATGTTAAAATAGGCATTTTTTTTTTTTTTTCTTAGTGACATCAGATTAATCACCAATCACAACCTTTGCTGATTGAACAATTTTTTTTTTTTTTTTTTTTAATGTGTGAAATGTGATAATATCAGGTTGATGAAAAAATGTTTTTTGATGTTCAACTTCATGTCAAAAAACATTTTTGCATCAACCTAACATAAGTCTGAACACGAAGTGGCTTAGTATTATATCATGTAGATTTCTCTATAACGCTGTATGGTCTCTACCAGTGACCATAGAGCATTGGGATAATTTTTTTTTTTTTTTTTTAAAACAAGGTAGACAATTTATAAAGGCTCGAAAGCCCCTAGAGGATAAGGGTTAAGGAATGTGCAGTGGTCACTGGGACAACAGCGTAGTAATAGTTACTGGTGGGAAATAGGGTAGAAATGGATTATTATTTAGGGGGATAGCTTAACAAGAACTTGTTTACATTAGACTTGAAGTTGACCATGTTGTGTAGTTAGCTGGAAAACAGTTCAGCGGGACAATTCAACATGTGGGCAGTTCTAGGAAAGAAGCTTTGTTCATGCAATTTGCGTTTAGATTTAAGCACAGATTAAGAGTGGTGGAAACTATTGATGGTGGTTGTAGCTAGTCGAGTGTTTTTGTGAAAGTTTAGCAAGGGGGAACCATAGATTGAAGCTCAGTCGAGCACTTGTCATAAAAATAATGACATAATAATGCAGGGAAGAGAGAAGGGTGTCACCGACTAGGCTTCGAAGCTGGGTTTTTTTTTTTTTTTTTTTTTTGGTTTTTTTGTCAAGGCAGGATAGGGTGCTCTAAGTGGCTCTTGTACTCGATTTTAGGAAATATTTGGTTCTTTTTCTGAGTTTTTTCTATTTTCTTTCCCAACATTGTCATCAAACGGATTCGAAAGAAATGAGCAAAATTAATTTTTCTTTTTATATAACTCTTATTAACCCCAAACAAGACATTAGCATTTAAACGTAAGGTGTTATCAGGTAAAACCATGTCTATGGAGGCATTATGTAGGGAATTGAGCAACAAGATATTTGTTAGCATTACATTTAAATTTCTGCATGTTAGTACAGTCAGGGAAGCAGGAAAGAGGGAGGGAATTCCCAAGTCTAGCAGTTTGAGGGAAGAAACTATTAGAGTAGAAAGCTTTCGAGCATCTAGAGACCTCTACAGTGAAGGTGTGGGATTTTGCTGCATGTTCGGTTAGTCAGGCATGTTTACAACTTGACCAGAGATGACACAGAGAACTTCTAGGAATAGCCCCATCAATATCTGATACAGCATTCATCCCAGACAGGTTGATACAGCTTTCTCCAAAGGTGGCAGAGGCTAGGGAATATCTTTACATAGCGAGTGAAACAGTTGCATTTGTGAGCAATTTTTCAAAAGTGGGGACTAGAAATAAATTACTTATCTTTTGACGATTGTGTTTTTTTTTTCACCAACAATCTTCCAAAGCTTAAAAAAGGTTGAAAAATGTCTTTTCAACCTTTTTTTTTTTGTTTTAATAAAACGAGCAAAGTCAAATTAATTAAACAATAAAAGGTTTAATAGAACAATATACACTTTTAAAAAAATTTTTTTTTTAACTATAGCTGTTGAAAAAAAACATCTGAAGAAATTCAAATGTTTTTAATTTCAAATCTCAACATAAAATTAAGTGCATATTTAGAATTACAATTATTAAAAAAAAAACAAACAAACAAACAAAAAAAACACACAAAAGTCTTTATGATGTACATACTCGTCACGGAACAAAGATGTCATATTCCAAAAATCACGTTGGTTTGGCTAGTAACTTTTCTATTTTACTAGTAAACAAAAATACTTAGTTGTCAAAGTCAACTAGAGATAAAGTACCGCTCTGAATATTAAAATCACAATCAGTTCCCAGTCGTGCAAATAACCCTATTAACATTCATTTGTTGCATATCATTTTTAAAACCCATTAAAATAAAACTATTTTCATGTAACCATTTTTTTTTTTTTGATATATATATTTTAGAAATATAACCAGACTAGACTTTTTAGCCCATTAAAAATGAGCAAAAGTTATAAACTGTTGACTTCGAATGAGTGTTTCATGTGAAATTGATGGTTGAATATGATTAAATTTGTGCTCATTTTTGCATTAAATATTAACCCCCCCCCATTAATCTCTAATGTGCATCGAACAGATACCATAATACTTAATTCACTGCACTCCATCATAAACGTCCAACAAAATTTCAGCGAGATCAGCCCAGTAGTTTCCGAGAAAACTTCTAGAGTAAATGTGGTACTATGGTAGCTAATCCCTATTAATTCATAATTGTGCATCAAACAGATACCATAATACTGAGTTCGCTGCACCTTATAATAAAGGTACACACAAAATTTCAGCCAGATTGTCCCAGTTTTCATCTTGAATGTTGTTTTCATGTTTCAGCCGATGCAACCTCTGACCCTTTTCAGTTGTATCTTGTTAAACTCCGAAATCTTTCTGTCAAACCCTGGAATTTTTCTGTCAAATTCTGGAATTTTGAAACCTTTATGTAATCCACAGAGGTGTCATGCTCTCTTTCTGACAGCTTTAATCAGGTAGAAATCCTAAATACTTTGCAATCGAGAGCATTGCCAAGGCTGCTGCTGCTGCGGCGAAGAGGGTCGGCTCTCTCTACAGTGCTAGAAAGCTATTTACACCTGAAAGTATACTGTACCTCTACAAGGCCACCATTCGCCCACGTATGCAGTACTGTTGTCGCATTTGGGTTTATGCCTTTGCTGTTAGTCTCTCACTCCTGGACAGTTACAAAAGAGAGTCACCAACCCGATAGGTCCTGAACTGTCATCTAAGCTTCAACCTCTGTACCATCGGTGAAATGTTGCATCCCTCTGCCTGTTCTACAAGTATTTTAATGGTGGATGCTCTAATGAACTATAAGCCCCTGTACCCTCTCGACGTAAATACCCCCGACAAACAGCAAAGTCCCACCCCTACACAGTAGAGATCCCTAGATGTAACAAAGCCTTTTACTCTAATAGTTTCTTCCCCAGAACTGCTAGACTTTGGAATTCACTTCAGGGTTCCTGCTTCCCCAACTGTACTGACATGCAGAAGTTCAAATGTAATGTGAACAGACATCTTGCTGCTTAACTCCTTACATAGTATCCCTGCAACTTATGTCCTTGTATTTTGAATATTGCCCACACTAAGGATTCAAGAACATAATTGTTCTAGTTCGTTGTGTCAGTTTTTTTTTTTGTTTTTTTATATATGTTCATTCAAAATGTCGGAAATTTTTTTCATCCCACCCTGTACGCATGACATGCAACAAGACCGAAAAGAGAGAAAAAAATTGATTAGGTAACTTACCTACTATATGCCCGAAACAAACAGTAGCCACACTGCAGTTTATGTTTGTACGTATGGTGGCACATTGCCTCCATATTCCACGACTTGTAGCTGCAGTAGACGCACGTAAATATTTCCATCTGATTCACACGGTCCGTGGTACGCGCAAACAGCTTCCGACAACCAACCCGGAAGAAGGACTGCGTTACAGAGTTCTCCCAAGTGTGTCGGATCCAAGAGAAGTTCTTACTGCCTTTAGAAAAGTTAGTCGTCGTCGTGCCGCCCCGACCACCACCACCCCCACCACCACTGTTAGTGACGGATCCGCCGTCAGACATTGAGCGGAACTTCTTTGGCATAGGTTGACCCGCCTCGTCCATCGACAGTCGCTTCGGTGGACGTTTAGACTTATTTATGTACAATTTGCATCCAAACTCGTCGGCCTTGGAGATGACCCATCGCGATTTGCTTTCCTTGCCACTCATGGCAGAGGCTTCCATATTGGCACCGCTACCTTTGCTGGAACTTGACGTCCCGATCCGGCAGACGTGCTGCTCAAGGCGGCTTTGTAGCCAACATATATATGGACATTGCGGACATCGGCGTTGCTTGATATTTAAATGTCGTTTCCAAATATGAATTTTCATAATCATGATACGAGTGCACTCATATCGGCAAATGCAACACTCATACTTACTTCCAGATTTCTTTTCCATGAGGCCTTTTGCCGAGAGACTCATGTCTTCATCTGACATGATGCTGCTGTTACCTATAAGGTTGGAGATATTGTCAGCTACATCATTTGTCACCTTGCCCCCGTTGTTCTCGCCGTCGTTGACGACTTCTTTTTCCACCTTGCTGGGCTTCTCATCAACGGGTTGCAACGTGTCAGACTTGTGCCGCGACAGTTGGTGCATATTCATCAAGTACAGATACCAGCACTTGTACGCACACAATGAACACTGTTTCATCTCAATGTGCATGTGTGTTCGCCAGATATGCGTCCGCACTTTGTAGGAACTAGGGCTCTTGTAGAAGCAGAGCTGGCACTCAATGAGACCATCGGTCGTGCCTTGCAGGTTCTGAGCAAGAGTTTTCATCTCGTGGTCGGACAAATTTGGATGGGAGTGCTTGTGCTTGCTTATCTTGTGCTTCTCCAGTGTGTAGTTCTTCCACGAAGTGAAGGGGCAGCATGGACAGGTAACGGGCTTCAACTTGAGGTGCGTCTTCCACAGGTGTTGGCGAATGTTAATCATCGTCTTCCCCGTGTGTCGGCATATCGAGCAACGATACCCTTCTGAATCCGTGCAGTCAAGGATCCCTTCCTTGGCCATCAGGTTCATCTGTTTGTCTCGCATGTATGACATCATCCGAGTGTTCCACTCATTACGCGTTTCATCATCCTCGAGGACTGTCTTTGGACCATCCGATGATGGTGACGCCGACGACATGGGCTCTTCATCTATTTCCAGCGGCTTCACATCTAGGTCCACTGGTTCGATTTTCACATCGTCTGTGCTGCCGCCATTGTCCATGGTGCTGCGTTTGCGGATGTACTCAGAGAGGCGCCGCTTGGCAAGTGAGCAATGTTTGACATGTCTTAAAGATTGCCATTTGCTGAGGCTACGGAAATGACAACCCGAACACTTGAAGTAAGCATTGTTCATTTTTTTACTTGGAGAGCGCTTGAAACGCTTGAACGAGAGGACATTGCTGACTGTTAACTTTGTGTCGGTCAGTAGGGTCACCTTGGGAGTGATATTCGCCAGGTCAACAACTTTGCGATGCATACCGTCCGGACCTTCCGTCGCTGTCATTATCTGCTGGTGTTCGACAAGGTCTTGCTCCGAGGTTCCATGGAATTCGCAAAAGTCGCACGGATATTTCATCTCGCCGTCGAGACCCTTCTTGCCGTTAATATCTAGCTCGTCTCCGTTATGCTCTCGCTCCATATGTTCGCTCCAGTTTCTCTCGTTGTGAAACGCCACTTTGCAATACGGACAGATGAAGGCGCCACTTTTTGCGGCTTCTAGCCAGGACGATGAAGAGAGTTTCGAATCGACACCACTGCCACTTGAACCGGATATCTTTAACTCTATCTGCTCAAAGTTGGCATTTTTACCCGGATGCTGGTCGACTGTGTGTTGAAAGAGCATTGTATCCGACGATGCCGGAAAGCTACACCACTGACAAGAGTAGACCAAAGTCCAGTGATTCTCCTTGGGCGATGAGGCAAATGATTTCTTGTGCGAGAGGGCATCCTTTAGACACACCCGAGAGTGCTTTCGGAGGGTTGCGATATTTCGACACAACAATCCACATTTAATGCACTCGAGGACCCGATCTTCGGAAAGACTCCGATGGAGGTTAACCTGCTGTTGGTGTTGGGAATTTTCCAAACTCTGGTCCGGGGATATCGTCTGTTTCTTCTTGCAGACCACTTGACTGGTGACAACTATTTGCTTTGGCTTCAGTGGATGCTCCGTGGAGATATGGTTGAGGACCGTTCGGCGGTTGCGGTCCTTCACCGTGCAGTGAGGGCACTGCACAAATTTGAGAAGATTTGCTTGCAAATGGGCAAGGAGCTGCGAGAGCTCCGAGAATTCGGTGCTGCAATAGAAGCACGTAAAGACTAGTTCACCGACGTGAAAGATGTTGTTGTGCTCGTGGAATTCCTGTAGCATGTTTGTGCCAAATCGGCAGCGGGGAAAGTGGCAACGGAAGAGGAGGAAATCACGGGCGTTGGAGTGATTGTACATGTGTTTGATGAGATCATCT
Organism: Euprymna scolopes; assembly: GCF_053919585.1. NCBI lineage: Eukaryota > Metazoa > Mollusca > Cephalopoda > Sepiida > Sepiolidae > Euprymna > Euprymna scolopes. Next base: position 42,794,405 of record NC_136526.1, on the reverse strand, counting down.
TTGGAGTAGTTGGTCTGACCGCAGTGGTAGCATGGAAAAACGGTCTCAAAATTATGGCACTGTTGCAGGTGGAGGCGGAACTGTAAGCAGTTCATGCACGAATAGGAGCAGTAGTGAAAGCCACACACGTAGAAACTGCCCTTCTTTTGGGCGACAGCTGACGCGGCAACCATCGAGGAAGAAGTGGACGAGGAAGACGAAGAGGAAGAACTGTGGTGGTGGTGGTGGTGGTGATGGTGGGGGTGGTGGTGGTTCTGGGCGTTCGAGGACGACGACGATTTCTTGGTGCGCTTCTTGCTTCCGCTCGAGTACAGCGAGCGGAGATAGTCGACGTTTGCCGGGGCAAAGATGCTATTGCTGTCGTCCGTAAGGCCAGTGTAGGATTTGCTGTCTTTCTCTGACTGAGACATGTCTTGCCCCCGCGGCGGGGAGAGCAGCGACTGATCAGTGGACTTTCCACCGAAGCTGTCACCTCCGCCACCACTACCACCGTTGTCCAGTTCGTAATCCAGGTCCACGCTTTCAGTATCAGTCTCGTCCTCTGCAAAAGTCTTCTCGCGGTTGCTCTGGTCAGCATCCGACCGGACAATTGACCGGTGCATTTTCTTCCGTGCGCGACAGATCTTTAACATCACATCCAAAACATAAGGACACTTGTTTGGTTGTTGCTGTAATCCGACATTGTTGTCTGCATTTTGTGGTGGACTAGGGCAGTGGTTGCAAAGCTTGCAGCGGACATGGAAATGCCACCAGATGTGCGATTGAAATATGCGCTTACTGCGGCACATTTGACAGCAAATAACACATACAAAGCAATTGTCAAGAACCACAAATGACGGGCGAGTTACTACCTTCGATTGAGCAATTTCCGACGAAGGTGATGAAGAGTTCTGAACAGCATTTTGTTCTGTAGCTGGTTTCCCATCGGACGCGGTTTTAGGAGACAGATAAGGAGGTGGATAAGGTGTTGGGGGAGGCTCAGGAATAGCCGTGTTACACTGTTTATTGGCCGACTCATTCGTCCTTTCGATTTCAACGTTGGAAGATAGGGAATCGGCAAGCTGGGAATCTGCCTTCTTGTCTGGTTGGGGTGTCTCGTCATTTGTAACTGTACGGTCTTCATCGTCAGCTTTGTTTTTTCCATGTTCCGAGTTAAGAATCGGTGTGGAATCAATCTGTGTGGGATTGGTTCCACCCGATTCTACAGGGGACTCTGCATCTACTGTCTTATTTGCACCGATATTTGCCTCCAATTCGAAGACTTTGCCTGTTTTGTCTGCCATCTCTGCTGATTCGTCATCAAGCGATGACTGTTGAGGTTTTTCTTCATCTCTTTCCGAGTTGGAAGCATCCACCAAAGCCTTTTCAGAATCTGAGGTAGTTTCAACTGGTGATGGCAATTGCGTGTTTTCTCCGAGATTCTTTGATGATACGATCACTTCCAATTTTTTCCCAGAAAAACTTTTTTCTTCCTCTTTAGTGCTGTTACTGCTTTCAACGGCCGTTTGTAGAGCAAATGACTTGGCTGCAGTGCCATCGAGTAGGACTGGACCGTCAGATTTTGTGGACAATTCTTCCCCCTCATTGTCCAGAGATTTGTCAAGCTGTTCATCACAACCATCTTTCTTCAAAGTATTCTTTGTATCCAAAGTTGAAAGAGAGTTGTTCTTGACGACGCCAGTTTCTTTTTCTGTTTCTTCAGAGATACATTCTGAAGTTAAAATCGGTTCTTTATGAGTGTCCTTTAGTGCTAATTGAGTGTTCTCGTCCTTGACCAATGCTGACTGCACTACAGCATTATTCAAGTTAACACTCTCAAAGTTTTCAACAAGGTTTGTTTCGGATTTTGAAGAGTCACTTGTTTTTATAGTGTGAGAATTTTGCGTTTTAGGGCTAAATGGTGAGGAAATCAAACTGCGAGGCAGAGGGTTACACATTAATGAGGGTAAGGAAGTACAGGTCTCGCCTTTGGCTGCTGTTGGAATATGGGTTTCTTCATTTGCTACTGCTGGGAAGGAACAGAACTCTCTCTCTGCTGTTGTTGGAGAAGTATGAATCTTGCCCTCTGATGCGGCTGGTGAAGTACGGGACTCGCCTTCTAGGGCCGCCGGCTTAGTATGGGACTCGCCTTCTAGGGCCGTCGGCTTAGTACGGGACTCGCCTTCTAGGGCCGCCGGCTTAGTGAGGGACTCGCCTTCTAGGGCCGCCGGCTTAGTGAGGGACTCGCCTTCTAGGGCCGCCGGCTTAGTGAGGGACTCGCCTTCTAGGGCCGCCGGCTTAGTGAGGGACTCGCCTTCTAGGGCCGCCTGCTTAGTGAGGGACTCGCCTTCTTGGGATGCCTGCTTAGTGAGGGACTCGCCTTCTTGGGATGCCTGCTTAGTAAGGGACTCGCCTTCTTGGGATGCCTGCTTAGTAAGGGAATCGCCTTCTTGGGATGCCTGCTTAGTAAGGGACTCGCCTTTTTGGGATGCCTGCTTAGTAAGGGACTCGCCTTCTTGGGGTGCCTGCTTAGTAAGGGACTCGCCTTCTTGGGGTGCCTGCTTAGTAAGGGACTCGCCTTCTTTGGTTGTCTCCTTAGACATGGACTTGCCTTCTTGGGCTACGTGTGTAGAGAGGGAGTTGCCTTCTAGGACTGCTTGTGTAGTAAGAGACCTAGCTCCAAAGGAAGTACAGGTCTTAATCTTTGTGGTTGCTAGGAAAGTAAAAGTCTCGTCTTTCGCTGCTGGGAAAGTTTGGGTCTCACCTTCCACTGCTGCTGTTGGCAAAATATGGGTCTCGCCTTTTGCTGCTAGGGAAGCACATGTATTGTCTATTTTTGCTGGAGAAGCACATGTCTCGCCTTTTTCTGCTAGGGAAGCATGTATCTCGCTTTCCGCTGCTGATGACGTACAAGTCTTGCCATCCGCTGCTGATAACGTACAAGTCTCGCCATCCGCTGCTGGCAAAGTACGGGTCTCGCCATCCGCTGCTGGTAAAGTACGGGTCTCGCCATCCGCTGCTGGTAAAGTACGGGTCTCGCCATCCGCTGCTGGCAAAGTACGGGTCTCGCCATCCGCTGCTGGCAAAGTACGGGTCTCGCCATCCGCTGCTGGCAAAGAACGGGTCTCGCCATCTGCTGCTGGCAAAGTACGGGTCTCGCCATCCGCTGCTGGCAAAGTACGGGTCTCGCCATCCGCTGCTGGCAAAGAACGGGTCTCGTCATCCGCTGCTGGCAAAGTACGGGTCTCGCCATCCGCTGCTGGCAAAGTACGGGTCTCGCCATCCGCTGCTGGCAAAATACGGGTCTCGCCATCCGCTGCTAGAGAAGTATGGTTCTTGCCTTTAGCCGCTGGTGAAGTACAGGTAACGCTCTCAACTGCTACTGATGAAATGCCAGTCTCGCCATCTTTTTCTGCTGTTAGTGAAGTATCAGTAACACACTCAGCTTTTGAGAGAGTCAGAATCTCGCTTTTTTCTGTTGTGGAAGCCTGAATGTCTCCTTTTGGTGGGAGAGCCTGAATGTCCCCTTTTGGTGGAAGGGCCTGAATGTCCCCTTTTGGTGGAAGGGCCTGAATATCCCCTTTTGTTATTGTTGGGAGAGCTTGAATGACCCCTTTTGTGGTTGTTGTCAGGGAAGCTGGATCCTCACCTTTTCTGGTTGTTGTCGGGGGAGCTGGATCCTCACCTTTTCTGGTTGTTGTCAGGGGAGCTGGATCCTCACCTTTTCTGGTTGTTGTCAGGGGAGCTGGATCCTCGCCTTTTCTGGTTGTTGTCAGGGGAGCTGGATCCTCACCTTTTCTGGTTGTTGTCAGGGGAGCTGGATCCTCACCTTTTCTGGTTGTTGTCAGGGGAGCTGGATCCTCACCTTTTCTGGTTGTTGTCAGGGGAGCTGGATTCTCGCCTTTTGAGATGGTTGTTGTCGGGGGAGCTGGATTCTCGCCTTTTGAGATGGTTGTTGTCGGGGGAGCTGGATTCTCGCCTTTTGAGATGGTTGTTGTCGGGGGGGTCTGAATATCGTCTTTTGAGGTGGTTGTCGGGGGAGTCTGAATATCGCCTTTTGAGGTGGTTGTCGGGGGAGTCTGAATATCGCCTTTTGAGGTGGTTGTCGGGGGAGTCTGAATATCGCCTTTTGAGGTGGTTGTCGGGGTAGCCCGAATCTCGCCTTTTGTCGTTGGGGGAGCCTGAATCTCGCCTTTTGTCGTTGGGGGAGCCTGAATCTCGCCTTTTGTCGTTGGGGGAGCCTGAATCTCGCCTTTTGTCGTTGGGGGAGCCTGAATCTCGCCTTTTGTCGTTGGGGGAGCCTGAATCTCGCCTTTTGTCGTTGGGGGAGCCTGAATCTCGCCTTTTGTCGTTGGGGGAGCCTGAATCTCGCCTTTTGTCGTTGGGGGAGCCTGAATCTCGCCTTTTGTCGTTGGGGGAGCCTGAATCTCGCCTTTTGTCGTTGGGGGAGCCTGAATCTCACCTTTTGCTGTTGGGGGAGCCTGAATCTCGCCTTTTGCTGTTGGGGGAGCCTGAATCTCGCCTTTTGCTGTTGGGGGAGTCTGAATCTTGTTTTTTGCTGTTGGGGGACTATGAGAATCAATTTTCAATGTTGAGGGAGTACAAGTCTCACTTTTTCCTGCTGGCTGAATACTTTCAACAAATGATGCTGATGTGTCTTCTCGGAATTTTGCAGGTTCTTCTATTTCAGATATTTTGTCTTCTTCTGAAATTAGTTTTTCAGGTGGTGCAATTTTTTTATTGGTCAACATAGCAGAATCCTTACATGTTTCAGACAATGTTGAAATTCCTTCAAGGTTTTGGATAAGATTCTTTTGAGTCTCTTCTTCGATTTGAGAATTTGGTGGAAAACTCGCACTACTTAATGATTTTTGCTTCAATTCGGTGTCTGACTGGATGTTAGGAAGTGAAGGAGGCTGATGACACACCTGTTCAACCGTTTTTGGTTCCATAATTTCAGTGTTTAACAAATCCTTAGGGCTTTTGTTTAGACTGGATAAAACAGGTTTTCCAGTTTCGACTCCGATATCAGAATGCTTTGCATGAGGAGTAGAAGGTTCCAAATCAGGCACAGCAAGGTTGCCAACATCCTGTTTTGTTGGTTTATTAGAAACGGACACTTCTTTAGTTTCTAAGGAAACAACCCGATTTACTGATTTTACATCAGATACTTTGTCCTTTTCTCTGGAAATGGATAAGTGTAACTCCTTCAGACTCCTTTCTTTTACGGGGAGTTTGGAAGTCATCAAATCATCCAACTTCGAGAAGATGTTAGGACAAGGATCTTTTATTGCAGTCAAAACAGAACTCTTCTTGGCAGAATCTCCCTGATTTTCCAAATGGCCAGAAGAGTCCTCTTCCTTCTGGACTGTATAAGTATTTTTAGATGCCAAAATCAAGCCTTCCACCTTCGAGCTGTAATGGTCATCTTTACAAGTGACCTCTGCTGGTTTAGAGAAGAGGTTATCAGTGACCAGGTTCTTGTGTATGAAATTGGTCCTCTCCTTTGGGAAAGTTTTTGAAATATCATTTTTCAAACTTAAAGATGAGGGAGTGATTGCAGCCGATGCTGTCGGCTCAGGGAGAGTAGATAAAGGATCTGTGTTAGACAGGTCTTTGTGTGAGATTTTTAAGGCATTAACGGCAGACTTGGATGATGATGATGATGATGATAACGTGGAGAGGCTGACCTTTGTTGATGCTGGCGATGATGACGAGAGGGAGGAGGAAGGAGTAGTAGTGGTGGTGGTGGTGGTGGTAATGGCTGGCTGCGTCACAGTTAGACTGCTTGTAGATAATGATTCCATCATTGCGAATGCTGATGGTCTGTTGATAAGTGATGGGAGAATATTTTTAGGAGATCTTGATGCCTCCGACGGAGCTGTGACAACTTTGGGAAGCACTGGGTGGATGTTTCTGCGAGACATGAACGAGTCTGGTGAAGCGGCTTCAACCTTGGGGGTGATCTTGATAACAGATTTCGTTGATTTCTCACATCGAGACGCGTCTGAATCTGAAAGCGAAGCAACTGTTATGTTCTTATCCTTGCCGCCGACAGGCTGTAGCAGATTTGTGACAAGTGTTTTGCCGTAAACCACTGTCGGAGGCTGTTGCTTCCCAGACATTGATGGCATCATCGATAATTCAGACGCACATGTAATGGGGATTGATTTTGAAACGGAGACTTTGGCGTCAACCGAAGTAGTCGGATCATTGGATGCTAATTTCTGTACAGGCATTAATGGAACATTTGTTTTGGCTAGCGGACTAGGAGTGGCTGAAGCAGTCGAATCTGATATTTTGCTTCCACTTTCTTTAGACAATACTATTTCCTGTGCTTCTATATTAGAAATAGGATCATAATGGTCACTGGACTTTTCAATATTAGAATCAAGGGAATGGTCTTCCTGAAAGTCTTTGGAGAGATTCTTAGATTCTTTGATTGGCTCTGGCTCCGGTAACTTGCAAGTAATAGCCAACCTTTCTGATGATGTCTCGGAAGTTATTGATTCCGAATTGGCATTCAGGAAAGTCGGTTTCTCCTGCTTGGATTCTAGTAAAAATTTTTTAGCAGATTCCAAAGTTGGTGTCTGGTTAGAATCAGAATGATGCTGTCCCATTGAAGAATCCAGAAAAATCTTGCAATCTTTTTGATTTTCATTTGCAGTAGATTCTTTTGATGAGACTTTTTTTTCTTTCAAATTCAGCTGGAAATTTGTCCTATGTGCCATTGCTGCGGAAGGCCTAAAAGACTCTTGAGTATTCACAATCAGTGTGTCTTCAGCTTCAGCTACACATACTCCTTTACAATCACTTTTATCTTCAGTAGAAAGTTGTGTCTTATCTTTTGAGGAAAGTATTTCTTGGGAATCAACACCGCTAGCAAGAGCTTTTGTCTGTGGCGTCAAGAAATTTTGGACCAGTTTCTCTTGGCATTGCACAGCGGCAACATCACCTGTAGATTTTTGGCATGCCAAAGTAGTATCTAGGTTCTTTAACTTGTCCAAAGAATTAAAAACCTTTGGATCTGAATTCTCCAAAACAAAAGTTCTGTCTAGAGACAGGGGCATTTTTGGTCTCTTCTCAAAGACATTCAACATCAATTTGTCAAGCTTTTCTTCAGGGACAACTATGTTACCTGATAAACGTTTGGCCAACTCATCATTTTGCACAGTGCAGGCAGATTTCAGATCTTCAGAATTTGGCATATTTACAATTTTTTCTTCGCCATCTACCGTATGTGCACGTTCTGTTTGGTCAGAACCAATTAACTGCTTATTGCCCATAAAACTGGACGATCTAGTACTCAAAGTTTCTGGTAGGGAGTCGGGGGTGTTGGCATATTCGCTAGGGAATGAGCAAGAAGGATTTGACTTATTCTCGCCCCCAGCAAATTTAACTGATGGTACCTGGTCTATGTATTCACTGTTTTCAGCATGAGTCTTAGACAGATTTGGTGTACTAACCGGTTTGCCATCAACTGTACAAGGGTGGCCGGATTTCTGCTTACTGTCAACTATACAAGAAACTGCCGAATGGCCACCATCAACTATACATGAAGCTGATAGCACCCCACCTTCAACTGTACAAGGGGTCACCATCAGCTTATTAACTGTACAAAGAACAGGTTCCTGTTCAACGTCGACTGTACAAAGAATTTCTGCTTGCTTGTCATCAGTTTTGTGTATATGAATTTCTTTTTCTTTAACTGGCTCCTGTTCCATATCACTTGTGCAAGGAGCAATCTCCTCTGTGCAAGAAAGCGTCACTGGCTTAATGTCTTTACTGTCCTCTTCCAGTTTGTCCGTCCCTCGTTCGCTGTCCACTTTGCAGGAAGGAGTTTCCTGTTTAACTTTCATTGAACAAGGTAACACTTCTTGTCTACTAATTTTAGAGCAAGTTGTAGTATCTGATTTAGCTTCCACAGGACAGGATGCGTCATCCTGTTTGATCTCAGAACAAACTGAAGTTTCATTTTTAGTATTCACAGAACAAGGTACAGTCTCCTGTATACTAATGTTAGCACTAGGAAAAGTCTTTAATTTGCTCATTGCAGAAGACTGTGTCTCCTGTTTACTCTCCGCAGAAGACGCTGTCTCCTCTTTACTCTCTGCAGAAGACGCTGTCTCCTCTTTACTCTCTGCAGAAGACGCTGTCTCCTCTTTACTCTCTGCAGAAGACGCTGTCTCCTCTTTACTCTCTGCAGAAGACGCTGTCTCCTCTTTACTCTCTGCAGAAGATGCTGTCTCCTCTTTACTCTCTGCAGAAGATGCTGTCTCCTGCTTACTCTCTGTTGTGCAAGGAGTGTCAGTTAAGCATATAGGAGATTGGACCTGTTTCTTCTCAACTTTACATGGCGTTTTCACATTCTTATTGTCAACTGTGGAGGAGCCAGCGACTAAATCACTGTCACCTCTACAGGGTGTCTTTAGTCCTTTTTCGATACCACATGCAGGCTCAACAGTGTGTTCTTCTTGCAAGGTCTCCTTGGACAGGCAGCGTTTCATATGGGCCAAAGAAATATCAGCCTCTTTTTCTGCCGCCATTGTTTCTTTCTTAGCAACAACAGAAGCAGAACAAAGTTTATCAGAAACATTTGGCTTCTCGTCGACTGTGGCATTCTTGTTAAACGTTTCTGTCATGGAGACTTTAGAGGTAGCTTTGACAGAAGCTTCTGATCGCTGGTCAGCAATTCTGGACTTTTTGATGGCAGGCTGCTTTGCATCAACAGAATCCATTTTTTTCCGTTTGCTGGACACTGCAGGCATATCAGAGTCGGGATCATCGGCTTCTTTCCGTTTTTGCGTCTTTTCACTTTTCACCAGGTTTTTGCCTTTGATTTTTTGTACTTTTTCCACAAGAGATTTGCCGACTTTGGAAGTTTTATTCTTTTCTATGGATGATGCGACTGTCTTTTGCAGGGGTCGCTTGTTCCCTTTTGCGGGTGCTGACTTTTTCTTCAAGTTCAGCGTACCCTTTTTTTGATCATCAGCAGAGCTGTTTGATGCCGAGGCAGCCTGCCCTGATTTTTTGCCTGCCGACTTTGGCTTAATGATCTTTTTGGCTTTTGCCATCTTTCCACTGTCGCTAATCTTTTTCTTTTTCTTGTCTGAAGAATTAAGTACTTTCGCTTTGACCTTTGTGGCCAACTTTTTTAGCTTGACCTTTTTTGCCACCAACTTCTTAGCTTTTTTTGACGAACTGTTCTCGGACGTTTCTACTCCCTGAGCCAACTTCTTCGCCTTTGAGGCCTTCGTTTCTTTTGCCACTGAAGAAGACGACGACGACGAAGACGACGCGGACCCACCAGTAGCCCCACTCTTACTCTTTGGCTTGGTCTGTGCATCTTTTGCATTTTTCTTGGCACCGACAGACTTTTTTACTTTGGTTACCGTTTTTTTTTTATTGACTACTTTGGCGATTCCCAACTGCTTTTTCTTGTTCAATACCAAGAGTTTTGCATTTGTTTTTGCTTTTTGGAGTTTTTCAACAGCTTTCTTCGAAGTGTCTTCAATGGAAACGGCACGTTTATTAATGTTTTTCTTTTTAGTCTCAGACGGCAACGCTTTCTTAACTTTAGGTACTTTCTTTGGAGAATTACTGGCACTCGAAGATTTTTTGTTAGCATCATTGTTCCCTGATGATGCCGATGACGATGACGAGGTTGCAGCTGACCCCTTTCCTGGAGTCGATGCTGCATTCCCGCCAGAGGTAGCAGCTGGAGTGCCCACCGGATATTTCCTTGGCCGCCCAACCTTACGCACTTTCTGTTCATTGTTCCCAGTCTCTGAAACGGAATCTCCGTCACCCTGATCGCCTACCGCCTTTCCAGGACCTTTTGGAACCTGGTCAGACTTTGTAGATTTACTGTTAATACCTCGCTTGCGATTCGCTGACATCGTTAAGAGTTTAACCAAGTTTTGTTCTGCTTTTAAATGGATCTCTTACCCCCCCTCTGCTGTCTATACCTTAGAGACTTACATGGAAAAAAAAAAAAAAAAAAACCCTAAAAAAAACCTAGTTAGGCAAGAAATCAAGTCTTGCGTTTCTTCTTACACCGGCAAGAAAATTTCATCAAGAGATACGCAGCTGATGAAGTTTCTACGCTCAGAAGATCACACCCAGAGTTAAAAAAGAGTTCCAATTTGTGCTCAACACAAACTGATCTCTCAGGTTGCATTGGTGTAGCTTTATACATATATTTATAGATGTATATACGTAGATAGTTTGATTTTAGTCTAACTTTAGATGTAGGAGTTAATCAGTAACGGGGAGAGGTGTAGAGATCTACCTGTTAGTCTATCTTTAGTAAAATTTTGGACAGGTAAAAATCACAGGTGTTTTATGAATTTACATCTAAGTAAATATAAGAAAAAGTAGGTGGTATATGTTTAATCATCAAAACATAAGTATATACAAACGCGTATAAACATGGATAATTGTCATAACAGGTAGTTTTGGAGTTTTTAATTATTTTATATTTTTACAAAAATTTGTTGGTTTTTTTTTTGCATTTTAGATATTTTTGTACATTTAATTATTATTTTGTTTTATTTGGTATATTCTTTTAGTAAACTTTTTTGCTTTAAATATATTTGGAATGTTTATATATTTTTTTTAACTTTTGTAAATGTTTTTTTATATATCAAAAATGTTTTTTTTAAATCTTTTCGTAGATTTCTTGGGTAAACTGGGGGGGTGGGAAATCTTAACATTATTTTTATTTACAAGTTTATTTTAATGCAAGCACGATTCACCATTTAAAAAATTTTTTTTTTTTTTTTTTTTGCATAATTTAAAAAATTAAAACCCAAAGAAAAATATTTTTGTTTTAGTCTAAATTTGTTTCTGTGATTTATTTTTTTTTGTTGTTTTTAAACAGAGATTCGGTTTCAGGGAATGGGAACATCTCACAAAAATAAGGAAAGAATTTTACTTTTTAAAGTTTTTAATTTAAAAAAAAAATTTTTTTTTAAATTAAAAACTTTCTTTCCGCTTTCACGTTTAGAAAAAAAAAAAAAAAAAAAATGTCTTAAAGTGGTAAAGCAGAACTAACTTTGGAAAATCGTTTTTTATATTTTTTTCTTAAAGACTTTTGTGGGCAAATGTCTTAACGTTCAGTGAGAAGGGCTAACACAGGAACATGAGGTAAGGGGGAACCTACGTCGTCGCAACAGCAGCAGAAGGTTAGTGTTAGGGTCAGCAGGAATTGATTGGTTTCAGTGATCGATCGAGTCTCCCTAGCCAACACTTGTGAGTGAATAATTCCTCTTGAGGGGGATGGGACGGAGACATATTTGTGGCACCAAAATGCCAAACCTTCCTCAGTTTGCAGCCTGGAATGAGACAAAAAGAAAAAAAAAAGAAAAATCAATTAATAATCAAATTTACAATTTTTTCTTCAAACATTCTGTGAAAACACATAAAACAATACTAACTGTACGGCACAATTATGCTGACACACCAGTTTTCACCAGATCACCGAAGGTAAGCAATGTTGAACCTGGCCAGATGGGTGACCATTTGTGAATGCTAGGCACATTATGTACCTTCTGGGAAGGTTGGGCGTTGTGCCAGCACCCTCACCCGGGGAGGTGAGGGTGAACTCGCTACAAAAAGCATCTACAAAGTTGTAGATGGCCTATGCTCCTCCAGGGGCTCTAGGCTGGGGAGGAAGAGGTGGGGGTGGGACAAAGGAGCTTATCTTTACAATTACCATTTTGACGACTTCCAGTTGCTCCTTCGTTCTTAATTGATTTTTTATGATACCTTTTATTTACTGAATTGTTAAGTAAAAGTATGGATGGTAACATTCAATGCTGCTAAGACTAAGCTTCTTTCCTTTTAATAATCACAAGAAACCTTCTCTGCCACTGATTGGCATAGCTAATGACAGACTACTTAAAAATAGTTTCTTAAACTCCTCAGCTTAGCATTCATAGGGAGCATGAATTAGAACAAATATATTGAGATTATTTCTAAGGTTATTGTGAAAAAGGTGGGCTCTCTATATCATGCAAGAGATGTTACTCACATCTGAGAGTATCCTGTACCTCTACGAAGCCACCATTCGCCCACGCATGGAGTATTGTTGCCACATCTGGGCTAGTGCATTTGCCACTACAGGATTCTACATTGCGAGTGGAACAGTCACATTTGCGAGTGATTTTTCAAAGTGGCGACTAGAAATAATGAAACGCTTATCTTTTGGCGATTGCAGTTCTTTCACTGAAAATCTCCCAAAGCTCTTTACTGAGTGAAAAATATCTTTTCAACTTTTTTTTTTTTTTTTTAATAAAAATAAACAAAGTTAAATTATTTAAAAAATAAAAGTTTAATAGAAAAATATACTTTTCTTTTTTTTTTAAACGAAGGTTGTTTAAAAAAACATCTGAAGAAATTCGAATATTTATGCCTTCAAGTATCAACATAAAATTTGTATATTTAGAATTACACTTATTTAAAAAAAACACACAGAAAAAACTTTATTATATGCATAATCGTCACAGAACGAAGATGTCATATTCTAAAAATCATGTGGGTTTGGCTAGTAAACGAAAATATTTAGTTGTCAAAGGTCAGCTAAAGATAAATTCGTCCGTAAAGCCCTCCACTAGTCTCTCGTTCTAGGCAGGATCCAAAAAAAAAAAAAAAAACATGGGGATGAGGCTACGAGAAATTAAACCTAAACAGTAATTATACAGATAACCAAGAATTCCAATGTAAAAAGAATAATTACAAAAAGGTAATTCGAATAGGTTATACAGTGAAAAATAAAAGTAAAAAAAAAAATATTGATTACATATCTGTTCTGTGTGGCATAGCTAACCCGACTGACTCGCCTTAAACAGGTGAAACATGACAATAATAATCCAGTTTACACAACAGTCAAATTGGTAATAAACAAACCAGACAGCATCATGTTATCTCTATAGCATTCACAAGCATTAAGAATCAGAATACACTGAGGACATTGCCAAGGCTACTGCAAAAAAAAAAAAAAAAAAAAAAAAAAGTGGTTTCTTTTTACCATACTAGAAAAATACTCACACCAGATAACATCCTGTACCTTTACAAAGCCACCATTCACCCATGCATGGAGTATTGTTACCACATCTGGGCTGGTGCATCTGCCACTATTCTCTCACTGGAGCCCCCCCCCCCCTCCAAGTCTCAAATCTAATAAGTCCAGCATTATTAGCCAAGCTCCAACATCTGTCCCGTTGCATCCCCATGTCTATTTTATAAATACTTTAGTGGACTATGCTCTGATAAACTCATAGCACTTGTGCTCCCTAGACGTTACATCTACCCGACTAACCCGAAAAGCAGCGAAATCCCCCTCTCCCATGTCTTTAGATGCTGTAAAACCTTTTAACTAATAATTTCTTCACTGGGCTGCTAGACGTTGGAATTCTGTTCCTGTTCCCTGCTTCCCTGACTGTACTGATATGCAGAAGTTTAAATGTAATGCAGGCCTCTACGGACAAACTTATCTTTAGTTGATCTTTGACAACTAAATATTTTCGTTTACTAGCCAAATAGAAAAGTTACTAGCCAAACCCACATGATTTTTAGAATATGACATCTTCGTTCTGTGATGAGTATGTACATCATAAAGATTTTTTTTTTTTTTAAATGAGTGTAATTCTAAATATACAACAAATTTTATGTTGATACTTGAAGCTATAAACATTCGAATTTCTTCAATTATTGTTTTTAAACAGCTTTTGTTAAAAAAAAAAAAAATAAAATAAAAATGAAAAAAAAAAAGAGTATATTGCTCTATTAAACTTTTATTGTTTAAATAATTTAACTGTTCGTTTTATAAAAAAAAAAAAAAAGTTGAAAAGCCGTTTTTCATTCAGTAGTATGAGCTTTGGAAGATTGTTAGTGAAAAAAATCAAATCACCAAAAGATAAGTGTTTCATTATTTCTAGTTGCCAATTTGAAAAATCACTCAAAAATGCGACTGTTTCACTCGCAATGTAGAGCCTTGTAATGTAAACTGATATCTCACTGTCCAACTCGCCATCGTCCCTTGTTAGACACGATCCAAAATAGTAGCCCCTTATGTCCAAGTGAACATTTCCATGTGTCCTGCAAGAGATGAATATTATGAGAGGATAGAAAATCTCTCCCACTCAAAACAGCTGGACCAGATAAAAGAAATTCTTCCACCTTTGTCAGAAATATTGTACATAAAACAATATCTTGTAGGGGCAGGGGACAAAAAAAAGTTAATGGCAGTCCTTCATTATCTAGAGATTCAAGTTCAAACCCCGGTGTCAGCAGTGCCGCTCTATTCATACTTGATAGATTCACAAACATTTCTGGTGGATAAAATGAAAAAAAAAAAGAAGAAAAGTGAAGCATGCATACCCCCTCCATGAGAACACAGTGAATGAGGCATAGAAAAAAAAAAAAAAAAATTACCAAGTTCAGCATATGCCCCCACCCCAAGTCCCCAGGGGACGTTAAATCCTGGTGAAAATGAACAAATGGTGCAGTTTTAGGCCTTAACATATGTAAATTTGAGTTCAGCATCATGCAAAAAAAGAAATGACTACAACTATCATTTGCACCTCTCTTCCCATTTAGCCCTAAAAGTCCTTAAGGCCTTAACATATTTAAATTTGAGTTCTGCACCATGCAAAAAAAAAGAAAAAAAGAAAAAAAGAAATGACTAAGTCCATCATTTTCCTTCCTCCCCCCCCACCTATTTAACCCCAAAAGTCCCCTAGGCCTTAACATATTTAAATTTGAGTTCAGCACCATGCAAAAATACTAAATAGACATACACAGAAAATGTTGGACAAATATGGTAAAATAGTCCCAAAAATGGAGTGTTTTTATTAGCCCTAAAAGAACCTCCGGGACACACCCAAGAGTTATCACAAAGTATAGACAAACAAAATTATATAGAAATCAGTTAGTTACAACTTTTCAGAAAGTTTTATAAAAAATCCAAGACATCAATTTTTTTTTAATAAGCACAAAAGTGTCAATTTTAGCCATTTTAACCAGAAAGGCACCCCCTAAGGGAGCAATCGGAGTTTTTACTTCAAATGGTTTCATGCCTTGTCTGGGACGATCTCCATAGAAACGTGAATCATGTATGGGCCCTGTGAGTACACAGCGAACAAGGTATAAAATAATTACTAATTTCAGCATTGCCCCCCCCCATTTAGCCCCAAATGTCCTCAAGACCTTAACATATGTAAATTTGAGTTCTGCACCATGCAAAAAAAAAAAAAAGAAAAAAAGAAATGACTAAGTCCATCATTTTCCTTCCTCCCCCCACCTATTTAGGCCCAAAGGTCCCCAAGGCCTTAACATATGTAAATTTGAGTTCTGCATCATGCAGAAATGCTAAATAGACATACACAGAAAATTTTAGACAAATATGGTAAAATTGTCCCAAAAATGGAGTGTTTTTATTAGACCTAAAAGAACCTCTGGGACACACCCAAGAGTTATCGCGAAGTATAGACAAACAAAATTATATAGAAATTAGTTACTTTTTATAAAAATCCAAGGCATCATTTTTTTTTTTAAATAAGCACAAAAGTGTCAATTTTATCCATTTTAACCGTTCTGTTACTTTTTTTTACTCATATTATGTTTAAGGTTTGTGTAAAAAATTTTTAAAAATTCCAAGGCGTAGTTATTGAGAAATGTGCGGACAGATGAACGGACAAGAGTGAATTTTGTCCGGGTGAGGGGGGAGGGGGAATATCTATTGTATTAACAAAACAAAAGTGTTCAATCATCTAAAAAAATGTACATGCGACTGGAGACAGCCTGTGAATTTATTAATATTACAAAGCACTTCCTCCAAAGGACGAAGTGCTTTGTAATATTAATATTTCATTTCCAATTCTATACATTTAAAATAGCTACCCCCTCTCCATTTTTTAATATCAATAAATATTTCTTTAAAAAAAACAAAAAAAAAAAACATATGTATCATTGTAGGTCTGCCTAAAACTTTCAACAGATTTTCACGAGATCGGTATCGTTTTGAAGCTTGACCCTTCAGATGAGAAATATCGAAAAATTGGCTAAAAACATTAATTCCTAATCCTTCGCCCTCACCAGGGCACTTTTTTTACGGGTAGGCGTCGCATTTTTGCCGATATTTTTGAAAGTCATCCCCTCTTTTCGATTGACTAACCTTAATTTAAATCTACGCCACTTCCGATTTGGCAAAGACGTCACATTTTTTTTTTTTTTTTTTTTCACGTTCTTTTCCTCCTTTGCGGTACGGGTTCGAGTCTGCCAGCCTACTACAACTTTTTTTTTTTTATTTGCTCAACACACACTTCCAAACACCCGGGCAACGCCGAGCACCCAGGTTAGTCTTCTATAATATAAATCTCACCTGTATGTATGTATGTCTGCCTAAAACTTGACAGACGTGTCGGAACGTGACGAAACCCGTATCGTTTTAAACCTCAAACTTTCGGACAACAAATATCGAGAAATTGGTCAAAAACATTAATTCCTTCACTCTCAACGGGACCGTTTTCTACAAGGAGGGGGTCACTTTTTCACAGATATTTTCGAAAGTTATCCACTCTTTTCGATTGACTAGCCTTAATTTTGACGTTCGTCACTTCCGGTTTTGCGATGGACGTAACAGCCAGGACGTCACGTTTTTTTTTTTTTTCATGTTCTTTTCCTCCTTCGCGGTACGGGTTCGAGCATACCTGCGTAACCTGCATACCATTTTTTTTTTTTTTTTTTTTTTGCTCACCACACACCTCCAAACACCCGGGCAACACCGAGCACCCAGGCTAGCTGCTTATAAAGGCCCATCTAGTCTGCTTACCCTTTGAATTATTTGTTCTTGGACAACTATTTAATGACATCTAAAATACGAAAAAGATTAAAGCGATTCTATAAAATTCTAAAAGATAAAAAAAAAAAAAAAATGTAAACATGGCTATATTTTGCATTGTTCTTCTAACCCATAGAAATGTATTGTAATATCATGTATATCATTATGTGTGTGTGAACATTTTTCGGCGTTGTGCGGCGTTGTGTGATCTCTGCTAAGCGCACCAGTCGGGTTTTTCCGGGAGGCAGTTCTACCTGAACCTCCACCCCCTTCTTTCACTAGACAACTATTAAGCAAAGAAGCAGCAGCAGCAGCAGCAATGGCGGGAGATAGACAACGCAACTTATAACATGACAAAGAGAGAGAGAGAGGGGGGAGGGCGAGAGAATTTTTCTAGGAAAATAAATAAATAAACACGCGTTTCGTCTTTCAAATCCTTCGTCTCTCGTTCATTCTCATATGAGGGGAGCTCCTGCTGGTCGTATAACAAAAATAATAAGCGTAGTAAACATCTATACTAAATCTTTCCCTCTATCAATCTACTAAGCCTCCACCACCACCACCTCACGCCAGTCTCTCTTGGTTCCACTACCAGTCAGAGTGGCACTAGCCAGAGACGGAGACAGCAGCAGCCTACACTTCCCCTTCCCGTAGCCACTGTCAAACCAGCCACCAGATTCTTTTTTTTTTCTTTTTCACTCTCTCTCTCTTTTTCTATACACATCTTATTTCTTTTATTTCCCTTTCTCTCTCTCACCGTTCCGATTGTGACGATGGAACGAAGTGGAGGCAGGATATTTTTCTTCTAGAATGTCGCGAACGCACTTACTCACACACTTGCCGTATCCGGATGGGGCGGTTGTTGTGGTGGTGGATGGGTGGTGGGAATTGAGGGGGTAGAGGAGGGGGTTAAGGAGGGTTGCCCTCTCACCCACAAAAGTATTCAAAAACAAACACGAAAGCAACTAATTGCAAAATTAAGACTGATTATTATTCTTGATTTTTTTTTCTTTTTCGTAAGCGTTTCTACGTTAAATACATCTATCGGATATATCAAAACCTTCGATTCAATTGTAGCATGGACACTATTTGAATATCTCATCTAAATATACGTTTATTATCCTCTCCTCTAGTGAAATATAACGAGGTTAATACAAGAGTGCTCAATACCGAAGTAGAGCAAGTTACACTTTCAATTTGTCTTTACATAAGCAGTAATGTGTTGCTACACAGCTATGAGCATGTTTCGGTCTTCTAGTATTTAGTAATAGACCTCTTCAGGCAACAACGCTAATATTTAAAATTCTCTTGAGAATTCCGCTTTTGAAAATAAGCGTTGTTGCCTGAAGAGATATCTAGTTACTAAATACTAGAAGACTGAAACATACTCATGACTGTGTAGCAACATATTACTGCTTATGTAAAGACAAATTGAAAGTATATATATATATATATATATATATATATATATATATATATATATATATATATACACACTTGTAAACCGCCCGGTCACGTTTAATATATATTTTAATATATGCAGATTTCGTATTTATTATTACAGAGCCAATACAATAATCAATAGTGATTTCAAAAGTAAAAAAAACAAAAAAAGAAAAAAAAATGACTTGAATGCCATCAGCTAGAATCGAAACCAAACCATATAGTTCTACAGTTTTATTGGTTAACGCCTGAAATCCACACACATACAAAAGCTTTAAAATAACGTTGTTGAAGATATAAATGTATATTTGCGCATGCGTAGAAGTAACACATTTAGTCAACCTAAGTTTGCCAAGTTCCAATTTTTTTTTTTTTGTTGTTGATATTTTGACCTCTTAGCAGCTAAAAAACCAATTCGAATTTGTTCCACACGTCCAAATCCCCTGTATATCAAGTTTCAAGTCTGTAGACCAAAATTGACAGGGTAGTTCGGTAGAGACTGTTACTCAGACAGACATACTCTCCCTGCCTGTTTACTGTGAATGCCCGCCAACATGGCATTCATAGGCACTTAATTTTCTTCCGTTCATATATCAATTGCCGGTGGAAGTCAAAGGTGGCTTTGTTGATTCAGTTCGAATCTCCCGACCAGCAGTAATTATCACTTCGTACATTGATGACATTAAACACTGGTGTCTGTAAGTAAGTTTGTTAATATTGTAGGCTCCGTCATCCATAGTGACTGGACTCTTAGCAAAATTTTCCAGACAATAGATTGAAGAGCGGTTGGAGAAAAAGAGTGAGAGAAAGCGAGAGAAAAAAAAAGAGAGAGAGAGACAGATGGGTGGTTTGTTATACTTAAATTATAATTAAATTACGATTAATTAGAACAATTAACAGATACATTGAGAGCATTGCCAAGGCTGCTGCGAAGAAGGTGGGCTGTATTTATTTGCTTCCCCACTGAGCAAATTAGGCATAAGGCCGTTTTTTAATGTGGAGAGAGGGGGGAAGGGAAAAGGGGGATCGGATCCTGAGAGGTGGGAAATGGGAGCTGGATAGTGAGACCTGCTGGTATATAGGGTTGCCCTACATGGACCAGAAGATTGCCACAAGGGCAATGGTCTTTGATTGCAGCATCTGCCGGAACAGATACTACACTTTGAGATATTAAATTCTTTATTCAAGCTAAAATTACAATTTAAGTTTCAACTGAACAAAAAAAACTTAGGCACAAGGCCGACTCGTTAGTCATCCTTGTCACTCCAGAACTAAACAAAAAATTCCTCTTAGCTAGTATCTTCTTTCACGATAATACATCATTCACCTTTTCATACTGGGGGACGTCCTACTTAGAACCCAATTTTTAAAATATGTGTAAAAACAAAAAAGATAATTCATTTGTGTCGAGGGTGGGGGAAGAAAAAATACAAAAGTGCTACACTTTGATCTTGGCTCGAAGGCCAGAAAAGACGTAGTTATCGAGATGTAAAAAGTTGTTTTATGCATTGTATTCTTTGGCGGCCATCTTTGTTACGCGCGTAGATTTGTTTATGGCGCGCGCGCGTAATACAGACGGCCGCCAAAGAATACAATGCATAATACAACTTTTTATATCTAGATAACTACGTATTTCTGCAAAATTTCAATGCGATTTTCGTATTCAGCATAGTCGAAAACCTATAAGAGTCGTCATTTAAAAGAAAATTGTGGAGGTGGACCTAATCTAAAAATTTACCCTAAAGTGCATATATTTTCATTCTTAAACTTCCTCGGCTCAGGTACTGAGCACTGTTGAAGTAAATACTGAAAATCGACACACAAAATATATCTAAGAACATTCAAATTTTTTTTTAGGACAAAACCTCATACAAAGTAAAATGGATTTAAAACTTGGATGCAGGTGCTTCTTTATCATTAGAGCGAAATTCGAAAATGGAAATATTAAAGTTCAAGTGAACTTGATTGCCATGTTGCAGAAAGTAACATATCCAAAAATTACGAAAAACGATGAGGTAGAAAATTAATTATTAATAAAGACAGTATAGCGAAATTGAGTTTTGCTAAATTTGCCTAAAATTTAAGAAAAATATTTATTTTCCTTGTCCCGATTCCAATTCTCCCCCCCCCCAGCAAAACTCAATGTTTGCTAATTGTCCTCGAAAATTATTTCCATTAATAATTAACTTTTTACCTTATCGTTTTTCATAATTTTTAGATATGTTCACTACATATTAGGATTTAAAAACAAAACATGGCCGCGAGCGATTTAATTAATCAGATTGTAAATAAAGATTCTAAAAAGTAAAGCAGAATGTTAAGAGGAAAAAAAATAATAAAAAAAAAATAAATTTGGGCCTCAAATATTCCAACGCTCTCTCTATACTAAATTTGGCTGTTACTGAAACTGAGAAATACGTCCTAGTAACTATGTAGAAACTTTTAACACAGTTGTGCAGTTGTAGGAGGTCCAACCTCCTATGCCTTGCCTTTCTCTATTTGAGAAGGAGGTTAGTTTATTGCGAACTGCGCTCTTACCAGGAAATACTGGCAGGACTGCCAAGGTACTTTTTGCAGATCAAAGTGCCTCTCCTTGGGGGCGCTGACTTCTCAATCTCACTTTTCGACCCTAGTGTTAGAGTTCTTGCAGTGGGAGAGAACTAAGAAAAATTTTAACACAAAGGTTATGTCACTAAATCTCTAAAAATGTCTGTGTCGGCATTAAAATGTTTTTTTTTGTACTTGTACAGTTTAATCAAGACATTTAAAAGTGAAAATATAGGAAAAAAAAAAAAAAAAAAAGGTTATATTGTACGTATCCGTTTTGGACTGAAGATCTCAAAAAAAAAAAAAAAAAAATCACTTCATTTGATAGAGTAGTTTTTTTTTTGTTTGTTTTTTTTTTACAGCGGAAAAACACGTTTTTATGACAGCGCGCTGAAGGTAGCCATTTTTTAATTTTTTTAACAGACCATAACTCAGTTTAAAACGCCAACACTTCCTCCCCATCTTAAATGATAGCTTTTCTTCCTAAAAATCGAAACATGACTGTCTTTTGTATTATAACAAATTGTTTTGTTTTTTTTTCGCTGTAAAAAAAAAAAAAAAAAAAACTTGGTGAAATTAAGTGAAAATATTTTTTTGGAGAACTTCATTCCATAACGAATGCGTACAATATAACTTTTTTTTTTTGATAATCTCATTTTTTGATATCTTGATTAAACTGTACAAGTACAGCTTTTTTATGTTAAATATTATTATACGAGGAGTCATTTTGAGTTAATATTTCAATCCTCTACACATGAACACAATTTAAATATGCAAACATTGGTTAAAAACTAACATGGCCGTCTTGGAGATGTGCTTAGATGATTAAAATAAATATTGAAAACGGTACTAACTAGAGGGTGTACTGATTAATCAGCAAATAATTGGTAATCGGCCTAATCGCTACTTTGCCAATTAATCAGTGATTGGCCAATTTGCCGATTAATCAGCTAATTACTTTTCTCTTTCCTATTAAATTTAAATTATTTCATTACTGCCAAGTGACTCATCAGATAACTTTGACACATTAACATAGTAATTGCTAACTTAACATTTAATTATGTTTTTTTTGCCTTTATTAACTAAAATTATAAAATACAATTTTCAATTCTTAAATGAATATAATTAAACAATTAGATAAAAAAAAAGAAATTACAAACCAACTACAAAGTACAAATTGTAATTCTTTAAGTGAATAACTATAAGCTGACGTTCTGCTGCTGCTATTTCCTACTCTACTCTCATAGTCTCCTCAGTATTTAAAGTTGAATACTTTTACATTGTAATGTAGAAATATTAGAGTTTCTCTATTCTTAAGACACAGCCTGTTCCTGATAGGTTCATACACATTACCACCTCTACTGAAGAGTCCCTCACTTTACACAGATGAAGGTGATGCGCTTAAATATTTTGAAGCCAGTTTGCTCAGCAGTGGTAAGGTCTCTTGTGTCTTCTTCCACCACTGAAATGGATCATCATCTCTTGCGAGTAATTGTAAAGCTACGTAATGATCAAATTCTTTTGTGCACTTGACCATAAAGGATTTACTCCTCGTGAGTTTAGGTTGTGACTCTTGTATTTCTGTTGTAGTTGCAGTCTCCTGGTTTAACTCTGCTTCCACCTGCCTCTAAGTTTTGATTTGTTACTGTAAGCTTATTTGGAGATAATTCATCAAACAGGTTTGAAAAATATACAGTTTTATTTTTACTTTGATCTTCTTGACGCTCAGCAAAGCTTGATGAAGTGTATCCTGCTGGTTCTGCTCAATCATCATCAGACAAAAGTAGATGTAAAATCCAATTCTTAGTGTTTTTCATGTCATTCTTTCGAAATTTAAATTCTAATCTTAGATCTAGGAATGTGGACACACACAAGTTTTTATCATTCAGATAGGATGAAAATCTTGTTTCCATTGATTCATTGAATTGTTCCACACTGATAAGGATTCTGCTAAAGTAAAAAATATCAGAATTAGATTGGATAGCTTTTGAAGGAAATAACGTCAAAGCTAAAATTGTAGGTATTATTATCGATATGGTTGTTTTTTTATTTGCTTCTTTGGTAATTTCTTCAAATGGATTCAATAACTAGACAATTTTTTTAAACAAGTCCCCAAATGGTTAAGGTAGGAATTTGATAGCGTCCCAAATTCTCGTATAAAAAAAAAAAAAAAAAAATGAACGAATCTCTTATTAAAAAAAATTCCGGTTTTTGTGAATCCGTCTACTTCACGTATATATGTCACGAAAAAAAGTCGTTTCTGATTAATGTTGACCAGTTAAAAATATCGTTATTCTGAGAAAAAAAAAAAAAACAGCTAAGTTTGTTTGCTTATTTTAAAATTGGTAAACATTAAGGGACGTTTTTCTGTGTATTCAACGTAAAGCAGAACAGTCCGCACAAACCAGAAATAAATCATTTGTAAACAATCACGTTAACTTGAACAAAGCCAATACAAAAATAAAATAAAGATGTTAAAACAATAAAAAAAATAATAGTACTTATGCAGAGAATTGTTTGGAAACCCATTCTTAACATGTGGAGGAGAGAGTGTTTTTTTTTTTTTTTTTTTTAAACTAATCTGTACTTTCACCTAACAATTTAATAAACAATGCAGTGCTAGTGCAGAGAGTGATCCACCCGCGCTATTTTTTAAATCGTATTTCTAAGTTTAATTAAAGTTTTATGATATGTTTTTTTATTCAATTGTAAGGTTGAAGTATAGAATAGGTACAAAACACCCTCCCCTCCCCATGTTAAGAATGGCTTTTTAAATAATAACGTTATTATTTACGTCCAGATCACTCTCTGCACTAGTACCGACAATGCAAAACAAGTGATTTGTGCCACAAGTATTGAAGAAGGACAACTGAAGTTTTTTTTTCTCTAGATGTGTTTGACTGGGGAAGAGATTGAGGGAACCACCTCAAATAGACGAATGTGATCAGTTCAAAGCGAAGAATTCAACAGAATCGCAAAGGAATACCAATTATATAAAGAACTCTATTGCTGATAACATGCAGCTCCCTCTCTTATTAAAATTAAATTGATGTTGCACATGTACGTTTACTTAATTACATTGCCATGATAAACAAAGTGAAAAACACTACATAAAATTATTACATTTTCTTTAGGATGCTATTTAAGAAGTACATGGTGTGAAGAGCTGACATTTGGATATAGAATTCGACAATATGCATTCGGCATGCAATATTTCAGATCTGTATCTTAACAGATTTTTGTCATATTTGATTTTGAAATTGGTATAACTTTGATATTTGATACTTTCCGCCACCAAAAATTGAATATATCAGCATTTTTATTGACTTATAATGAAGTTGCAACTGGAATTGTTTTTAAAAAAATAGGCATAATAATCATTATGTATAGAATTATATTGAACGTTCATATTTACTGTCATTTTATTCAGTTTTATTTGATGATACTTTAAAAATTGTCCATCAGTGCAGTTTTGTTATAAATGATGCAATGTTCACTTTTAACACCAACAAAATGAAGGCCGAAATTGAATTAGAAATAATTGTACTTTTACTTTATATTGTCTTCATTTACTAGAAGTGATGGAAGCATCTTTTGTGACATTTTTACTGGTTACTTTTTTGTCAGTCGGTTTCAAAGTTAGCATGTTGTAATTTACACATGTTCATGTTTCTTCATCCTTAGCAAGGTAGTGTATCCTGCTGATCATCAGTGAAAAGTAGATGGAGAATCCAATTCTAAATGTTTTCTATGCCAATCTTTTAAAATTAATATTTGATGGGTCTAAGAAAGTAGACACAAACAACAGTACCAGATGGGTGACTATTTGTGAAGGTTAGGTGCTGTATGTACGATGCAGAAACATAGAAATTTCTAGGTTGATATCTAGAAGCATGTTTAATTCACTGGGAGAGATGCACCCTCAGTTTTAGTTAAGACGTGCATCTAGGAGAAAGAAAAACTGATGTAAAACCTGAAAGCCACTGTCTGCAGCCTTTTGGCGCTTCTTTCTATATATATATATATATAAGTGATTTTGTCTGTCTGTTTGTGGAACAGTCTCTACTAAACTATTCCCTCAATTTTTTTTTTTGTCTACAGACTTTAAACTTGATATATAGGGGAGTCAAACCTGTGGAATAAATTAGATTTGTTTTTTTTAGCCGGTAAAAATGGCTGCTAAGGGGGTCCACATTTAAGAAAAAATTGAACTTGGCAGGTGTAAGTTGACTTAAAGCGCTTATCTATGCTTGCACAAGTGTACATTTATATAACTGTTAATTTATAAAGTTTTGATATGCATATGGACTGATAGTAGCAAATAATGCTGGAAAACTAAATATTTTGGATTCACACTCAAGTTATTTTTATTTTAACTTTTGAAATCACTACTATATATTGGGTACAATATAATAATAAAGAATTAGCTTTGTAATAATATATACGAAATCTGCATAGATTAAAATATTATTTTTAAGTTTATCTTATGATCAGGCAATGTCGAGCGGTCTGCTAGTAAAAGATATAAAAAGGTTGAATCACAACACGAATGCAATCATGCTTCCATCTCTTTGTCGTAAACACTAAAGAAAATCTTTCTCCTTAACATTTTGATAATTCCAAGGCAAATCTATCTTTAAAATACGACTGTAAAGTAAGGAAAAGAAAGAAAACGGTATACGGTTTCACTTGTAATTTAGAAATAGATTGTAACCCGTTGAATATCAAGTTGATTCCTCTAAAGAAAGCAACGTTTGAACACAAATTATCTTTACTTGTTGAAGAAATAAAATAATATTGCAAAACACTTATTTGATATATTAAAATCAAATCCTTGAATAATAATGCTAAAAAAATATTTAATAGATAGTAGTTATCTCTTTCACAGAAGGGTAAGTGACACAAGGGTTGGAAAGTGGGATTTAAAAGGGCCAACACGCTAGAGTAGAGGTTTCAAAAGTTTTTGAAAGGAAATTCATATTGCTGACTTTTTAGATCTACGTGAGCCAAAATAAAATGAATAAAAAAAAAAAAATGACCTGGACATGTTTAATACAAAAAAGCTCATTAGTTTTGCTTTTTAGTGAAACTAATTCTCCAAAACCTCTTTCTTTTAATTATTTCTGGAACAAAAAGAAAATAAACGACCACAATATTTTCACACATTTCCAATTTTCACCAGTTTTGATTTACCCAAAACCACACACACCTCCAAACACCCGAGCAACGCCGGGTACCCCCCGCTAGTCTATAATATAAATCTCGCCTGTCAGTATGCATGTATGTATGTCTGCTTAAAAATTTTGACAGAGGCGACAGATTTTCATGAGATCAGTATTGTTTTGAAGCTTGACCCTTCAGACAACAAATATCGAAAAATTAGCTAAAAACATTAATTCCTTCACCCTCAGCTGGGCACTTTTCTACAGGGAGGGGGTCACTTTTTTTCACCGATATTTTCGAAAGTCATGCCTTCTTTTCGATTGACTAACCTTAATTTAAACATTCATCCCTTCTGGTTTGACGATGGGTGCAACAGCAAAGGCATCACAATTTTTTTTTTTACGTTCTTTTTCTCTTTCGCGGTACGGGTTCCAGCCATGTGTGTCTACTATCACTTTTTTTTGCTCAACACACCTCCAAATACCCGGGCAACACCAAGCACCCAGGCAAGTTTCAGTTATATCAAGACAAAACTTTGGGATTGGGATTGGTGGCGGGCATGAAAAATGCTGCCAGTTTAATCCCCTTTTGGTGCTTCTCAAACCATATCTGTGAATGAGATATTAAAGAAATATAAGAATTTTTAAAACAACCCCAACCAGACAGACACTATGTAACACATCTTACCCGAGTAAACAAGTTAGAATTGCTTTTTATGCCTGAAGAAGAAACTAGGGAAAGGGATTACAAAGGAGTCATTTAACAGCAGCTCCTCTTGGAAACGTGAATAAACAGACAAAATACCTTTGAAACTATGTTTAAGATGCAAATATTTTCATATCATCTAAATTCTTTGGACTACTGTTTTCATCTTGAGTGTCATTTTCACAACGTTTTGGTCGATGTAACCAACCTTCACGTATATCCTTGCGAACATATGGCGCAGTGGTTAGAGTACTTGGAAAATTCAATTGTAAAAGTGATGTTCTCCTGAAGATCGAGGGTTCAATTCTCAGTATGGGTGACCAAAAATACAATTGCAAATGACTTCTATCCAGTCACGGTTGATGAAATGAGCGTATGCTATTCTTGAGAAGTAAATAAAAGGGTTCTATTCAAACTTAGTCCAGATTCCCAAATTCGACAGAAACATTTGCCGAATTTGACAAGATGCACTAGAAGAAGGTCAAAGGTTACATCGACCGAAACGTTATGAAAATAACACTCAAGATGAGAACTGTAGTCCAAAGAATTCAAATAATACAAATAACTAATCCTCATCTCAAAAATTTAGAAACAGAATACAAATATTTTATTAAAAAAAAAAAAAATCATTAATATTTTTTTAAACTTTATTTTCTTTTTCACCTTACATCATGTAAAACCTTCTGACTACCGCCTCGATAACAACACAGGATAAAAATATTTCTAATCTATTATATAAATTTCACCTGTCTGTTTAAAAGGTATATATGTATGTATGTATTTATTTCTGAACTCTTTTCTGGGTCAACGGCCAACTAGCACCGTGTATATTTGTGTGTGTGTATATGTGTATTGGGGTGGAGAGGGCTCCCGTAAGCCGTGGTGAAGGCAACCTTTCTAGGAGAGGCAAATCTCTGATTTAAAAAACCATAAAGCGGAAGACCAGTACCCGCATTAAGCTGGTCTGCAGTTTAATTTGTTGCTGGCTATCTTGCTCTTGCTTGTTGCTGGATCTCAACATTTTGAACCGAGAGAGAGACTTAGCTGTCGTACAAAGCTAAGACTCTGTAACATCATATTTGTATAGATACTCCCTCAGACATTTGGGCTCATGGATTTTAAATGTCTGAGGGAGTGGCACTCGGCTGACAAGACGTTGCAATCATCATTTCTGCCTAAAACTTTTGACAGAGGCGACAGATTTTCACGAAATTGGCATAGTTTTGAAGCTCGACCCTCCGGATGACAAATATCGAAAAATTGGCTAAAAACATTAATTCCTTCAGTACATTTTTTTTTTTTTTTACTTAAAAACAATGGAGAAAAAAAGTTGTTCATTTTAAAGTGAGCGTTCCACTCTCAGCAAATTTTATTCTTTCATACAACAGGGATGCAAATGAAAATGCACGTTATCCTTCAATTTAGGAGCACAAATAAACTATAATACTTTACCCTTTCTGCTTTTTTTTTTTTTTTAATTTGAGTCAATCATCACTTTCTTTTTGACAGTTTAAAAGCTTCAAAATTATTTTCAACTTTGAATTATCACAAGTCAGCCATTTCAATTTGTTAAACATGTCTATCTCTCCGACAGTAGGAACATACGACAAGGTTAGGAAAATGCGGTTTAAAAAGCCAGCGTTCTAGGGGAAGAGCACTCTAGCCTGTAAAAAATGCCAATAATGCAAATCGGCATTTCCAAGTAGAGGCACCTCAGGAATTAGCAATGAACTTCTCAAAATCTACGGCATAATCACACCAACACACCGATTCCCATTAGATCACCAAAGTTAAGAATCGTTGAACCTGATCAGTACTAAAATGGGCGACCATTTTGGAATACCAGGTGCTGCATGTGCTCTCCGTTTTTCTTGGCATTGTTTCCAGCCGTCTTGGACTTCTCCTTGCCACTGGAATCAGGCAGTAACCACTTAGAAGAGATGAGGTTGGAGATAGCGCTACTCTTCCTTCACAATTACATTCAAAGACGCTACTCTTGCATGGGATATCCATTGTCTCTTGAGACGGAATGGAGGCCTTCTTCTGTAAAGGGGTGAGAAGACAAAAGCTGGGAGGGTGGACCTCCTAGAATTGCACAGGCTACAGGATCATATACCTAGTAAAATTTAAAAAAAAACAAAAAAAAACAAAAAAAAACTGCTGTATGAAATTTTAAAATACAAAAGTAATTTTGGTGCAGTAGTGTCGATTAGAAAGTAGTTTCAGCCTTGAATTAAAATTTAAGTCGAGTATTACGGTTCACTTGCGCAACATGAATTTTCTTACACGTCTCTGTCATACCATAGAAACATTTCTCTCCCATACTTTCCCAACAACCAATGAAACAAGAAGAATCATATATAGACACTTAGTGTACAGATGGATTGTTGTGAAAAAGCAGTTTCCTCATAGTTCTGCACTGTCATCACTGTAAACATTCCACAGCATTAAAAAATAAAGGGGGGGGGTCCGGTATCAGCTCTTCCTTCCCCAACAGTTTCATAGAAACCAAACGTAGAACAGATTTTTTTGTCCCAAACCAAAGTGCACCATTTTGAGGAGTGGGATTTTCTACACACACACAAAAAAAAAAAAAAAAAAAAAAAAACTTTCGACAGAGGCGACAGATTTTCACTGAATTGGCATCGTTTTGAAGCTCGACCCTTCGGATGACAAATATCGAAAACTTGGCTAAAAAAAAACAAAAAACAAAAACAAACACCTTGTGTCTGACTGTCCACGTCAGGAAGGTGGGGAGTGGGTAAATAGAGACTAGTTTGCTAGAATGAAAAAGTGCATCATCTGTTTCAATAGCACTCTTCATCTTTTTGCTCTCGGTTAGTGAAAGAGTGATCATTTGGAAGGGTGGGGCTATCTGAGGAAATGTCTAAAAGCATTTAATCCTTATATTCCAATTATATACGGTATTTTCATTGGTCTGTCATGTTGATGTTTGAAAAACCATTTTCATTGGTCTGTCTGGCGGATAACATTTTCTGTAATAATAACTGTAATTCCACATACATCTGTTCTTGCCTTTTTTTTTTTTTTTTTTTTTAATTATTAAGATTTGAAATGAGATTAGTAATATGATCTCCCAAAAGATTAAGTGATAATCCCCCAAAACGGCACAATAAATAATAACTGACACCCCCTCCTATCCTGTTCACATTTCTTCAGATTAACCAGGAAATCACAAAAAGACCCTCAAGTCGTAAATCCTCTCCCCACCAATGTAGCTTCTTGAACAATTTCTCCCCATCCCACCCGATCTAAGAAGATTGACCCAATAGTTTCTGAAAGAAAAAAAAAAAAAAAAAGTAGAACAGACATACAGATTCAGAGAAATATGATATAGATGTTTGAATAAAATCAAAATGAATGTCGAAAAATAGACTAAGAATACAAATAAAATCAAACCCTATTTTATTTGAATAACTTGGATGTTAATCTCATAATGTTTCAGCTGATGTAACCTCTGACTTTCTTCAGGTGTGTTTTGAATTCTGAAATCTCAAAGGAACTTTAAATAGAGAGTAGCATGCCCGTGTTCATGATAGTCATAACCTGGTAGAAATACAGTAGTCTGAATTGTATTCTTTGTATTACCTATACTGAAGATTGAACCTTAAACCTCCAGAAGACATACTTAGAACAGTTTTTTTTTTTACTTAGCACTTATATTTGAAAACTAGTAGGCCTCCAGGCATTGCCCAGTCGTAAAATACGATTAAATATGATATTTTGTATTTAGTATTATACTAGCCTGGGCCCGGCTATGCTCGGGTGTTTGGAGGTGTGTGTTGAGCAAAAAAAAAAAAAAAGTGGTAGTAGGCAGGCAGGCTTGAACCCGTACCGCGAAGGAGGAAAAGAATGTGAGAAAAAAAAAGAAAAAAAAAAAAATAGTGACGTCTGTCTGTTGCACCAATCGCCAAACAGAAAGTGACGAATTAAATTAAGACTCGTCAATCGAAAAGAGGGGATAACTTTCGAAAATAGCGGTGAAAAAAGTAACCCCTCTCTGTAGAAAAGTGCCCAGCTGAGGGTGAAGGAATTAATGTTTTTAGTCAATTTTTCGATATTTGTGGTCTGAAGACAGACATACAAACATACATACATTAAAACAGACAGGTGAGATTTATATTATAGATTATATAGGTAACCCCCTACTGGCACACACACACATATATATATATATATATATATGTTAATCAGTTACTTGAAATGTACTCTGTTTGTATATACCAATCGTAATGGATAAATAAAAAAATCCTTTCTCAAAGTTTTTTTTATAATGAAAAAAGATTTTTTGTTACATAAATTTTGTAAAATTTATTTTAAAAGTCCAAGCTCAGTGAATACTTTATTGGGTTCCAGAGCATATATAGTGTAGTATAGTAATTCTCCGTTACAAATATCAAGTTTTCTTGGTTATTTATTACTTTTCAAAAGGTATTCATTACAATATTATTTCGTATTGCAACTAACAATTCTACAAAATTATGTTATTGCTGCATATTTAGTCACGTACTCATTAGACGTTTACGATAAAAAAAAAAATAAAATAAAAAATAAATTATAAAAACACCCTTCTGGACACACGCATATATACATACATACATACATACAGACAGACACACATATCTATATATAAGTGTAGTTTAATAATTCTCCAAGTTACAAGTATCAAGTTTTCTCAATTGGTCATTTACAAAAGGTATCCATTACAATATTGTTTCGTATTGCAACTAACAAATCTGCGAAATTATGTTATTGCTGCATATTTAGTCACATACTCTTCAGATGTTTACCTTAAAAAAAAATTATAAAAACACTATTTTGGACAACTTACATGGTTCATATAACCAACACACTCGGTGAACAGTACGTGACTAAATATGCAGAAATAACATAATTTTACAGACTTCTTAATCGCAATACGAAACACTATTGTAACAGATACCTTTTGAAAAGTAATAAATAATCGACAAGAAATAATAAATAATAAATAATAATAAATAATCGACGAGAAAACTTGATATTTGATACTTGGAGAATATATATATATATATATATATATATATATATTCATGATTGATTGATTAAAAGCATTTTAAAATTAAAGTAAAAGGAGTGAAGAGGAAAAGAGAAAAAAAAATGGGTGGGGAGGTCAACTGTATGAAGGGATTTTTTTTTTTAAAGGGAGGGGGAATCGAAAACATATACAATTTAAAATAAAATTACGTTGTGTTACGTTATGTGTGGGGGGAAAAATTGTTTTTCTTAAATAGGGGAAAGAGATTTAAGATAAAGCAATGTTATATTACTTGAAGATCGTAGAGACTAATCACACTCAAAACCAAAAGGCATTCTCTCTGTTTACAGAGAGAAGGCCTTCTCAACCGAACGTGCCTCCCCTTGAAACAAAGACATTAACTAATAAATAAGAATTCAAAACCAAACAAAATGAATATTAGAATAAACACGCATAAATGTAGAAATAAAAATTATAAAAAGATAGGAAAGAATAAATAATAGGAATAAAAATTGAAAATTAAAACTAAAACTAAAAAAATATGAAATTTAGGTTTAAAACAAAAATCTTGGTTTGCACGGTACCCAAGATGGCCGAACTGTAAGAACGCGGAGATGGAATTTCTTTTCTCCCAAACAAAAACACCAGATTTACCATGTACAAAATTAACTTTGTTGGTAATATCAAATGGAAATAACATCTGATGAGTTGGTGAGAAAGGAGATTTTTATGAACACATAAAATCATAAAATTGCCATCCCATTAAGGAAATGGCTGTAATGAAGAAATCCAAGATGAAATAAACAAAAGTTAGAAAAAAATATGTCTTTGAATTTCAATAAAGTTTTGTACTATTTACATGTATTTCTATAGAAATGGATATATATGTATTTCTATAGAAATGGATATATATGTATTTCTATAGAAATGGATATATATGTATTTCTATAGAAATGGATATATATGTATTTCTATAGAAATGGATATATATGTATTTCTATAGAAATGGATATATATGTATTTCTATAGAAATGGATATATATGTATTTCTATAGAAATGGATATATATGTATTTCTATAGAAATGGATATATATGTATTTCTATAGAAATGGATATATATGTATTTCTATAGAAATAGATATATATGTATTCCTATAGAAATAGATATATATGTATTTCTATAGAAATAGATATATATATGTATTTCTATAGAAATAGATATATATATGTATTTCTATAGAAATACATATATATGTATTTCTATAGAAATAGATATATATCTATTTCTATAGAAATACATATATATGTATTTCTAAAGAATACATATATATAAAAAGTTATAGTGCATAATAAGGAAAAGCTAAGAACTTGGTAACTATAATGCTTAACTGTAGCGGAAATTGTAAACACTCTAACACAGCCTCTTAAAACAATTTGCTCAGACTTATAGACGTTCGTTAAATTAAAATTTATCAGGAATATAATCTTTTAATCATTTCTTAGATGGGTAGGATAGGACATCTGGAGAGAATGGTACTTGTAGGGCTAGCAAGGCAACCGTCATATGATTAACTGTCAAAGACTATGACTTAAAAGTATGGTGAAAAGAAACTTGAAATCGAGAAATATCAGCAATTAGCAAGATCATGCGAAAAGACAGTACCAAGACATATGGCAGACTATATAGGATGATGATGAACATTTTATCTTTTGGGACAGTTTCATCGGGGTCCCCCCCCTCCATGCATATCAGATCGCAAGATAGAGTTTCGAATGTGTTAGAGCGAAACAATATAGTATAATGACATGAATTGCTAGATCACACATGACAAGCTGCGCGTGTGTGGTCCCGTTCTGGTGCTGCATGTGAGATGATGCCACAAAAAAAAAAAAAATAGTGAAGAAATGATGAATGTAAGAACTGTGAAGGGCCAACGTTGCCTTCATATTTTCGCCAAGTTTCAGAAAAATCTAATGGATGGGGCAAAAGTTATGGGGTAAAAAGTACCATTTTTTGCAATTTGGGGGCATTTGTGACTCCTTTTTAGCTCCTAGGAATGCCGGAATCCCAGTAAAAATGGACAACCGGTACAGTTTCATGCCTTAAGACATGTATATTTGAATTCAGCACCATGGAAAACCACCATATAGACATACCTATCAAGTTTTTGAGTAATATGAAAAAAGAGCCCCAAAAAGGCATGTTTTTTTTTTTGTTTTTTTTAGCCCTAAAAGTCCCAGAGGGATGCGAACCAGAATTTTGCCAGAGTCACCCATACTGAATTTATATTAAGAACAATAGCCTCCACATTTTGGCCAAGTTTCAGGAAAATCTAATGGATGGATCAAACGATATGGGGCAAAAAGTGTAATTTTTGGCAATTTGGGGGCATTTTTGACCTCTGGGGATGCAACAGGAATTTTTGTAAAAAAAAAAAAAAAAAAAAAAAAAAAAAAAAAAAAAAAAAAAAAAACTTTTTTACTGTGCACATCTATTTAGTGAAATACAATTTGTGGCAAAATTTCAGGAAAAACTAATGGACGGTTATCTGGCAATCATCCGGACTAACGGACATACGCCACTGAAAACATAGGTCCATCTTAGATAAATCAGGGGACCAAAATGAGCTGTTTCGATTACTTAGAATAAGTTTGCCGAGGTTCTGTAGTTTGATGGACAAGGTCTGACACAAATGTTATGTGGTCCTTTGTACGACTACCAAGGCAACAGCTGTATTATCATCAACTTTATGAAGAAAGGGACAATCAGGGAAAGCTCAGTTTAAGATTCAAAGACAGAGCGAAGATGCAAACATCCACCAAGTTGCATGTTTTAGCAGTGCATATGAATGACGAATGCTGCAAGTGAGAGATGCTTAGCCAAAGGAGTGGAGTGGGGGGAAAGCACAGAGACCTGAAAATATCTCTTGCCAAAGGAGGTTTTGTTTGTTAAAACAAATACTGCATTTAATTGGGAAGCAACCTATATGAAAAAAGTGACATCCAAGATTACCTGCAGATAAGCGCCTTTGAATGGAGACTGTATAGCTGTTATCTTGAGTGGATATCTCAAGTGATCAACTTCTGGGTGGCTGAATGATGGCCACTGACAAAGGTCAGTATTTAAGATATCCAGTCAAGGATGATGGATTCCAGGAGATGGGAAGGGGCCTAGTGGACAGGACACACAATTGGAGTTGGATGTTAGAGAAGGTAGTTGATTTTTCTGAGGGTTAGGGTTAGGGTTGTCTTCAGTTGGCTAGATATGCGGTTATAGCCAACTCTTCCCCTGAAAAAAGAGGAGTTGAACTTGGAAAGCTGGCACTTGATTTTT
The DNA here is from genome assembly GCF_053919585.1 of Euprymna scolopes. Classification (NCBI taxonomy): domain Eukaryota; kingdom Metazoa; phylum Mollusca; class Cephalopoda; order Sepiida; family Sepiolidae; genus Euprymna; species Euprymna scolopes. Next base: position 42,759,355 of record NC_136526.1, on the reverse strand, counting down.
GGGGAGAGATACAAATCAGTTTGGCCACAGAAAGGCCCTTTCCAAGTAGGTTGGCTCCTTGTTAATGGAGGCTTGTATCTGTCTGGTCAAGCAAAGATTAAGAGCAGCAAGTCTGTCATTCATAAGTAGAAAGGTATCATTTTGTAAACTAAAAAAAAAAAAAAAAAAAAAAAAAAAAAAAAAAAAAAAAAAATTATCTATATATCTATAAAATTGAGAATGTGTGTGTGTGTGTGTGTGTGTGTGTGTGTGCGCACAAGGACAATCCTCAACCTATATACTCAACATTTTGATCTACAGACTTGAAATTTCATATATAGAGTATTCAGATATCTGAAAAACCTTTTAATCAGTTTTCATCCGGGAAAAGGGCTGCTAAGGAGTAAAAACTGAAAAATTGGTATGTGGAGGGAGTCATCATATTTTTATTTGTCAACTGTTTCACGAATGTGCATGTGTGAATGGTTCACATGACATATTCCTTATGTTAAGAATAAATCGTTCTGAGAACACTTTTTAGATTGTCAAGCTAGCCTAATGGTTATCATACTTGACTCACTGTCTTTAGGTTTTGATCTCAGCTGGAGTTTTTTTTTTTTTTTTTTTTTTTTTTACTTACAAGAAGTAAACTGTTTAGAAAAGACATAATACTCACATACACATGTCTCAGTTTCTTTTTTTTTTTTCTTTTTTTTTTTTAAAGGAATTTAATGTTACATTTAATACCGGGCAACGCCGGGTACATCTAGTTTGTCTATACACTTGACTTCTGGTCTTGTTTGGTGTGAGGACACTTTCATTGCAGCATCAAGCAGATGGATCGATGAGCAACTTCAACTTGGCACAATGCATAAGACGACCACGCCAGGTGAAAGCACATAAGATGCATGATCACGCTTTAATGAAATAGTCAATGTTGCTTTGATGATGGTGATTGCTGTAGACATTTATATCTTTTTGTTTCCCCATAGGTGGCGCCAACCTACCATGAGCAGGAGATGGCACGACAGGGTTTCCAAGGTGTCAGCGCTAGAAAATGACAAATATAGAGACACACCTTACTAGATTGCAAACAAAATGAGTTGGCCCCTTGGTGCTGTTAAATATCTATATGCTTGTCCATTGCACTTTTTCTCAGAAAATAGTGAGCCGATCTGGTTGAAATTTTGTATGAACCTTTGTTATGATAAAGTGCAGCAAAGTAAGTATTATGGTATCCAATTGAGGTACAATTAATAGTGATGGGACAATTCGAATATCCCCCCCCCCCGATTCCGATACAATTCCCGATTCCGATTCTTTACTTTACTATAAAGTTGTTATTTTTTTTTTTACGTTTACAGTATAAACACATGTTAAGTGTGTAGATATTTTCTCAAACGTGAAAATACACTTGTGGAGGTAATCTGTAGATTTTAGTTTGACTTGTAGTTTAAAATAAATATTTTATTGTTTTATCATTACTACCAGATGTAGAAGATTCTGTTAAAAAAAAAAAAAGAAAAAAAAAAGAAAAAAAAAGAAGAAAAAAAAAGAAAAAAAAAGAAAAAAAAAAGAAAAAAAAGAAGGAGATAAAGGAATCGTTTTGACATTGAAAAATAAATACAAATTTTTCCGATTCCGATACCCCAAAAAGTTCCGATTTTTCCAATTCCAATTAATCGTCCCAACACTAACAATTAGATATTAATAGTGATTAGTCATCACAATAGCACACTTACCCTCATTTTTTGTCTACTGCTTAAACTACTGGGCCGATCTAGTTAAAATTTTGTATGAACCTTTCTTATTATAGAGTGGATCAAACTAAGTATTATGGTATCCATTCAATACAGTTAGGATTAATGCAAAAATGAGCAGAAATTTAACCATATTCAACCATCAATTTGGCATAAAACACTTCTTCTAAGTCAATGATCCCTCTCCCTCTGATTTTAACGAGCTAAAAATTTTAGTTTGGTTAGATTCAGAATATATTTGCTGAGGTTATGCGGTTTGATAGACAGGACGTGACCCAAAAGGTCAAGTAGTCCTCTCTGTACGACTACCAAGGCAACAGCTGTATTTTCAACTGTGCAGCTTGGAGATGATTCAGATTAAAATTCAAAGATAGAAAATAAAAATAAACTTGAACGGAGGAAGACCAGCATCAGGAAAAGAGAGAACCAATTAAGGAGGGATGATCCTGGCCAGGTCGGCTTTCATCAAACAACCAACATCGCTTTTGACAGGCTGTATACAATTAATGAATAAAAGAAGTCTTAGATGTTCATCTGTCAGTTTTTAGTAGCATTAGATCTGACAAAGTTCTTATACGGCGTAATCACATTGACAAACTCATTAGTTCAAAGTTAAGCAATGTTGAATCTGATTAGTACCAGATGAGTATCCATTTGAGAATAATAGGTGCTGTATGTAGGAAGACGTTGACATCTGTCTACAAGAACTGCAAAAAAAAAAAAAAAAAAACCTAATACCATTATCTCTCCTAACCGAGATATATAAGTGACTAAGGACCGCTTAGGAATTTGACATTCCCTTGACACTTTCTCCTTTGCATGAAGCTGGTTCAACCCGCTAAGGATGATTACTGCTTCGGTTCAGATTTTAGTTACAGTTCTTACACATGATGGTCATAAGACTCCAGAACAGGACTTTAATTTTGAAGAAAATTAATATGGATTAAACAACGATTAAAGTTAAAGATTTTTTTTTTTTTTTTTTTTTAGATGAGGATTAATAATTTTGGTTATTTGGATTGTTCCTGACTACTGTTCTCATCTTGGATATTATTCTCACAATGTTTCGCCCGAGGTAACCTTTGGCCTTCTTCAGATGTATTTTGTCAAACTTGGGAATCTGTATGCAATTTTTAACAGAACCCTTTCAGTAATTCACAATTGTATTCTCAGTATCGCACCGCACTAAGGATTAAACCTTCAATCTCTAGAAGACTGTCACTTAGAACCGATTAGCAAGGGGACACGACGTTGCCCAGGATAGAATGATAATCAACGAATATTTCACACGCCCATTTTTTTCTCATCGAAATCGGTGAAATCACACATTTTTCAATCAAATCAATTAATTACCTGTTCTATTTGGGAACCTATCGCGGTGCACTGAGACAAAGCTTCATATGCTTTCGCAGAGTGACAGTCTACAATACATTGTAATAAACATTGCACTGTAGAGAATCTATTGATTTTATAAAATTATTTTTATATAATGGCTTGGATTAAAGTTTAAAATGCAAGCGTCAAGTATCATGCTTCAATTGTGCTTTAAACAGAAACATTCATTTTGAACGCATCACTATCATATCAAAGAACCTACTGTTGATTTTATATATCAAGCCTTTCAGCTTGTGTGTTAAAACTTCTCAAAAGCACTTGTGATGTTAGGCTGTGTAAGGTGTTAACTTTGGTCAAAATTGCCTGTTCCTTCTTTCATTGGATTATTTTGGTTATCGATACTTATCAAAGACATTCCAATACAAAACCTATTTAAGAACACTGCTAGGCACACAAAATACCTTTGCGTGAAATTTTATAAAAATCAGCCCAGCCGTTTTTGAATCTATAGGGAACGAACTCACACACAGGTTTCCTTTTATGTAATAGTAGAGATTATTACTTGGCACTTGATTCATTAGAAAACCGTAATGCGAATAATAATAAAAAGGTGTGGAGAACTTACATAAAATATAACTGGTAATCACAGATAGAACCTTTTTAATCTCGGATGATTAATTTATCACCAGGGATTTAAAAAGTTCTATCTGTCATTGTCAGTTGTTTTCTGTTATCTTCTATTATCTTCTTCTATTATATAAAAGCGAAAATGTGTGTGTGCTTTTTTGTATGTCCGGCCGGAGGGGGGGGGGTTACCATGTCTCAGAACTTTTTACAGATTATAATATCTCCGATTTGCAAAAGGAGGTAGTCTCTATCTTATTTGAGCAACTTATATTTTATAAAATTCCCGCTATTCCATTGTATGTGATTTTTGTATAAATAAAGCGAAAGTATTTAAAGAAATTGCGTTTCCCTGGCACTCTTCCCAGGGACGTCCAGAAAGCAATAAGCTTTGATCAACGTGGGGAAAACTTGCAATATCAGACAATTGCTATTGATTTGGGCACTCCCCCATTTATGGGGAGCTGGTTTTCCCCAACATCTTGGGGAAACAAACAAATATGCAGAAACTGGCTTGCAGCCAAAGTTAAGTGCAGGATGTTTGGCATCATGTGTCAACTAATTCAGCTAACTTTTTAATCGTTTAATTTCAACGATTCTCACTTCCTCTGTCACGGTAAGATATCACATTTTCTTTCACTTTCTTTTCCACCTTTGCCTCAAGGTTTCGGGTTCAAGTCTACCTGCCTACTAACACCTCCCCACACACACACACACACACACACACACACACACCGGGCAACACCGGGCGCCCCCGCTAGTGTTACTATAAAAAGAATTCATTTTAACAGAGTTTAAAGGTTACATTGAAAAGCGAAAGTCAGAATCAAGTCAGGACTTTACATTGCAAGTGAAGCAGTCGCATTTGCAAGTGATTTTTTTTCGAGTAGTGACTAGAAAAAATAAAACGCTTATCTTTCAACGATTTTTTTTTTTTTCGCCAACAATTTCGCAAAGCTCTCTACTGAGTGAAAAATGTCTTTTCAACCTTTGTTGTTTTTTTAATAAAACAAGCAAAGTCAAATTATTTAAACAATAAAAAGGTTAAAAAGAACAAAATGCAGTAGAACCCCGGGATACGGTGGCTCTAGGATACGTTTTTTTTTTTTTCAGGTTACAATGTAGAATACAATGTTTTTCCAGCCTCTGGTAACAGTATTTGCCCCACCTTACGGTTTTTATTTATAATGTTATTTGATTATATACATGTATATTATATACTGTACTCTATTTTGTTGCTAATCTTTAATGCCATATCCCGGGGTTCTACTATACTTTTATTTATTTATTTATCTTTTACAAAAAATGCTATTTAAAAAACATCTGAAGAAATTTGAATGTTTATACCAAGTATCAACATAAAATTCCGTGCATATTTAGAATTACAATTTAAAAAAAAAAAAAAAATCTTTATGATGTATGTATTTGTCACAGAACAAAAATGTCATATTCCAAAAATCACATGTGTTTGGTTAGTAACTTTTCTATTTGGTGAGTAAACGAAAATATTTCGTTGTCAAAGGTTAACTAAAGATAAATTTGACCATAGACGATGCCTGTATTCAGTCTCAAAAGACAAAGGATACCCCTTTTAGGAGCAGTTGCGTGTAATTGTAAGGCAAGAGTTGCGCAATCCCTAACCACACCTCTCCTGAATCAGTACTGTTTGAGTCCAATGGCAAGGAGAAGTCCCGGACAACTGGAAACAATGCCGAGATAAGCAGAGAGCAAATACAGCACCTGGAATTCCCAAATGTTCACCCATTCAGTAATGACCAGGTTCAACATTGCTTAACTTTGGTGATCTAGCGGTAACTGGTATGTCAATGTGATTATGCTGTGATTTGTCCATAGAGCCCTGCAAGTAAAGATGCATAATCATGGCCTGATAAATTTCCATGAAATGGCCATCTTCACTTTAACCACCTACATATGATGAATAGTACAGCATAATCACGTTGACACACCGATTCTCATTAGATCACTAAAGTTAAGCAACGTTGAGCCTAGTCAGTACTAAAATGGGCAACTTTAGGAATACCAGGTGCTGTATGTAGCAAAACGTCGACACCTTCCTGCAAGAGTTGCAAAAATCTAACATCCATTCGATGGATGTTTAGGTCATATTGTGATGTTGCAATATTTTGGAACATTAATGGGGTATGATCCCACACAGTCGGACGATTCTATTTATAAACGATGCTGCTAAGAACTGACGAATCAAATTAATTCACGTTCTGCTACCAACCAATCAGAAACCAGAGTTGCTTCATAAATATTAAACCTTTTCTGGAGCAATTTCACATGTTCTTTTCCCGGGTTTCGACACGGTAAGAATATTTTATTCTGTGGAACTGTCTACTACAAACAAGTCACCTCCCAGGACTTGTGTGTAACAGCAAACCATCTGAAACTGTTCTGAAACTCAAAATGGCTTACACTTCTAGAGGTTATGCGCCCAGCGTGCGTCTTTATTTCGATGGATCCGAATCAAAATTCGAATTGTGGCAAGTTAAATTTCTGGGATATCTACGAATCCAAAAGCTACACAAAGTACTAGAAACACAACCTGAAAACAGAAACGACCCAGACTTCATTGAAAAGAACGCAACTGTCTTTGCGGAATTAATACAGTGTTTAGATGACTGAAGTCTATCACCGGTAATGAGAGAAGCACTGGACGACGGCTGCAAAGCATTAAACATATTGAGAGAGCATTATTTATCGAAAGGAAAACCCAAAATTATTTCTTTATACACTGAACTGACCTAATCACAAGAGTTTCCAATGTAGATACAGGACTCAAAATGGCGACTACATTAAAAATGTAGAGAGCTCTGTTAGCGAACATACATTTTTTATTTTCGTGTACATTTGATGCGTCAACAAGCAATAATAATTTTCTTGTCGATTGTGGGGCCACGGCACATGTGATTACAAAGGAATCTGATTTTATCAATTTTGATCCCAACTTTAAGCCACAAAATCATTTTGTAGAACTAGCTGACGGGAGTCGAGTCAATGATATCGTTTTGAAAATAGGCAATGCGAAAATCTCGCTAAAGAACAATAAAGGTGAATTGTGTTTCTGTATTCTAGAAAACGCTCTTCTAATCCCAAAATTTAAACAAAATATATTTTCTGTACAAGCTGCCACAAAAGAAGGTGCAAATATAAACTTTAGCCCCAATAAATCAAAACTGGTATACCCGAATGGAACTGTATTCGACATTAAAGAAAATGGAAGACTATATTATTTAAATAGCGTAGTCCCATCAAAAATCGCCTGCCATGATCTACAGACATGGCATAAAATTCTTGGACACTGCAATATTCCTGATATCAAAAAGTTGCCGACTGTAGTTGATGGAATGCAAATACAAACATCAAAAACCTTCAACTGCGACGTCTGTACGCAAGGGAAAATGACAAACTATCAAAACAAGATACCAGACAAAAAGGCCAAAAAAATCCTATCAATGGTGCATTGTGACTTAAACGGTCCCGTAGAACCGATGGCCAGAGAACATTATAGATATGTGTTGAATTTTGTAGATGACCATTCAGGTTTAATAATGGTTTACTCTTTAAAGAACAAATCTGATACCCTGCTAGCAACTAAGAAATATCTGGCCAACATAGCCCCCTACGGTGAAATCAAGTGTATTCGCTCTGACAACGGTACGGAATTTACCAATAAAGACTTTGAACAGATGGGTGTTTACAAAAAGAAAGAGTAAAGCATCAGGCGTAGAACAGTACAAAGCAAGATTTGTTACTAAGGGGTGCTCTCAGATTTACGGTAAAGAATACTTTTCTACGTTTTCGCCAACCACAAACCTAACGACAATCAGAGTTTTACTGCAAGTCGCATCACAATGTGACCTAAACATCCATCAAATGGACGTAGAGGATGCTTATTTGAATGCCCCAATAGCCTGTGAAATTTATATTACCCCTCCAGAGGGATTTGTGGTGAAAAATAGGGGTAGCGGGTGGCGTCTTAACAAGTCATTATATGGTCTAAAGCAGAGTGCTCAGTGTTGGAACACAGTATTCCATGATTATATTATTAAACAACAATTTAGACAATGCGCTGTAGACCCCTGTTTATATACCTAACACAAAGACGATAAACTACTGATTTTGGTTTTGTGGGTCGATGATATTTTAATCGCATCAAGTTGTGGCATAATGTTAACTGATGTTGAGAGCAGGTTAAGTAAAAGATTCGGAGTGACCGATCTTGGCGAGGTATCCTAGTTTCTGGGGATAGAATTTACTCAAAGCAAAGGACTTGTTACGATGACTCAAACGAGATACATTGACAAAATACTTTTAAAATTTGGAATGGGAGAGTGCAAGAAACGCTCTACACCGGTCGAAAATGATATTAATAAAAATATACACACAGAATCTGAAATAATAAATGACAAACAATATCGCGAAATTATAGGTAGTCTTATATATTTAATGACTGCAACCAGGCCCGACATATGCTATACAGTAACAAAACTGTCACAAAAGTTATCACGACCGACAATGAAGGATTTAAACAGAGCTAAACAAGTCCTACGTTATTTAAAAGGAACTAAAGAACAGAAGTTCCACTTATGAGAAGGGTCTTACTTTTTTTTTTTTTTTGCATGAATATCAGCGGAAAACCCTAGGGGTAATGCTCAGAGTATATAGATTTCTATATATATCAAAAAAAAAAAAAAAAATCTTTGTAATTTTCCTTTTTGACATTTGAACACAATTAAAAATGGCGTCTTTTTAAATGCTAAAATTCTAAGATCCAAATGATTTCTAATTTTTGTTATGTCTAAGTAAATATAAAAATATAAAAGGGACTTCCCCATTATAAAAAAATAGGGAGGATGTTGCAATATTTTGGAACACTAATGGGGTATGATCCCACACAGTCGGACGATTCTATTTATAAACGATGTTGCTAAGAACTGATGAATCAAATTAATTCACGTTCTGCTACCAACCAATCAGAAACCAGAGTTGCTTCATAAATATTAAACCTTTTCTGGAGCAATTTCACATGTTCTTTTCCCGGGTTTCGACACGGTAAGAATATTTTGTTCTGTGGAACTGTCTACTACAAACAAGTCACCTCCCAGGACTTGTGTGTAACAGCGAACCATCTGAAACTCAAAATGGCTTACACTTCTAGAGTCATCTACCCTAATGGGGATACATATATGCGATTGGGGAACACTTGTGAATTTCATACTCCCATAAAACTTCCTCCTTTAAAGGAAGCCGGTTCAACCCACCTAGTGTTAGTGCTGCTACACTACCGTACGGTATGGTCGGTATATGATTAATAAAGACAAGGACTTAAAAAACATTGTAAATCTGTCAGATATTTAAATTAAACACAATTTTCTTATATTAGTGCAACCAACTGGTGACAAAAATATACTTTTGCTGCAATGGCTCTCGTCTTGGGGAGGCCTCATGTTTTGACAAGCTTCTGGGCTTGACCTTTACTCCTGATCTAAAATGGAACACGTACATCAAATCTGTTGCCAAGGCTGCTGGAAAAATGGTGGGATCCTTCTATTGATCCAGTAGATATCTCACTGCTGATGCAATTCTCTATATAAGAGTCAGGTACATCCAAGGATGGAGTACTGTTGCCACACCTGGGTAGGAGCTACTAGAAAGGACTTGTCCTGCCTTGATAGTTCAAAATAGACTTTGTGGCCTCGTAGGAGATGTCCTTTTCTCTTCCCTACAATCTCTATCTCACAGAAGAGATGTTGCGAGTTTGTCTCTACTTTATCATTATTTTTATGGCAAGTGTTCGACTGAGCTCCAATCTATGCCCCCCCCTCGCCAAACTTTCACAAGAAACACTCGTCTAGTTGAAAACACTATCAATAATTCCCCCCCACTTTTTATCTGTGCCCAAACCTATTCCATGAACAAAGCTTCTTTCTTAGAACTGCACGCCTGTGGAATTGTCTTCCGTTTTCCTGCTGACTACAATATGGTTGTGTTCAAGTCCAACGTAAACAAGTTCTTGATGAGCCGTTCCACTTAAGTCAACGAATTTACTGAATTTTCATTACTAACGATTACTATATTGTCCAATTGACTACTGTACAGTCTTAACCCTTATCCTCGAGTCGTCTCTGGGCCTTGATAAGTGGTTATGCCTATGTAATAAATAAAAAAAAGAAAAAAAGTCTAACTCCCCATCCCCCATCAAGAAAAAAAAAAAAAAAAACCCAAAATAATAAATATTGATAATGTACACACCTGTGACAGGAAAAAAATAATGTACACTAAAAAGAATCACTTTAATTGATCAAGTGCTTTTATTAAAAAAAAATAGAGAAAACAAATTTCATGGCTAAATGACGATCGACAATCTCGACGCCAACACCTGGTATTCCGAAATGTTCACCCATCTGATACTGATCAAGGGAGATAATTCCAAATAATCCAAACTTTCGCAAGATTTCAGAAAGTCATTCTGAACATAGGGAGGAGGCGGACACTGGAAAAATTCAAATTTGCTTAAAAATAATTTTCTTTATAAAAATAAAACATTTCATTAAGTTACACAATTTTTTTAGTGTATGAAATTTTTATTTTCGTCACAGGTATATCTATATAATTATAAAACTGTGGACCATGTGTCCTGCCCTTGCTTGAATCTTGTCTTTTGGGCAATTTCATCTTTTAAAAAAGGGATGAAAGGCTAATTTATATATCTATCTATATCATTATCAAACTGTGTGGACCTTGCTTGCATGCACCATGTCTTCATCGATAGGACGATTCCATCTATTAAAAATGGAATGACAGGTGTGTGTGTGTGTGTGTATATATATATATATATATATATTTTCACCTATAAAGACTACATTCAAGCAAGCATATAAGTGAACGTGTGTGTGTGTACATCTCCCTACGCAATAACTGTCAATTTTAAGTCTACAGACTCGAATTTGATTTACAGGGTACTGAGATTTGGGAAAATCTTTGTGATCGGTTCTCGGCCAGAAATTTGGCTGTTAAGGGGTCAAAGTTCAACGATTTGACCTTTGAGAACTCAACCAACTCCTCCGACAATTTTGGGTCTAAACACTTGAAATTTTGGATATAGGTTCCTTGGACATTGATCTAACTTGATTTGAGCCCAAAACAATAAATTTTAAGGAGTCAAAGTTAAAAAAATTGATCGCTTTTTTTTTTTTTTTTTTTTTTTTTTTTTTTTTTTGCCAACATACACCTCCAAACACCCGGGCAACGCCGGGCTAAAATGCTAGTATATATATATATATATATATATATATATATATATATATATGTATAATATAATATAATATACTAGCCTGGGTGCTTGATATTGCCCGGGTGTGTGGAGGCGTGTTTTGAGCATTAAAAAAAAAAAAAAAAAGAAAAAAAAAAGTGGTAATAGGCAGGCAGGTTCGAATCTGTGTCGCAAAGGTGGAAAAGAAAGTGAAAGAAAATCTGACATCTTAGCCGATGTCTCCACGACGTGACCGGAAGTCAAAAGCGTTGAAATTAACCAAAGTCAATCCAATGGTGACGATGACTTGCTAAAATGTCGGCAAAAAAATTGACTCCTTGTACAAAACGGTTGAGTTAAGCATGAAGGAATTAATGTTTTGGGCCAATTTTTCGATATTTGTTGTCCGAGACGTCAAGCTTCAAAATGATACTGATCTTTTCAGGATCCATCGCCTCTGTTGAAAGATTTTACGAAAAATACAAACATACATTTAAATAGACAGGTCAGATTTATATTATAGACTAGGTGGGGGGGGGGTGTTAATGAAAACCTAAGAATAAGCGAAGTAAAAAAAAAAAAAGAAAAAAAAACAAACAGATAAACGAACGTTAAAAAATCTGAAAACACGTGAAAAATGGCTTAAATAACCCTGCTTCAATATTAAAATTTAAAAAAAAAAAAAAAAAAAAATTTTTTTTTTAAATCTTTAAACTAAATCAGGTTCCGAAGTCATTTGTGCATGCGTAGAACCGAACTCGTCATGAGAGGACGTTTTTTTCTGACCCCCCCCCTGTAGAAAAGTGATGATTTCAGGGTGAAAAAAATTAACATTTTTGGCCAATTTTTCGATATTTGTCGGGCGAAAGTTGGAAATTTAAAATGATACCGATCTGGCGAAAATCCGTGACCCATGTGGAAAGTTTTGCGAGACATACAAACACACATACATACAAACAAACATACATACATACACACATTTTCGCTTTTATATTTATAGAAGATGTATTTGGGCATGGCTCAGGGGCTAACGACTGAGGGTGAACAGTTGTACGTTTTTGATTCAATTCTAGCAGATGGCACCGAAGTCATATATACATATTTTTTTTGAGACGCTAGAGAGGACTAAAACAAATACTCCGAGCCATATTATATCAATTACCACCTGAACCTTTGCTCGCCATGTCGAGAACATTACTAAGAATTATAAAAATAAAAAATAAAAACGTGCGCCACATTTTTACCCCCCCCCATGTATATAACACGATGTAATTGTAATTTAATACTAGACTACCCATGACCCGTTGAGTCAGTATGTTATATTAGCTATGGAATTAATGTAGGAGCCTTATAGGTAAATGTGCACTATTCAAATTTTGATATATCGTTTAATTTAAACGCAAAAAAAAAAACCCCAAAAAAAAACAATTGGGATGCTGAAAACGTACATGTTGTAAAATGCTCTTATGGTTGTCAAAGGTTAAAGTAAATTTATTTGTAAGAAAATTGCGTTAAAATAACTTAAACATAATACGGAAATGAACGATGTAAAAGAAAAAAAAAAAAATTCAGAAAGTATTAACAATTGTTTATTTAGATAATTTAAACGCAAAAAAAAAAAAAAAAAAACAATTGGGGCGCTGAAAACGTACACAATAAAACAATACGTTGTCAACGGGTTAAAGTTGATTTATTTGTAAGAAAATTACGACAGTATAGTTGTAATACAGAATAGTTGCAAAAAACATCCTCACCCTTCCCATGTTAAATAATAATTTCGAAATAAAGTTAATATTTCAGTGCGCAGGTCAAATTCTGCAAATGAAGTGATTTGTGTTTATTTGCTTACATTGTTATGGGTTAATGTTTATGCGCACATGTGCAACTGGATGTCGTAAACCGGAAAGTGGGTTACATCACTCGTTACAAGATCATTTGAGTTTTATAATTATATAGATTGTCATCCTAACTTTTTTACCATTTAAAAGAAAAAGCCTCAAATAAACTGCTAATAATTTTTAAAAAATTTTTACAGCATACAAAAATAATGAAAATGCGAGACAAAAATCGCGTTTATATTATCAACGCTTTAAAACCACGTTCCTATGTAGTGACGTTTTTGAAACCATGGATACACCCATGTTTAAAAAATCTAGCAAAAATCAAATAATAGTCATATCTTCCTGAAATTTTCGATATTCATTCATTATTTACATAACATTACTTACATAATAAAAGTAGGTTTCTTTAGATATATTAGAGGAAATATATATTTTTTAGGTGTTCTACTCCCCCTCTATATTTCATGGTCCGAAAACTAAACAAAATAAATGTAGGGCGATAAAAATTTAAACATTTTTTAGAGTGGAAAAGATCAAATAATTAAAAAAATAGTTATTTTTATATATATACTATCATGGGTGCCCGGCATTGACCGGGTATTTGGAGATGTACGTTGAGCAAAAAAAAAAAAAAAAAAAAAAAAAAAAAAAAAAAAAGGGGGGGGGGTCAATTTTTTAAACTTTGACCCCTATTATGACCCCTTAAAATTTATTGTTTTGGGCTCAAATTAAGTTAAGTTAGATCCATATCCAATGAACCTATATCTAAAATTTCAAGTGTTTAGACCGAAAATTGTCGGAGGAGTTTGGTAGAGTTCTCAAAGGTCAAATCGTTGAACTTTGACTCCTTAATCGCCAAATTTCTGCCCGAAACCCGGTCACATCGATTTTCCCAAATCTCAGTACCCTGTATATCAAATTTTGAGTCTGTAGACTTAAAATTGACAGTTATTGCATAGGGAAATGTAGACACACAGATACACAGACAGACAGGCACTTTCACTTATATATAATATATAGTAATTTATAAAATATATATGGCGATTAAGCTACACTGAATATTCTGCGTTTCATCCACTATAGGATTCGTCAGGCTTATGCACATAAACGCAGAATATTCAGTGTAGCTTAATCGCCATATATATTTTATAAATTACTAACTAGCTCTACCTACGTATTGAGCACTTTTGAAGTAAATACTTAAAGTTTACGCATAAATCTATACTTTCGTATATTAAATTCATGTGAGTAAATGAAGTAGCTATGTAATATATATATATATATATATATATATATATATATATATATATATATATATAAAATTCCTGTTATTTATTTCACTTACATTAAAGTTGTAAATAAAATTGGAGATAAAAATCAATATTATGTTAAAAAAAAATAACACTTATTGATAATTATATTACTGAGAAAAAAATTTTTTTTGAATTACAAAAAAAAACAAAAAAAATTCTAAAAAATAATTATTTTTAAAAAGCTTTAAATTCAAACATTACGTAATATGGAGTTTGAACAGATTTTTTCAATAACAGGTTTCCAATAATAAAAAAAATATTCATATAAGAGAATATAATCCAATTGGAATAATAAAAAGTGTAAATCCCAAAATCGGTCTAAAAAAAAAAGAAATTGTTTTGATTTTATTATTTAAATTGATAGAGGGTGATTCTCATGTTTTGCACTTTTTCTCCAAAAATGTACAGAGGCCTGTAAGCGACATTATCTTAAGATCCATAAGTTTCAACAGAAGACGTTAAAATTAATTTTATTAACTCTATTCTGTGCAGTTCATTATTAAAAATCTTTTTGTTTTACGAAAGCTAAGTCTTATATTGTTTTTTATCCATAGCAAAAAAAACAAAAAACGTTACTTCCATTAGCAATTATAACGTGAATACCCATCCATAGAAATTGACACAAACACACAGAATGCTAATGTCACCATTAATGTGTAAAATGTTGACGTTTTACACACCAGCGTCCATCTATAGCCCTCGAGCCCCTGGAGGGGCAAAGGCCATCTACAACTTTTGTAGATGCTTTTGTAGCGAGGAGTTCTTTTTACAGGGTGAGAGTGCTGGCCCCATGCCCAACCTTCCCAAATGGTCACCCATCTGATACTGGCCAGGCTCAACGTTGCTTAACTTCGGTGATCTGGCGAGAACTTGTGTGTCAACGTGATTGTACCGTATACACACCAGCGTGGAGATGCCTAATATATATATACAAATACACACGAGTTCACCATTTTCAAAAACTGTTCACACTTCACTGAAGGCTTGAAAAAGGGAAAGATTTCTAGAAATTATCTCTGGAATATTAAAAAAAAAAAAAAAGAAACCTAGAAAAATAAAAAATTGTAATTTACTTAGTTCATAAAATCATCCAAACCACTCAGTATGAAATAGTAATTTACACAAATTGTTTATTCAGCATTTTCTAGAACACATGTGCGTGTGTTTTGTCATGTCATTTTTTAATGGTGGCATATTTCTTTTTCATTAGTTCCACTCAATACATAATTCAACACAATGCAGGTGTGCGTTTCTAATTACAGGGATTAAATGATTCACCTGTCGAGTTCGGTCATGCAGAAAGGCAAAGCAAAGACTAATAACATCATTAAAAGAAAAAAAAAAAATTATTAAAGAATTAATTAACTTACATTCATCAAAATATAACGTCATAAATCACGGATCTTGTGGAAGTTTGACAAACTATTTACTGTCAAAATTGTTTAGTAAATAAAAATGGTATTAGCACTTTTGCCATGAAACAAGATCTGGATGAACTGTTCACTTCAACGGGGACTCCCCTTCCCCCTTTCTAAAATGCAAGCTTTTCCATGATGGTAGAGGTGGAAATTAGGATTAGGGTTAGGGTTAGTGTCAGAGCTATGCATCTGGAACTCTGGTTCATGCCAGTGCCACCCATGGTAGACAGAGCTGCAACCCGGATAATAGGGCTCTGGTGAACATCAAGGAGTCGGCACCAGGATCTGTTATTGTCCAGTCATCCTTGCACATTGTAAGCAAAAATGAACCGGATGCAGAACCGCAAATCAATGTAGTAAAAGTTACAATGTTGCATCTGCACTGTTCCTTTGCATGTTCTAAACCAAACCTTTCCCGACATCGTATGCAACTGCTGAGACAGCATCAGGGATAAAAACCAATAACGTGAACTTTGTGCAGACTAAACAATCTTGAGGTACAATCTGTGTAGCAGTTTGAATAGCTTATTGTACAAACAGGAAAGATTATATGACTACATAATTATTATATGACTATATAATTACTATATAATTACTATATGACTATATAATTACTATATGACTATATAATTATTATATATGACTATATAATTATTATATGACTGGTAATATTATATTATGGACTTGTAGTTGTATATTGTAGGTTTGAGCCTGCTTCAGCTAAAAAGTGTTTTAGGTGATCCATAATGTGAAATATCGCACCAGACACACTTCAGATGCCATCATTCGCTGTGGCAAACATGTGCTTGACATGCAGGTTTAGGCATCTTAAAGCAGGTTGCTGGTGTACCATCACATCTGTAGAGTATCCCCTTGGAATATTATATACCTGTATATAAACAGGTATTATATGATTATATAATTATTATATGACTATGTAATTATTATATGACTCTGTAATTATTATATGACTGGATAGAGGTTCTAAGTAATTCAAGATCCAAAAGGATCCATGGTGCAGTGATTAAAGTACCTGGAATAAAAATCGATTGTAAAAAGTAATAGAATTCTGAAGGTTGAAGGTTCAATTCTCATTGTGGGCAACCGAAATATATGATTGCAAATTACTTAAGACCTCCATCCAGTCATGGCTGATGAAACAAGAGCATGCTACCCCCGTGAAGTAAATAAAAGGTTCTGTTCGAAATTATGTCTAGATTTCCATGTTCAACAAGCAGATCGGAGGTTACATTGGCCAAAACGTTGTGAAAATGACAATCAAGATGAGAACAGAAGTCCAAATAATCCAAATAACCGATCCTCATCTGAAAAATTCAGAAACGGGGGGGGGGGGGGGGGGAAATTTTGTAGGAGTAAAAAACATTTATGTCTAGAGACATGACCGTCTAAACTGGGCTTCTAATGGATGACATTATGTTAACCCCCCCCCCTCCCAGCATTTTGGTAACCGATTCATCAAATCGAACGTCATTTCTTAGTTTTGTTGTTGGAAGTAAGAAAAACAAAAAACGTCGAACAGTTAACTTCAGTTCTACGTATGTCTCATGAACACAAAATTTCAACAAGGTACATATTTTCTGCTTTCACCGTTTCAGTTTTTATAAACAAACTAAAAACGTACAAATTTTTACGATATACGAGGGGCGTGCAATAAGTAATGCCCCTGACCCACTTCCCATAGCAGTAGAGCAACGAAACTTGGCACAGTTATTAGTCTTTCTCTACATGGGAACCACCCAGAGTTATGCATTTCTCCCATCGTTTTATGCAGCTCTGGAGACCGTTTTTGTAGAACACCCCAGGTTGGTCCTCCAACCACAACTTGACTTCAGAAATCAAGGCTGCATTATCTAGGAAACGCTTTCCTTTCAAAAACAACTTCATGGCTGGGAAGAGGTGAAAGTCAGAGGGTGCAAGGTCAGGAGTGTACGGAGGATGAAGGAGGATTTCATAACCACATGCCCATGCTTCTGATCTGGCGACATACGAGTTGTGGACTGGAGCATTGTCCTGCAGGAGGAAGGTACCTTTGCTGATCTTGCCCCGTCTCTTGATTTTGATAGCTTCCCTTAATTTCCTCAAAAGTGAAGCATAATAGGCTCCTGTAATTGTGGTACCCTTTGCCAGGAGATCTGTCATCACTACTCTGTCCTGGTCCCAGAAGACTGGGAGCATGACCTTGCCAGCGGAAGGCTGCACCCTTGCCTTCTTTGGAGGTGGTGAGTCCAAGTGCTTCCACTGCATTGACTGGGCTTTGGTCTCTGAATCATAGTGATGGAGCCAGGTTTCATCCTGTGTAATCAGTCTTTTGAAAAACTTTGACTTTCTTGGCACATCTCCAAATTCATCCTCGAGCACTCGACGTGTTCTCGCTTCTGGAATGGAGTGAGCAACCTGGGAATCCATCTGGCAGACACCTTATGCATATGCAAATGGTCATGAATGATAGTTTCCACAGACCCTGTACTAATCTTGACATCTTTGGCTATCTGGCGAATAGTAATGCGCCGATCTTCCAAAATAGCAGCCTCAACTTGACGGACAGATGCCTCATCAGTGGCAGAAGGAGGGGGCGACCAGGTCTGGGAGCTGTTTCCACAGACTTCCGGCCATGTTTGAATTCACGATGTTAGTGTTTTACAAGGTCATATGATGGGGCATTATCACCATAAGTTTCTTTCATTTCATCAAAAGTCTCCTGTGGTGTGCGGCCTTTCAAATACAAAAACCGGATCACTGCTCGACATTCAACAGGCTCCATATCATACCTGACTCAGTTCAAACACCTGTAAAACAGAAACCACAATTAGTTCAGAGCTGTAATATGCCACATAACCCATAGAGATATAAATCATTGCACATGCAAAATTTCAGCTAGAAACTGGAAGTGGGTCAGGAGCATTACTTATTGCATGCCCCTCGTAATTACTGGATTTCTTCTCCTGCTGATCTATACACTACTAACAGGGAGACCTGACGTTGCCCAGGATTGAATGATCATCAACGAATGTTTCGCACTCCCATATTTTTATCGTCATTGAACTCCGTGAAGTTGCACATTTTTCAATCAAATCGATTGATTGCCTGCTCTAATTGGGGACCCATCGCAGTGCACCAGGAGGAAGCTTCATATTCCTCCCCAGAGTGACAGTCCACAATACCTTGTAGTGTTACATATGTTTATCATTGAGGGGCACCATTTACGTTTGGTGTATAACATAAAAGGATTCAGTGTGCGTATGATTGTCTCTAATATAAAGGGTTGCGTGTTTGATTATCATAAAGGGAATCGTGTGTGTGACATGTACTTTCAGAACCTACCTCTACTTCTTCGATGTTGGACCATCTGGAAATTTCTCATCCTGGAGGGAGACTTGATACTTGTTTTTGGATGAAGATTCAATCACTCCAAGACAAGGAATTAGTTTATAGTTTTTTATTTCACTTTCCCCAGAGGTCCTGCAGAAGGTGGAAGTGAAATCGGCCTGTGTGGGTTCTTCTTCTACACACGTCAGCGTTCGTCTCCCCCCTCCCCAGTGAAGAGGGGGAGACAACGGGAAGCCGTCCGTCCTCTTCAAAGCCCAAATCAAATCTCACAGATCTAGCCAACCTGACCACGTCACTCATACGTAATCTGGTCAGCTGACCTTCGGTTCTGGTAAACGTGTCTACACTCCACGTTTACTCACCTCTCTCTCTCTCTCTGTAACAGTAGTCTACATTGTACTGTAGAAAACCTACTGTTGATTTTATAAAATTATTTTTATATATAACAGCTTTAATTAAAGCTTAAAATACAAAAATCATGCTTCAATTGTGCTTTAAACAAACATTCATTTCAAACCCACCTCTGTTATATCAAAGAACATACTGTTAATTTTATACGTCGGGCCTTTCTATAGTAATAAAACTTCTCAAATGCACTTGTGATGTCAGGCTGTATAAGGTGTTAACTTTAGTCAAAATTTCTTCAGATTATTTAGATTATAAACCTATCTAAGAACACTGCCAGGCACATAAAGTACCTTTGTGTGAAATTTCATAAAAATGGTACTTTATGTGCTTGGCAGTGTTCTTAGGTTTTATAATTGTTAATATTAACAGATTAAATTGTTATGGTACTTTTTTGAGTTTCTTTGTACACAAGTAGAAACATCAGACAATCATGAGAACGTGTAGATATGAATAACTTTATTTTTCTCAGATGAGACCGTGTTTAATAAAAGAATACTTATATCTAACAAAATTTAGAAATTTGTTTTTAGTTAATAAATGTAGATCGTTGTAGTATTTTGAGTCTGGAAGCACATACGATATTTTTATCGCTTATGTTTCCTTTAGTTAAAAAAAAAAAAAAGAAGCTTTTTTAATAGTAATGTAACAATATGATACAAGATCAAAGTGTAGTATCTGTTCTTCAGATGAAATCCTTCCTGACTGAGACAATTCTTATTTTTTGTTCCTTTCTCCATGTTATAAAACGACCCTGGTGTCTAACTCCGTCCCGTGGGGTGGCAAAGTAAATAGGAACAATATGATCACAATCACATTAAAACACTGGTTCTCACCAGATCACCAGAGTTAAGCAACAATGAGCCTGGCCAGTACCAGATGGGTGACCATTTGGGAAGGATAGGCACTGTGCAGAATCTTAGAAATTTCCAGGTTGGTATCTGGAGGTGTGTTTAATTCACAGGGGGAGATGCACTCCCCGAATCAAGACAGAAAGCAACGGGGAAACTACCGTCTTTACTTGCCTTCGAGATTACCATGACTCCACAATTTGGGGAGCCGTGATCATCAACACTTAAACAGCAGGCCCACTGATAATGATGTAACAATATGTGTTGGTATGTACAGATAAAAGAAATTATTTTTGTTGTTACAGTAGAATAGTCAATTAAACGTATGCAGGCCAAAAAGGTTGTACGTCATCATTTTTCTATCTCGACTCCCAATCAAGAAGAGAACAGAACCGCCCCGCGTTTTTGCATCAGCAACAACACAATCGGGTTAAAACCAGCTTCTCAGGCCTGCACTGCATCCTGAATCATGGAAGCCTATGTAGTTCTCAGCAAGGTGGCAGGAGATGACTAAACAATCACTGAAGGTCGACCACTTGCAAACCAGAGAGCTCAATCTTCGCTACTGAAGCATAAAGTTAAGGAGAATTATGTTGTGTATTAGTGATGGGAGGATTATAATACACCCCCCCCTCCCGATTCTGATACACTTACAGATTACATTCTAAATTGATAGATATTCTAGATATTTAGATATAGTGTTTTCGTATTTGTTTTTTTATTCGGATTACCTGAAAAACACGTGTAATATATACAAATGTAAAAATACATTTATTGGTGGGTGGGGGGTAATCTATAGATTTTAGCTTTGCCGATAGTTTAAAATCAATATTTATTATAAGTACCATAATTAGAAAATTTTAATTTGAAATTAAGAAAAAGAAAAAGAAACAGAAAAAGAAAAGAAAAAAGAAACAGAAAAAGAAAAGAAAAAAGAAACAGAAAAAGAAAACAAAGAAAAAAGAAAAGAAAAAGAAAAAAGATAAAAAGAAAAGAAAAAAGAAAACAAAGAAAAACAGAAAAAAGAACAGAAAAAGAACGAAAACAGGAAAAAAACAAAGAAAAAAAACAGAAAAAAAAAACAAAGAAAAAAACAAAAGAAAAAAAAAAGAAAAAAGGAAAGAAAAAAGGAAAGAAAAAAGGAAAGAAAAAAGGAAAGAAAAAAGGAAAAAAGAAAAAAAAGATTCGTTTTTTGGCATTGGAAAATAAGCACAGATTTTTCTAATTCTGATTAATCGTCCCAACACTAGTATGAATTTTCTCTCTGAATTTCATGCTCAAACTATCAAATACATTACAGCAACAAGGAAAATAGAAAGTGGGTCTTTAGTTTTACTTTCGGCAGCCGCGTAACTCTTTATTTCCTCATTTTGTCTTTTAATCCTCACATTCCAGGAGTGATATTTCTGACAAAGAGGGAAGAATTGCTGTTTTCAAGGTCAGAATCTTTTTTATCTAACACTTATCATTGGCAAGTTTTGAAGTTTGAAGTACTATTCTTTTTTTTTTTTTTTTTTTTTAAATTTCCTTACATCAAGTGGCTTCATGTCTTATCTGGAGCAATTTCCATAATAAAAAAAAAAAAAGGGGGAGATGTTAATGATGGGGTGTTTTAATATCTTTAATTATAATGTACCCTCTTTTTTTATTTGAAAATGAATATTTCATACATAAATGAAAAAAAATGTGTAAATGTCCAATAATAAATGCTACATTGAACAGGTGGATGAAGTATGAAAACAAAAGCAAAATGTAAATAAAATGGAATGTTGACTTATCTAAGAAGCAATTTTAATAAATAGAGTGATTTCATTAGATAATCATATGTTGGTTATCCAATGAAAGTAAATAGTGTATCTCTATTGCTGAAAAATTTATTGGGTTGGATAGAATATGTAATCAACGAAATCGATTGGAATATCCATTTCTATGTAAAAAAAAAACAAAAAAAAAAACACACACACAACTTAAAATTTGCGTAATTTCCTGGCTAGGCAGAATCAAATATCGATTTGTTAAATGCAATTTCATAAATGGTCTAATCTGATTGACTTTATAATCATTTTAGTACTTAATGCTAATCAATCAATAATGAAGAACAAATATGTAATTAATGTAAAAGCAAGAAACATACTCATACAAACTTGAAGTTGCATTATTTATTTAATACATATATTTTTAAAGACGTCAAGGAAGAGAATTGGGTATAATTTCACATGATAATTTCAGTGTAATCAATTTCGGTGAGTAAGGGAAAATGTCTCCACTCTAAACAGTTTTCTAAGACAGTATAAGTATTTTCAGAAAAGAAAAAAATGAAGCGAAATAAAATATATTCATGTTAATAATGATGGGAAAAAAAAAAAAGTCTAGCCTGAATTAAGTATCAATATAGACAGATTGTAATGTGGGTCTGACTTCGAGAATTCAAACACACACACACACATTATATATATATATATATATATATATATATATATATACTACCCGGTCTTGTCCAAGTGTTGAGGTGTTACAGTAAGGCTATTGAGCAACCAACCCCCAGCCCTAAATTAAATAAATTGTTTCGATCAAAATAGTGAGTACCCATGCGAGCGAAAAGAAAAAAATAAATAAAATTAGATATTTTTTAAACAGCCTTCCTTAAAAAAAAAAAAAAAAAAAAAAAAAAAAAAAAATTATTGTTCTATTAAACTTTTGTTTAAATAAATTTAACTTTTTTTTCTTTTTTTTTTATAAAACGAACAAAGTTGAAAAGATATTTTCACTCAGTAGTGAGCTTTGGAAGATTGTCATTGAAAGAAATGCAATCGCCAAAAGATAAGCATTTCATTATTTCTAGTCGCCATTTTGAAAAATCACTCACAAATGTGACTGTTGTTTAATTGTTCTCTAAACAGAAAGGTTCATTTCAAACACACTCCCGACTTATAAAAGAACCTATAGTTAGTTTTATAGGCTGGGCCTTTCTGCTTGTGCGTTGATAAGACTTCTCAAATGCACTTGTGATGTTAGGTTGCATAAAAGGGTTAACTTTGGTAAAAATCGGATTTTTCAAACTTTGGTAAAAATCGGATTTCCTTTAATCGGATTTTTTTTCGATTTTCAATACTTATACATATAATGCATACAAAACATCAAGTACCTTCATGTGAAATTTCATAAAAAATAGCCCAGCCATTTCAGAGTCCATAGGGTACAAACTCGCACAAAGTCCTTTTTATATAATACAGAGGGTCTATAAAGTCCGTGTGCAGTAAAACAAAATAACTTATTTTTATTGCGGACTATTATCCTCATCTTTTTTTTTTAGTTGTTTCACGATGTTTCAGCCAACTATTCCTCTGGCCTTCGTCAGGTAATAACCGCGATGGATAGGAACTCAATCTCCTGACTGCATTCACTGCAATTACTGCCTTCCGTAGTTGTCGTCTCACCACGTTTTGGCGAACTAAGCCCCTGGCCGGCTTTGGGTAGGATTGAAACTGCTATCTTCAAACAATTCTCACTTGGAATCGTAGACAGTCAACGTCTACCAACTTTCATAAACATGAATTTATAAGACCAAAAAATTCAACCTTGATCGCCTTTCGGGGCCCGTGGCGCAATTGATAGAGATGGCGAATCTCTACGGTTTTAGGCGAGAATTGTAATAAATAATACTCATCTCAATAATGAATTCCAATTAAATAATATATAAAATTAATAACCTTATTCACATTTTTTTTTTTTTACAATTTTTTTTTTGTTTTATCACAAATGCAAATAAAGTTATATTTTTTAATGCACACATATTTTATGGGCACCCTGTAGTAGATAGATACACACACACACACGTTTATTTTCT
The DNA here is from genome assembly GCF_053919585.1 of Euprymna scolopes. Classification (NCBI taxonomy): domain Eukaryota; kingdom Metazoa; phylum Mollusca; class Cephalopoda; order Sepiida; family Sepiolidae; genus Euprymna; species Euprymna scolopes. The sequence goes on along the minus strand of NC_136526.1, from coordinate 42,735,355 downwards.
AATTTTTAACACAAATACATCAGAAAGATCCAAAATAGATAGAAAGACTTTATCCTGCCTTGACAGAGTTCGGAATAGACTTTGTAGCTTAGTGGGGGGTGCCTTTTTCTTTTCCCTACAACCTCTTTCTCACAGAAGAGACGTTGCGAGCCTGTCTCTGCTTTTATCGCTATTTTCATGGCAAGTGCTCATCTGAACTCCAATTTATGCCCCCCCCACCAAACATTCATGAGAAACACTCGTCTAGCTGAAAACACTATCAATAATTTCCCCCACTCTTTATCTATGCCTAAATCTAAACGTAGATTCCATGAACAAAGCTTCTTTCATAGACCAGTGGAACTGTCTTCCGTTTGCCGGCTTTCTAGCTGACTAAAAATATATATATATATATATATATATATATATATATATATATATATATATATATGGTCGTCTTCAAGTCCAACGTAAACAAGTTCTTGATGAACTGTCCCCTTAAGTAATCCAATTTACCAAATTTCCATTACTAACGATTACTATAATATTGTCCCATTGACTACTGTATACTCTTTAACCTTTATCATCAAGGCCCAGGGGCCACTCGAGAAGTGGTGACTTCTTTGTAAAAACAAAAGAGAAAAAGAAGAGAAAAAGAAAAGAAAAAAAGAAAGGGAAAAAAGAAGGAAAAAAGGAAAAAAGGAAAAAAGAAAGAAAAAAGAAAAAAAGAAAAAAGAAAGAAAAAAAGAAAAAAAGAAAGAAAAAAAGAAAGAAAGAAAGAAAAAAAGAAAGAAAAAAGAGAAAAAAAGAAAAAAAAAGAAAAATATTTGACGTTCTTTACTTCGTCGCCAACGATTTTTTTTTCTTAATTTGTTAATTGCTGTTTATTATTTTAACATTCAATCACTAAAACCAACACCAGAAATATAGAAACATATATACTCAAGAAGTATACAAGAGATGTCATCTTTAGCCTCCATTTGTCTGTCATCAATTTCATAGTTACTGATACTCAGAGTTGCCCTTGTGTTGCACAAGCGTTGGTCATTCTAATCCTGTTGCTGTGCTGATACTTTTTTGCATCTGTGTAGACATCAACTATGTGTGCAGCTCACCTAATCATCACAAACCTCTTGAGACCAACTGAATGGAGATGTGGTAACCACAGCCAACATTCTAAGCTTGCAATTTTGGTAACCCACATCATATGCGGCTTTTTGAATCAACAACGAGTGCATGTGTAGCAGAATTAAGCACACCCAAGAAGTGGCTTCAATTATGGCATCCTGTCAGACCATCAAAACACCTGCAACATCTGTGAGATTGTAAAAAGTCTAGCAGGCATAAAACGTGACACATGTGCCTCTCACCAGGAGGGCTTACACTCATATCACATTGAAATGCAAAATATGGATGGTCATACTCGAAAAAAAGTAGACAAAAAAAAAATTACAGGACAAATTTTTACAAAATTTGGAACAAACGTTATAGACAATCATCATCATCTCCGTTCAGTCTCGAAAGACAATGGATACCCTCTGCACTTGTAGTTGTGAGGAAAGTGTTGCAATCCCTAACCACACCTCTCCTGAATCCGTACTGGTTGAGTACGGTGGAAAGGAGCTCATTATGACCAGAAACAATGCCGAGATAAACGAAGAGCATATACAACACTTGGAATTCCCAAATGGTCACCCATTTTAGTAATGACCAGGCCCAATGTTGCTTAACTTCAGTTCGGCTTTATAGAGAATGTAATAAGTTTAATATATATATAAAAAAATATATACGAGCAAACAGTTAATAAAACATGAGTTAAAAACATTTAATCTGAAAAGGAAACACTAAATAAGTGGATAGTCCTTAATCCGCGGAGTTTCGAAGAAATACTTTCCTTCTCATCAGAGGGTAGGAATTAGCAAAATGCGGGATCGGATTTTGCATGCAAAAGTATTTGATGAAACAACAAGTAAGTCAAAGATCTTACTTGATAACAAAAAAATGAAGCAGTGGGAATATGGTGATATATATATATATATATATACATATATATATATATATATATATATATATATATATATATATATATATATATATATATATATATATATATAGGGTAGTATTAAGAGGGTTAACTAACTAGTTGTGCCTACCTGGTGTGGCCCGAGAATTTTTAGTTCACGTTTTGTTCTACATTTTTTTTTTTTTTTTTAACTAGTGTTTTTAAAGTTAAATTAGTATGATTTGGTCATTAAATGATTAATCGAACCAAATTGTTAACTCGTTGTTTATAGGGCAACGCTTTGTTTATAAGGCAACGCTTTAACCTCAATTTCTAAAATTACATGATGTAAATAAACCGAAATGCATTATGGTGAATTCAATTTCATAATTATTTAAAAAAAGGGTTTTTCGATATAGCATGTTTTAATTAAATAAATAATTGATAAATAGTAAATACTAACAGGGAGACCTGACGTTGCCCGGGATTGAATGATGACGTTTCGACCTCTCATTGTCATCAAAACTTTTGAAATCTCACCTTTTTCAATAAAATTGATTATCTGCTCTAGTTGGGAATCTACCGTAGTGCACTGGGAGGAAGCTTCATATGCCTCCTCACAGTAACTTAGTCCATAATACAGTGTAGTCTACATTGCACTGGGGAGAACCTACTGCTGATTTTATAAAATTATTTTTATATATAACGGCTTGAATTAAAGTTTAAAATGCAAAAGTCAAGTATCACAGCTGTGTAAGGCCTTAAGGTCAAAATCGCTGGTTCCTTCTTTCATCATATTTTTTTTCGGTTATCGATACTTATCAAAGACATTCCGATATAAAACCTATCTAAGAACACTGCCAGATACATAAAGTACATTTGTGAAATTTCATAAAAATCGACTGTCATTTCGGAGTCCATAGGAAACGAACTCGCACACAAATTCAAAACTTAATTCGATTCTCATAAATCAAAGGACATTACATTTTCGTACGATTGATGACATTTATTGGATGGGGTCGTTATCAGCAATTTGTTTAATTTTTGACCTTTTGGCGATTATTGATGGTCCAAATGGTTTTAACAAAACTGTTATATTTTTCGTTCTAACTTAGACTTTGTAATACTTTTGTTCCAAAATAAATAAACGCTTTAAAATAAGTTAAAACACACAAAAAATATCTATGTAGGTAGAAGAGTAACTTATGTTGCCTTTAATAACATTTATTAGCTTCCTAGACTTCGGGCCAAGATCATAGTGTAGTATCTGTTCTGATGCTACACTTTTTTGTCATTAGAGGAAAAATCCTTTATCACGGAGTCAATTTTTATTTTTTGTTCCTATCCAGAGTGCCCCCCTTTTTGGAGAGCTGAATATTCCCCCACATTGAAAACCGACCTTGTGTCTAACTCTGCCCTCGTGGGGAGGCAAGAAAATAGCAACATTTATTTGATGTATATATTTTTCGCCTTTTCTGTTTTGTTGGCTATTATATAAAAAAAAAATATATAGATAAATTGTTTTGTAATTTTATTAATATGGAGATTTAGACAAAGAACGTTAAAAGAACGCTGTTCTGTTCTCACTGTACTATTGCAAACCCAGGCAACATCGAGTAATCCTGCTAGTATTTTAAGTAATGAGCAAATAAACAAACATTTCTCCCGAGACGACTGACACCGTTCTACTACTATTGCTATCATTATTTAAAAAAAAAAAAAAAAAAAAATGTATATATATATATATATATACACACACACACACACACACACACACACACACACACACATTTTCAAAGACAGGATACACCTTGAACAACTACCCAACCTTGACATACCGATTACTACTGGCGCTACCTATGACGTGTGCACGCACGCACACACAATCAATCAATAAGAAGCCACGATAGACATTTTCACACATAAAATTTATTGAACCTCACAACAGACTAAGAAAATCTCAGACAACAGAAAGACTAAGATCTCGGGTTGACCAGTGTTGTCCCAGAATCTTGCTACTACTGTAGATTCGGTTCAATTGTACTATAGGCACTGTTAGAATATCTCGCCTATCTCGCTTGGTATTCGCCCAAATAAAATCGATTCTCCGTTTCAACTGGTATTTTTATTTTTAATTTTTGCAGTAATTTCCTAATGTATCGTTGCCTGTTTTATTTACAACAAAACCGCTTTATTTTTCAAAATTTCTACCAAACAACGGTGTACTAAAATCCGGATTTTTATGCGAGTTTCTTGATTAAAAAAAAAACAATAAATAAATACTTTAAATATTATGGAGGCATTTAATTTATGCATAAAATTAATTTTTACATTCAAATCTCATATTATCCGGTTTATTCTGATTTTTTTTTCTCGAGAAAACGCGCAAAAAAACTAGGTTTGTTATATTTTAAACAAATCAAATTATATTTAAGCATATATATGTTATATTAAATCAAAATATATTTAAGCATATATATGTTATATTAAGGAGATATATTTAATGTATCAATTTTCAGTATTTACTTCAACAGTGCTCAATACGAGAGTCGAGTTAAGGAGGAAGTAATTCTAAGCTGACGCTTCCCTACGGGAATGAAACGTGAAAGGTTCTGTGTTGCTTAATTGCCATATATTTTCATAATTTTCACGAGAGAGGCGCTTTATACAATTTTTCCAAATTTTGTTTCGCCCATAGATTCAACATTACACCGGGTTTTATTTAATTATTTAATTTATTATATTAAAAAAACAAATGAACTTAAATTCCAAACAACGTCTGCTTTTTTTTTAATCCAAGGAAATGAGACAAGATGTTTACAGATAATGCCAGAAAAAATATATAATTTCGCTGTAAATAACAAGAATCCACACATTAGGAAATTACCATTTTTATCGTGAAATATAAATTTTAATACTTTGTTTGGTACTTTATGCAGAATACGGACCGTGCGGAAATAACGTTATTTAGAAACACATTCTTAACATGTAAAGGGGGGGGCTTTTTTATTTTTTTAAATAATTATTCTGTACCTTCATCTAACAATTTAATAAACAGAAGATACCTTATAAATTGAATTTAACTTGAAAATCCTATCAAAAAACAGCATGGACTGTATTCTGCATACGTAGACATTTTTAGTATTTATACAAAAATTCAACTTTTATGACAAATTTTCACCAGACATGACCATTTTTCTCTCAAAAATGTTATTCTTAAATTACCAAGTCGTTTTTCGTTAGCATTTATTTTTTGAGCAATAAAATTGTAGTACCACTAAAAATATAATTTCTGTGCACGATAATAATAATAAATAAAACCATATCCACCAACGACTAAAACGTTTAAAGTTACCCCCCCCCCCAATATATATATATATATATATATAGTATTTTAGAAGAAACATTTTAACAAAAACCAGACGAAATATTTGAGATATTCAAATGGCCTCTATAGTACAATCGAACCTCCCTCTTGTAAATTGTAGAGAAGGCGATGACGAACGAAACTGGTCTTAAAATCAGCCTATAAGTAAAAATGATTTTTTTTTTATATAGTGCTCAATGTTATAAATTTAAAACGTATATAAAAGCTAATTTATTTTTTTTAAAATATAACTCACCTCACAGATCCCAACATTACACTAGGTTTAATGCTCCCAGAAAGAAAACAATCTTGCTTCTGATATAGTTCGGTTCTTGGTTGAATGCATAATCAATTGAAACCCGGTGTAATGTTGTATCTGTGAGCGAATTTTGTGTGTGGGTATATATATATATATATATATGTGTGTGTGTGTGTGTGTGTGTTCCAAAACTAATGTCCCCTATTATTTTTTTTTTTTATTCCGCCCGAATGAAGCCGGGAGGAGCGCAAATTGCATTGTTATGATGCTTGAACTTATGCATTCATGATCTGAAAGCTTCATCTCTCTGTTGCAGATATTGACGGTGTAAGAAAGCAACCCCTGCCATGGATGTGCGTACTGCGTCACTGAATTCCTGGTAAAAGTGCATTGAGAATGTTGGTGACTATGTAGAAAAAAAAAAAATTCTAGAACAGAAGAGGTCCCTCATTTTATAACGGTACCACCCTCGTCTTTGCAGATGTTCAACTTTTGAGTTAAAAAAAAAAAAAAAATTAAATAAATAAATAAATAGGAGGCTTAACATTTGGAACGACCCTCCCGTGTGTGACACACGCACACTTTCTCTCTCCCTGGACAACATCAAAGCACACAAAGAATAACGTTTTAATAAAACAGTTTTATAAAACGTTATTGTTTTGTGCTTGATATTGTCGAATATATATATATATATATATATATATAAAACTTAAAATTCAACTTCACTATCTACATTGTGCACCTTTTCAAAGTGTATACATTAAACGGTCTTTCAAACTAAGACAGCCATCAAATTTTGTAAACAAAAGACTTCAACATAATTTTTTAGATAGTTTTAAAAACAATGATACTTATGCGTGCTAGATTTTTTAAATATGGTTTAATAGAATTTCCAACCATATTCAATTATTATGCTATCTTTTTTTTTTTTTTTTTGGCAAAGTCACGAAATCACGGCGAATTCATTGTGAGAAAAAAAATTCGGTATAGATATTATTTTTTTTTTTTTTAATATTATATGAAAAATCGGCGCTTCTACACTATTGGGATGAAATTTCGGAAATCGTAAAACTTAATATCACATGAAAACAATAGTATCTACGTATTCCTCGTATTTCTAAGATGATTATAACCAAACATTACGAAAATCGATATTATTTATCAAAGAAAATAAAACATAGAATTTAATGAAAAAAAAAAAAAAAAATCGTAAGACACAGGATAATCCAAAAGGGAGATAATTTTCCGTTTTGATTTAAACAAGATGGCAGAAAATTTTCACCTGCTAACACGATTAAGTTGGTTTTGTTTATTAATTCAGTAATATTGGATTAAGGGTTTGTATTACTGTACACAGATTCGAAAAAAGTTGTCAAAAAACAAATATATAACAAATAAATGTTATCAAAGGCAAGATAAGTTACTTTTCTACCAAAGTGGATATATTTTTCGTGTTTTTATTCAATGTAACATGTTTATTCAGATCGAAAACCATACAGTGTTTACCGATGTATTGGAACATTCAAGATGGCGTCTGATTCTCTCTTTAACACGGTAAGTGTGGGAAAAGATGTTATAAATAAAAAACCGGATAAAATACTGTTAAAAACTCGCTCAATATATGTTACCGTGACATAGGTTGACATATATTCGGCGGGTTTTTAATAGTATTTTGTATGTTTTTTTATTTATAAAACCCTTTTCCAAACTTACGGCGTTAAAGAGGGTGTGAGACGCCATCTTGAATTTTCGAATACATCGGTAAACACTGTATGGTTTTCGATCTGAATAAACATGTTACATTGAATAAAAACACGAAAAATATATCCACTTTGGTAGAAAAGTAACTTATCTTGCCTTTGATAACATTCATTTGTTATATATTTGTTTTTTGACAACTTTTTCGAATCCATGTGTACAGTAATACAAACCCTGGATTAATTTCGACTGCATAATTTGGAAGCTATTTGAAACTGACAAAAAAAAAAAAAAAATCAGTTGAAACTCCATTTATCGACTACAAAATCTCGTCTCAATTCTGTAAAAGCGCTGAAAAATCTTTTCGAGTTAAAATCTATCGAGAAATACACATTTTGTATTGAGAAATAAACGCTTTAAATACGTATGTAAAGTTATTCAATATGGCCCAAATTGACGGCCATTTTTGGATAACTTTGTTATTCTTTAGCTAATATTTTCATATTTAAAGTGCGTATTTCTCAATACAAAGGTGTATTTCTCAATAGATTTTAACTAGAAAAGATTTTTTCATATAATAATAATAAAAAAAAAATTAATGCCTACATAGATTTTTTTTTTCTAGCAATAAACTCACTTCGTAATTTAGTGATACTGTTTATAAAATTGTTACGTGAAAGTGCCACAATTACAAAACGCTCTCCCCTCCCTATGTTAAGAATGACTTTCTAAATAATAACGTTATTATTTCAGCACGGTCCGTATTCTGCATAAGTATTACAAATTGTCTTACTGAACATATGACGATCATCCATAGTGAAACAGCGTTTGTCCAAATATGTGTGTGTGGTTTAAGCATTAAATGTGGTTATATATTTATTTTTAACCGTTGTTTTTATTACTGTTGATCGTGTTTTATATATAAAGATAAACAATTTAAAAGCGATTTAGCTTATATTGAAGATTTCAGCTTTAAGATGTCTGACATTAAAACATAATTATTCATTAAATTAATTGGGACAAATTGTTATAAAACTATAACTAATTTGGTTAAGATAACGTTGTGTCAGTAGCAGTTACGTTAAAGCTGAAATCTTCAATATAATCGAAATTTTAAATGCTATAAGACTATGACGAAAAGGATAAAATCATTTGCACGCAAGGTCTGCTATCTTGAGTCTTTTCTGTTTCGATTTTGAAATATTGATTTCAAATAAAAAATAAAATAAAATAAAGCCAATGTCTCATTTTATAGGTAATTTATAAAGATCGCGGCCATGGATTGGTTGTTTTTGTTTTACAGCATATCAACCCTTTTTGGGTTATTTAATGCCGAATCCAAAGATTTTGAAGAAGATTTTTTAATAGAATATATTTGTTGTTTTGAAGTCGGTTTATATTTAACCCATAGTTGGGACCCTAACAGGTACTACCACTCCGGGTCAGAGTGGACCTGGGAGCAATGGTAATTAAAGGGTGGCTCCACACTCCCCCAAAGCCCGCAAGCTGGGGCCTCACCACACCACACCACTGGATATAGTTTAAGGTCATATCCAGGACCGCGGCCATGGAAGAACGCGAGAAAAATATGTTTAGCGATTCAAACTAGTTTTATGTTATTGTTTTCTTTATATCATATATATATATATATAAGGGATCATTTTCATGAAAAAGTATTATGCATCTAAAAAAAAATAAATAAATAAATAAATAAAAAAAATAAAAATAAATAAAATAAATAAAGAAAAAAAAAAGCACACGCTTGAAAAGTTTCACCCTTATATGAAAGAAGCCGAAGCAAAACAAAATGGCAACCGAATTTGATCTGATGTCACGTTTATCTAAAAACGAAACTAAGTACCTTCAACGCGAGACACGGATTTACCCACCCCATGTGTAACACGATGTAACTTTATTATAAGGTTATATTAACAATATAACTTTTGTATTATTTAAAAGAAAGGCAAAATAAACTAGTAATAATTCTTAAGTTTTTTTTTTTTTTTTTTTTTTTTCATCGTACGAAAATAATGAAAATGCGAACGAAAACCGCGTTTACATAATTGACGCTTTAAAATAACACATCTAAAGAAATGGCAGGAACACTAGAGGATGACCTCCAATCTGTAGTAGAATGGGGACAAAAATGGATGGTCACATTCAATGCTGCCAAGACTAAACTTGTTTCCTTCAATAATTACAAGAAACCTTCTCAACCACCAATAGCAATGGCCAAAGACTCTTTATCTGAAAGTACATCTTTTCAACTCCTCGGCCTAAAGTTCACAGGAAACACGAGTTGGAACAATTACATTGAAAGCATTGCCAGAACCGCTGCGAAGAAGGTAAGTTCTCTCTACTGTGCTAGAAAGCTACTAACGCCCGAAAGTATCCTGTATCTCTACATGACCACCATTCGCTCATGTATGGAGTATTGTTGTCATATTTGGGCTGGTGCATCTGCTACTAGTCTCTCTCTCCTAGACAGGGTTAAAAGAGAGTCGCCAATCTGATAGGTTCTGAACTGTCATTGTCCCATCGACGAAATGTAGCATCCCTAGTACTTTAACGGTGAATGCTCCAACGAACTGCAAGCACCCGTACCCACCCTCAACGTAAATACACCCCCCCGACAAGCAGCTAAATCCCACCCCTTCACAGTAGAGATCCCTAGATGTAAGAGAGCCTTCTACTCCAGTAGTTTCTTCCCCAGAAGACTTTGGAATTCCCTTCCAGGTTCCTGCTTCCCCAACTGTACTGACATGCAGAAGTTCAAGTGCAACATGAACCGACATCTTGCTGCCCAACTCCCCACATAGTACCTCTGTAGATTATGTCATTGATAGTAACCCCTACATCAAAATGGCAATGTGCCTTGTTTGGAGTGAAAATGTAATAAAATTTTATTTTTTTTTTAAAGTCCCCATTTGGTTAAGCATTTCGAACGTGAAAACATACCCGTGTTTAATAAATCTAGCAAAAATCGACTAAAAGGTCAGATTTTCATTAAATTTTCGATACTTAAACATTTTAGAATGAAATTATATGAAAAATTCAGTTTCCGTAAAATATACGAGAGGCAATTTTTTACTTTTCCGTAAAATATACGAGAGGCAATTTTTTTACTTTTCCGTAAAATATACGAGGCAATTTTTTTACTTTTCCGTAAAATATACGAGGCAATTTTTTTACTTTTCCGTAAAATATGAGGGAGAAGTTTTTTTTTTTTTACTATAATCAGTTGAATTGCAAAGGAGAAAAAAAAACCTTCCTAAAAATTATTTTTTAAAAGATTAAAACGATTACAATTCCATTATTTCAAACTGTTCCGTTGCAACATAGATCTTTCATTGATGGTGTTTAAATTTTTATTTAAATATTAAGCTATAATATAAACATGACTCTTGCTAGCTATTTTATCGCCAGATTAAACACGATTGAGAAATATTATTGCACCCGAAAATAAACTTTTTTTTTTTTTTTTTTTAGATCACTACGATCCTTTTGTTTGTCTTTTTATCAAATAAAGTATGGAAACCGGTAATTAACCTAATGAACAGTCGTACATATATAGTAAAACCGTATTTCTTATTTAATATACAAATGTTTATAATATTAAACTGTAGATCTTAAAACCTAACAAAATTATAACAAAATCAATTATTAATCGCAGTTTGAAGAAGATAAACAAAGGTTTTAAAAAATCATTAAGTCACTTCTGCTGTTCCATACTTCGTATAGTTAACACGAGTTTGACGTCACGGGATTATGTGCTCCGTACTTCACAATTAGTTGGACGTCTCTATGCAACTCGAAATGATTTCTCACTCAATAATATTTATTGATAATAATATAAAATGGCTTTCTTCACGATTAGTTGTGTTGACAAAGAGGCTTTCAAAAAGGTTCCTGCGGTCCTGAACGAAAAAAAAAAAAAAAAAAAAAAAACTTTAACCCCCCCCCCAACGCACACACGTTTTTATTTTATGAGGTTTGATTAAAAACAAAAATTGTAACACCCTGTTTCATAAATATATTTTAATGATAAAAGTTAATATAAGGACTTTTCGTCCATCCCACATGACTAAAAAAAAAAAAAAAAAAAAAAAAAAAAAAAACTTTCGAAAGCCTTTTCCAACACAGGGGTGCTGCTGCTGCTGCTGCTTGAAGAAGGCTTATAACTTAATATTGAACGAAAAACAATATAAAAAAAAAAAACTAATTTCATACCTAAAAGATTGTTTTTCGCGTTATTCCATAGCCGTGACTTTTATAAATTACATATAACGATATATAAGAAAAATCGAAACAAATTAAGAGAGCGGATCTTGATAAAGGGCTTGAGATACAGCAAAAACAAAATGTACATCGACTGATGTCAGTCGGAGACATGATGATCGGTGACACCGTGAAATTGCAGTTAAGTATATATAATTCCCCAAAACCTCTGGCCTTGATGGAGGAGAGACTAAAACTTACTGCTATTGGTTTCAAATGATCTGAAATAACAGCAAAGTAAAGACTTGGTTCCAAATATTTCTCATGTTATATCTCCACTCTTTTGAAAATAGGGTACGATTATGAAGATCTCCAGTATCAAATAATTCTTATACACTGCGAAATTTACTTTATGTATTATGAAGAAGGGAAAAATATAACATGAGAAATTAGCCCCCCCCCCCCCCCGCTGTTATTTCAGATCATTTGAAACCATAGCAGCAAATTTTAATCTCCCCTCCATCAAGGTCAGAGGTTTTGGGGGAAATATCAGACATTTTCTAATTCATATGCAAAACTAGGAAAACATATGACTATGATTGATGGATTATCCCCTTAACGCGCGACCTTAAGAGCAAATGTCAAATAGCCCACTACTACACAATTCAGGTGATTAGCTTCCCAATGAGCCTTCATATGTTAAATTCTGACCAATAGTCGCTGAGATTTCGAACTTATAAAATTGCCAAATTGAATATTGAAATGGTCGTATCTTTGGTTGTATGGGACGAAACTACATGTACAGGCTGCAGGCTTTTTGAAGATTTTTGGCAAAGATCAAAGTGTAGTATCTGTTCTTCAGATGCGGCACTTCCATTTCTCGTTCTCTTTCAGTGGAGGAGAAATCCTTCACGACTGAGACAATTTTTATTTTTGTACCTTTTCTCCACGTTAAAAAATGATCCTGGTGTCTAACTCTGTCCCGTGGGGAGGCATTGTAAATAGGTACTATTTATTCTATGGTTAAAATCTTACGGAAATTGGTAAAACAAAAAAAAAACACCTATATTTTCAAACCAATAAAATATGCCCAAATTTGCCTACACACACACATATACATACATATATATATATATATATGAGTGTCCTGGCAGACAGGTTCAATTTTCTCCCCTGTGGCCTTTGTAGGCCACTTATATATATATATATATAAGCCGTAGTAATAGCTAGTGTGAGAAGAATTTAAGGGAAGACACTAGGTCAACTTGAAACGCCAGACTTTATAGTACACATTGGCTGGGTAATCCATCAAACCTAATGTCACTTTGTCTCTTGTACTAAAAGACAGAAGGAATTAATAACAACACAAGAGGAGAAAAAAGGAGAAAGAAAAGGAGGTCGAGGGGAGGGGTAATAGAAACAAGTACAACAAGAGTTGTAGTAGTAGTAGTAGTAATAATAATAATGAATGAATGAATGAAGTATGTTGTTATAGTAAGTAGTAGAGAATAAACAAGTGCTCTTGGCTCCAAGGGTTGGCAGTGTGGGCGGGGGCGGCGGTCTGATCCGACACACAGACACACACAAAAATAGGTCTCCTTTGCTAACAGGTAAACACAGCAGCAGCAGCAGCAGTGCTTAGCATCAACACTTCCTCAATTTCACTGACCTCAGCTAAGGAAGGAACGAAGGAACGAAAATCGGATATTTGTCTAGAGATGCGTCCGTTCAATTAGTGCGTTTTAGCGGATGGAAATGCACAATTAAACGAAAATTGTGTGACAAACAGATCGACAGTCTATCCCCTCGAAAAAAAAAAATGTTTTTTTAAATGAACGCGTCTTAATTTGTGCAACCACCTAGATTTTCTTGATTTCAATGACCCAAGGGTTAAGAAGGAGAGAAAGAAGGGGGGAGGAGAGGGAAGAGAGGAGAAAATAGGCAAGGAAAGAGAAAATAGAAAAGATGCATCGATTGAATACTAAAAATACTATTTCAAATAAACAGAAAAACTGAACGTTTTACTTGGACGTAACCACTAAATGTACACGTCTAAAGATAAAAAAAAAAAAGATGTTTCAAGCTTAAAAGGATGAGAGAAAAAAACTTCATACAGAAATGTTAGACGCATCTTTATATCTATATGATACGTCCATTCAATGTATACTTTTAACGGTGAAATTGTTACAGATAAATTGACTAATGCACAAAGGTTATATATATATATATATATATATATATATATATATATATAGATATTTATTTATATATATATATATTATAATATCAAAGAGAACTTCAAAAAACTCATCAAGATCAAGAAAAAAACTCAACACTATTAAGAGGAGCATCTTTAATATTTATATCAGGATTAGATGGACACATTCTATGGGAAGGCTTAAATAGTGGCTACCTAGCAAAGTATTGATGGCTAGATTGGAGAGTTGCTCAGTAAAGGCTAGACATGAGACTAGTTTTTCAAAAGAAAAAAGATCGACTTTTCGTAAAAAAATATAAAAGCAGATTATATGTGAGAGGTAGAGATGGAGAGAGAGAGAGTGAGAGAAAGAGTGCGTGCGTGTGTGTGTGAGAGGGAGAGAGAGAGAGAGTGAGTATGTGTGTGAGAGAGAGTGTGAGTGTATGTGTGAGAGAGTGTGAGAAGTGTGAGTGTATGTGTGTGAGAGAGAGTGAGTGTGAGTATGTGTTAGTGTGAGTATGTGTGTGTATGAGTATGTGTGTGTATGAGTATGTGTGTGTATGAGTATGTGTGTATGAGTATGTGTGTGTGTGTGAGTGTATGTGTGAGTGTATGTGTGAGTGTATGTGTGTGTGAGTGTATGTGTGAGCGTATGTGTGTGTGTGAGCGTATGTGTGTGTGTGAGCGTATGTGTGTGTGTGAGAGTATGTGTGTGTGTGAGAGTATGTGTGTGTGTGAGAGTATGAGAGAGTGAGAGAGTTTGGGAGAAAAACAAAGAGAGAGAGGGGATGTAAATATAGAGAGAGGAGGGATGTAAAGAGAGAGAGAGAGGGGGATGTAAATAGAGAGAGAGGGGGATGTAAATAGAGAGAGAGGGGGATGTAAATAGAGAGAGAGGGGGATGTAAAGAGAGAGGCGGATGTAAAGAGAGAGGCGGATGTAAAGAGAGAGAGAGGCGGATGTAAAGAGAGAGAGAGGGGGATGTAAAGAGAGAGAGAGGGGGATGTAAAGAGAGAGAGAGGGGGATGCAAAGAGAGAGAGAGGGGGATGTAAAGAGAGAGAGAGAGGGGGATGTAAAGAGAGAGAGAGGGGGATGTAAAGAGAGAGAGAGAGAGGGGGATGTAAAGAGAGAGAGAGGGGGGGATGTAAAGAGAGAGAGAGGGGGATGTAAAGAGAGAGAGGGGGATGTAAAGAGAGAGAGGGGGGATGTAAAGAGAGAGAGGGGGGATGTAAAGAGAGAGAGGGGGGATGTAAAGAGAGAGAGGGAGGTGTAAAGAGAGAGAGAGGGGGTGAAAATAGAGAGAGAGGGGGTGAAAATAGAGAGAGAGGGGGGGTGAAAATAGAGAGAGAGGGGGTGAAAATAGAGAGAGAGGGGGGTGAAAATAGAGAGAGAGAGGGGGGTGAAAATAGAGAGAGAGGGGGGTGAAAATAGAGAGAGGGGGGGGTGAAAATAGAGAGAGGGGGGGTGAAAATAGAGAGAGGGGGGGTGAAATAGAGAGAGAGGGGGTGTAAATAGAGAGAGAGGGGGTGTAAATAGAGAGAGAGGGGGATGTAAATAGAGAGAGAGGGGGATGTAAATAGAGAGAGAGAGAGGGGGATGTAAATAGAGAGAGAGAGGGGGATGTAAATAGAGAGAGAGAGGGGGATGTAAATAGAGAGAGAGAGGGGGATGTAAATAGAGAGAGAGAGGGGGATGTAAATAGAGAGAGAGGTTGGGAGGGAAGGGGTAAAAGTAGAGAGAGGGGCGGAGGGGAGGGAAAGGGGGTAAAGGACAGGGGTGAAACTACAGAGAAAAAGAGGAGAGGGTGAAAGTACAGAGAAAAAGAGGAGAGGGTGAAAGTACAGAGAAAAAGAGGAGAGGGTGAAAGTACAGGGAGTGAGAGAGAGAAAATAGGGGGTGAAAGTACACAGATGAGGTAAAGTAGGGAGAGAGGGGGGAAGAGAAAGTGCTTGTGCGTCTGTGAGAGAAAAAGAGGTGGGGAAAAAGAGAGAAAGTAACAAAAAAAAATTGAGTTCTTTCATAGTTGATCTCACACAAGTCATCAGGATGTGAGCATAGGGCAATTATGATGGAGGATGGGTGGATGTGCCGTGGAAGCAGTCAGTAAAATGTACTTGTCTGCCAGTCAGACTTTCTCTCTCTCTCTCTTTCTCATCTACCATTGTTGTACCCCGCCTCTGTCAAGTCTTGAGCCTGGAAGCAAGATTACAGGGAAGGTGTGGAAAAGAAGACGGAAGGGTGGAGGAGCAGGGCAGTGACACTGCGATGACGAGGAGAAACAGGCAATCGTGATAGTTCTTGTTCTCGGGGAAAGAACATTTTCTATCTTTTTCGTTTATTCTTATTCGTTCACTTCCGTCCTTTTTGGCTTTCTTCCTTCTTCCTTTTTGTATTTATAGGAGACCTTTTTGTCAACATTACCATATATATATATATATATATATATATATATATATATATATATTGTATATGGTAATGTTGTAATATATATATATATATATATATATATATATATATATATATATATATACACACACACACACACACACAGCAGAGTTAGACACAAGGTCGGTTTTTAATGTGGGGAAATTCAACTTCTTCACAAAAAAGGGGATATTTTGTAATGGGTTGATACAAAAATGAAAATTGCTTCAGACGAAACGCATTCCAACGAAATTCAATTTGAGTTATACAAATTATTTAAAGCAAAAAAAAAAAAAAAAAAAATATATATATATATATATATATATATATATATATATATATTTTTGTCATTTTTCCTATATAAAAATTTTTTTTAACCTGTAACAAAATAAAACAGTTATAGCCAGTTTCGTCATCACATGAAAAGCCGAAATGAAAACTAGGTCGAAAAATATAGTCGCCATCTTCACTAACCGATCGATAAAGGAGACTCGCCAAGAAAGAACGATGACTCAAGTTTATAAATTTTCTAATTAAAGGGCCGGTTTCCTGACGGTCAAGTATCAAATTTCGGCGTCTTACGTGTACGATGAAACTTGCTCTAAATAATGTTTATTCTTGCTTAATTTGTCTCCCCAGATTCTATTTTCGCCTTTTCTCGCTCATATGCCACTAATTCTTAGATGTACCTATTTACAATGCGTCCCCACAGGACAGAGTTAGACACCAGGGTCGTTTTTTAACGTGGAGAAAAGGTACAAAAATAAAAATTGTCTCAGTCGTGAAGGATTTCTCCTCCACTGAAAGAGAACGAGAAATGGAAGTGCCGCATCTGAAGAACAGATACTACACTTTGATCTCGGCCAAATCAGTAGACTTTTTTTTATTTTTTTTTTATTTTTATTTTTTAATAAAGTAATAAGTAATAAGGGAAGCATGCATGGTCCCCCGTGAGTGCACAGTGAACGAGGCATTAAAAAAAAAAAAAATGACTAAGTTCAGCCTTGCCCCCTACCCATTTAGCCCACCAAATCCCCAAGGGACTTCAAATCATGGTGGAAATGAACAAACAGTGCAGTTTTCGGCCTTAACATATGTAAATTTGAGTTCTGTACCATGCAAAAAAAAAAAAAAAAAAAAAAAAAAAAAGAAATGACTAAGTCTATCATTTGCCCCTCCTTCATTTAGCCCCAAAAGTCCCCAAGGCCTTAGCATATTTTAATTTGAGTTCAGCACTAGCAATGCCAGAAAACGCCATTAAACATGCGTGATAAAAAATTGAATAATTCGACCTCCTATCTTTCGAAGCTTATAACTACTTGAAAATTGTAATTCAAACCCTAATTTTTTTTAATTAAAGGAGCAAAGACCAAAATTAAAAAAAAAAAAAAACAGGTTTAATAGCAAATTATACAATATTTGTTTTATTTTTTTAAATCGGTTTTCTTAAAAAAAAAACATTTAAAGAAAATCAACGAATTTTAACTTACTTCGATAAAATATATGTATATATATATATATACATTCCAAAAAAATCACTTACCTATAAAAATACTAATCAATAGGTACTTCCATTCTTCATTGTTAAGAATTTATCCATATTTATATTTTATATTCTATGTCCTTTTTAAATAAAATACTTTTTTACGCAAGGATTTAAAAAGAAACGCGACATCAGTTGTTTTTCACAGTTGAAAGGAAGACAAATGTCTGCTTTTCTTAGAGTTGAGGGTGGGGGCCAAAAATTTTTTTTTTTTTTTTTTTGTAAGGGGCCACTATTTGCGATTGTGTCTAGCAGGAAACTTAGGGGAGTTTAGCAGCAAAAGTGTATTCACACTACATAAATTTCTGCATATTAGTATAGTCAGGGAAACAGGAAACAAGAAAGGAATTCCCAAATCCAGCAGTCCAAGAAAAAAATTTTTTTTTTCTTTTTTTTAATTACATTTTCACCCCAAACAAGGCACATTGTCACTTTGGTGTAGAGGGCTACTAACAGGGGCAACAGCTACTGGGGCACTATGTTGGGATTTGGGCAGTAAGATGTTGGTTCAGGTTACACTTGAACTTCTTCATGTCAGTACAGTTGGGGAAGCAGAAACCTGGAATGGAATTCCAAAGTCTAGTGGTTCTGGGGAAGAAACTACTGGAGTAGAAAGATCTTTTACATCTAGGGATCTCTACTGTGTGGGGGTGGTATTTAGCTGCCTGTTGGGTTTGTCGAGGTTGTTTACTTGTGGGGACATAAGTGCTTGCAGTTCGTCAGAGCATTCACCATTAAAGTATTTGTAGAACAGGCAGAGGGATGCAACGTTTCGTCAATGGGACAGGGGCTGAAGCTTAGATGACAGTTCAGGATCTATCAGATTTGCGACTCTCTTTTGAACCTTGTCAAGGAGAGAGAGACTAGTAGCAGATGCGCCAACGCAAATATGACAATGCTCCATACATGGGCGAATGGTAGATACTTTCAGGTGTTAGTAGTTTTCTAGCATGATAGAGAGAGCCCACCTTCTTTGCAGCGGTTCTGGCAATGCTCTCAATGTAATTGTTCCAACTCATGTTTCCTGTGAACGTTAGGCCGAGGAGTTTGAAAGATGTACTTTCAGATAAAGAGTCATTGGCCATTGCTATTGGTGGTAGAAAAGGTTTCTTGTAATTATTGAAGGAAACAAGATTAGCCTTGGCAGCATTGAATGTAACCATCCATTTTTGTCCCCATTCCACTACAGATTGGAGGTCATCCTCTAATGTTTCTGCCATTTCTTTAGATATGTGTTCATTTGTTTTCCTGTCGTGCCTGTTATAGAGTGTGGTGTCATCAGCATATATACCCATCTCAGATGCAATTTTGTCAGGGAGATCATTAATGAATATTAGGAATAATAGAGATCCAAGGATAGACCCTTGAGGCACTCCTGCATTTATATCATATTTTTAGATGTACGACCATCAAGGACAATCTGGATTTTTCTCTTATCTAAGAAGGATTTAATTATGTTAAGTATTCTTCCAGTGATACCGTATGATCTAATTTTCCCGAGGAGACCCTCACGCCATACTCTGTCAAAAGCCTTAGATATATCTAGAGCTACCGCTCTACCCTCCCCCGCTTTGTCCAGTGAATGGTATACACGTTCAGAGATTACAGTTAAGATGTCTGCTGTGGAACGGGCTTGTCTAAATCCATATTGTTGGTCAGTCAGAAGTTTAGCATCTGTAAGGTGATGGACTAGAACTTGGTTAATTATGGACTCAAATATTTTGGCGAAAAGTGGGAGGAGGCTAATGGGGCAATAATTTATTGGGTCAGTTCTTTCGCCAGAATTCTTGAAAGTGGTACCACAAAAGCAGTTTTCCAGCAGTCCGGAAAGCAAGATTCATTAAGGCATTTCTTGTAGAGTTTGGAGAGAACTGGTGCTACTTCGGCAGAGCACTTTTTTAATAGCACAGCCGGGATAAGATCGGGTCCACATGTTTTTGAAGTGTCAAGGTTTTTTATGATAGCATGCACCTGAGCAGGGATGATTTTCAGATCGTCTAGCATGGCGTCTGTCTGCAAACGAAAGTCAGGGAGGGGGCGGTTGGAAGGGTCCAGTGTGGAGTTTGAGACAAATCGACTGGCAAGCATGTTAGCCTTCTCAGTTGCTGAGCAAACCTCGTGATTGTTGGTTAATGAGGGAATTGTTGATTGTCCATTACTTAATACACTGTTGTAGATTTTCCAGAAGTCACAGGTTCCTAATTTTCGTGCTTCAATGCATTTTTTGGTGGTTTCAGTAAATTCTCTCTTACCTGTCGGTATCTCTTTCTTACAGTGACTTCTAGCTTCTATATACTTGTCTGTTTGAACTGGACTTATGTCGGTTAAATATGCGGTATGCATGCTGCCTTTGAGCAATGGCAGTTGCACAATTAGAAGTAAACCATTGGGGAGAGTGGGGCTTGCTATAAAATTTCCGCATGGGAACATGTGCTTCAATTGCAGTTTTGAACCATTCAGTGGTCTCATTTGCACACTGTTCAGCAGGAAGAGACAAAATATTTTCCCATGGGGCATCTCTGATAAGATCCCTGATGGCTTCCCAGTCAGCCTTTTTATAATATCTCGTTGTTTTGAGCAATGGCTCTTCAGTTTTGGCTCTACAGTTGAGGGCGATTTCGACCATAATCACTGCATGATCAATGTTCCCAAGTGGGCTATTGGCATTCGTTATACAATCACTGGGAACTGTGGTCAGAAACAGATATAGAAGTGATGCGTGTTTTTGCTGGTCTTGGAAACAGGTTGGAAACATAGCCATTTGTGATAGAGGGTGAACCTTTGATGTCTCCGTTCAATTTCGAAAGACAAAGGATATCCCCTGTAGAGGCAGCTGCGCATACTTTTGTGAGCTAAAGGTTGCATACTCCCCAACAACACCTCTCCTGAATTGGAACTGTTTGAGTCCAGTGATGTCCAGGATGACTGGAAACAATGCTGAAATAAGCGGAGAGCACTACAGTACCTGGAAATCTCAAATGGTCACCCATTTAGTACTGACTAGGTTCAACGTTGCTTAACTTCGGTGATCTAACGGGAACGGTGTGTCAACGTGATTAAGTCGTATTACTAAACTTAATCTAAAGTTATTTTAGCAAATTACCTGACAATTTAATAAACAAAAATATCGTAAAAACTGAATTTAACTTGAAAATATGATTAAAAAAAAACCAAAAAAAAAAAAAAAAACCCCAACTTTTTGAAATTTAGTAATCGAAAAACTCGGAAAGAGATTATATTAATGTTAGGACGATTAATCGGAACCGGGAACCAGAAATTTGTGCCTATTTTCCGATGCCAAAAGTGATTCTTTTAATTGTTTTTTTTATTTGACTTTGTTTAAAGCAAAATCTTCCACGGCTGGTAGTAAGGATAAAGCAATAAATATTTATTGATTTTAGATTACCAGTAAAACTAAATAAAATCGATAAATTTTTACTTAATTTCACATTTAAAATTACAGCTTTTATAGGTTTTTTATGTATGCTGCCCCCCCCCGAAAATTTCGCGTTTAAATTTGCCACAAACAAGTTTCCCCGGATAGCCACCAGTGATAACATACGGAATTAGATTGCTTAATATCCGGAAAACTACATGTTTGCGGCAAATTTAACTGCAATATTCGTTTTCAGTATATCTGAAAACCTATTCAGGTCGTCATTTGAAAGGTGATTGTTAAGATAGAAAGGAAGTAAGAAATTTACCCTAAAATCATCCCCGCAAGTGTATTTTATCTTTGAGAAAATATCTGCACATTTAACCAACGGTAATCTAAAAAAATAAAATAAATAAATAAAAATTATACAGTTAAATATTTAAAGATTTATTTAAAAAAAAAAAATGGAGGTAAATGTGTAGTTTAGTGGCGTAAAATTTGGCTTTTTTTACGTTCTTTCATTACAAAAAGATATCGCCCCCCCCCCCAAATGGTTAATTAAAGAGCGTAAAAAAAGGCCAAATTCGGCCCTAAAATGGTCAATGTGTCAAATCTTAGAAAGGACAAATTTTAAAAGCAATATGGCGACCTCGAATATCGTACATTTAGTCTCATAAAAATGATGAAAAAAATAATGGTTATATTTCGGCCTTAGGGTCTAATGTGTTTTATATAAAAATAAATAATTTTCATAATGTTTTTGTCAAATAATTTACGCCGCTAAATTACACATTTGTCACTATTGGAATCGTCCCATCACTAATTGAAATGGTGATAAAAACAAAACAATTTGGTTGAATAACAAATTAAACGAGCGAGATATTAAAACACTCCCAATAGTACAATTGAACCTTTCGTTCGTTATGTCGACTTGTTAGTTACGTAGACACGTATTATCTCAGGTTTTAGCAAAAACAAATAAAAAAACAATTGCGTATTAATAATTTTCAAAGTGAGGTAAGGGTCACCATCTCAACGAGTAATCTACAATTTTTCCACCAAGATCAAATGTAGTATCGGTTCCGACAATCTGTTCTATCCTCGATTAGTGAATAATAATTTAAAAAAAAAAAAAAAAAACACTTCTAGACTGAGGTGATTTCTGCTCATATTTCAATCCAGTATACCCCCTTTGAAAGTGGAGGGTTGGATTTTTCACCTTACATTAAAAATCAAACTTTGTGTTTAACTGTCCCCGTGTGTGTGTGTGTGTGTGTGTATGAGGGGGGGGATATCTTGCTTCTTTCTAAGTTGTTCATTTTAGATCGATAGGTATCCCAAAAAACAATGTGAAAAACGGAGCGCAGGTTCCCGTGACGTCAGACTTGTGTTAACTATACGAACTATGGAAAACAGAAGCGACTTAATGATTTTTTAAAACCTTTGTTTATCTTCTTCAAGCTGCGAGTAATAATTAATTTTTGTTATAATTTTGTTAGGTTTTAAGTGCTACACAGTTTAAGGATTAATGATATTATAAACATTTGTATATTAAATATGAAATACGGTTTTATTGAATGTTCATTTGGTTACCTACGGGCTTCCATATTTTGTTCGGTAAAAAGAGACGAACAAAATATAAGGGCGGGGGCCTACAAAATGCTTAATATTTGTGCAATAATATTTTTAAATCTGTTTTAATCTGGTGATAAAATAGCTGACAAGAGCCATGTTTATGTAAACTTAATATCTAAAAAAAAATTTTAAACACAATTAAAAATCTATGTTGTAACAGAACATTTTGAAATAATGAAATTTTAATCGTTTTAATCTTTTAAAAATTAATTAATGTTTACAAAGTTTCTTTTTCTTGGCAATTCAACTGATTATAGTATATATTAATTCGAAAAAACGCTATTAAAAAAACAAAAAAACAATCTTAAATTTATATCATTTTTTTTAATTGCAACTTCAAGGTAAATTTTTTTGTTCAATACGTGTACTTTTAAAAAATAAATATTTTTTACTTATTTGAATTCTTATGTTTCATAATAAATAGAAATTTCGATAGATTTAAATATATTTTGGTCGAATTTCGAAAAAAATAAATATGGGGTGGGGGAACACGCACTAAAAAAATATTTCCCCTCATATATTTTACGGAAAGTGCATTTTATGTAATTTCATTCTAAAATGGATAAGTATCGAAAATTTCACGAAAATCTGATCATTAGTTGATTTTTGCTAGATTTATTAAACACGGGTATGTTTTCACGGTCGGAATGTCTACTACATGCGAACGTTATTTTAAAGCGCCAGTTATGTAAACACGATTTTCGTCTCGCAATTTCATTATTTTCGTCCGATGAAAAAATTTTAAAAAAATTATTGCTGGTTTATTTTGCCCTTCTTTTAAATGGTACAAAAGTTATATTGATAATATTAATTTATAATAAAGTTACATCGTGTTACATATAGGAGGAGGGATAATTCTGCGAATTTTGGAGGTCCCTATAGATTGACACATAGGTCGAGGATTGGTTCTCGACGGTCATTCCACCAAACACGAGGCCAACTCGGTGACCTTTTATCTATCGGGCTGATGTATTTGTGCTAGGAAGCTCATCTTTCCAGGATCCGCTTTCCCTCTTTGGGGTAGAGTTACTTCATTGCTAACTGTCTAAGGCGCCCTGGCCGGGGAATACCGACAAGAATGCATAGGCTAGAATGCCTCTTGTGGGAGAGCGCTAGCTGGTTCTTCATGTTATTGTAGCGAAATTCGTTTGAGCTTATTGAGTTTCAAGTGAAACCGATGACATACATACTGAATTGTCATGTCGCAGTAATGAAGATATTAAAAAATTACGAAAAACGATAAGGTAAAAAATTAATTATTAATGAAAACAGTTTTCGAAGACAATTAGTGAAAACTGAGTTTTGCTTACTCCTCCCACCTTTGAACCTTGTGCTACATCATATTTAAGTATTATTACTTAACTAGCAGGGGGGTACCCGGCGTTGCCCTGGTTTTTAGAGGCGTGTGTTGTGGGGGTGGAGTGGGGGGTAAAATGAAAACAAAGCGAAGTCATAACCCTGTTTAAATATTATAAAAACAATGTTAAAAAAAAAACAAAAAAAAAATTAAAAAAAAAACGAACGTGATGCAATACGAACGGTCCGGCTGTGCCCATGCGTTTGAAAAATCCCCAAAAAGTTTGAAGGGGAGAGGGGGCTCGAACTTGAATCATTGAGGCGAAAGCGTAAAAAAAAAACCCAAAAAAACCGATGAATTAACCAAAAAGTGAATTAGGTCAAATATCAATTCCGCAGTGAAGTTTGTATTTGTTTAGTTTCAGTAGTCACATCACACTCGAATTCTAAATGAATGTTTTTGTTTTCTCGAATTCTAAATGAATTTATTTGTTTTAATTTAAGTGTAATGCAAGTGAATTCACGATATCGTTGCGTTGTAATCTTTGTGTATAAATAAATGTTGAATTGAAAGTACTAATAAATGAAGGTCATAGTTAGATTTCACGGTTAGAGTCGTTAAACCGGAAGTAAAATCCGGTTAGTCTCGCAGATTGCGTCTTACAGTAACGAAAAAAAAGCAAAAAGAAAACAATAATAGTCATCGCGTTTTCGCGTTTTTTTAATTTTTTTTCTATTTTATTATGAAAAAAAAAAAACGGAAATCATAAATCAGGGAAAAAAGATTTAACCCCCCCCCCCCAAAAAAAAAACGGCATAAGTAACCTTGTACGATTCCAAACTGGTGTTTCCTCGTAGTGTTCCTTGTGAACGCATCCGCTGCGGTGTAAATGGGGAGAGGGGAAAGGAGAAAGCTAAGAGAGAGAAAAGATGTTGCAACTTCCATTGAATCTAAGCGATTTGGCAGTGGACTCTCACCGGAAAAAATATAGGAATGTACCATTGTCGAGGAACTGTAGAGGTAATAGGCCTATAGCAAACCTCAGATAATGTGCTACGGTCTGTACGCATTACATTTGCATGTAATGTCATGATTTTTAATCCTATTAAGGTCAAAGTCGGAGGGGAAAAATGAGTTCATTATATATATATATATATATATATATATATATATATAAGATAGAAGAGAAGTAAATACCAGGGTCAAGTAAATATGGATTAATCATGAATTTTATTGCTCTGCAATTTACTGGATGATGACCAAACACTAACCCTAAGTCCAGGATGGAAATTCTAAAATTCAGTTCTGTTTTAGGACGGTTCAAATGAAGTCATTTACGAACTGTCCCAAAATATTGCTTTAAAAAAATTCTATAAAAGTAAAACATTTGTTTTCGCTCAAACTTGAAATTACTTGTACTACCCCCCCCCCCCAAAAAAAAAAACTGGGGCAAAATTAGGCAAAGGCCTGCTTTTTAATGAAGGAAATATTCAGACCGTACAAAAAGAGTTAATCTTAATTCGGACAAAAATAAAAATCGCCTTAAGTAATTCTCCTCTCCTGGCTTAGGATAAAATATTTATATCCACAATAACAAATATACACGACATTAAAAAATTACATAGCTTTTGAGAGGACTGTTTGTAAGGCCAAACACAGTAATTAGTTTTCGTAATTTAGTAGATTAACACCTTTTCTGAATGAAACACGTTATATATATATATATATATATATATTAGTAGTAGTAGTAAGTTATAAAAATATATATGACAATTAAGCTACACTAGGATATATATATATATATATATATATACAAAAATATATATGACAATTAAGCTACACTAGGATATATATATATATATATACAAAAAATATATATGGCAATGAAGCCAGACTAGGATTCGTCAGGCTTATGCCTAACGAATCCTAGTGTGGATGAAACGCGGAATATTCTGTGTAGCTTAATTGCCATATATATTTTTCTAACTTACTACCTAGCTCTACCTAAGTATTGAGCACTGTTGAAATAAATAGTTTACGCATAAAATTATACTTTCGTATATTAATTTATGTGATTAAATGAAGTATATATATATATATATATATTTGAGTTGACGCACAGAAAAAAGTAAGAAAAAATTTTTTTTAAATTTGGAGTGAGAATCTGTTTCGAATATAAATTTCACCTAAAATGATCCTCCATTTTCTAACTTTTTGGTGTGGTTGGACACCCCCCCCCCCCAAGTCCGGTCAACAAAGTCGTAAAACCACACGCAATCACCCAAAAAGACAGAAAAACAAAAATGTAATTATTTAAGTCTTATACCATAAAAAAAATATTGGGTACTTGTACAGTTTAATCAAGACATTAAAAAATGAAAATATCGAGAAAAAACATTTTTTTTTTCACTTAATTTGATTGAGTAGGTTTTTTTTGTTTTTTTTACAGGGGGAAAAAAAAACGTTTTTATGACAATGCGTTGAAAGGTAGCCATCTTTTAATTTTTTTAACACGCAATGAGGAGATAACTCCGTTTAAAGAGTCGACACTCCCTCCCCATCTTTAATACTAGCTTTTCTTCCTAAAAATCGAAACATGACTGCTTTTTGCTCGGTATCATAAATTATTTTTTCGCTGTAAAAAAAAAAAAAAAAAAAAAAAAAAATACTGGATCAAATCAAATGTTTTTTTTGTTTTTTTTCGGAGAACTTCATTCCATAACAGATACGTACAATATACTCTTTTTTCGATATTTTCATTTTTTTTTAATGTCTTTATTAAACTGTAAAAGTACCAAATATTTTAATTCCCTGACTAGAATGGCCCGGAAACTGGGGATAATTTTACGAAATTGATGCCCAACTATAAATTCAAAAATAATTTTTCACCCCCTTCTTTCCCACCAAAATGTTCAGTTGTTCAGCGGTTACACGTAATGACATAAAAAAAAGTAGAATCTCATTTTGTTTTTAGTGATATGAGGGCTATTTAGCTGAGGGTGTAAATGTATGTCACAATATCAAACCTCGCTTACGCGAGTAGGCAAGTAAAGGGGGATAATTGCTTTGTCTGGTCTTGTGTTAATTAAAATGAAGTATAAATATACAATAAAGAAAGACGAAAAAAGTGTATTTTTATTCTTACACGAAAGAAATAGAAACAGTAGGCGGGGGGGGGGGAAGCAATTGTGTAAGAGGTGAACGTAGCAAGAAAAATATCAACGTATACTTTTTTTTTCAGAACTGTTCAGACAAACCAGAATATAACCAGACGAATGGCATTAATGGATATTCTTCCAGACTATGGAACCGACTTGGCTTAGCTCAAATCCTATCCGATTCGATTCCGTTCGATTATACACTAGCAATGGAAAAAGTATAAACCCTAACTATGGACAAAGATACCAGCTTGTGTTCAATTAACCGTATACAATGATAGCTTGCATTAGGCATGCTTCGGCATTAAATAAGACCCCTTCCCGAGACACCCAAAGTGTTGATTTGCTCTTAGAAAAAAAAAAGGGGGGCACTAATCATTGGTGGATTTACAATAAGCATTTTATTTTACAGCACCCAAAATAGTAGGTACGAGCCAAAATGGCAGAAAAATAAAATTTAAAAAATAATTAAATTAAAAAAATGGTAAAAATCGTATAAACGTTCACGATAGGAATGTACGGCTGTGTAAAAAAAACTAGCTCTCCCTACTTCCCTTTAACTACTTGATGTCATTTTCAGACAGGTTTTCGACTGCCTGACATTTTGGGCTTCCATATAATCCATCTTTAGAAACTCCAGTTTTGTTGACGTTCTGCGAAGCAAGAATCTCTCGTATTCGGGCGCTAATTAAACTATTTTTTGTACAAACAAGGTGTTTGTTTTTGTTTTTTTTTAATTTTTTAAAATTTAATTCAATATATTAAGACTTTACTTTACTGAAGACCCAGAAAAATATATTTTAATATTGGAAACGTTCATATCGCAGAATTTAATATCATTTAAATCTTTAAAATGAATTATTTTTTAGAATTGTTTTTTTTTGTTGTAATTTAAATAATTATATTGTCGAGAAAAAGCGTTGACTTTTTTTAAACATAATATTGATTTTATGTCCTTTTTTACAACTTTAAAAAAGGTAAGTGAAATAAATAATTGGTATATATTTATATATAAATATTTTTTTTAATTATTTTAACTCTTCAACTTTAAAAAATGTAATTTTTATGAGCCTAAATTTATTTTTAGTAACATGAAATATGGGTGGGAGGTAGAATACATAAAAAAAAAAAATTCTCATATATTAAACGAAACCTGCTTTTAATATGTAATATTAATATTTTAATATGTAAGTTAATTTAAAAATGAATAAGTATCGAAAATTTCATGAAAATCTAACCATTAGTCGATTTTTGCATGATTTTTTAAACATAGGTATGTTTACGGCTTCAAAATGATCACTACATAAGAACGTTGTTTTAAAGCGTTGATAATGTATCCATGATTTTAGTCTTGCATTCTCATTATTTTGTATGCTGTAAATTTTTTTTGGAAAATATTAGCGGCTTATTTGAAGCTTCTGTTAAATGGTACAACAGTTAATATAATATTAAAATAAATTACATTTACCTCGTGTTACAGGGGAGTTAAATCTGTGGTGCGCATTGGAGGTACCTAAATAGCTACGGAGACAAGAGTGGTACCATTAAAACGAGCGACCTTTTGTGCTCCAGAATTTATTTTACTACATAGTCACCACCATTCTAAATGCAGTTTTGACAGTGATGAACAATGCCTTCGTTGTAAAAATCTGAAGTGTGCTTTCTCACTCACCCTGAAATCAACGAACCCATCTTCTAATTGTGCTGATAGCAACTACATCAGCCTCGGGAACGTTGAACAGGCGTTGGTGAATGTTGATCGGTTCAATTTTTTCTGCATGCAATGTTATTGTGTGAGAGAGAGAGAGAGAGAGAGAGAGAGAGGGGGGGTGAGTTAGCGGAAAGTGATAATTTTAAAATTTATCAACGAGATCATTTATATAGTCTTATAGGAGAAATAATCAAAGTGCTCAATTATTTTATATACGTAAGAGCATATGCATTTTTAAAAATTTTTATTTCTTCAAAAATGCTTATAAAACTAAATTATAAAACAAATAATTGTATAACCCTATCGGCACTATTTATATATCGGCATTATTTATTTATACATTAGTTTCATCTTCCATCGATACCTTCGATTTCATGGAAATATTGGAAACCCAGCTCGCAGGGCACCTTCTTCAGTTGATGTTGCGATTTTTTTTTTATGTCAAAAAGTAAATTTGAAGGGAATTTCATTAGATTATTTATTTTTTAAATACTCATTTTTCACTCTCAACAAGGCTTATTGTCACATGGATGTGAGGGGCCACTATGGGTCTAGCAGGAAACTTAGGGGAGTTTAGCAGCAAAAGTGTATTCACATTACATATAAATTTCTGCATAGTCAGGGAAGCAGAAAACAAGGAAGGAATTCCCAAGTCTAGCAATTCAAGAGAAGAAACTTTTCTTTTTATTACATTTTCACCCAAACAAGGCACATTGCCACTTTGATGTAGGTGGCTACTATCAATGATATAATCTACAGGGGTACTATGTTGGGAGTTGGACAGCAAGATGTCGGTTCATATTACACTTGAACTTCTGCATGTCAGTACAGTTGGGGAAGCAGGAACCCAAAAGGGAATTCTAAAGTCTAGCGGTTCTAGGGAAGAAACTACTCGAGTAGAAGGCTCTCTTACATCTAGGGATCTCTACTGTAAAGGGGTGGGATTTAGCTGCTTGTCGGGTTTGTCGGGGGTATTTACGTCGAGGGGGTACGAGTGCTTGCAGTTCGTTGGAGCATTCACCGTTAAAGTACTTGTAGAACAGGCAGAGGGATGCTACATTTCGTCGATGGGACAAAGGCTGAAGCTTAGATACAGTTCAGGACCTATCAGGTTGGCGACTCTTTTGAACCCTGTCCAGGAGTGAGAGACTAGTAGGAGATGCACCAGCCCAAATATGACAACAGTACTCCATACATGGGTGAATGGTGGCCTTCTAAAGGTACAGGATACTTTTGGGCGTTAGTAGCTTTCTAGCACGGTAGAGAGTACTTAACTATTGGACTAAACTAAACTTTCCAGCATCCAGCGACCTCAACAGTATAGAGGTAAGATTTTGCTTAGTCAGGAGTATGTATGTCGAGGGGGCACAAGTGATATGAGTTCATCAGAGCACATTCCATTAACGTACTTGTAAAACAAGTACAGGGATGCGATATTTCAGTGATGGGACAGGGGTTGGAGCTTGGTCGATAGTGCAAGGCTTATTAGATTTGAGACTCTTTTTTAGACCCTGTCTAAGAGTGAAAGACTAGTGGTAAGTACTCCAGTTCAGATGTGGCAACAATATTCCATGTATGGTTAAATTGTGACTTTGTAAAGATATCAGCTGGTCTCTAATGAGAGTAATTTTCTAGCACAATAGAGGGAGCCTACCTTATTTGCAGCAGCCTTGCCAGCGGCGTCAATGAATTTGTTCTAATTCATGTTGCCTGTGAATGTTAGGCCGAGGAGTTTGAAAGAAGTGGTCTCAAATACAGAGTTAGGTACTTCATGGGGAACGTGGACTCTGCGTAAACAGGTTTTAATTTAATGGTTGCTCCCTGAGGTTTCCTTTCACTTTCTTCGTATGTATCTCAGACATTTTTTTTTTTTTTTTTTTTTTTTTTTAAATCGAGCGTGTATTTATTTTATTTTTAAAAAAAAATTTTTTTTTTTATTTCTTTAATTAAATTTGATTCATACTTTTATTTTGTGTTTGTTTTTATTTTATTTTCAAAACGTTTTTGAAGGTACTATTTGAAGCAAAAAAAAAAAAAAAAAAAAAAAAAAAAAAGCCAAAAGCATTATTTGAACGTGTATGAAAAAATAAATGTAACAAAAAAAAAAATACAAATATTTAGTGGGGAAAATATAAAAACAAATCAAAATAACATAAAATAAAAACCAGCACGAAATAAAAGTATGAATCAAATTTAATTAAAGAAATTTAAAAAATTAAAAAATAAAATAAATAAAACAAATACATGCGCAATTTAAAAAAAAAAAAAAAAAAAAAAAAAAAAAGTGCATGAGATATATACGAAGAAGGTGAAATAAAACCTCAGAGAGCAGCCATTTAATTATAACCCGTTTACACAGGGTCCAGGTTTCCCATGAAGTGCCCAAAGTTATTTATCATTGACTGCACGCCTGTGAAACTCTGTTCCGTCTGCCTGCTTCCCACCGGACTACAACTTGGATGTCTTCAAGTCCAATATTAACAAATTCCTAATCAACCGCCCCCTTAAGTAAACACTTCATCAAATCTCCACACTAACGTAATGTACTTGCAATAAGCCTTATTCCTGAGTGGCTTCCGGGCCTTGATAAGTGGTGATCACTGTGTAAAAAAAAAAAAAAAAAAAAAAAAAAAAAAAAGGTGGTTGAGTTTTTTTGTTTTTTTTGTAGTTGTTAAAAGGAAAGAAGTTTAGTCTTAGTAGCATTAAATGTTATCATCCACTTACCACTCAATTTCACTACTGACTATAGGTAGTTTTCTAGGGTTTCTGCCATTGCCGTGATTATTTGTACATCCGTTTTTCCTTAATGTCTATTATAGAGTGTAGTGTCATCAGCAAACATACCCATCAGAGACAATTTTATCAGGGAGGTCATTTATGAATATCAGGAATAATAAAGGTCCAAGGATCAATTATTGGGGCACACCTGCATTAATATCATGTGTAGACGTACGGCCATCAAGGATAATCTGGATTTTTCTCTTATCTAGAAAAGATCTGATTATATCCAGAAATACCAGAGGATTTAATTTTCGTGAGAAGCCCTTCATACTAGACCTTATCAAAGGCTTTAGAGATATCAAGAGATACAGGTCTAGCTTCTCCAGTCGTATCCAATGTATGTTCAGAGATGGCAGTTAAAATATCTGCAGTAGAACGGACACGTCTAAATCCATATTGTTAGTCAAAAAGAAGCTTAGCATTTACAATATGGCCGACTAGTGCTTCATTGATTATAGACTCAAAGGTTTTAGCAAAGAGAGGCAACGAGTGACAACTAAGTTCAGTTCTTCCACTAGAATTCTTGAATACTGGTACAACTGAGGCAATTTTCCAGCTATCAAGAAAGCAAGATTCTGGGTAGGAATTTGTTGAAGAGTTTGGAGAGGACAGAGGCTAGCTCAGCAGAGCATTTCTTAATTAGTATGGCAGGGATAAGATCAGGCCCACATGCCTTGGAGGGGTCTAGTTTTGGCTGGTTTGTGGGGACTACACATGTAAAATAGAATACAATATATGTATGCACACAAATACACATACTTATATATACACATAATAGGATATTTTTAGAAATATTCAATAAGTGTTTTGAGAATGCCTACTCAGTGTTGTCTCATGGGATTGTTGCAAGTTTTGGGTCTTCATAGCAACAGACTTTCTATCCCACTGGGCTCAGCTGAGAGCTAAAGTTATCTCAGCTAGCATTCTAGTTGAACAAACACAGATACAATATCCATCCTTCTCTCTCTGTCATTATATATATATATATATATATATATATATATATATATATATATATATATATAATTAAACAATATATTTTATATTGGATTCCATAGTAATAAAAGGATGTTCAATATTAGAAAAATTGAAATGATGAAAATAAAAATTACAATGAAAGTTCAAACAAGGGAGAAAAATCAAATGTGGCGCCATAAAATAACGTCTCCTACTGGACTTTGAATTCCAAGGTGGGAGGGGGGGAGTGCTTATATACACTATAATAAGTAAAAGTGTGTGTTTTTGTTTGTTTGTTTTTTTATTTTAAAATTTGTGTAAAAAAAAAAAAAAAAAAAAAAAAAAAAAAAAAAAAAAAAAATTTTTCCATTATCTTTTCTATCAACATTTTTTCTTTACCATATGTTTTTTATTCCGAGGATAAAAAAGAAATACCTCCAACTATTTTTTCCGAGGAACATATATCTATCCCTGATGAGTTGTTTGGTGGACTTATCCTATTCAACGAAACACGTGTAAGATGTACTACATAAACATATTAATAAAATACTATGAATGTGAAATGCATACATCTGGTTTTGAAATGTTAACCATCAAGATATATATATATATATATATGAGATAAATACATACATACATACATATATATATATATTAGTGTTCGGACGATTACTCAGAATCAGAATTGGGAATCAGAAAAATCAGAGCTTTTTGGGGTATTGGAATCGGAAAAATCTGAGCCTATTTTCCGATGCGAAACCGATTCCTTAAATTATATTTTTTATTTGACTTTGGTTTAAAAAAACTTCTTCCACTGATTGTAGTAATAATGAAATAATAAATATTTATTGATTTAAACTTTCAGCAAGACTAAAATCTTTAGATCACCCCTCACAAATGTGTTTTTACGTTTGAGAAAATACATGCACATTTAAGATGTGTTTTTACAGTAATCGGGACAAATAATTATATAATTAAATATTTAAAGATTTATAAAGAATCGAAATCGGGAATTTAGTACGGAATCGGGAATTGTATCAGAATCGGGGAAAAATATTGGAATCGTCCCATCACTAATATATGACATACTGAAATTTGTGTAAAAAAATTTGTAAATAAAAAATAATTCCTAAACGCCTTGGAAACGATCGTACACGTAACCCTTATTGATTTAAAATTTTTGTAATAAATAATGTTATAAATTCATTCAATTTTTATTACTTTTTTTTTTTTTACATAGGAATCACCACTTATCAAGGCCCAGAGACCACTCGAGGATAAGGGTTTAATGAGTGTACAGCAGCCTTTGAGACTTTACACGACCAGTTGGTCGCCACAGTAGATTGAAAATTTCTTGGGGTGACTAAAAGTCGTAAATCACTCGCCCACCAAATAAAGAAACGGGGGGGGGGAGAAACTCATTTATTTTACGACCCTCAAATATGCGGTGACTTAGAATGACCTATGTCTCATCATTTATGAATTCTTTCATCTCTAGCTGTGAGACCGTTGGAATATCCTATTGAAAAAAAAAGAGTGATCACGCTAAAGGGCAACAAGAGGTCAAATTTACATATTCACGTGTAGTCAAAATGTCACCTTCATTTAGCTCTCTGATTTTGAAATTTATTTGGAAAAAAATTCAACGCTATAACTACATACACTTCATGCTTACAAAAGTAAAGATGAACATTTGAAAGAGGAAAAAAAAACGCATCATTCCGTCAAGCATCCGAAGAAATGATTCTTATTTCTATGGAACAATAATATGAATGATGCTATATAAAGAAACTGGTGTTGTATTTTAACGTTTTGTTGAATATTTACTGAAATGTTTGTAGTAATAAAATAGTTGATTTACAAGAGTTAAACAAATATTTTCTTATACACATGGTAATCTCTTTAATTGTTGTAAAATTATTTACTATTATTGACTGAAACAAAGACAAAGTCGGATGAGTAAAAATATTTTGGGGTGAGTAAATTTTCCCCCACACTCGACCGGCAGTAGAGTGATTTTTTTTTCAATATTGTTGCCCTGGTGTACAGTAGTCAATAGAATAATATATTAATCGTTAGTAGTGGAAATTTGGTAAATAGGATTACTTAAGGGGATGGCTCATCAAGAAATTGTTTACATTGGACTTGACCAAATTGTAGTCAGCTGGAAAGCAGGCAAACGGAAGACAGTTCCACAGGCATGCAGTTCTAAGATAGAAGCTTTGTTCATGGGATCTACATTTAGGTTTAGGCATAAATAAAGAGTGTGGGAAATTATTGATAGTGGTTTCTGCTAGATGAGAGTTTTTTGGGAAAGTTTGGCAAGGGGGGGGACCATAGATTAGAGCTCGGACTTATTACTTGTTGCCAAATGTGAGGCGGACAGGAGGCCAGAACCTCTGGTATCAAGGCATGGTGGCTGACCCTAGTGGCCTCTACTCTGGCTGGAGTGTCATTTTCAGAGACTTCACCATTGTTTGCCTCTTCTCATAAACAGGTTGAGGGGTTCATTTTATCCTGGGTGCCGACTTACTAGTATATGTTTTTACTTTTCTCCATATTTTTATATACGATGCCTTGTTGTCTTTTTATTTATTATTCAAAATTGCCTTTAATTAATAAAAAGGGGGTACCCCACCTGCAACCTGTGCGACATGCTGAATGGTTTAAAGAGACGGCACTCCAATTTTTTAAAGTATTTAGTCAGGGATTACTTCTAATGAAAAGTATCCTCTCTGACAATCCCCTATACAGAGAGACTGAAGAGACCCCAAGGATGGTGTCTAGTTGGTATTCAATTCAATGTGTGCATGTCTAGCTACACTGATGAGTTGCCAAATAACAAGACACCTGTCTGTAGATGAGTGATTTATATGAGAAAAGATGTAATTCATTAGGCTTGGGCTAGATCGTTTGAATCAGGAAAAATGAGTTTGTAAAGCCAGTTAAATTTTCGAAATAAAAGATAAAATCCAAAATTAGTCTCTTTTTCTTTCAGGGTTATGGGTTAAATAGCATTCACATTTGTGGTGATATTTTCTGTTTTTTTATGATGAACCATTTCAATTTTCCGTTTTATAGTTAGTTTTTATTACCTTCAATTATTGAAAAGGAGAGATGTAAGAGAGAGCGAGAGAAAGTATAAAATAAGAGGAGGGGGGGGAGAGAGGAAGAGGTTCAAAGAACATATGGCAAACCGAAACTTATTAAGAAACAGGCAACTTGGTAAGTATGTTAGCAAATTTTTACTCATTAGAACATTTTTTTTTTTGGCAGATGGTAATTTATGCTGAATATCAACCGTGCTTTTTCTTTTTCAAGTGGGATTTTTAGAGTTAAATTCTGTTTTGCTCCACATTTTGCCTAAGTACCTTTTTATGTTTGTTTCTTAAACATCTCAATCCCCAAATACCAAGGAATATTTTAACGTGTATTTTGTGTGATGAAATACATAGGAGAAAGAAAAAGAAAAAAAAAAGCTGAACATGCAAGGTCCCCTTCACGGGTGAAAAATTTACTTTCACCATGACTAATGTTTGTACATAATTTCAAGAAAATTCAATGAGTGGTTATTGAAAAAGTGAGAAAAAAACAGACTAATGATTTGGGGGCAATTTTACCTCTATAATGGCCCTTAGATGATCAACCAGAGTTATCGTGGAAAATCCGTTCTGGCAAAAATTCACTTTCACCATAACTAATGTTTGTGCAAAATTCTTTTAAAAATCCTAGACGTGGGTATAGAGAAAAAAAAAAGCAAGCATGAACAAGAGTAAATTACTAGGTCTAATTCCTTCTTTATCGGGATGACCAAAAAAAAATAAATAAATAAATAATTTATATATATATATATATATATATATATATATATATATATATATATATAGAGAGAGAGAGAGAGAGAGAGAGGAGAAAAAAAGAAAAACCTTATAGCGTTAGAAAAATATCAACGTGTCATTCCCATTTTCAAGGGACTTCGTCAGGCTGATAAAATGATTAGAAAATAAAGTTAACTTAAGTCAAGGTTTTAACTTTATATTAGTCAATCATCTTATCATTCTGAAGAAGTCCCCCCAAAATGGGGACGAAACATGGACGAAACATACCAGCGTATCTATTTTTATTCACTACATATATTAGGGAAAGAGAGAGAGAGAGAGAGAGAGAGAGAGAGAGAGATAGATAATCATTGTCTCTGTTCAGTCTCGAGAGACAATAGAAACCCACTGTGCGGGTGACTGCATATTTAATTGTGAAGCAAAGATTGCACAATCCTCAAATACACTTCTGAGTCAGTACTGCCCGATTCCAGTGTCGAGGAGAAATCCAGCATGACTGGAAACAATGCTGAAACAAGCGGAGAGTACATAGAACACCTAGTATTTCCAAATGGTCACCAATTTTAGTACTGACCAGGTTCAACACTGCTTGATTATAATTATTTAACGCGTGTCAGATGTGATTATATATATATATATATATCTCTCACGTCTGACACACACACACACATTCATTATTTACTTTAATAGTGTTCAATATGCGAGAAGAGCTTTGTAATAACTTTTCTGAATTTTTTAGATGAGGATTCGTTATTCGTATCATTTGGATTCATCGGAATACTGTTCTCATCTTAAATGTTATTTTCACAACATTTTGGTCGATGTAACCTCCGACCTTCTTCAGGTGTATCTTGTCGAACTCTGGAATGTTTCTGCCGAACTCTGGTATTTGGACGGAATTTTGAACAGAACCCTTTATTTACGTCACAGGGGTAGCATACTCTTGTTCCATCAGCCATAGCTGGATAGAGGCCCTAAAGTAATTTGCAATTGTATTTTTCGGTCGCCCACACTGAGAATTGATAATTGAGAAGTGATATTCACCAAAATGTTGAAGGTTCAATTCTCAGTGTGGGAAAACAAAAAAAAAATACAATTGCGAAATACTTAGGATCTCTATCCAGTCATGGCTGACAGAACAAGAACATGCTACCCCCATGAAATAAATAACGGGTTCCGTTTAAAATTCCATCCAAATTCCTGAGTTCGATAATATACACCTGAAGAAGGTTGGAAGTTACATCAACTGAAATGTTGTG
Organism: Euprymna scolopes; assembly: GCF_053919585.1. NCBI lineage: Eukaryota > Metazoa > Mollusca > Cephalopoda > Sepiida > Sepiolidae > Euprymna > Euprymna scolopes. The sequence goes on along the minus strand of NC_136526.1, from coordinate 42,697,654 downwards.
AAAATGATACTCAAGATGAGAATAGTAGTCCAATGAGTCTAAATAATAGGAGGTTTGTAGTAGTAGGAAAATATATACTTATGGTAAGTAAGTTACAAACGTTTATGTCTTATTCTGGCAAAAAAAAAGAAAAAAAAGAAAAAAAGAAAAAAAGAAAAAAGAAAAGAAAAGAAAAAAAAGAAAAAGAAAAAAAAGAAAAAGAAAAAAAAGAAAAAGAAAAAAAAGAAAAAGAAAAAAAAGAAAAAGAAAAAAAAGAAAAAGAAAAAAAAAGAAAAAGAAAAAAAAAGAAAAAGAAAAAGAAAAAGAAAAAAAAGAAAAAGAAAAAAAAGAAAAAGAAAAAAAGAAAGAAAAAAAGAAAAAAAAGAAAAAAAAAAAAAGAAAAGAAAAAAAAAAGAAAAAAAGAAAAAATGATTTGCCATGGAACTGAAATATGAAGGTTTCTGTGTAGGTAACTTGCCATGTTTTCATACTACAAATATATAATATTCGAAGAGGTCAATGAAATAATGAAGGGTTCTTTAAATGTGAACATATCAAAATGTACAAAGCTCAACAAGTACGGTGGAGTTTAAGTACATGAAGAGAAGCATTAGACTTTGAAATGCATAGGTATAAAGAGCATTTATAACACCTATTCCGATGAATGTTTTCCTTATTGAATTGACGAAAATATATATATATATATATATATATATATATATATATATATATATATATATATATATATATATATATATATAATCTGTAATATAAATCTCACCTGTCTCTATGAATGTATGTATGTTTGTATGTCTAGCAAAAACTTTCGACAGGCGATGGATTTTCACAAGATTGGTATCATTTTGAAGTTCGACCCTTCAAACGACAAATATAAAAAAAATTGGTCAAAAACATTAATTTCTTCACCCTCAACTGGGCACTTTTCTACAGGGGGTGGGGGTGCTTTTTTTTGACAATATTTTCAGAAGTCATTGTCTCTTTGATTGTCTAGCCTTAATTTGAACCTACGTCACTTCTGGTTTGGCGATGGGCACAACAGCTAATGCGTCATTTTTTTTTCAAATTCTTTTTCTCCTTTGTGGTACGGGTTCGAGCCTACCTACTACAATGTTTTTTTTTTTTTGCGCTTGCAATTTTCCGGTTTTTTTTGCTCAATCAACACTCTTACACATACACCTTCACTTGCTTTTCTGCCTTTGCGTCACGGGTTCGATTCGAGCCTGCCTGCCTACTACAACTTTTTTTTTTTTGCTCAACACACACCTACAAACACCTGGGCATCGCCGGGCACCCAGGTTAGTGATTATATAAACACTAAATTTATTTTTTAACATGATGAAATTAAAAAATAAAAACAACAATATATATATATATATATATATATATATTTAATTTCCTCATGTTAAAAAGAAATTTGGTCTTTTATATAACCATAATTAAATTCTATACCCCTCTAAAAGATATATGATATAACAATATATGTATTCTATCTCCATCATCATCAGTAGGGCTATGACAAGAGAATATTCTTTTCATTATTTTGACTCGAGTATGTATTGTATCAGTTAGTATCTTATGTTTTTAGATAGAGTTATGTGGTTCTCGATTGATTAACTGTGTCGGATATATACTCGAGAGTCAAAACAATAAGAATATTCTCTTGTCATAACGGTAATTATCACCTCTGTTCAATCTTAAAAAAACAATGGATACCTCCTGTAATAGTAGTTGTACGTGTAATTATGGGGTAAGGGTTGTGCGATCTCCAACACATTTTTTCCTGAATCGACACTGCTGGAGTCCAGTGGCAAGGACAAGTCCAGGACGACTGAAAACGATGTGGAGTTAAGTGGACAGCACATACAAAAGTACAGCACCTGAAATTCCCAACTGGTCACCCATTTTAGTACTGACCAGGCTCAACGTTGCTTAACTTCAGTGATCTAACGCAACCGGTGTGCCAACGTGATTATGCCGCGTGTCTATCAACTAATGTATTATATAATAATGCATCATATATTTCAAGAACATAGCAATATCGTTTCCATTTAGAAATGACTGAATAAAATGCTAAATTTCTCACGAAAATCTTCGGAAGATGTCGAAACCAATAAATGACCCAAAAATACCAGTCTTGGTACCGGGAGGGGGGGGGGGTAAAAATGAAGCGAGAAGGTGGGGGGGGGGCGTGAAGGTGCTTATGGGATGAACAGTAATAGCGTGCAGAATGGAGAGAAGGGAGGAAGGAAGAAGAGGAAAAGATGTATCCAAGGTCAAGTCGGCTCAGGCCAACGACGTCGTCGTCATCGCCGCCGCCGCTGCTAACGTGCGCTCAACTACCAGCACCCACGTCCCACCACCCTGGGCAATAAAAGTGGACCTTCCATTATGTGTGCAGCTGGATCCCCCCCCCCCCCCCCCGTTAGAAATGATAAAATAGAAATAAAACTTGAAATAAAACCTCGGTTTTGCTGCTCCCGAATACACCATTTCACAAACGTTTAGAAATATTCAAATATTGCTATTTATTTATTTTTTCAAAAAAGGAGTCTATGACAATAAGTGGACTTATAATAAATATAAAATATCAAAACTTACAAATATGTAAATAGCATAAATGTATAAAACAGGTAACACATTTATCGCGGTGTATTTTATCTTTTCGATTTTGCAATCTGCCAGGCATTGTCATAGCCTTCAATAACTACCTTTTAGAATACACGCACACAATGTTTCAAACTGCACTACTACACACGCACATACACACATATATGCAGGCATATATGCACACACACACATATATACAACTACACTCACACAAATATATATATATACAACTACGCACACATATATACAAATACACACACACATATACAACTACACACACACACACATACAACTACACACACACACATACATATATACAACTACACACACATATATACACAACTACAGACATACACACATACATACACAACTACACACACACACATATACAACTACACACACACATATATACAACTACACATACACACACATATATATATACAACTACACACACATATACACATATATATATACAATTACACACACATATACACATATATATATACAACTACACACACATATACACACAACTACACACACACATATATACAACTACATACACATATATACACACACATATATATACAACTACACACACATATACACACATATATATACAACTACACACACATATACACACATATATATACAACTACACACATATATATACAACTACACACACACACACACATATATATACACACAACTACACACACACACACACACACATATATATACACACAACTACACACACACACATATATATACACGTATATATACACAAACACACACAAATGTATACATATATATATATATATATATATGCTATGTGTTACTGTAGAAAATAAATAACAAAAACAAGTCACAGATAGTTGCAACTCATTGTTTGGTTTATTTAATACTCTTGATTTGATTTTTTTTTTTTTTTTGTTTACCATTAGTGGGATTGGAAATTTTCGCCTGTTGGCTTTTTGAACCAGATATAAAATTATTGAAACCAGTAGGGGAGTGCTATTTTTTTTTTTGTTTTTTTTTTTTAATTTTATTTATTTATTTCCTACAATAAATTTCTTGCAACAAAAGGATTCGGGGGGCAAGCGTTATTAAAGTGAATTTTCAAATCTCCACGGACGAAAACAATCTGCACAAGAAAAAAAACAAATGAAGTATAAAACAGTTGAGAGTAATTTTCAAACAATGCAAAACCCTCCTGACCAAGATAAAAGGGTAGTATCTGTTCTTCAGATGCTGCTGCACTTTAATTTCTTGTTTTCTCTCAGTGGAGGAGCAATCCTTCACGACTGAGACAATTTTTATTTTTTGTTCCTTTTCTCCACGTTAAAAGAAAGGAACAATGCAAAACCCTTCATGCAAGTGTTTTTAAAATGACGGCCTTTCTCTATTTTCATAAATTTCATATTCAGTTGGAGAAAGACAACAGGGTTATATTAAATTAGAATTAAATTAGAATTAAATAGAATTAAAATATATAGAGCAACCCCCCCCCTCAAGCACACATGTATTTTTACGTTTGCCAAAAATATATTACATGGGTTTTTAAGGTAATAAAAAAATAAAAGTAGAAACAAGTGAAGCATGCATGGTCCCTCGTGACTGCACAATGAACGAGGCATAAAAAAAATGACTAAGTTCAGTATTTGCCCCCCCCCCTCCCATTTAGCCCCCAAAAGTCCCTAGGGGACGTCAAATCCTAGTGAAAATGAACAAACGGTGTAGTTTTAGGCCTTAACATAAGTAAATTTGAGTTCTTCCCCTTACAAAAAAAAAAAAAATAACTAAGTCCATCATTTGCCCCCTCCCCCTATTTAGCTCCAAAAGTCCCCAATGTCTTAACATATTTAAATTTGAGTTCAGCATCATGCAAAACTGCTAAATAGACATACACAGAAAATTTTGGACAAATATGGTAAAATAGTCCCAAAAATGGAGTGTTTTTATTAGCCCTAAAAGAGCCCCTGGGTCACACCCAAAAATTATCGCGAAGTATCGACAAAAAGAATTATGTAGAAATCAGTTAGTTACAATTTTTCAGAACGTTTTATAAAAATCCAAGGCATTAATTTTTTTTAATAAGCACAAAAGTGTCAATGTTAGTCATTTTAACCTGAAAGGCACCCCTAGGGGCCCTAGGGTGGGGAGATCGAAGTTTTCCCCGGAAAATCTGTTCTGTTACTTTTTTACTCCTATCATGTTTAATGTTTGTGCAAAAATTTAAAAATTCCAAGGTGTGGTTACTGAGAAAAGTAGAGACAGATAAACGGACGAACAGACAAGAGTGAATTTTGTCCGGGGGGGGGGGGCTCAACAAGTATTTAAAGATTTAGAATAATCGGAATCGGTCATTGCATCAGAAATCTAGAACAGAATCAGTAATTGTATCAAAATCGAGAAAAATATTGGAGTCTTATCACTAGGGCTAAGACAACAGCATACTCTTTTCACTCCCGAGAGTGTATCCGTTGATATTGTATATACTTTCATATAGAGTGATGTGGTTCTCAGTTGATTAACCACTAATATATATATATATATATATATATATATATATATATATATATATATATATATAGGGTGGGCCAAAATAAGGGTCCTATCTTTAAATTTGAATAACTTCCACAAAATAAAAGTTAAACTCACCAAACTTTATGTGTGTGTAGACTGACCCTTCCGAGATTTTTTTGAAATAAACAAAACAAATTTTAGCCGAAAAACACTTCTTAAAACTTACATGAATTTATGAATTTTTAAAAATAGGATTCTTATTTTGACCCACCCTGTGTATGTATATTATATATATATATATATATATATATATATATATATATATATTATATATATATATTCCAGTAAGACAAGTAGCTTGGTTTTAAAGATCAGATGAACCACAATCTTAAAGTGAATAACTGCTCATATTCGGTTGGACATGTGCTTTAATTCAGTTAGACACAAAATTCCCATTGTAAGTCTGTTCTTCAGTAGCAAATCAAGTATCGTTTAATCTCTCAAAACATTGTTACTCGTTATTAACTCTATTTGTGATTATAATTATTATTATTATTATTATTTTTTTTTTTTTTAAGGAAAATTCTTTTGTCACAACAGCACAACACATAGCAAGAGTCAAACATCGAATTTGCACAAAGACAGGAAGTGGATGACCATGGCCTGTGTAGTGAATATACACAAACATATTTACACTAATATAGGAGAGAACTTGAATGCCTACTAGACACTATCCTCGAGTGTCTAAAGTCTCTCTGTAAAGGGGCTTGTCAGAACAATCTGGCATGAGGATACTTTTCCATAGAAGTAAACCCTGGCCAAATATTCAAAATCACATAGTATTCGCAGCCCAAATAAGATCTACTCATTACGGCTACCCCAGAGCTTTTCCGAGGAATGGTGCACCTTCTCCAAGTGATATTACCTCAAGTAATAGTATGAAGCTGCATACTCCACCAGACTAGATAAATTCTTGTCCTGGAATCCAGTAAGACCAAGAGACTAAAATGAAAGATATACTACAGTGTATGAAAATGGTTCATTGGGGAGAGGAAAATTATGTTCCTAATTTCTTTACTAACTCAGTGCTTGATAGATAAAGAACTTAAATGGAACATTCGAATATCTATGTATCTCATATAGATTTCAAGTGTTAGCCCCAGGTTGTGGGCCCCTTGTTTTCTGAGAACTTCGACTGAAGTAAAATAAAACAAAAAATATATAAAGAAAAGTAAATTGGATTCTAAAAGTAAGACTGCTATAGCATTGCATCTGACAAATCAATTTTTGATTTAAACTAGTCAGTGAAATACTGAAATTTTCAATGTTTTTATGTAAAAAATTCCAATCAATTTCATTGACTACATATTCTATCCAACCCAGTAATATCCATCATAATTGGCATTGGATATTCAAGAGGTATGATTATCCAGTGAAATTTCTCCATTTATTAAAATTGGTAAATGAAAATGGCATCTTAATTCACTGGATAAGTCTTCAAGTACATCATTTTATTTACATTTTGCTTTTAAATGTAAACATGTTGAATATATCATTAGTTGCTCGAAATTTAAAACCGTTTTATTATTTCATTAATATGCATAATGATTCATTCTTTTCAAATCAAAATAAAATGCACATTATGATTGGTGATAAAACAAGGACGTCACTAACATCTCTTTACAACCTTCTCGGCGCACAATCACACTTAATTGGTTATTTCGTTGGAACAAAATAGCAAAAATAAAATGCTCACATGTCTACATGTGCGCACATTGTTTCTTACATTAAATTACTACAAAACGTTTTATTTCCTTTAAGGAGAGAAACAATAAAAAGTAATGTGTACCGGCTTGTACAATTAAAATATTACCATCACTCCATTCCATTGACAAAGAAATTTTTATATTTTGTTAGATACAAATGCAAAGAAGTTTTTTTTTATTTTTTACTTTATATTTTACTAGATGTACCGGCACTACCCGGTATTAAATGTAACGTTAAATTTCTTAAAAAAAAACAAAAAAAAAACAAAGAAATTAAGACACTTGCATGTAAGTATTACGTTTTTTTTTTACAGTTCACTTTTTGTAAGTAAAAAAAAAAAAAAAAAAATACTCGACCTGAGATCAAAACCAAAACCTAGACAGTGAATAAAGTACGATAACCATTAGGCCAGTTTAACACTATCTTTAAATAGTGTCTTGAAAACTACTTACTATTAACATAATGTGAATTATTCACACAGGCGCAGTCATGAAACAGTTGACAAACAGATAAAAATCCGACAACTACCAATTTTTCAATTTTGACTCCTTTTGCAAATATCTACTATTATATAAAAGGAACTTTGTGCATGTGCGAGTTTATTCCCTATGAACTCCGAAACAGCTGAACTGAAGTTTATGAAATTTTGCACAAATATGCTTTATGTATCCTAAGATCGGTCTTATATCAGAATGTCTCTGATAAGAATCGAAAAATCGAAAAAATCCGATGAAAGAAGGAACAGGCGATTTTGACCAAAGTTAACACCTTATACAGCCTAACATCACAAGTACATTTCAGAAGTTTTATTACCACACAAGCCGAAAGGCCCAGCATATAAAATCAACAGTGGGTTCTTTGATATGACAGGGGTGTGTCCGAAATGACTGTTTCTGTTTAAAGCACAATTAAACCATGATACTTGACTTTCGCATTTTGAATTTAAATTCAAGCCATTATATATAAAAATAATTTTATAAAATCAACAGTAAGTTCTCTACAGTGCAAGTATTGCTGACTAAATCACTGTTAGGAGGCATGTGAAGCTTCCTCCTAGTGCACCACGGGAGTGTGAAACGTTCATTAATCATCATCCAATTCCAGACAACGTTGAGTCTCCCTGCTAATTAATTATATTAGTCTATAAAATTTCTTTGAAACAAAGAAAGTATTTATGGAATGTAACCATACATGTCATGAAAATGGAAGGTTAACTTAGTCTAAAGCTAACAAGTATAATTTATGCTATTGAACAGGTAAAAAAAAATGTACTAATCAAGGGTGGAGGGGAGCATAGGTTAATGTACTTTCCCATTAAACTGAATCTATTATCAAAATAGCTTTATTTTTCTCATCAAATACTGAAAAGAAGGAGTTAAATTCAAATCATCCTAGTTTTTAGGGCGCGTGTGAATGAGTGAGTAAGTGTGTGTGTGTGGGGGGGGGACAAGATTCGTAGGTAGGAGAAATACAGACAATAAACTAAAGACATAAAATCACCAGTAACAAATCCTTGCTGTGGTAATTCACACCTATAAACATAATTTTATACCCTCTTCACGTTTTTAAGTATATTTTTTGAACAATTTTATTCAATCAAAGTAATGCTCAAATGATACCACAAGTAAATCAGATTAAAAAAAAAAAAAAAAAAAAAAAAAGGGGGGGAGGCAACAGCTGTTCAAAAATATATATTTCATACCATGTATATTTTATTAAAAAAAAAAAACTCCAAAGTATCCATAAAATTTAAATATCATTAAATAACATTTCATATTAATTTTATTGCAAAAAAAAAAAAAAAAAAAGATTTTTTTCTTCTCTTTTTGGCAAATATAATAATACCTTCATTAAATTATCTGTCCAGTTGTGTAAATATCGTCTCTTAAGAAATTAAGAGAACAGACGAGAAACAGGGAGGAGTTTAGATAGATAGATAGATAGATAGATAGAGACGTAATAAATTTCTGGGTACAATCTGTTCTAAAATAATAACGTTATTTTTTTTTTTTAGAAACCTACTCTTAACATAGAAGGGGGGGGGCTTTTTTATAATTATTCTGCAATTTCACTTAACAATTTAATAAAAAAATGCCATAAAATTTGAATTTAACTTGAAAGTTCTATCTAAAAAATATTACGGTCCGTATTCTGCAAAAGAATCAGTCTACCCACGTCTTTATCTTTACCTATATATCTTTCTTTCTCCCTCTATCTTTCTTTCTTTCTTTCTCCCTCTCTCTGTGATCTGACATCTATATCTGTGAGCTGAGATTCGCTGTGTCTGACGCGATCAGAAATCAATACTGAGTGTTTTCTCTACTCAGTGACAAAACAAAACTAGGATGCAAAAAAAAAAAAAAAAAAAAAAAAAACGGGGTCAGGGTAGTGGGCTAAAAGGTGAGGGGGTGGGACAGAAACTACTTTTATTAACCTTTGTTCCTAAAAAAAAAAAAAAAAATCCATCGTCAGCAAGAAATCTTTGCGCATGTCAAGTTCTAATCCAGCCGTTTCGATAACAATACTTTTACTATGGCTGCTGGAAACCTTCACGTGGTCCCTTCTGCAAGAACCCAATTTTAGAATTAACCGAAGAAACCAATACCAACAACAGAAGGTGACCGTGACTAAGTGGTTAATAACATGGACTAACAACCTGGGGTCCCAAGTTTTCATAGCAACACATTCAATCAATAATGTTGGCAACCTTCACATAGCTCCATGCATAAGTACCAAATATCATTCTAGAAAAAAAAGAATTCTAAATTAGAAAGCTACTGGAGAACCCAATGCCAACTGTTGACTAAAGTATGTATTTGGCCATGTGCTATGTTCTAGACGGTGCACCCTCGCAAGCGTTGCCTTCTTCCTTTCCTTCCGCATGAAATTTCAACATCTTTAAGTGTTTATAATGAATCCTAATAATTATCAGGGAATTTATGATAGCTCAGTGGTTAACGACACGAACTGTTTACCCTCGGCACCAAAGCCAACAAAGTTGAAGCGATTGTTGTTTCTTATATGGGTTTCAATTCTCAGTACATAATAACCTCAAAAGGAACTCAAGTGAAAAGAGAGGGCATAGTAGATACATACCTGGGTGTGCAAAGTTCGAATCCTATCAGTTCCATAATACTACTTTTACTTAGGATGTTGGCAACCTTCATGTGGTCAGTTCTATAAGCACCCGATTCTAGAATTAACTGAAGAAATTAATGCGAACAACAGAATCAGAAAGGTTACGGTAGTCAACAATACGGGCTAACAACCTGGGGTGCGAAATTCGAATCCAGTTTGTTCCACTTAGGATGTTGGCAACCTTCATGTGGTTACTTCTGTAATTACTCAATGTCTTTCTAGAAAGAATTCTAACTAGGAAAGACATCGAGGACACAAATGCCAACAATAATCATCTGATTCATTCGAAATTAATAAATGCTCAACAACAAACGAATCAAGTCCGTCAAAAATCACACCATGCATAGTTTAGAGGCAGGGCTCTACATTGCGAGTGAAACAGTCATATTTGCGAGTGATTTTTCAAAGTGGCGATTAGAAATAATGAAACGCTTATCTTTTGGCGATTATATTTCTTTCACTGACAATCATCTACCGAATGGAAAATATCTTTTCAACTTTTTTTTTTTTTTTTTTTAATAAAACGAACAAAGTTAAATTATAATAATACAATAAAAGTTTAGTCGAACAATATACTCTCTTTTTTTTTTTTTTTTTTAACGAAGGCTGAAGAAATTGGAATGTTTATACCTTCAAGTATCAACATAACATGTTGTATATTTAGAATTACGCTTATTAAAAAAACACACACACACAAATCTTTATAATGTACATATCCGCCACAGAACGAAGATGTCATATTCTAAAAATCATATAGGTTTGGCTAGTAGCTTTTCTATTTGGCTAGTAAACGAAAGTATTTAGTTGTCAAAGGTCAAAAGATTAATTTGAACCCTGAGAGGTCAATTTTTAGAGCCATCCAACACATGCCAGCATGTAAAAATGGGCATTAAACTGATGATGATTGATTCATACGTTTATGCGATAAATAAGAAATAAAAGCTTATTTATTACACATACGACGAAAAAAAAAAAAAAAAAAAAAAATCACCATCACAGGCTCCACATTAAATGTACAGCAAAACATTGAAATAAAGTTTATATTTATGCGTGTGTGCTTTTATATATGGTTTCATCGCATAACCTATGTATACTCTTGGATATTGCCAAGTTTGCAGTGATATTTTCATATGCTCTTAGGTGTGTCATTCGTAAAAAACTTTGGAGAAACACCTTGTCAAAAGAAGAAAATAAGTTCGACTTTAAACAGGTGTGCCAAACCAAAAAATATTGATAAAGATCGCGCCCAGAGCAAAATGCGACAAAAGAAATTCTGGATATACGCATTAAGAATGCTTTTTTTTTTTTTTTTTTTTTTTTTTTTTTAATTTTTTTTTATTTGCCTCCCCACGAGGACAGAGTTAGACACGAGGCCAGTTTTTAATGTGAGGGGAAACCAGCTCCCCAAAAAGGGGCACTGGTTTGTAACAAAAAATAAAAAATGTATCAGTCAGATTTCTCCTCCACTAACCGAGACCAAAAAATGAAGTGCAGCATCTGAAGAACAGATACTACACTTTGAGATATTAAATCTTTTATTTGGGTTAAAAAGTTCAACATGAACAAAATATTTAGGCACAAGGCCAACTCGCTTTGATCTTGGCCCGAAGGCCAAGAAAGAAAAAAAAAAGCTTTTATGTTTTTTGTTAAATACTAAAAAGATACTTATGCACTTACTGTACCACGCTGAAATAACATTTAGAAAGCCATTCTTAACATGGGGAGTGAAGTTTTTTTTGTTTTGTTTTTTTTTAACTATTCTGTATTTTCACTTAACAATTTAGTTCTAAAAAAGACATCGTAAAACTTGAAAACGCTATTTAAAAAAAAAAAAAAAAGCACAGTAAGTGCATAAGTACCAATTTTAAGAAACAAGGAATCATTTTGATTTAAAATCCAAACAATATGGCGACCGAATTTGACCTGATGTGTGATTTCGCTTATTCACAAACTCAGATTATGTATATTTATTTATAATAAATTATAGTGCAATTGATATGGCACAACAATAAAAAAGGAAAGTTGGCTAGTCAGAATCAAAGTTTAATTTGTCAGCTTAAATGCTATTTAAGCCCAACTTTAGAAATTCAGCCAACATTATTTTATATATTAGATACTATAAACCTTCAGGCGTTTGGTTCATTTAGTGTAGGGCTAAATATAGTGCAAAATTTCATTTAATGTGGTCACATATATCTTTGAAAAACAAACAATGGTACCAAATTTTTGGTTGCTCAATTAGCCACCTATAATGACCATTCCAAGTTGATTAAAAATTAGAAACTTTGCTGTCTTGTGTGATAGTTTACAACTAAAAATGTAGGCTTTTGTAATAGTTATTAATCTTCTTCAGCGGTGTTGTTACATTTTAATGGGTTCAATACATTGCATGCAGAGACAGTCGCAAAGGAACAAAAAATGAAGTTCGCCTCATTTAGTCGAGATAAAATAGCATTTATTCAGGGTACTTTCCAAACTAACGCATTGCATCTTGATTTTAAAAGTCTCTTCTTTTGCTATATGGTTAACAAAACTCAACCACATGCCTTTTCTCCTCCTGTGTCGACACGTCTACTCAAGTCCAGTGGCTGCCACGTGTTAAAAAAAAAAAAAAAAAATCACCAGCACGTGTTTCATGCTCACTGTCCAGTCACTTTTTTTTTTTTTTTTTTTTTTTTAAACCACTGCAGAGATTTGCAGTTCACTCCACGGCACACAGTCGTCCGATCATTTTTTTTGTTCAAAGTTCAGATTGCATCTTGTTTTAAAAGTTCCTCTTGCACTCACACGTTCTTTTAAATCGCTTTCGCCACCCACATTGTTGCCTCTTTTCTTTCTCTGCTTCTTTTGTCCCTTTGTTATGGTGCCAACTCAAGCCACGGCCTGGTCATTTGCATATACGAGTCGCAGCTACTTCTGTGCACATTTCCATGGCTAAGTTACACGTTCAACAAAGGAAAAATCCTCAAAAATGCAATGTCATCTTGTGTTAATTAAAAATGAATCAAAATGGAAGCAATGATTATTAGATTAAACCACCCCCAAAAGATTAGACAACATCCCATCATTACCTCACAAAAAAAATTTTGAAAGCAAAACTGCTTCAGAAAAGACCAAATACGCAAAATTTGGCTTTAAAAAGGTCAATCTGGTAACCCTGGACAAGTATTTGAGAGTAACCTCCCTTTGATGTAGCCTCGTTTTTGAATATCATAAGATATGATCATTGCTGCAATCACGCGAGAAAGGAACTTCGACATGAAGTTCTTCATCGTAGAAGGAAGTCAGTAAAACGTTATGTAACAAAAAAAAAAAAAAAGGAAACATTCGAAAGGATGCTAAACTGAAATAGTAAATTAAAGATCATCTCTTACAATGTGATTTTATTTGTATTGAACTATGTAGCACAATATTACTTTTTGAGTATTTATTAGTAATTATTAATTTATCTAATTTGGATCAGCTCTATACTTAAAATACAATGGACACAATTTCCATATGAATGTTAATAAACTCATTTGCTGAGTGTTATTTATTTTTCTATTCAAAAATACTATTTTTTTTGCACTATCCAGAAAAATATCAGCTTTATGTCAAAGTACATTTGTTAATTCATTATATTTCTTATTCCAAGGAATTTCCACAGGTCCTTCTAGTAAAACTAGAATTTCAAATGCTAACAAATTAAATTCTCATAATGATTCATCTCTCTCTCTCTCTCTATATATATATATATATATATATATATATAGGGTGACCCCCCCCCAAAAAAAAGGGCCCCGTGTACACTTTATGTGATATCTCCATTATTTATTCACCGATTGCCCTTATTTTACAGGACATGGCAGAATCAACGACTGTGAGTACACCAAGACCCCAGTGGGAGCTGGGACAAAGAATACACAGTGTTAAATTTTACTACAAGACAGAAAGAAAACCCAGGACAGTTTCATGCGTCAGTTCGAATGTGAAAAGGCTCAATCCAAAAGCAGAATTTAGAACTGGGTGGACTACTTCGAGAAGTATGGGACTGTGGAGAACCGCCCAAGCCACTCGGGACGTCCCAAGAAGTAAACAGACGAGTTGGTCGAAAGAGTGAGAGAGTCTCTCCAGCAGAGTCCGAAATGCTCTGTGCGTAAGCAAAGTCAGTCCCTCGGTATGTCCCGTGAGACATGCAGGAGAGTGCTGGTGAACGATATCAGGGCTTACCCATACAGAATACAGACGCTGCAGATCCTTACAGCCTCAGACAAGAAGCAGAGGAGGACTATGGCAGTCAAGATGCTCAAGAAATGCACGGAGCTAAATGGAGGCCATCTAGAACATATGCTGTAGAACGGAGGAAAAAAGGCCAAAAAGGGTTTAGGATGTCCAAAAAGTCACTGCAAGAATTGAAGGAAAACATCAGGAACGAAATAAGGAAGTTAAATCGCAATCCAGAGATTCTGAAATCGGTCATGAATAATGTTTTGGAAAGAGCACAAGTATGCGAAACTAAAAATAGGCAACATTTAAGACTTGATTTTATATAAACAAAGATTTTTTGAATTTTGAATTTTGCTTTTTTTTTTTTCTTTTTTTTTTTTTATTATTATTATTTCCCAATATCTTAGTCAGATTGTGTTAAAATTACAGAAAGATAAAAATAAAGAATCTATTTAAGTTTAAAACCCTTCAGTGACCTTTTAGACACCCTGTATAGGTATTTGTACCTGTAGTACACTTTCGATTTGGTTTTTAGCTGGCAACAATTGCTGCTAAGGGGTCAAAATTGAAAACAAAACAGTTGACCTTGGCAGGGTAAGTTGAATAAAACATTACTCCTGATGGAATTTTTGTGCACATGCAAAATTAAACATTTATAGCTCTTTTTTAAACCTTTTGTATCCATCTGCCGGTAGCTCAAACTGTAACGATGCTGGAGAGACAAATAATGACTAAGACTGGAGCACTAAACATTCTGGTTTCGATTCTAGCTGATGGTACCCAAATCATTTTTTTTTTTTTTTTTTTTTTTTTTTTTAAACTTTTGAAATTATTGGATAATAATCAATAGTGAATACATATTTTACAACTGAGCAACGCCGAATGTTCAGTTAGTATGTAAATAAAATTCATTTTTACTTATATTCACTCCAAATAAGACACGTTGCCGCTGGAACATAAGGGGCTCGCTGTAAATTAGGGGCCAGATTTATAGGAGTACCAAAAGTAGGAAGTTGTGCAGCAATAGCAGTATCAGAATTTTTGTAGGAATTTTTGACACCCCTAACACGAAACTGCGAATACAATATAAAAATCTCGGAATTTCTCTGTTAAAAGTGGGTTATTTATTTTCTTTATGGATTATACTTCCAAAATAAACTATTACAGTTGTTTTAAAAGTAATAGAAATATTTTTTTTTTTTTTTTTTTTTTTTTTTTTTTAAACAGTAATGAATTTTCCGAACTCAATATTTTTCAATCTTTAAACTTTAAAAATCTATCAAAATTTTTCTATTGATTCTATTTTTACGATATTTTCAGGGTCAGTGTGAAATTTTATGTTCTTTTCAATAAATCGAATATAATATTTTAGACAAACGTTTTTTTTTTTTTAAATTCACGACCCCCCCCCCCATCCCAATTTTTAAGTGTCTATTAAAAAGTAAATACTTAATTTAGTAACCGGAAAGTAAATAATTAATTTACTCACAAATTGAAGAGAAAAGGTCAATACATAATATATTCAAATTTAAAAAAAAAAAGACATCGTGTTCTTTTAGAATTTTACCTGTAAAGTTTGAAGTTTAAAACCTTTTTTTTAAACCACGTTCTTTGTTTTTTCTTTTTTTTTTTTTTAATGGAACCTTGGTCCTTGCTCCTTTAATTGAAAAAAAATTAGGGCTTGAATTACATTTTTCGAGGAGTTATAAGCTTGGAAAGACAGGGGGTCGAATAATTCACGCCTCCCATTTTGTAAATGTCTAATAATAATTAATTTAGACCCGCATAAGTACATAATTATTTACTCACAAATTGAAGAGAAAAGGTCAATACATAATATATTCAAATTTAAAACAAAAAGAACATATTGTTCTCGTAGAATTTTACCTGTAAAGTCCGAAGTTTAAAACCTTTTTTTAAAAAAAAAACAAAACACTTTTTTTTTTTTTTTTTTTTTTTTTTTTTTTAATGAAATCTTGGTCCTTGCTCCTTTAATTGAAAAAAAAAATTAGGGCTTGAATTGCATTTTTCGAGGAGTTATAAGCTTGGAAAGATGGGGTGGAATTATTCGCTATTTTCACAAAATTTCTGACACTGCTAGTGCAGCAAGATACTTGTCCACTTTACATTTAAATTTTTCCATGTTGGTATAGTCGAGAAAACAGGGAGAGAATTCTAAAGGCAAGCAATATGAGGGAAGAAGCTATTATGAGCAGAAAACGTTTTGGCATCTGCAGAATCTGCAAAAGTGAATACATTGTTTTCTTTACTATTTTTGCAGTGTCTGTGTCCTGGGATGCAATTGAAAACAAAAGCCTATACAAAGATTAAGCAGATTTTCAAGAGTAAATCAAAATGATGGCACTAATTTTATAGTCAGGTGTTTTAACAATAATGTTCCTATTTACAATGCCTCCCCACGGGACAGAGTTAGACACCAGGGTCGTTTTTTAACGCGGAGAAGAGGAACAAAAATTAAAATTGTCTCAGTCGTGAAGGATTTCTCCTCCACTGACAGAGAACAAGAAATTGAAGTGCAGCATCTGAAGAACAGATACTACACTTTGATCTTAGGTCTGCGTTATGCCATAAGCAGCAAAGATGTTTTTGTTTTAATTTGAAAATTATAGAAAAAATAAAAAAATAAAATGGCTTATAATTTTATTGTGCCTTTTTACATATTAAGAAACTTTTTATCCTAAATTAATGTGCCATTACTAGGGCTGTGACAACAGAATATTCTTTTCATTCTTTCGAATCTATAGTATATATCCGACACAGTAAGACAGTCAATCAACCGAGAAACACATGAATCTATATAAAAACATAAGATATTAACGGATAAATACTCAAGAGTTAAAACAATGAAAAGAACATGCTGTTGTCACAGCCCTAGTTATTACACACTGAAAATTCAGTGAGGGACCCTAACAATAAGTGAGCTTGAACAAATTGAACTTCCTTAAAAAGGGCACTTTTTTTTTCTTTCTTTACATATGTTACAAAAGGTGACGTAAAAAAAAAAAAAAAAAAAAAAAAATGGAGTCACAAATGACAAACTTATCACCAAAAGAAAAGAACGGGGGGAGGGGTCGAGATGGGAGTGAAAGAAAAGAAAAGATAAAACAGTCAATATTGTCAGGGAGGGGAGTACGAGAGAGGAAAAACAGACAAATAGCGAGAGACAGAATAAAAGTAGACACAGAAGGAGGGTGAGAAAGAGAGAGTGAGAGGGAGGGTGAGAAAGAGAGAGTGAGAGAGTGGGTGAGAGAGAAAGTGGGTGAGAGAGAGAGTGGGTGAGAGAGAGAGTGTGTGGGTGAGAGAGAGAGTGTGTGGGTGAGAGAGAGAGTGTGTGGGTGAGAGAGAGAGTGTGTGGGTGAGAGAGAGAGTGTGTGGGTGAGAGAGAGAGTGTGTGGGTGAGAGAGAGTGTGTGGGTGAGAGAGAGAAAAAAGGTGGGGGTGACAGAAAGAGAGAGAAGCTGACAGTCACAAACACATCAAAGGAGAGAGAAAGAGAGGAAGGGAGAGATAAACGATGGCAAACATGCAAGAGAGAGAGATAGAGAGAGAGAGAGAGGGGGGGGAAAAAGTTGAAATACAGAAAAGAGAGAGGAATATTGATCAATAGCTTCACAAGATAAACCTTATCACTCCCACCCTCAGATTTTAGAAATGGACTCTTCCATATTAGACCATACCATTTTTATCGATTTAGGAGAGGAGGTGTTATTAATTGCTTTTCTCTGGCAGAGAGTGAGCGAGCAGTGTGAAGGCATAAAGTCTGGTGGTCTGGTGTCGGCCATCATGCAGACTGTACAACACAGAATCACTTGGATATACGGATACATTGAGAGAGAGAGAGAGAAGGGAGGGAGGGAGAGAGAAGGGAGGGAGAGAGGGAGGGAGAGAGAAGGGAGGGAGAGAGGGAGAGAGAGAGAAGGGAGGGAGAGAGGGAGAGAGAGAGAAGGGAGGGAGAGAGGGAGAGAGAGAGAAGGGAGGGAGAGAGGGAGAGAGAGAGAAGGGAGGGAGGGAGAGAGAGAGAAGGGAGGGAGAGAGAGAGAAGGGAGGGAGAGAGAGAGAAGGGAGGGAGGGAGAGAGAGAGAAGGGAGGGAGGGAGAGAGAGAGAAGGGAGGGAGGGAGAGAGAGAGAAGGGAGGGAGGGAGAGAGAGAGAAGGGAGGGAGGGAGAGAGAGAGAAGGGAGGGAGGGAGAGAGAGAGAAGGGAGGGAGGGAGAGAGAGAGAAGGGAGGGAGGGAGAGAGAGAGAAGGGAGGGAGGGAGAGAGAGAGAAGGGAGGGAGGGAGAGAGAGAGAAGGGAGGGAGGGAGAGAGAGAGAAGGGAGGGAGGGAGAGAGAGAGAAGGGAGGGAGGGAGAGAGAGAGAAGGGAGGGAGGGAGAGAGAGAGAAGGGAGGGAGGGAGAGAGAGAGAAGGGAGGGAGGGAGAGAGAAGGGAGGGAGGGAGAGAGAAGGGAGGGAGGGAGAGAGAGAGAAGGGAGGGAGGGAGAGAGAGAGAAGGGAGGGAGGGAGAGAGAGAGAAGGGAGGGAGGGAGAGAGAGAGAAGGGAGGGAGGGAGAGAGAGAGAAGGGAGGGAGGGAGAGAGAGAGAAGGGAGGGAGGGAGAGAGAGAGAAGGGAGGGAGGGAGAGAGAGAGAAGGGAGGGAGGGAGAGAGAGAGAAGGGAGGGAGGGAGAGAGAGAGAAGGGAGGGAGGGAGAGAGAGAGAAGGGAGGGAGGGAGAGAGAGAGAAGGGAGGGAGGGAGAGAGAGAGAAGGGAGGGGGGGGAGAGAGAGAGGGAGGGGAGAGAGAGAAGGGAGGGGAGAGAGAGAAGGGAGGGGGAGAGAGAGAAGGGAGGGGGAGAGAGAGAGAAGGGAGGGGGAGAGAGAGAAGCGAGGGGGAGAGAGAGAAGCGAGGGAGAGAGAGAGAAGCGAGGGAGAGAGAGAAGCGAGGGAGAGAGAGAAGCGAGGGAGAGAGAGAAGCGAGGGAGAGAGAGGAGAGAAGGGAGAGAGAGGAGAGAAGGGAGAGAGAGAAGCGAGGGAGAGAGAGGAGAGAAGGGAGGGAGATAAAGGAGGGGTATACACAACGAGGCTTATTTCCTCCCAGTCAGAAGAGCATGCATGTGATGGATAATGGCTGTTCAGATCGGAATATCCTTTTAAATAGGTGTTGACAGAAGGACAGGAATTTGACTTTATACAGACACTTAGTATTTTTAAAAAAATTTTTTTTTTTTTGTTATAAAGCTCTATCTGAAAGATACAGAGTCATTTCTACGCAAGAAGCCTGCATTTTCATTCAATTTGATCTAAAAATTCATATCTGGCGAGGCGACTGAAAAGATATATACGTCATATACAAATAAACAATAATCACTAGTTTACTAACCGGTTTCCCCAAACCATGATCGTCAACTTATTTATCCGTATCTATCCATCGACTCTACAAAGGTTTTGTTTGTTTGTGTGTGTGTGTGTGTGTGTGTGTGTGTGTGTGTATATATATATATATATATATATATATATATGTGGTGGTTTACTAGATGTAAATTCGCTGAAACACCAGTCCAGTACTCAATGACAAGCAAAACATAATTACTGTCTTTATTTATATAAACATTAGCTACATATATGCATACATGTTTCTGTTTCATGTTCTCCTTCATGTCATATTTAAAATATATACATATATTCCAAAGAAGTTGCAGCAGATACATGTATGCATATATGTAGCTAATAATGTTTGTATAAATGAAACATACTATATATATATATACACTTGTGCCCGATATTATTCATACCCCTCGGATCTTTGAGATTTCTATAAGAATATTGCTCAAACCAGAAGGTAGACAATATTAAAGGGATTTCAAACAATAAACCAAACATAAGCATTTAATTTAAACTCAACAAATAAATAAATTATGCACGTTTGAAACATTATACAAAGAAAAACAACAATGGCACTAGTTCAAAATTATTCATACCGCTCTTACTAATAGTCAATAGCATGTCCTTTATTCTTAATAACTGCCTGTAACCGTTTTGGATATTTATCATCAAGGTTTTTACAAGATCAACACTGATTTTTGACCATTCTTAAATGCAGTAGTTCTCCAAATCCCTCAAATTTCTAGGTTTCCGCTTTTTAACCTCAGTTTTCAATATGTGCCAGAGGTTTTCGATGGGGTTCAGGTCGGGACTCTTGCTAGGCCATTCCAAAACATTAATTTGATTATCCTCAAACCATTTCTTGACTATTATGGCAGTATGTTTTGGATCATTATCCTGTTGAAGGACCCAGTTTGGTCTTAAATGGAGTTTTACCGCATCCTGTCTAATGTTTTTCTGGAGTATCTCCAAATATAGCTCCTTCTTCATGGTTCCATCTATCTTGACCAAACTACCTGGACCACTAGCCGAAAAGGAGCCCCAAAACATTAGGCTACCACCACCATGTTTCACCGTGGGTATGGTGTTCTTTGGGTCGTAAGCTTCTCCTTTCTTCCTCCAAACGTAAGAAGCATCCATATGGCCAAACAATTCAATTTTTGTTTCGTCAGTCCACAAATTACTTGAGAAAACGGACTCTGGAGAATTCACATGGGTCATAGCAAACTTTAGACGTGTTGCAAGGTGTTTTCCGGTGTGCAATCGAGTCCTTCTTGGTCTTCTTCCTTTCAGACCATTTTCATGCAGAGTCCTTTGCAATGTTTGCCTTGATATTTTTATGCCAGAAGACTCCAGATTTTCTAAAATGTACTCAGTAGTGGTGATTGGATTTGCATTAACACTTTTTACAATATTCCTGGTAGCTCTAGCAAACAGTTTCCTTTTCCTTCCTCTACCAATCAAGTTGTTTGTGGTGTGGTGGCTCTGGAATTTTTTGATGATTCTCTGTACTGTTGCTGTAGGGACCTCAAATTTCTTGGAAATTGACTTGTAACCTAAACCATGCTTATGTGAATTCACAATTTTAGTCCTAAGATCATTACTAAGCTCTTTTTTCTTCCCCATTCTAATAATTTTTATTCTTTTATTGGTTTTCAGTTAATATCATTTTAATTTCTGAAAAATGCAAAAAACGAAATGAAATTAATCAAAGGTTGTATAAAAGCATTCAAAATAAGAATCAAACAGGAAACAAACAGTCAGAAACTCGATTAATACTGAAAAAATAAGGGGGTATGATTATTTTTGAACATTGCAGATTTTATAAATAGCTGTATATTTCTTTTATTACAAGTATCCCGAGATTTTAAAATGACGAAAATGATCAGAAGAAGTTTATTAAGAATATGTATCAATATGGACGTAAACAATAAATTCTTACAAAGTTACACATAATAAACTCAATTTTCAAGGGGGGGGGGGTATGAATAATATCGGGCACAAGTGTATATATATATATATATATATATATATATATATTTGCAACACTTAACTTCATTCTCTTAGCCGTTTTGGCTAGGAGCCAAAGTATAGTATCTGTTTTGATACTACACTTCATCTTTTCTATCCTTGAATAGTGAAGGAGAAATCCTTCTAGATCAAGATAATTTAAATTTTTGTTTCAATCCAGAGTGACTATTTTTCTTTAAGAGCTGAATTTCGTCTCCCATTGTTAAGATTTCACAAAAATCAGAGGGACTTAAATTTTCAGAGTTTCCAACCCTCCTTTTTGGCCTCTTTGCATAAAACTAAATCAAACTAAATATAACCCATATTAGCAACTCTTACATCGAGCAGTTGTGTTCAAATATTAACAATGATCATTTAATTACTTTAGGAATAAATCCTATACACGGAAATATATAAATATACTTTTTCTTTTTTTTTTTTTTTTTAATTCAATTTTCACCCAAAACAAGACAGTGCCACTTTGAAGTAGGAGGCTACTATCGGGGACATAAGTTGCAGTGGTATATTATGAAGGGAGATGAATAGCTAGATGTCTGTTCACATTACACTTGAACTTCTGCATGTCAGTACAGTTGGGAAAGCAGAATCCCAGAAGGGAGTTCCAAAGTCTAGCAGTTCTGGGGAATAAACTATTGGAGTAGAAGGCCTTCTTACACCTAGGGATCTCTACTGTGAAGGGGTGGGATTTAGCTGTTTGTCGGGTTTGTCGGGGGGGGGGTATCCACATCTAGGAGGTACAAGTGCTTGTAATTCGTCAGAGCATTCACCAATAAAGTACTTGTAGAACAGGTAGAGTGATGCAACATTTCTACGATGGGACAGAGACTGAAGCCTAGATGACAGTTTAAGACTTATCAGGTTGGCGACTCTCTTTTGAACCCTGTCTAGGGGTGAGAGACAAGTAGCAGATGCACCAGCCCAAATGTGACAACAGTACTCCATACATAGGCGAATATACACATTCCTAACTTTATATATAGATATTAATTTACTTTGTGATATCCAGAAAATGTGATTACAATCTAGTACAGTTTGTAGAATGATAAAGTTTGCCAAAAAATATTTCAATAGTTTTATTTTGCCCCCCCCCCCCATATTGGAAACTCTTAAAGAGCAAACTGTCAATTCTTAGATGGGAAGTTGGATGACAAACACAATCTTGTAGGAAGATGTCTGTTCACGTTACACTTGAACTTCTGCATGTCAGTACAGTTGGGAAAGCAGAATTCCGACAGGAAGTTCCAAAGTCAAGCAGTTCTGGGGGAAGAAACTATTGGAGTAAAAAGCTTTCTTACACCTAGGGATCTCTACTGTTTGGGAATAATTTAAACTAAACCATACCTCATAAGATTGAAGCTGTAATTTACTGCTAAGAGCCATCTTTCTAAATAAAATAGATTAGTTCAAAATTTTAAGGTGCTTTCATAAATTTGTCCAATTCTGTGTACACAGATTTTATTTTATTATTTTTCTTTAAGTATTAGTTTTAAGATTAGTACTTCAAAAAAGAAAAATAAGCCAATATTTTGTGCAAAAAAAAAAAAAAAAAAAAAAAAAAAAAAATCGCTCTAAAGTTCAAGTAAAAGCTAAATCAAATTAAAATGAAAAAGTAAATACCAATGAAATGTATAAAAACAAAAACAAATGAATATTGAAACAGTTGTGTTATTGCTTAACTAAGAACAGACAGCCACACATAGATGTATGTACATATGGATTATTTTTTGTGTTTTTAATTGGGAAGGTAAGGAATAATTTCTATACACAAACATTGGAAGGAAGGTACTATTTTATGTGAGTAAATGTATTTTGTACATAAATTTGAAGTAGTATTCACACAGCTAAAATTGCCACAGCATGGCACAATGAACATAATATTGAAGTTGAACATCTTATCTGGCCACTACAGTCCCCACCCCCACCCCAGATCTTAATATCATTGAAAAATTTATGAAAACAAGAAATTCATATCCTCTGCCATTCTCTAAAACAGGGTTTCCTAAAGTTGCTTGCACTGAGTCCTGGGTGAGGCTGAGGGGCTCCGGAAGCCCTTTCTTAGAGAGGACCGAATGCTTTATATAGAAAAAATTAAATGGCCGCAGACATTTAATTTTTAATCTTTTTTACTGTGAAGAGATGTGATACATAACTACAGGTGTAAATAGTTTCAGGATGGTTCGTGAAAAAGTAAATAGAAAATAAATTAACAAAAAATGCAACCATTTTTGATTAATCAAAAAAAGAAAAAAAAAATGGTTGTAAACACAAAAATATAGTAAAATCACAACAGGAACAACTAATGAACAAGTAAGGAACAACTAATGAACAAGTGTAAGTTAAAATTTGAAATTAATGTTTTTCATATTTATTTTAGAAATTATCTTGTTAGTGCTCCATGAAAAACCTTTGCCGCTCCATGGTGTGCTGAAGTTTGGGAAACCCTGCTCTAAAGGAACTGGAGATCGTTTTAGTTGAAGAATGGACAAAAATTACAAAGGGAATAATTTAAACTAAACCATACATCATAAGATTGAAGCTGTAATTTACTGCTAAAAACCATCTCTCTAAATAAAATAGATTAGTTCAAAATTTTAAGGTGCTTTCATAAATTTGTCCAATTCTGTGTGCACAGAATTTATTTATTTTATTTAAGTATTAATTTTAATATTAGAACTTTAAAAAAGAAAAAGTCAGACAATATTTTGTGCAAAAAAACTGTCTCTAAAGTTCAAGTAAAAGCTTAATCAAATTAAAATGAAAAAGTAAATACCAATGAAATGTATAAAAAAAAACAAAAAAACAAATGAGTATTGAAACAGTTGTGTTATTGCTTAACTAAGAACAGACAGCCACACATCAATGTACGTACATATGGCTTATTTTTTGTGTTTTTAATTGGGAAGGTAAGGAATAATTTCTATACACAAACATTAGAAGGAAGGTACTATTTTATGTGAGTAAATGTATTTTGTACATAAATTTGAAGTAGTATTCAGAAGGGAAAAACCTTTAAGCCTAAAATACATGCACAATTGTTTCTATGGTCAATGACCTACTTTTTTATGTGCAAGTACAATAGCTGCTACTATAAATATGTATTTTTCCACTTTCATTAAGGTATATAGAAAACCTATGTGCACATAAAAAAAAAAAAAAAAAATTGAAAAATAGTGCATTATATTTTATTAAATTCTAGCCTAAAAACATGTGATTACTCCAGGTTAGGAAAATAAACAATGAATACAAAAAAGTGAAAAACGAGATTGATACAGGATTCGAACCCATGCCTACAAAAATGAACTCCTTAACATGGGCGTTATCCTGTATCACTTAATGAGGCTTAAATTCAGAGGAAGCTGAACTTGTATAAATAACAGTAAAATGCGATAAACATTTTTATGTTTTTAATATTGGAAAGTTTTGTTTTTTTTCTTACAGCACCTATGGTAGGCAGTCACGGGTTCAAATCCTACATGCAGCTCATTTTTCATTTTGCAGTATTCCTTCTTTTATATCTAGTTTGGCAGACTAATTGCTGGTTTAGTAATATTATCCATGCAAACAAGAAAATAAAAATGCACAACATACATTCTAATATATATATATATATATATATATATATATATATATATATATATTAGTGTTGGGACACGATTAATCGGAACCGAGAACTGGAAGATTTGGGGGTATCGGAATCGGTATTGGAATTGGAAATATTGATGACTATTTTCTGATGCCAAAACGATTCTTTTAATTGTCTTTTTTTATTTGATTTTGTTTAAAGTTATTCATTGCTGGTAATAATGATAAAATAATAAATATTTATTGATTTTAAAATACCAATAAAGCTAAAATCGATAGATCCTCCTCCACAAGTGTATTTTGACGTTTAGGAAAATATCTGCATATTTAACATGTGTTTTTACGAAAATCAGGGAAGATAGCAATCTTATAGTCAAATAATTAGAGATTTATAAAGAATCAGAATCGGAATCGGGAATTTAGCATGGAATCGGTAATTGTACCAGAATCGGGAAAAATATTGGAATCGTCCCATCACTTCAAAATTACATGTTCATCAACATTTCATCTTTATTTCAAGACTTCCTCAGGATGATTTATTTGAAGAAATAAATATTTCTTCAATCAATCATCCCGAGAAAGTCTTAAAATAAAGACAAAATGCTGACAAACATAATTTTGGTTTGTTCCTTTTTTTTTTTTTTCATCTCTCCATCATGTTGGAATATATATTATATACACACTAGCAGGGAGTGGCTGACGTTGTTCGGGATTGAATTAGGATCAACAAATACCCTCCCCCTTATTTTTGTCATAGAAATTAGTGAAATCGCCCATTTTTTTAATCAAATCAATTGATTGCCTGCTCCAGTTAGGAGCCCCCCCACACACACACACACAGTGTACAAGGGGTGAGGAGCTTCACTTGCCTTCCCACAGTGAATTAATCCAGAATACATTGCACTGCAGAGAATCTACTTTATTTAATAAAATTATCTATAATGGCTTCACTTAAAGTTTAAAAATGTTCTTTAATCAAATTTTTAGATTGTCGATTTTTGATACGTATCAGATGCATTCCGATATAAAACGTATGTAAGAACACTTCCAAGCATGGCAAGTACCTTCATGTGAAATTTAAAGAAAAAAGTTAGCCCAGCCATTTTGGAGTCTATAAAGAATTAACTCGCACGCAAAGTTCCTTTTGTGTAATAGTAGTGAAATATAAATATATATTAGCCTTATGTTGAAACAGAGAAGACTGTAGCTTAATTGCCATAAATATTTTCATAACTTACTAAGCTCTGCTAAGTAAACACAGAAAATTGATACATAAAATATATCTCGTTATAACATTTTATATTTTGATACATGAAATAATCTAATATACATAAGCGACCTAGTCTGCCTTTTTTGGTCTACAGACTTGAAACTCGATATATAGCGAATTTGGGACCTGTAGAACAAATCTGATTTGGTTTTTAGCTAGTAAAAATAGCCCCCCCCCCGAAAAATTGGATTGGAATCTGGCAAGCCTAAGTCAACTTGATGTGTATCCTTTATGTATGCACAAATATACATTTATATGCTTAACTGCATTAATTTTTAAAGTTTTGATGTCCATGTGTCCTTAGGTCAGATGGTAGTGACTACTGCTGGGGAAATAAATGTTTTAGTTTCGATTCTAGCTGATCACATGCCAGTTATATATTTTTTTTAATTTTTGAAGTCACTACTATATATTAGGTACAATATAATAATCAATAGAAAATTGGCTTTATAATAATAAATATGAAATCTGCATAAATTACAATCATATCTAAGCATATTTCATGATCCCAGGCAGCATGCTAGTTTATCATATAGCTTTATATATATATATATATATATATATATATATATATATAAAATATGTAATATACTAGCAGGGAGACTCGACGTTGCCCGGGATTGAATAAAGATCAACGAATATTCCACCCTTCCATATTTTTATTGTCATCAAAACCGGTGAAATCATCCATTTTTAAATCAAATCGATTGATTGCCTGCTCTAGTTGTTGACTATCGAGGTGCATCAGGAGAAAGCTCCGCACGCCTCTCTGTAGCAACGTAGTCCAAAATATAT
This sequence comes from Euprymna scolopes, assembly GCF_053919585.1. Lineage (NCBI taxonomy): Eukaryota > Metazoa > Mollusca > Cephalopoda > Sepiida > Sepiolidae > Euprymna > Euprymna scolopes. The sequence goes on along the minus strand of NC_136526.1, from coordinate 42,670,359 downwards.
TGTCGTTGCACTGTAGAGAATCTATTGTTGATTTTATAAAATTATTTTTATACATAACGGCTGAAATTAAAGTTTAAAATGCAAAACTCAATTATCATAGTTCAATTGTGCTCTGAACAGAAACATTCATTTCAAACGCTCCCCTGTCATATCAAAAAACCTACTGTTAATTTCATATGCCTGGTCTTTCTGCTTGTGTGGTGATAATAGCTGTAACTGATTTTATTTTCAGCCTTTCGTCTTGTATGGTAATAAAACTTCTTAAATGCACTTGTGGTGTTAGGCTGTATAAGGTGTTAACTTTGGTCAAAATCACCTGACCATTCTTTCATCGTTTTTTTTTTGTTTTTTTATTATCAATACTCATTGAAGACATTTCGATAAAAAAAACCTATCTAAGAACACAGTCAGGCACATAAAGTACATTCGTGCGAAATTTCATAAAAATCGGCCCAGCCATTTTCAAGTCCATAGGGAACGAACTCACACACACACAGACAAAGTTCCTTTTATATATATAGTTTTTATTATTTTCTATGTAAATACAATCATATCTTGCTATGATGTGCAGATTGTTTCAATCTTAATTGATCTCATCAGGCAAGAAAAATTAAAAATTAAGGTTCAAGACCAATTTTAATTTTAGAGGAGAGAAAATATACTATGTTATGACTGGCTTGAAGCAAGGTTTACATTCTTATGAATGAAACGGTCTGCACATCGTAGCAAGATAAGTCTGTATTTACATAGAGATTAATAAAAACTATAATTTGCTCTCTTTGATTGAGCACTATCAACGACCCTTGGTGAAATTCAATTATTAATTTTTTAATATCTTTCTACCTCGATATATATATATACACACATATATATATATATATATATATGGTAGGGTAGCTGAAACAATAATGTACCTATTTACTATGCCTCCCCACGGGACAGAGTTAGACATCAGGGTCGTTTTTTAACGTGGAGAAAAGGTACAAAAATAAAAATTGTCTCAGTCATGAAGGATTTCTCTTCCACCGAAAGAGAACAAGAAATAGAAGTGCAGCATCTGAAGAACAGATACTACACTTTGATCTTGTCCCGAAGGCCAAGTACAATAATGTAACTGAACAGAAAGATACGGTAATAAAAAATAAAACGTGTATATATATATATATATATATATATATATATATATATATATATATATATACACACATTTACAGTATATAAAAATTCATAATATTTGACTCATTCAATAACATTTTTTATATATACTACTTTGATAATGAAAAAAATTTTTTTTTTAATGTTGAGACAGACATATGCAAAATACAGCTACCATGCACTTCAGTGCGAGAGTATTTGTATACTGTGTACACAGTCGTCTTTCAACCTCCCCCCTCCCTTCTGCACAAACATGTACATTATAAAAAAAAAAAAATTAAAAAAAAAAAAAGTTTAATACAGAGACATGTAAAGATGACAGCACAGATTCTGTGTAGTCCATTAGCACCGACGTGCGTATCGTAATCGCGTTAATTTTCGTGGGTGTTAACACAGACCGATAACAAAAGTGTGTAGTGTACACTTTTGCATGATCATGGTTCCAGGAATATTTCAAGCAGCAGTGCATATGCACGTCTACAGAATGTGTAAGCGCAGATCAATAAAATTGTGCATCTGCTCGGTGTAGATTGTGTACGCATATTGGAGATGGTGCGGTGGCAGGGTACGTAGGTAATAGATATTATCAAACGAATGGCGGCACAGCCAAAGTGGCTTGGAAGAACGGGTTGAACGCAGCATATATTTACTGTTGCCTACATCAACAGTAAAAATGGGGTTAAAGCGTGAGATTCAATCCACTCCCCCACCCTCCAGTCAAAACTACAAAATGTGGTATAGTGCACATAAACTCATTGTATTCAACATTTCCATTATATATATATATATATATATATATATGTATATATATAATACATATAATGGAAATGTTGAATACAATGAGTTTATGTGGATGACTATATATATATATATATATATATATATATATATATATATATATATATAAGGCTGAATATATGTGTGTGTGTGTGTGGTCACGAATAGGCTCCTATATGGTTGACTATTTTAAAAAACTGATTACATATAATGATAGATGTATCGAGACAGGAATAGGTATGTTTGATCTGGCAGAACGGTGGTTCATTAAAATTGTGGGGTCTGCATTCGCGACTGGTCCAAAGTATGGAAATAAAAAATTAAAAAAAAAAACGTTTACAAGTGTTTTTGATATAGATGTACATAAGAATACTTTGATAAGTATGTTGTAACTTAAATAGGGATGGTATAATAAAATTGTGGGGTCTGCGTTCGCGCCTGGCCTCCATAGAATGGAAATAGGCACAAACTTTAATAAAGACTTTTCATATCTATCTGCTTAAGTATACTTTGATAATTATGTTTCAGTTTGCAGAAATATGGTATAATAAAATTATGGGGTGTTCGTTAGCACCTAACCTCCATAGAATGGAAATATGTCACAAAGTTTAACAAGTTTTTTAATATAGATCCACAGAATATTGTGATGAGTGTTTCAGTGTGCACCGGTATGGTATAATAAATAATGGGGTTTATCTATTTTATTTTTACTTTCATCATATTTTGCTTTGGTTTTGATACCCCCAAATTCAAAACCCTTCCTTTTCATAACCTATCATACTTTCATAAATCAGAGTCCATTTTCTGTAGGCTGTTTTTGAACCCAGTCAACGACGGGTACTTTTGCTAGTATATATATTTATTAATATAGACAAATTTACATGGTCACAACACTAGACATGCTAATGTTTCAGACAGGTGGTCGGTCAAGCATCTTCAGTGTTGTGATTATCTCTTGAATATCTTTAACTATGAGTGAGAGAAATTCTTGTATAAATAAAGAAAATTATACAATTTGTTATTTTATAAACACCGGAGTTTCATTGGATGAGCATCTAGGAAATAATACAATCATCATATAATTCATATTTTATAATTATGCCCCCCCCCCAAATCTACATTCAACAATATTTGTCTATATTTTTGAAGCATGATTATAAAATATTAATTACGTCATAAATTTTTATTCTACTGAATTAAAATATATAAGCTCTGTTTGAAAAACAATGCTTAACTATGGAGCTTAACTTTATCTGCATTATTTAATATATCCTGAGAAGCCATTTTTATTTTTGTAATCTCAAAATATAGCAACAGTTTGAGTGCACTCACTTTTCCTTATATATATATATATATATATATATATATATATATGTATATATATATATATATATATCTCGCTAGATTCAGCCACTCTGATGAGTCGTAGACGACGAAACACGTGTCAGTGGATAATATATATATATATATATATATATTAGCAGGCCATCTGGTATTGCTTAGATGTAAAATAGTTGCTAAGAGGTCAAAATTGAAATAAATGAAAACTTGGCAAGCATAAGTCGACTTAAACTGTTCTTCTACACATTTACAAATATATTTATATTTGTACGTTAATCTTAGTTTATTTTTAGCTATTTCTTATCCAACTGACAATGAATTGATTCAGTAATGTTTAAGGCTGGAGCGCTATAAATTTTGGTTTTGGTTCTAACTGATAGCATCCAAATCATTTTTTTTTTTTTTACTTTTAAAATAATGACTATATATTGGGTACAATATAATATGAAATAATCAGTAAAGAATTGGCTCTAATATTAAATACGAAATCTGCATAAATTAAAATATTATATTTGAGTGTATTTTCCCAATGGGCAACACCAGGATCTCCCTGCTAGTACATATATAAGAAACAATCAATACCGCAGAAATGAAATGCTTACCCCCCCCTTTTTTTTTACACGGAAGTCACAACTTATCAAGGCCCGGAAGCCACTCAAGGATAAGGGTTATTGTGTGTACAGTAATCAATGGGATAATATCGTAATTGTTAGTATTGGAGATTTGATAAAGTGTCTTACTTAAGGGGGCGGTTTATCAGGAATTTGTTTATGTTGGACTTGAAGACATCCAAGTTGTAGTCAGGTGGGAAACAGGCAAACGGAAGAGAGTTCCACAGACGTGCACTTCTAAGAAAGAAGCTTTGCTCATGGAGTCTACGTTTTGATTTAGGCACAGATAAAGAATGGGGAAAATTACTGACAGTGGTTTCAGCTAGAGGGGTGTTTTTCGTGTAAGATTGGCGAGAGGAGACCAGAGATTGGAGCTCAGACGAACACTTGCCATAGAAATAACGATAAAACACAGATAGGTTTGCAACGTCTCTTCTGTGAGAGAGAGGTTGCAGGGAAGAGAAAAAGGCATCCTCCAGTAAGCCACGAAGCCTATTTTGTACTCTGTCAAGGCAGGATAGGCCGTTTTTAGCAGCTCCTGCCCAGATGTGGCAGCAGTATTTCATCCTGGTATAATCAAAGGTAAACTTCAATGTAATATAAATATTAATATTTATATATTAACTAACCTGGGTGCCCGGCGTTGCCCAGGTGTTTGGAGGAGTGTGTTGAGCAAAAAACAAAAAAGTGGTAGTAGGCAGGCAGGCTCAACCCCGTACCGCAACGGAGGAAAAGAATGTGAAAAACATTAAAAAAACAAAAAGTGACGTAGGTTTAAATTAAGGCTAGACAATCGAAAAGAGACGATGACTTTCGAAAATATCTGCGAAAAAAAGTGACCCCTCCCTGTAGAGAATGCCCAGTGGAAGGTGAAGGAATTAATGTTTTTGGCTAATTTTTCAATATTTGCCGTCCAAAGGGTCGAGCTTCAAAATGATATTGATATTGTGAAAAATCTTTCGTTTCTGTATGTCTGCATAAAACTTTCGACAAGCATACATACATACATACATACATACATACATACAGGTGAGATTCATATTATATAGATGAATTAATCTCACTTTGAAAATTGTTTGGTTATTTTTCTTTTTGGAGTATTCTGTAGAATAATAAATTTAAATTTAATGTTTTAGATTCTTTTCTCATATTCATATATATATATATATATATATATATATATAATTTTGTCAAAATGTCAACATATTAACATTTTGCTTTGAATGTTGTTTTATATAAAATCTCCATATATGGTAATTAACGATGCAACAAAAAAAATAATGTAAAGTTTTATTTGTTTTTCTTTTTTTTTTTTTTAATCTACTCATCAAAGTATGGAACACCTGTGACAGGTAAGCACAATAAATAACATCATAATAACATTTATTCATTTAAAATAATCATTACAAATAACAATTACAATAATAAGTACGAAGAAATAAGGACGATGATCAAAAGAGACCGAAAAACAAAACAAATATGCGTAACTTGCCAGAGAACTAAAAAGGACTGTGGGACCTGATAATATTAATAAATGTAGGAGCATTAAGAAACAGTCCTAAAGAACTTGAAAAAAACGTTAAGAGAAATTGGAATTATGGGGAAGACTCCAACTATGCAACGGACAGTAACGCTGAAAACAGCTGAAAACCTTGAATGCAGAGTTTAATCTACACGAGTGACAAATACAAAAATGCAACCAAGAAAACTGAAACTGCAAAATTGTAAGTTAAGCACTCCCCTCCACCCCATTTTTTTTTTTTTTTTTTTTTTTTTTCTAAATGCCGGCATTGGCTGGCACCAAACCAATACCAATAAATAGTCGAAGGATCAAAGAGGATGGAAAAACTAAGGAGTGAATGTACTGATCAGACCTTCACTGGATGGCTGTAAAGGTTGGTTGGTTGTTTGTTTTACGGCATATCAACCCTTTTCAGGTTATTTAATGCTGAATCCGGTGATTTTGAAGAAAAAATTTTTAATAGAATATATTTTGTTTTCGCAAGTCAGTTTCTATTCAACCCATAGTTGGGACCCTAACACTCCGGGTCAGAGTGGACCTGGGAGCAATGGCAATTAAAGGGTGGCTCCACACTCCCCAGAGCCCACAAGCTGGGGCCTCACCATCGGATATAGTTTAAGGTCATATCCTGGACCAGGCTGTAAAGGAGACTAGATCTTGGAGAACATTATTGTCATCCAAATTCCCGTGAAGACGTATGGTCATTGCCAGTAAGAAGTCAATGGCAAACGGCTGTTGCAATAACACAAATCTGTTTGCAAACATTATTGAAAGAGGTGAAGAGTACTGGTAATATGGGAAGACTTGTTGTCACTAAGACTTCACGGAATACAATCGGTTGTTGTCAGTAAGCAATTTCTGATGACCTGTGTGAGAACTCCTAGTGAGTAAAATAATAATTAAATAGCTATAAAAAAAAAATTAAAAAACAAAAAAAAAAAAAAAACAATTATTTGGTTGGTTGTTTTGTTTAGCGGCATCTCAACTTTACTAATTGTTTTATGCTGAGAATAGCTTTAAGTGACTTTAAAAGAATCTGGAGTTAGATGGGGTTCTTGGTTTGGATATGAATCTTGTATTTTATTTATATTGTTGAAGTAGGCAACTTCGTAGAGGTACATTGATTTTGTTATATAGATCAGCTTCTCTTATATATTCAAGTATAGAGGTTTTAGCTAGACGAGTGATTTTTTTTTTTTTTTGTGAAAGTATAGCAAGAGGGCTGGACCAAAGATTTACACTGCAATGAAAATAATAGAACAGAGCCAGGTTTGCAACATCTCTTGTGGGAAAGGAGTTTCAGGGAGGAGAAAAGGGCATCACCTACTAGGTTTCAAACTTTTTTTTTTTTTTTACATGGAAGTCACCATTTATCAAGGCGCGAAAGCCACTCGAGAGATAAGGGTTATTGCATGTACAGTAATCAATGGGATAATATTGTAGTAATCGTTAGTATTGGAGATTTGATAAAGTGTCTTACTTAAGGGGGCGGTTCATCAGGAATTTGTTTATGTTGGACTTGAAGACATCCAAGTTGTAGTCAGGTGGGAAACAGGTAAACGGAAGAGAGTTCCACTGGCATGCGCTTCTAAGAAAGAAACTTTGTTCATGTAGTCTACGTTTTGATTTAGACACAGATAAAGAAGGGGGAAATTATTGACAGTGGTTTCAGCTAGAGGGGTGTTTTTCATGTAAGATTGGCGAGAGGGGACCAGAGATTGGAGCTCAGACGAGCACTTGCCATGGAAATAATGGTAAAACACAGACAGGTTCGCAACGTCTCTTTCTGCGGGAGAGAGGTTGCAGGGAAGAGAAAAGGGTATCCCCTACTAAGCCATGAAGTCTATTTTGTACTCTGTCAGGGTAGGGTAGGGTATTTCAAGTGGCTTCACCTACGATGTGGTAATATTACTCCATTTTAAGATGTATTTGCCTCTTACACAGGTAGAGGATTATGTCAGGGGATGAGTGGTCTACTTTTCATGACACTTGTGCACATTATGTGCACATTATGATTAGTAAACGAAAGTCAGATTCCTTATTTACGTTTATATTGCCTTGATTTTAATTGTTTGCAGTAGATTTCAAAATATAAAATCAGACATTGAACGCTTTTTTATCCATTTATTTATCACGGACTATTATCCTCATCTTTATAGCTGTTGTTTCACAACATTTCGGCCGCATATTCCTCTGGCCTTCCTCAGGTGGTTATCCGCCATGAGATAGGAACACCGAATCTCCTAACTGCATCCTCAGCAATTACTCTCACGTTTTGGCCAACTAAGCCTCCACCCGGCTTTGGGTATCTTCAGAGAATGCTCACCCGGAACCGTAGAGATTCAACGTCTCTATCCACTACACCAGAAGCTTAGTTGGCTAAAATGTGGTGAGACGACAACAACTATGGAAGGCAGTAATTGCTAAGGATGCAGTTAAGAGATTTGGCGTTCTTCTCCCGTTGTGGCTAACCACCTGACGAAGGCCAGAGGAATAGTTGACCGAAACGTCATGAAACAACAATTAAAAGATGAGGATAATAGTCTGCAATAAATAAATGGATAAATACAAAAAAAATAAAATAAATAATTATCTCAATAAGAATTCCAATTAAATAATTGAATACTGTATCGTTAAAGAAATATTTTTGTAATCCAGTAAAAAGTTAGGAGCAAGTCATCAAATGCCATAGAAGATCAAAACAATTTTTGTGCGTGTCTTAAGAATTAAGAGATATTCATTACTTGAGTACAAGGGTCCCCACCCTTATTTTACTTGTGGACCCCCTGATAGCTATTTTATCTATGGACCCCATATATGCAAGAGAATAGAAAGTGGACCCCGTGTTTACTTTCAGCAACCTCGTAACTTTCACTTTTCCTATTTTGTCCTTTAGACCTCACATTCCATAAGCGATGTTTCTGACAAAGGAGAAAGAAGGTCAGAATCCTCTGTTTAACAGTAATTGTTAGCTAGTTTTTGACCTTGAAGTAGTATATTTTTTTTAGTTCCTTATATCAGGTCGTTTCATACCTTGTCTGGAGTGGTTTCCATAAAAAATTTGTTTTTTGGTCAGTAAAACTAATAATAAATCAATTCTGTCACGTAACAACATTCCAAGCGAGCCTTACAGAGAAATTAGGATAATAAGCAAATCAGAAATTATCAATCCACTTGAATTGGAAAAGATTTGCGAATTATAATTCATACTGTTTTGTCTAGGAGTTAGACAAAACTGTCGAAAGTGGAAATCGCAGTTGTGATCCGAGTAAAGTTTCATTAGGGTAAAATATGATATGAATGTTGAAAATATTCACCAAGAGTAAAAAGCTAATGGCACTTCTGCATAACAGTGACATTAGCAACAGAGATGAGTTATCGACCCCCCCTGTTCTTTGAAAGAGAACTGGCATCTAACGGCCATTATATGAACCTCAAGTATAAACAAGCGTTTACGATAACGCAAAAATATATAATAACGAAATAAATAACACAAAAAAAAATATGAAAACCGAAACATTGTATAAAAAAATGTATCAAAATATAATTTTAACGAATGAATATAATTTCTTTTCAAGGAGTGATTTAATGTATCAAAACAAAATTTTAAAAACATGAAACGTTTATAGAGGTTTAAGAATAATAATAATTATAAAAATAGAATTTGATGAACAATCATAAAACACAAGAGTTCAAAAGGGAGGTAATTTTCCGTTTCGCTTTAAACAATATGACAGCAATTTTTCAACTGCTTACATGATTAAAGTTTTTTTTTTAATAATTCAGTAATATGCAGGTAATTTCGACTGCATAATTTCGAAGTTACCATATATATATATATATATATATATATATATATATTAGGCACCGCCAAAAATGGCCGCAAAATCAAGTTGTTGTTTTTTAAAACGAAATTACATTTATTAAAATCCATTATTTCTGAGTAACTTTTTTTTTTCCAGAAAGATAAAACCCTGAATTTTATCATATAGAAAACAGAATAATGTAAAACTTTTTCTACTATTTTTAATTAAATTTTAAATGTTAAATTTTCCCAAAAAGTTAACAATTGACATTTTTTGTCTTGCACAAAAAACGTACATAAATATTTAAAAAAAAAAAAAAAAAAAAAAAAAAAAAAAAAAAAAAAGGTTTTTGAAATAATTAATTTATTTATTGTCTAAGATTTAGGATGATTTTCTAAGAGAATATGCAAAAATATTATAATATAAGTACCTGAATTTCAAATAATTCCACTTATTCATATAGGTAACCAGATATTTCGCGGAAATCTAGAGTCTACATCGACACTATTGACGTTTGCGTTTTATAAGAAGAAAACTATGGAAGACCAAACAGGCCAAAAAAACTTATTTTTCAGTGACGAAAATTTCAATGTATTATCAAGCTGAGGCTGGCCAGTACCAGATGGGTGACCATTTGTATGAGTTTGGTTTTTAATGTGTATGTGTGTGGGGGCCAGGCTCCCCAAAATGGGGGGGGGGGCAATTTAAAGCAGAATAAAAAAAAAATTATTTCAGCGCGTTTGGTCCACCGTAGTCGAAAGGCGGCAAACGTTTTCAAACGGGATCGAAAAAAATTATGCTATTTTTAACACAAAGGGCACAATATTTATCGAATTTTTTTTTTTTTTTGTATCGATTATTCAAAGCATGCCCTGTTTAATAATGGTCATGCATTATTCGGCTCGCTAAAAAAAAATTGTTAATTTATTTATCAAAAATTTTAAAATGGCTTTTTTCGTATAAATACTAAAAAAATTTTTTTTTTGTTTTGCTTAACTTAAATTAACATATTCACCGAATTTCACACTTCAAAACTCAAAAGCGGGATAATTAAACACAATCGAAGTTCTGATATTCAGACGTCAAAATAAGGTATGCAAACAATTTTTTTTTTTTTTTTTTTAATCTATAATTCTGTCCCTTACAACAACACAATATCTTGTGTTCAGTTTCAGATGATTATTTTAAGCATATTTGTTCCCACTTCAAAACAAGGGGGGGTTTTGTAAGCAAAAAAAAAATATATATATATAAATATCGTTTATGAAAAATAAGTACACTGTTATAAAGTTCATTCTTCTCCTAATAATTGCTGAAAATTTCGTATTGATCGGATAATTACCTGATTTTTGGTAGATTTTTAAAAAGACGGTGCCTAATATATATATATATATATATATATATATAGCATGACAGTGACATATTAGCAACAGAGACGAGTTATCGACCCCTGTTCTTTGAAAGAGAACCGCCGTCTAGCGGCCATTATATGAACCTTAAATATAAGCGAGTGTTTACGAAAACGCAAAAATATATGAAAATAGAAACATTTATTGTATAAAAAAATGTATCAAAATATAATTTTAATGTATTAATATAATTTATTTTCAAGGAGTGATGTAGCAAAATAGAATTTTAAAAACATGAAACGTTTATAGAGGTTTAATAATAATTTTTTTTTTTGTTTTTTTTACAAAAAGATTGTTTTTACTTTCACAGTAATATTGTACTAACATATCAAAATTTAATTTTTGTTTGTCGGTGTAGCAAAATATAATATTAATATAGAAGTTTTTATTTATAAAAACTTATAGAAATTTTTAATTTTTTTTTTTTTTTCTTTTTCAATGAATGATTTTAATTGAAACCTTTTTGCAATATAGTGTTTTTGTACACTTACAAGGGATAGAGTTCCCTTATTTGTTCAAAAACACTTTCCAAGGGATTGTCTTTGCACAAACTTTTAGGTACGAGTTATCGACCCCTGTTCAGCTTACAAACGCCCTCTATCGGCCGTTCTTGAAACTAAAATGCACATATTCACTTCATGTGACTGTCATACAGAAGTGCCAAGATAATTTGAACAAAATCCACACCAAAGCTAGCAGTCAATCAAAATGCATATTGGCCAGGCCAAAACATGTTGCCTGGGTAAAGCCAGGTAACCACACATGATTATAAAAGCTGTGTACTATGCAAAAAGTCAGTTTAACTGTGTAGACAGTAAACTAAACTGAAGTAACTGTCCACCACCTCCTTGTGGCATGAAATAACTTCTAAACCTAGAATAACAAGGCCGATAGCCATTAGTTGCGTGCTCTTGTGTAATGAATGAATGCGTGAATGTAGGATTGACATGAAATTCTTAAAGATAAACTAAAATGACCGAAAAATGGGCTGAAATGACTTAAATGAATGAAATTACTTAAATGACTTAGAATGACTTTAATGATGAATTGAATGACCTTAAGAATGACTTGAATGCTTAAAAAAAAAAAAAAAAAAAAAAAAAAAAAAGAATCACTGGAATCCTTCAAAAACAACTTGAATGATCTGGAGAATGACTTGAATGGCTTTGAGACTGACTGGTTGTAAAGTGGGTGATCATTTTACATTAAATCAATACAGAAAAGTGATCCCCCACTTTATATCACAATAAGTACAGCATGTAGTAAGAACAGATACTACATTTTGATCTTGGCCAAAAGGCCAAGAAAAGGGTATTTATTTGCTCCCCCACCGAACAAATTAGGCACAAGGGCGATTTTTAAATGTGAGGAGTGAAGGGGAAATGGGGACCAACTCCCCGGGGAGTAGGGGAGCTGGATAGTGACAATTGGTATGAAGGGTTACCCCTACATTGACCAAGGTCTTATATGTGGGGTTTCCCCCACATATGATCTTTGCTTGCAGTATCTGCCGGAAAAGATACTACACTTTGATCTTGGCCAAAGGGCCAAGAAAAGCTTAAAAAGCTAAGAATAGCATCTATTAACAACAGACTTTTGATCTTAACCAAAAAGGCCAAGCACAAAAGTGTTACGGACAGACAGACAGACAGACGGAGTGACTTATAGAGTCGCTTGCACGCGACTAAAAACCTATTTTATGTCAACAGTTTACCGTTGTTGAAGGAAGTTGTGGAACATAACCAGGGTCCAAGAAAATTAAAATTCGGTAAATACAAAAGAATATATTTTATCAGTTTTTAGAATTTCAAATCTAATGGATCCCACACTATTGGCCAAGCTCCAGCCTCTGTCCCATCACTACAATGTCACATCCCTGTGCTTGTTTTATAAGTACTTTAATGGAATGTGTTCTGATGAACTCCTCAGCACTTGTGCCACCTTGATGTATGGTTGGTTGGTTGGTTGGTTTTGTTTTACGGCATATCAACCCTTTTCAAGTTATTTAATGCCGAATCCAGTGACTTTGAAGAACAATTTTTAAATTGAATATATTTATTTTTTTCAAGTCGGTTTCTACTCAACCCATAGTTGGGACCCTAACAAGTACTACCACTCCGGATCAGAGTAGACCTGAAAGCAATGGCAATTAAAAGGTGGCTCCACACTCCTCAAAGCCCGCAAGCTGAGGCCTCACCATTGGATATAGTTTAAGGTCATATCCAGGACCCCCTTGGCGTATATATTCTTGACTAACCTGACAAGCAGCAAAATCCCACCCCAATACTGTTAAGGTCTCTTGATGCCGGAAAGCCTTTTACCTTAATAGTTTCTTCCCTCAGACTACTAGACTTTAGAATTCTTTTCCTGTTTCTTACTTCCCTGACTGCAAAAGTTTAAATATTATGTGAATAAACATCTCACTGCTCAAATCCCCTTAGTTCCCTGCTCGGCACGATCCCAAATAGTAGCCTTTTACATCCAAGTGGCAATACGCCTCGCTTGGAGTGTGAAGAAGGTGGGCTCTCTCTACTGTGCTAGAAAATTATTCACACTTGAGAGCATCTTGTACCTCTACAAAGCCATCATTCGCCCATTTCAGGTCATCAATGCATGTTCAGTCATCATAACAATGCAATTTGCAATCCTCTCTGATCCATTCAGACGGGAAAAAATAGGAGGCATTACCTTTGGAACGCCCCTCTTGGCAACAGATTTGTGTCCTGTCATGGGGATGATGCAAACCACTTATTCCACTTAACACTACAATAGAACCCTGGAGTACGGCATTAAAATTAGTAACAAAATAGAGTACAGTATACATGTATATTATCAAATAACATTACTAACATCGTAAGACGGGGAAAATACCGTAACCGAGGGCCAGAAAAATATTGTATTCCACATCATAACCTCAACAAAAAAAAAAAAAAAAAAAAAAAAAAAAATTCTAAGGCCACCGTATCCCAGGGGTTCTACTTGTATATAAGACCAAAACTTCTGCACAGGCTGAGGAAAACAAATAACTACTAATAATTATCAAATTTAGTTATACACTTCAGTACTTGTGCAGAATACAGACCGTGTTAACAGCGGCATATTCCGGGCAGGTTACATAAACTGCCAGAATATGTCAAAGCGCTTAGTCAATAAAATCACAACAGCTAACAATTACTTTAATGGAATGTGTTCTGATGAACACGAAACGAAATATACCATTTATTAGTTGTTGATAAATGGTATATTTCGTTTAATTTTTTTTATTGTATCTTGTTTATTAAATTGTTAGGCGAAAGTACAGAATTGTTAAAGAGTCACCCCCTCCCATGTTAAGAATGGCTTTCCAAATAAATTTATTTTAGCACAGTACGTAAACCGTACAAGTAATTTTATTTATTTGTTTTTTAAATTATCATATGACAGTTTTCGATTATGATTGTTTTTTTTTTCTCCTTAATTTTCTAGCATTTTAAACATTGGACATAGTTTTCAGTAGAAAAAAAAACAGTCTTCGTTTGACACCTTAAAAATTGGCCAGCGTTCTTAAGAAAAGAAAACAAAAAGAAAAGAAAAAAAGCAAAAGAAAAAAAAGCAAAAGAAAAAAGAAAAGAAAAGAAAAAAAAGAAAAAGAAAAAAGAAAAGAAAAAAAAGCAAAAGAAAAAAGAAAAGAAAAAAAAGCAAAAGAAAAAAGAAAAGAAAAAAAGAAAAGAAAAAAAAGAAAAAAAAAGAAAAAGAAAAAAAGAAAAAATAGAAAAAGAAAAAAAGAAAAAATAGAAAAAGAAAAAAAGAAAAAATAGAAAAAGAAAAAAAGAAAATAGAAAAAAAAAGAAAAAATATAAAAAGAAAAAAAAATAGAAAAAGAAACAAAATAGAAAAAGAAAAAAAAATAGAAAAAGAAAAAAAAATAGAAGAAAAAAAAATAGAAAAAGAAAAAAATAGAAAAAGAAAAAAAAGAAAAAATAGAAAAAGAAAAAAATAGAAAAAAAAAACAGAAATAGAAAAAGAAAAGAAATACAAAAAGAAAAAAAAGAAAAAAGAAAAGGAAAGAAAAAAGAAAAAATAGAAAAAGAAAAGGAAAAAATAGAAAAAGAAAAAATAGAAAAAGAAAAAAAGAAAAAATAGAAAAAGAAAAAAAGAAAAAATAGAAAAAGAAAAAAAAAGAAAAAAAAAGAAAAAAGAAAAAAAGAAAAGAAAAAAAGAAAAATAGAAAAAGAAAAAAAAGAAATAGAAGAAAAAAGAAAATAGAAAAAAATAGAAAAAGAAAAAAAAGAAAGAAAAGAAAAAGAAAGAAAAAAAGAAAAAGAAATAAGAAAAAAAGAAAAAGAAATAAGAAAAAAAGAAAAAGAAATAAGAAAAAAGAAATAAGAAAAAAGAAATAAAAAAAGAAATAGAAAAAGAAAAAATAGAATAGAAAAAGAAAAAAATAGAAAAAGAAAAAAATAGAAAAAGAAATAGAAAAAGAAAAAGAAATAGAAAAAGAAATAGAAAAATAAAAAAAGAAATAGAAAAATAAAAAAAAGAAATAGAAAAAGAAAAAAAAGAAATAGAAAAAGAAAAGAAATAGAAAAAGAAAAAAAGAAATAGAAAAAGAAAAAAAAGAAATAGAAAAAGAAAGAAATAGAAAAAGAAAAGGAAATAAGAAAAAGAAAAAATAGAAAAAGGAAAAAAGAAAAAATAGGAAAAGAAAAGAAAATAGAAAAAGAAAATAGAAAAAAAAAATAGAAAAAAAAAAATAGAAAAAGAAAATAGAAAAAGAAAAAAAATAGAAAAAGAAAAATAGAAAAAGAAAAAAAATAGAAAAAGAAAAATAGAAAAAGAAAAAAAATAGAAAAAGAAAAAAAGAAATAGAAAAAGATAAGAAAAAATAGTAAAAAGATAAGAAAAAATAGTAAAAAGAAAAGAAAAAATAGAAAAAGAAAAAAAATAGAAAAAGAAAAGAAAAAATAGAAAAAGAAAAAGAAAACATAGAAATAGAAAAAGAAAAAAGAAAGAAATGAAAATGAAAGAAAGAAATGAAAATGAAAGAAAGAAATGAAAATGAAAGAAAGAAATGAAAATGAAAGAAAGAAATGAAAGAAAATATGAAAGAAAGAAATGAAAGAAAATATGAAAGAAAATATGAAAGAAAAATATGAAAGAAAAATATGAAAGAAAAATATGAAAGAAAAATATGAAAGAAAAATATGAAAGAAAATATGAAAGAAAATATGAAAGAAAATATGAAAGAAAATATGAAAGAAAATATGAAAGAAAATATGAAAGAAAATATGAAAGAAAAATATTAAAAATATGAAAGAAAATATGAAAGAACAAAATGAAAGAAACAAAATGAAAGAAACAAATGAAAAAAAAAAAAATGAAAAAGATGCGGTCTCCAAAATATTGCAACTTAAACACGGTCCATATCCTGCACGTACCTATTTTTCGACACGCACACAATGCAATACCCATGACGACAAAAAGTTCCTGCACGACTCTAGATATTAAATTTCCCAACCCAAATAAATCAATATTTTTTTTTTTTACCTGTGCAATATAAGACTTGGATTTTATGTAAGAATAATCTTTCTTACAGAAATGTGATGAAGCTTTACATTTCAGTCATCAGACTATCCTAGTATTAAAAAAATAAAATAAAAAATAATAATAATAATAATATATATATATATATATATATATATATATATATATATATATATATATATATATATATATAAAGGTTGACTCAAAAAAACACAAAGAAAGTATATCTAGAACATATGCTGTAGAACGGAGGAAAAAAAAGGCCAAAGACCGTGATGTTTTGAATATAATAAACTAGTTATGACCAAAGTTTCATTTCATTCGGACAAAACACTAAGAAACGGGGCCTAATTATAGTTGGGCCCGTTTTTTTTTTTTTTGTTTGGCCACCTTGTATGTTTTATATATATATATATATATATATATATATATATATATATATATATGATGATGATGATGATGATGATGCCAGTTTCAGTGCGTATACATTCACTTAAGATGGGTTTGTTTATTTAAACCTTGGTGTGACGAAGCAGAAACATGGGTCGTGTCAGAAAATCCCAAAAATTTTCACAAAACAACACAAGTTCAGTATTATCTATATAAATAAAACCATAGATTCAAGTGGTGTGTGTGTGTGTCTGTGAAAATATTTAACCGATAAACTCTTAAACTACTGGTCATACAACACTGAAATTAACAGGACATAATAATCATACACCAAGAATGGGTTATAATGAGTAAAATCTTTGTATCAACGAATAATACCTACAGAAATATGTTGGCAAGTTGAAATGCAAAATGTTCATTTCAACTTGTTGACATTTCCATTACTTTTGCGCATGTGCAAATTCATTTATAGCTTTAAGTGGTTTAATTTTAAATCTTATCTGTGTTGACAGCTTAAATGGTAGAGAACGTGACTAGAGCGTTACATGCCTTGATTTCGATTTTAGCTGATGACATCAAAATCATTTTTTCAAAATCTTTGGAAAGCAGTACTATAGATTAGGTACAATATAATATTCAATAGAGAATTGGATCTGTAATTATAAAAAAGAAATCTGCATAAATTTAAATATATTTAAGCATATTTTATGACCGGGCAAGGCAGCCCCTCCTCTCACTCGCTAGTTAATAATGTAAAAACAACAATCTATATTATATTTCTCCTGGTCTGTCCGTTCGTTCCACTTTTTTTTTTTCAGAAATTACTGGGTTGATCTAGCTGAAATTTTGTATGGACCTTTGTTATGATAAGGTGCAGCGAATCATGTATTATGGAGTGGCTGCTCTGTCTATTCTTCAACTTGGACTTTCAACATTCAAGACTACCCTGTTCTCATATTTTGCCTTTATGCCTGCCATTGTCCCCAAAGGAGAGAATCGTCTGCTGCAGGAACCTACTGCTATCCAGGTTGATTGTAGCTCGTAACTGAAAGAGATGAGTCACCTAGCATGCCAGAGCAAGTATGACTGCAGTTGACTACTAATGAGTAGAGCTAGGACAACAGCATATTCTTTTCATTGTTTTGACTCTCGAGTGTGTATCCGTTGATATCTTATATGCCTTTATATAGAGTGATGTGGTTCTCGGTTGATTAACTGTGCCAAATATATATTTGAGAGTCAAAACAATGAAAAGAATATGCTGTTGTCCTAGCCAAACTACCAACATGTCAACTACTGCACATCCTGTTTTTGTCGGCGCACAGCAATCAAGATAGTTGTAGATGTAGAGATGCATTACGGTTCTCCGCTAATTGAACTAGTGTAGTTTCCTGTTGTCGTGTTGGGTTTACTTTAAACAGCCTCATAACTCTTACTTCTCTTATTTTGTCCTTTAATCCTTGCATTCCATAAGCGATGTCTGTGGTAAAGGGGGAGGAATTGCTGTTTTCTGGGTCAGAATCTAAACACCTCATATTTTGGCAGGTTTTGACCTTGAAAATTTTTTTAAGATCCTTACATTATGTGGCTTCATGTCGTGTCTAGAGTGATTAAAAGAAAAAAAAATTTAATTGTGCAGCTTATTTATTCTACTGTATTCCTTGGCGATCTGAAGCACATACTGCCAACACATCATGTAACGTTACCCAACACGTAACCTCCGTTGCAAACTAGACAAAGAATAGAACCCCCCCCCCCTGTAACGACATATTTCCTCATTCTCCCACCATGCATGACTTCTCGTTACGGCTGTGATGTCACCCATGTCTAATGTCATCTTGAACGTCATCCACATCTCTAATGTTATCGTTTTCTTTAACATTCTCTTTCTCCTTTTTATAGCCTTTTTTTCTTTACCAGTAACGTCATTTCGTATGCGTTAGCATCTGCACGCTGCTACGAATCATGGAATAAGATAGGTTCCACTAAATGTTCAATGATCCTAAACCTTAACTGGCAATCGTTCCCACTAAACATGTTTTTCAGCAAACCGGTATATTGAGGATAGAAGTGTCCATTATATTCAGCCAGAAAGCCTCTCATTTATCATCCTAAACAGCCATTATCCAGGCAACTGCATCATAATAAATGTCTCAGACACAAGTCAAAGAAACATTTTAAGGACGTAGTCAAAAACAAAATCTGAAAAATCTCTAAAATTCGGAAAGGAACATGTAACCATAAATGAAAATATTTTGTCAACAAAACAACCATTGAATTTAAAGAGATGGGAAGCCAACCTCTCCATCTCTTTTCTCCGCTCATGCCTGTCAGAATTCCAGCAGCCAGTGTTATAGTTAAATTTAAGAATTTTTTTTTTTTTTAGTAAGTTATCGACGTTTTTACTTATTTATTAATTAAACCAGTACTAAACTACTATTAATATCAATAAAACTATTGCATACATATACACATATATAGAGAGACAAGATAGAACAATAGAATTAAAAATTAATAACAAACATTAATTTATTATAAACTAATTTTTTTAAAAAAAAATCGCTATGCAATTTAGACATTCAAATAACTGTCTTTGAATTATATATAAATATTTCAAAATATGTTGTATTATTGATTTAAATAACGCAACCCATTTTGATGGTAATGTAGCCGTCATAAATGAAAAAAAGAATTGTTTAATTAAAAATATGTAAAAAGAAAAAATAATTTAAAAAAAAAATTAACTGATTTCAGCTCCTGGTATTTGAAATGAAAACTACTGATTCTCTTTATATGTATCGATATAATTATAAGATTGTGGACCTTTGCTTGAATATTGTCCCCCCAAAAAAACATTGTAATATATAGTACTCTATATATATATATATATATATATATATTAGTGTTGGGACGATTAATCAGAATCGGGAATCGGAAAAATCGGAGCTTTTTGAGATATCGGTATCGGAAAATTTGAGCCTATTTTCCGATGCCAAAACTGATTCCTTAAATTATCTTTATTTGATTTTAGTTAAAAAAAAAAAAAAAAATCATCCGTTGTTTGTAGTAATAATAAAATAATATTTAATGATTTAAACTTTCAGTATGAGCAAAATCTCCAAATCACTTCCTCACAAGAAAGTACGAGCACGTTTAAGATGTGCTTCTACGGTAATCAGGAGAAAATAACACTTTTATAGTTAAATATTTAGAGATTTATAAAGAATTGGAAAAAATATTGGAATCGTCCCATCACTAATATATATAGATATTAGGTTGGTGCAGAAATAATCATATATATATATATATATATATATATATATATATTAGTTGAATGTAAAAAAACATTTTTGCCCCAACCTAATATCTCTATTTTTTATCTGTTTTTTTCCTCTATCCCCATTCTTATATTTTTTTAACCATTTTTTTTTCCCTGTCCTTACCTTTTTCTCTTTTCTTTCTTTTTTAATGATCTCATTATCAATTTAGGCTTAGGTTGACTCTAAAATCATTTTTTTTTTTAACTTGGGAAATCATAACTAAAACATTGGGTAAAAAAAAAAAAAGAAATCATTAAATAATCGATAGAGAATTGACTATCATAATAAATACGAAATCTGCATAAATTAAAATATTATATTTAAGCATATTTTATGACCGGGCAACACCGAGCGCCTCTGCTAGTATATATATATATATATAACTACTTCATTTACTCACATAAAATTAATATACGAAAGTATAGATTTATGCGTAAAGTATTTACTTCAAAAGTGCTCAATACGTAGGTAGAGCTAGTTAGTAATTTATAAAATATATATGGCTATTAAGCTACACTGAATATTCCGCGTTTCATCCACTCTAGGATTCGTCAGGCTTATGCGCGAATTAACCACAGAATTCGCGCATAAGCCTGACGAATCCTAGAGTGGATGAAACGCGGAATATTCAGTGTAGCTTAATCGCCATATATATTTTATAAATTACTATATATATACAGTGATGATCATATTTATTGGCACGGTAAAATAAAAGTTAAATTTTGTCTAATAAATTCTAAAAAAGGGATTAAATTAAAGAAAATAACAAAGTATATTATGTATTTTTAACTGGCCTTTCCGATGCAGCAATCGGATTTTAGAAAAAATAAATAACAAAGGAACAACAAACATAATTGCAAAAAACCCTTGTTCAAAATTATTGGCACGGCTTTGTTTTTCTTTTAGTATCAGTATAATATCAATCAATTTCCGGTTTACGTGCTTTCTGAACTCTTTTATAGCCATATTATGCTTGTTTAATGCTAATTCAGTGAATAATTTTTTTCAGATAATTTTTAGATAGCGATTTATTTAAACTATTATAAGTGACTAAATTATAATTTTCAATCGCCATGGTTAAAACTAAGAAACACAGCGAAGACGTCAGGAAGCTTGTTGTAGCATGCCATACCAATGGGGAGGGCTATGATAAGATTTCAAAGAAGCTAAACCTTCCCAAATCCACTGTTAGAGCCATAATAAACAAGTTCAAATCGCAAGGCCACGTTATGAGTTTAGAGGGTAGAGGGAGAAAAAGGATTCTTTCCCCAAGAGATGAACGGAAAATTGTTCGACAAGTAAAACAAAACCCAAGGATCTCTGTTGGGGAGATTGTTGATGAACAGAGCACCTCTGGAGTGAATGTATCTCGACATACAGTTGGTAGAGTTTTGAAGAGAGCTGGTTTAAAAGCATGTCGTCCGAGAAAGACTCCCTTATTGAAGCCTATGCACCTGAAAGCAAGGCTAGCCTTTGCAAAACGTCATATTGATAAAGATGTTGCATTCTGGAAACGTGTTCTATGGACTGACGAAACGAAAATAGAGTTATTTGGCCATAATAAAGTGTCTTATATTTACAGAAAATCTGGCGAAGCTTTCCTGCCTAAGAACACCATACCCACAGTGAAGCACGGTGGAGGCAGTTTGATGTTTTGGGGATCCTTTGCTGCCTCTGGACCAGGGCGACTTGTTAAGGTCACAGGTAGCATAAAAAAGGAAGATTATGTTAAAATATTGGATGAAAACCTGAAAGACTCTGCTAAAGAGCTCTCACTTGGTCGTCGTTGGTGGTTCATGCAAGATAATGACCCAAAGCATTCGGCTAAACTGACTAAGAAATGGCTTGAGGACAATCATATTAATGTTTTGGAGTGGCCATCACAAAGCCCAGACCTTAATCCAATTGAAAATTTATGGAGAACATTAAAATTGAGGGTAATGCAAAGGAAGCCTAAGAATCTTATTCAATTGGAGGATTATTGTCAGGAAGAGTGGGCTAAAATTACTACTGAAGAGTGCAACAACTTGGTTGTAAACTATGAAAAGCGACTGAGGAAGGTAATCAAGGCCAAAGGCTATACAATTGATTATTAAATAAATCGTGCCAATAATTTTGAACAAGGGTTTTTTGCAATTATGTTTGTTGTTCCTTTGTTATTTATTTTTTCTAAAATCCGATTGCTGCATCGGAAAGGCCAGTTAAAAATACATAATATACTTTGTTATTTTCTTTAATTTAATCCCTTTTTTAGAATTTATTAGACAAAATTTAACTTTTATTTTACCGTGCCAATAAATATGATCATCACTGTATATATATATATATATATATATATATATATATATATATATATAATGTATGAAAGAGGGAGGGAGGGGGATTAGATAGCAAGAACTTTTAGAGCCATATTATTGGTTAATATGAAAGTGAACTTAATCGGCATCTTATTATAAACAGAAATACTGTAAAAAAAAAAAAAAAAAAAAAAGAAAAAAAGAAAAAGGAAAAAAGAAAAAAAAAGAAAAAAAAAAGTTGAAAAAAGAAAGGAAAAACGGAAAGAAACTGAGATATGTATCATGTCTTTTTTTTTTTTTTAAAGAGTTCACTTCTTGTAAGTAAAAAAAAAAAAAAAAAAATCGTTGAGTATATAGGTTGAGAAGTGTCCTTACACACACACATTCTCATTTTTGTAGATATATAGATAGATAAATAATTACATTTGATTTATAAGCGTGTGCCCCATATTTCTTTAATCATGATTTTTCTACAGATATTTTAATAAAAAGAAACTGCCGTTTGACAAGGTGAGAAAAAACTATTGGAGGATATAAAAGATGAAATTAGTGAGAGAGAGAAACAGAGATAGAAAGGCATGCATAGATTGTTTTTTTTTTGTTTTTTTTTTTAGATTGACAACAATTTTTTTTTTGTAGATTTGGCAACTATCGTTTAAGTTCAGCTTGGTTTGGCGATTCATCATATTGTTTTAGTAGGACAGAGCTACATGCCATAACGCATACGATATAATCAATTTATAGAGAAACATTTGAACAAATAATTTCACGAGATGGTCCAATCAACTGGCTACATCATTCATGCAATTTAACCCAGTAGATTATTTTCTTTGGGAATATGTAAAGTCCCATGTCTGTGCTGCTAAACTAGACACAATAGACCACTTGGAAGACATTTGATGTGTTATTACCAAAATACAGCCTAATTTAATGCGCAGAGTTGTGAAAATCGGACCCCTAGATTACGCCATAATATGTACAAGACGTAGGGGGGGGGGGAGTAATATGTCCGAAATTGGATTTAAATTATAAATGCCAAAAATTAATCTTCGGAATAAACTACATATTTATATGATAAAAGTATTTTCCGGTGATTTATTTTAAATTAAAGTTTTCTGCCTCTGAAAAATTAGATATGTATAAGGTTTGTGAGAACCACCAGCAAAGTGCTCGATTATAAAATAAAAATAATAACATAATATTTATTTATACTTGTGTTGCAGAAGACCAGAAAAATATTGGTACCGTCGGTTTCAAATAAAACACAAAGGGGAGCAGTCTCAGCCTCAGATACTGAAGAGAGTCCAGCATAGGCAAACAGAGACTGTGTTGAATTTGAAACTGACAGTACCAATGTTTTATTTGATCTTCTGTAACACAAAATTTTCTGATCTTCTGTAGCACAAATATATATATATATAAATAAATGAATATATATAAAAGACAAAGGCAGAGAGAGAGAGAGAGAGAGAGAGAAAGAACGAATGTGTTGGTGAGTGAATGTTAGATGATGGAGTTGATAAAGAACTGGGAAAATATGTCTCAACGGATTGAGTAGAAAACTGATAAGTGAAAGGACCAGGTGCAGAGCACGAGATAAAATAACAAAGTTTTTTTTTTTCTTGGTTATTCATCAGCTTCATATTTTAAATTATATATCATTAATAACCACCATCACCATCATCATCATCATATTCAGTTTAACATCCGCATGTAATAATCAGGTGTGTGTGCGTGCGTGCGTGTGTGTCGGTTGGATGGATACCAAATATGATTTAACAGATGTCACCGATAGAGAAGGGCCAAGGAGACAGGAATAAGAGGGAGGACATATAAACACAACATTCTCTTAATCTTAAAGCTACGAGTTCAATTTCTGTACAGGGCAGTATATTCACATTTATCTTCAATCACAATATATATATATATCTATAAAAGTGAAAGTGTCTGTATGTATGTCTGTCTGTGTACATTTTCCTACAAAATAACAGTCAATTTTCAGTCTGCAGACTCTAAATTTGATATACAGGGTATTGAGATTTGGGAAAAATCTTTGTAATCCGTTTTCGGTCAGAAATTTGGCTGTTGAGGGGTCAAAATTCAACGATTTGACCTTTGAGAAATCTACCAAACTCATCCGACAATTTTGGGTCTAAACACTTGAAATTTTAGATATAGGTTCCTTGGACATGGATCTAACTTTATTTGAGCCTAAAACAATAAATGTTAAGGGGTCATAATAGGGGTCAAAGTTTTTAAAAATTTGACCTCTGCGGTCTCTACCAAATTACTCAGATAATTTCTGGTATAAACATTTGAAATTAATAAAGGGTATTCAGAGATAGGGCAAGCTTTTTAATCGGTTTGGGTCGAAAATTTGAGCTACCAATATATAAATGTATGTATGTATGTTTGCATGTCTGCCTAAAACTTTCGACAGAGGCGACAAATTTTCACAAGATCAGTATCGTTTTTACGCTCCACCCTTCAGACGACAAATACCGAAAAATTGGCTAAAACATTAATTTCTCCAACCTCAACCGTGCACTTTTGTACAGGGGGGGGGGGGTCGCTTTTTTCGCCAATATTTTCGAAAGTCATCCCCTCTTTTCGATTGTCTAGCCTTAATTTAAACCCACGTCACTTCCGGTTTGGCGGTGGTCGTAACAGCAAAGACATTTTTTTTTTCTTGTTCTTTTCCTCCTTCGCGGTACAGGTTTGAGCCTGCCTTCCTACTACCACTTCTCTTTTAGGTTTGTTTTTGCTCAACACACACCTCCAAACACCCGGGCACCCATGCTAGTATATATATATATATATATATATACACACACACAAAATAAAACCTTGAAATCGAAAATTTATTCAAATTATTAAAAAAAAAAAAAAAAAAAAAAAAAAACTTGTAAATCTATAAAGGAAGGTATACAAAATTTTAATTATTCGACAAGGAATACAAATAAAATAAGAAAAATCTTATTCCATGGAGTTTCGAAGAATGCAATTCTTCTCATCAGAGGGAAGAGGTTTGCAAAATATACAATAAATTTTGCAGGTCAATGCATTACAGGAAACAAATAAATATGAACTTTATCCTACTTGCATAAAAAACCTCATTTAACAGTTTGAGACTGTTTGAAGGGATTCAAGGGGATTGAAAAAAAAAAAAAAAAAAAAAAAAAAAAAAAAAACTGAAAAAGGGGAGAAAAAGGATATGATAAAAATCAAGTGGGAAAGATGGTAAAATCCAGATCAGGAAAAATCTGAATTTCAATTCCAAGATTTTATTTTATATTATATTATGCTCTTTCTCTGATTTATTGAGCTTTTACATCTGGTTTGGATTATTACATAAATACTTAAATATTTTTATTCATTTTTGAGTTTACAAAGCAGACAAAGAATAGGAAATAACTTCAACTCGTTTTTTTCTTTGTAATAACGACATTTATTTCTTCATTGTTGACCCTCGTGATTACCCCATCCCCACATGATAGTCTTCTCAAGCATCATTCATAACTCGAACATTCTCCAAATCTCTAACGTGATCTCCTTTTTTAAAGTTTTTATTTTTTCCTACCAGTGACATAATTTTGTGTGCATTTGCATATGCGCATTCGTGCTATGTTAGAAAATGAGTGATTGGACGATTGTAAACCATGATCATATTAAATGTGAGAAAAAAAAAACCCCAAAAACTTTGTGGTTTGTATTATTTGGATTATTCTAACTATTGTTCAAATCTTGAGTTTTATTCACACAGTTTCAGCTGATGTAACCGGCAACCTTTTTCAGATTTATCTTGTTGAACTCTGAAATCTTTTGGCTGAACTCTTAAATCTTTACAAAATTTCTAACAGAACCCTTTATGCACTTCACAGGGGTAACATGCTCTGTCAGCCATGACTGGGCAGAAGTCCTCAGTGGTTCGTAATTGTATTCCAAGTATCACCGACACTGAGGACTGAGCCTGCAACTTTTCAGAAGAGGGTCAAAACTGAATTTCTACAGCACTTTATCCGTTGCGTCACTAGTCTTTGTAACAAGATTAGTGATGTGATGATTCCAATATTCCCCCACTCCCGATTCTGATACAATCACAGATTTGGTTTTTTTTTTTTTATACATTTCTAAATATTTAACTGTAGAGAGGTTATTTTTTTTTCATCTCTGTTATTGTAAAAACGTTAAATGCGCAGATATTTTCTAAAAAATACTTATTGATTTTAGTTTTACTGATAGTTTAAAAATCAATGAATATTTATCACTACCAGTAGTGAAAGAATTTGTTTTAAACAAAGTTGAATTAAAAAAAAAACACACACACACAAAAGAATCGTTTCAGCATCAGAAAATATGCACAAACTTTACTGATTCCGCTACCGATCCAATACCCCAAAAAGTTCTGATTTTTTCCAATTCTGATTAATCATCCCAACACTAGACAAGATACACCTTGAGGTCAGAGGTTACATCGATCAAAACGTTGTGAAAATGACACTCAAGATGAGAATAGTAGTCTGAATAATGCAATTTTACAAAAAGAATTTTTTGTTTGTTGAGGTGTTCATCAGAAGTTGCTGAAGAAAATATTTCTGATCTTCATTGTAAAATTTTTATATTTATGAGAGATATTTTTCACTTAGCCTGTGACTTTTTAAAAAGGAAAATCTATTAAAAATGTTCAAAACTAAATTTGTCTTACAAAAAAAAATAAAGAAAAAATAAAGAAAAAAAAAAATAATCAAGAGTCACAAATCTTCCAGAGAGAGAAAAAAAAAAAAAAAATTTCTAATCAAATGAAACAACTTCCCAACCGAGCTTTCTACATAAAACATGGCTGCCAACTGATGACATCATCATATGTTAATTAGATATGCTAATTAGGTACAATAACCTAATTAGGAGAGAATCTAGCACGCAAGGTAATTATATGGAGGGGGGGGGGACCTTATGGCAAACTTCCGAGGGGAGGGGTTGAAGAAAAAAAAAAAAGCAATTAGACTTTTTTCTTTTTTAACAAATATCTACACAGAATTAAGTTGGTCCGCACAAACAGTTGATAGAAATATTTCCAAAGAAAAAAAAGAAAAAAAAGTGAAGCATGCATGGTCCCCCGGGAGTGCACAGTGAACGAGGCATAAAAAAAATGACTAAGTTCAACATTTGCACCCCCATCACTTAACCCCTTAGGGCCCCGGGAGACATCAAATCCTGGTGAAAATGAACAAACAGTGCAGTTTTAGGCCTTAACATATATAAATTTGAGTTCTGCACCATGCAAAAAAAAAAAAAAAAAAAAAAAAAGAAAAGAAATGACTAAGTCCATCATTTGCCCATCCCCCATTTAGCCCCAAAAGTCCCCAAGGCCTTAACATATTTAAATTTGAGTTCAGCACCATGCAAAACTGCTAAATAAACATACACAGAAAATGTTGGACAAATATGGTAAAAGTCCCAAAAATGGAGTGTTTTTATTAGCCCTAAAAGAGTCCCTGGGACACATCCAAGAGTTATCGCGAAGCATAGACAAACAAAATTATATAGAAATCAATTACAACTTTTCAGAAAGTTTTATAAAAATCAAAAGTATAAATTTTTTTTTTTAATAAGCACAAAAGTGTCAATTTTAGCCATTTTAACCCGAAAGTCACCTCTAGGAGAGGCAACCGGAGTTTTTCCGGAAAATCCATTCTGTTACTTTTTTTATTCATATCGTGTTTACTGTTTGTGCAAAACTTTAAAAAATTCTAAGGCGTAGGTATTGAGAAAAGTGTGGACAGACAAACAGACAAGAGTGAATTTACAGCTCCATCCGCCTTTTGTCGGGGGGAGGGGGGGTATAAAAAAAAAAAAAAAAAAAAGATGGCTTGATATCCATCAGAAAAATTTGTGTATTTTCCAATATCAAAAACGATTCTTTCATTTACCCTTTTTTTTTTTTATTTGATTTTTTTTTTTGCCGTAAAATAATACTAATGATAAAATAAACATTTATTGATTTTAAACTATCAGTAAAGCTAAAATCTATACATCATCCCTTACAACTGTATTTTTACGTTTGAGAAAATATGTGCGCATTTCACATGCGTTTTTATGGTAATCAGGAAGAAAAAAAATAACTCTTATAAGTTAAAAAAAAAAAAAAAGAGTCAGAATCAAGAATGTAGTACCGAATCGGTAATTCTATTTGAATCTGAAAAATATTGAAATCATCCCATCACTAATGCACATATAAAGACGCGTGTGATAATAATTTATAATATTCGGTTTAATGCCCATTTTTCGTGCTGGCAT
Source organism: Euprymna scolopes (assembly GCF_053919585.1). Taxonomy (NCBI): domain Eukaryota; kingdom Metazoa; phylum Mollusca; class Cephalopoda; order Sepiida; family Sepiolidae; genus Euprymna; species Euprymna scolopes. The sequence goes on along the minus strand of NC_136526.1, from coordinate 42,641,911 downwards.
GCTTTGGATGGCTTAAGAAAAAAATAAAAATAAATAAATAACTTCCAACCTATTCTAACCTATCTCTGATCAGATCTTTATTTATTCCTCTTAAGTCCATCCGTATCACTTCCTCTCAGGTTTTCTTTGCTCTTTGTCAGTCAGTCTTTGCCAGTAGTTAGATCCTCCTATCTCAATTGAACTACATCTACTAACCCAAGAATCTCTCATCCATTCTTTCAATGTGATCACACCAACAAAGTCTCCTGTTCTGCACACATTTCCCTATATTGTTCAAATATGATTCACCACTTATCAAGGACTGGAGGCCACTCAAGGATAAGGGTCCTCTTTTAAACATAAATATTAAGATTATTATTTCACACTAGTTACCCGCCTTGTAAACCTGACAATGCCGTCACTCGACTTATCAACTTGATAATGCCACCGGCCACCTTCCGATACAAAACCTATCTAAAAACACTGCCAGCCACAAAGTTTGTGTGAAATTTCATAAAAATCGGCCCAGCCGTTTAAGAGTCTATAGGAAACAAACTCACACAAACTTTCTTTTATATAATGAGTAGAGATAGTGATATTATATGGGTTTTAAGATAATTTGAAAAAAAAAAAAAAAAAAAAGTTTTTTTAAGGAAATATTTAGAAATTTAAAAAGAATCAGAATCGGTAATTGTATCAGAATTGGGGGAAACACTGGGATTGTCTAATAACTAGTTATCGCAGCCATTTTTATTACTTTTAAAACTTTAAAAAATCATACACCTTTTTTCCAGATGGTACTAATGATAAAAATGATATTTTATTTTAGTAATGATCATTGTTCTAATAAAATCAAAGTCTACATACAAGTATATCTTTATGCTTGTGAAAATATATGCATAGGACATGGGTTTTTACGATAAACTAAAAAAAAAAAAAAAAAAAAAAAATTTTTAAAGAATCAAAATTCGTAATTGATACTGAAATCTGGAAAAACATGGGAATGTTTTAGAAAATATCAAATGATGACCATTTTTGTAATTGTACAGTAGTTGCAAACACTATCTGGGAACCAATGCAAGCTGAAACGCTTCATGTTTTATTTTTTATCTTCCATTAAAAAAAAAAAAAAAAAAAAAAAAAAATGGCACTTCACGGGGAACGTGGACCCTGCGTAAATAGGTTTTAATTTAATGACTGCTCTTTGGGGTTTTCTTTCACTTTCTTCGTATACATCTCGTACATTTTTTTTTTTTTTTTTTTTTTTTTAAATCAAGCGTGTATTTATTTTATTTTTTATTTCTTTAATTAAATTTGATTCAAACTTTTATTTCGTGCTTGTTTTTTTTTTTTAATTATTTTAAAAACCTTTTTTGAAGGTACTATTTGAGGCAAAAAAAAAAAAAAAAAAAAAAAAAAAAAAAAAAAGCCGAAAGCATTATTTGAATGCGTATGAAAAAATAAATGTAACAAAAAATAAAAATATTTAGCGGTGGAAATATAATAAAAACAAATAAAATTAAATATAAAATAAAATAAAAACAAGCACGAAATAAAAGAATGAATCAAATTTAATTGAAATAAAAAAAAAAAAATTCAAAAGTAAAATAAATAGACGCTGGATTAAACAAAAAGAGGTGTATGAGATATATACGAAGAAAGTGAAAGAAAACCTCAGGAAGCAGCCATTAAATTAAAACCCATTTACAAAGGGTCTACGTTCCTGTAAAGTGCCAAAAAAATTTTTTTAAATGAAAGATAAAAAAATAAAACATATAGAGCGTTTCAGCTTGCATTGGTTTCCAGATAGTGTTTGCAACTAGTGTATGAATGGTCATCATCTGATATTTTCTAAAACCTGAGAAAAAAAACGAATAAGTTCTTTTTAGCTCTGTTGATGAATTCATTGCTCTCTGTTGCAAATATGACAAGTATGCATACAAAAAAAAAAAATAAATAAAAAATAAGAAAAAGAGAAAAAAAAGAATAAGCTACGTTGCCATTGTTCTGGTGGACTTTCATGTGACATAGGAGCCCTCCAGCCAAGAAGTGCATTCTTTTCAACATTCTCTGCATGTGGAAACACTATACAAATTCAACTCAAAACGGCACCTCTGTATTACAGACTCCTTTTATTTTTTCCTTTTGGTGACTCCGATGGTTGGTTTTTACACACAGACAAAACCTGCCAACAACCATTATAGGTCAGATCAGTCCAAACAACACAATATACATAAACATTTAGAAATTGGATGGACACACACATACAATTATATTACAGAAGATCAGGACAACATTGGTACTGTCAGTTTTAAATCTAAACAAAAGGGATCTTAAGTCTAGATTTGAAACAGACGGTACCAATATTGTCCTGATCTTCCGTAACAAATAAATATTATTCTTGTATTTTAATTTTTCTTAATTGAGCACTTTGATGGGGCTAGGAGTAAATATTTTTATGAAGCATATCTTTTTTTTTATATATATAACTCATGTTCACCCCTTACAAAGTATATCGTCACTTGGACGCAAGGGCGTTTGGGGGCCATGTCTAGGAAAAATAAACACGATATTTGTTTAGGTTACATTTAAACTTCTGCATATCAGTACAGCCAGGAAAGCAGGCAGCAGAAAGGGAATTCCAAAGTTCAAGGGAAGAAACTATTAGAATAGAAAGCTTTCTGGCATTTAGGGATATCAACAGTGAAGGGGTGAGATTTTATTGCTAAGCAGGTTTGTCGGGGATATGTACGTCGAGGGGGTACAAGAGATACGATTTCCTCAAAACATTCCATTAAAATATTTGTAAAACAGACACAGTGATGCAACATTGCAGCGATGGGACAGGGGCTGAAGCTTAGTTGATAATGTGGGACTGATTAGATTGACAACTCTTTTTTGGACTTTATCTTAGAGGGAGAGACGAGTGGTAGATGCACCAGCCCAGATTTGGCAACAATACTCCATGCATGGGCGAATGGTGGCCTTGTAACTCTCAGGCGTGAGTAGTTGTCTAGCTCGATAGAGCGAACCCACTTTCTTTGCAGCAGCCTTTGCAATGTCCTCTATGTATTTGCTCCAGTTCATATTGCCCGCAAATGTTAGGCAGAAGAGTTTGAAGATAGAATTCTCAGGTAGGGTGCTATTTGTCGTGGATATAGGGGGGGTTGTATAGCAGAAGATCACAAAAAAAAAAAAAAAAAAAAAAAACAGCAACAAAATTTGTAACACTATCGTCAAGTTGACAAGATGGCGACAGCATTGTCAAGTTAAAAAAGATGGGCTTTCTTTTTTAGTTGTAAGCCATTTTAGTTTCAGAAACAAAAAAATGTTCTTCCAAACACAATGGCAATATCAATCCAGACAAGCCAAAAAAAACTTCGCAGACAAAGACGAAGAACCGAGTTCCTTCCTGTGTGAAGACAAAAAGTTACATGCAATAATTCTAAAAAGATTCAGTATATCTTATGAAGTGATTCCAGTTTCTGATTGGTCGGTAGCAGAGTGTGGTTCCATCTGATAGGTCAGTTGCTATTACCCCTGTCTATAAATAGAACCTTCCAATTTTTTGTAACCATATCCTCCTAGTTATGTAAAAAATATTGCAACAGATGGCATTGTCAAGTTGACCAGGCGGACAACAGTATCATCAGGTTGAGGAGGTGGGTAATGGCATTGTTAAGTTGATAAGGCGAGAAACTAGTATGGAATTATAATCTTAATCTTTATTATACGTTTAAAAGAGGACCCTTATCCTTGAGTGGCCTCCAGTCCTTGGTAAGTGGCGATAATATGGTAAAAAAAGAAAATAAAAAGGAAATTTTTTACCTGTGTGTATAGTATCCAATATTTTGATAAACTCATGAGATCTCCATATTTTTCTCTCAAGCCATCTTTAGCTAAATACATATTATACATCCCTACAATTATATAAATGCAACTTTGTCTGTGTGAGTTCGTTCCTTATAGACTCCGAAAGGGCTCAACAGATTTTCTTTAAAATTTACAGAACTTTAGTGTATAAGTTTTTTTTTTTTTTTTTTTTTTTTTTTTTTTTTTTTTTTTTTACAGTGATCACCACTTATCAAGGCCCGGAAGCCACTCAGGGATAAGAGTTATTGCAAGTACATTACGTTAGTGTGGAGATTTGATGAAGTGTTTACTTAAGGGGGCGGTTCATTAGGAATTTGTTAACATTGGACTTGAAGACATCCAAGTTGTAGTCCGGAAGGAAGCAGGCAGACGGAACAGAGAGTGGGAGTGATCTTAGTTAAGTTTTGTTTCAGAATACATCTGATAATTACTGATAATAGATTCTGTTATTTTAATTTATCTATCATCGGTAAAGCTATTTTTTCCATATCATTGCTTAGCAACAATGATAGAACAACGGGCCATGAAAATTCTACTGTGGGTAAGTTGATAGCATGTTTTTCTTTTTTTTGCTTGACATGGTCTGTAGATTCAAACCCTGCATGTAAATTTCTTAATGTTTTTTTTTTGTTAACTGGAAAGAAGTTTATATAAAATAATTTTATATAAGAAACAGTAGAGTGCAATGTAGAATAATAACACATATTTTGGACAAAGTTACTGCATGGAGGCATGTGAAGCCTCCTCCCAGGCGGTTTCACGGATTTCAATGACAATGAAAATATAAGAGTGTGAAATATTCATTGGTCATCATTCAATCCCGGGTAAAGTTGGGTCTCCCTGGTAGTGTGTAATATATATATGTATATATATTTTTTATTTTCATTATCTGTCATCTTCATTTTCTTGGTTATTTATATATATATATATATATATATATATATATATATACACACAAGAGCAAATAGTTAAAAACGTATTTAATCTGAAAAGGAAACAAGTGGATAGTCCTTAATCCGCGGAGTTTCGAAGAAATACTTTCCTTCTCATCAGAGGGTAGGAATTAGCAAAATGTGGGATCGGATTTTGCATACAAAAGTATTTTATGAAACTGCAAGTAAGTCAAAGATCTTGATAACAAAAAGTGAAGCAGAGGGAATATGGTGAAGAAAAAGGTGATTTCACGTGAATGGATAGTCTGGTGAAAGGTAAATTATCCAATGACGGTAAAATCCAAAAATATAAATCCAAGAAAAATTACTCTTATTATAAGCTCTATCTCCTATTTGGTTTTATCGAGCTTTTACATCTGGTTGAGATTACTTTATAAATATTAATTCTTTAATATTTATAATATACTTTAGTTTTACCATCTTGGATCATTTTGGTAAATTTAATTCTAATTTTTATTTTATATATATATAAAACCAGGAAAATAAAAATGACAGATAATGAAAGTAAAAATTACATTATTGCATCAGATATTCAAATACAGGAAATACATTAGAATTTATTCTTTAATCCATGGAGTTTCGAAAATTTACATTTTTCACCTTAGTAAATAAATAGACACATCCAATTCCTACAGCTACGTAGCTGGAAAACGGAGCTATAAAACCTGACATAGTGATATGGGACAAGAAGGAGAAAGAAGCAACCTTAGTGAAAGGCAGTGTCCCTAATGATGCTGGGGTAAACAGAAGGTCTAATATATAATATGAAAAGAAACTGTAATATTGAAAAAGAATTTAAAAAAACTGCCAAGCAAATATACCCGGTAAAACAAGTGCAAGAGAGATTAAAACAATTGCACTTAAAGGGATGGTTAGAATCTCAAAAAGCTCTCTTGGTTCAAATATCTCAGTTAGCAGGTGAATGCTTGGCATCTGGTAGGATGCTCCATCCCCAACTTGAAGAAACTGATAAGAAAATTTTAAATAAAAGAAACAGTTGTAGCAGAGTATAAAAATCGAAAACTTAGAATTTTCAGTCATGAAAACTTATTACAAAAGTCGAAAGAAGGTAAAAATCCACAATGAACAAATACAATCCAAGGGTAAATCCAGACTGCAATTTTGTGGATTGTATAACAATCAAAGAAGCTGCAATCGTGGTACCTGATTATGGGAGTATGAAAAAAAAGTTATAATTCAAAATGAATACATGTGATCCAAGTACAAATCCAGTCAGCATATTATCGTGAAAATTTGTATAGCCATATAAAAAATTTAAAAAATAAAAATTGGAAAATCTGGCTTTTTGAACTAAAAAGGCCGATAGCCATTAGTCGCATGCTCTCGTGTAATGAATGAATGCGTGAATGTAGGATGGACATGAAATTCTTAAAGATAAACTAAAATGGCCGAAAAATGGGCTGAAATGACTTTAATAAATAAAAAGTAAATGACTTAGAATGACTTTAATGAACTTAAGGATGAATTGAATGCTTAAAAAATAACTGGAATCCTTCAAAAACAACTTGAATGATCTGGAGAATGACTTGAATGGCTTTGAGACTGACTGGTTGTAAAGTGGGTAATCATTTTACATTAAATTAATACAGGAAAGTGATCCCCCACTTTATATCACAAAAATTATTTGATTTAGGGAATTTGAAACGTTATATTAGCTATGTGGCCAAGGAAAAGTTACAAACATAAGTATAGCATGTAGTAAGAACAGATACTACACTTTGAGATATTAAATCCTTTATTCATGTTAAAAGTACAGTGAAAATCAACAATGAACAAAAAACTTAGCCACATGGCCAACTCAAAAGGGGGGATTGTGAGAATTGTTGGTCATCCTTGTCACTCCAGAACTAAACAAAATCAAAAGTTTCTCCCCACTAGTATCTTCTTTCACCATAATACCGCATTCACCCTTTCATACTAGGGGACGTCCTACTTAACTCCCAATTTTTTAAACATTTATTTATTGATGTGTAAAAACAAAAAAGATGTCAATAAAAATGGTACAATAATTCATTTGTGTTGAGGGCGGGGGAAGAAAAAACAAAAGGTGATTAGTAGGACCCTCCCAACCCCGTCTAGTTGATAGACTGCCCGTTTCACTAGGTTTGTAAAAGGAACCTCGCTTCTGCGAGTCAGTCTCTAAGTGGGGATGCCCTCTAAATGCGGGTGAATGGAGAGAAGAAAATTTTGTGGGTAAGGAATTTGATCTTGGCCAAGAAAAGCTTAAAAAGCTAAGAACAGCATCTATTAGCAACAGACCTTTGATCTTAACCAAAAAAGGCCAGGCACAAAAGTGTTACGGACCGACAGACTGACAGAGTGACTTATAGAGTTGCTTGCACGTGACTAAAAACTCCTACATCTTCATTCTCACACATCAAACTTGAAATGGTGAAAAATGAGGAATAATATACAATACTAGCTGGCTGCTTGGCATTGCCCGACTGTAAAATATGCTTAAATATGATATTTTGACTAATGCAGATTTTGTATTTATTATTATACTTGCGGGGGGTACCCGGCGTTGTCCGGGGTGTTTGGAGGTGTGTGTGTGTGTGTTGTGTGTGGGAGGGGGTTAAATAAAAAAAAATAGAAAATAAAGAATAAGCAAACGTAATAAACCCTGTTTAAATATTATAACTTTTTTTTTCTTTTAAATCGGAAAAACGAAAACAAAACAGTGAACATGATGCAAAATAAAGAATAAGCGAATGGAAAAAAGAAAAAAAAAATAAACGTTGGCCGGTTGTTTGGAGGTGTAAAAGAAAAAAAAATGGTTTTAGTATAAAGGTAGGCTTAAACCCCGAACGTTTGAGGTGAAAAGGAAATGGACAAAAAACCCTGCGACCTAATCATCTCGACCACGGGAACAGATGAATTGATAAGTGTGTTAAGTTGACGTTTATAAACCGAAATTAGCAGGTGCGACAACGTGAAGTTGCGGAAGCCAGTTTCTGTTTTCCCCGCTACGCGGCGATCAAACAATAAAAAAAAAAAAAAAAAAAAACCCACAAAAAAAATAAAACTAACGTAAGGCAAACGAACGATGAAAACAGAAAACGAACACCTGAAAAATGGCTTAAATAAGCCTGTTTCGATATTAAAATTTAAAAAAATCGGTGGGTACCCGGGTGTTTTGGGTGTCGCTAAGAATAAGCGAAGTTAAAAAGAAAAAAAAAAAAAAAAAAAAAAAACGAACGTTACGTGAAAAATAGCTTAAATAACACTGGTTCAATATTTAAATTTAAAAAAAAAAATCAAAAAACATCCCTCACCACGATTCGAATCCAAAACGTTTAATGAACCAAGGCCTTAACCAACTGAGCTAACGCAACGTACATGAAATTTGTTCAGTTTTTCAACTATTTAAAGTAAATCAGGTCACGACGTCATCTGACGCATGCGTAGAATCAGTTATTGTCACGAGAGGACCGTTTTTGTTGAAACCCCCCCCCCCCGTTGAAAATTGTCGATTTCGGGGTGAAATAGTTAACGTTTTTGGCAAATTTTTCGAGCAAAGGACGGAGCTTCGATGTGATACTGAGTTTGTGAATTTTCGTCGCGTCTGTCGAAAGTTTTTAGCAGACATCTAAACATACACACAAACATACATACATTTTCGCTTTTATATATATAGACTGGCGAGGGGTACCCGGCGTTGCCAGTGTGTTTGTAGGTGTGTGTGGAAACTCTGGGGGGGGGGGGAGTAAAAAAAAAAAAAAAAAAAAAAAAAAAAAACCCTTGAGGCAAAGTTGTAAATTAAAGTGTGAAAGAAAAATAAAAAAAACGTGCGACGTTAACCATTGCCCCACCGCGAGATGTTAACGGAAACACATTTGAATTTATTTAATTACTTGGATTTGGCAGGTGCCCGTTTTAATGAGTTAATGAGGTCAAGTTTGACTGCGGGATTTTTATTTTCCCAAGATGTTATAGGAAAAAGACTAACCCACATGTGGCGAGCGACAAATGTTGAATATTTATTTTCCAGAAATCGAGCAAATTAAATAGACAGGTGAGTTTCGTTGTTAACTGTTAGACATTACGATTTATATGTGATATAAAAAGTTTTAAAAAGTTGTGAAGCGACCAACCGCTTCTCTGAAAAAAACCTTGTAGACATACAGAAAAAGCGAACACACATACATACATTTTCGCTTTTATCTCTCTCTCTCTCTATATATATATATATATATATATATATTGGACCCAATATATAGTGATAATTTAAAAAAATAAAAATAAAATAATTTGTGCAACACCACCGAGAATCAAAACCAATTTACTGAGAGAAATATTTGATGGAGTAATTTCACAAAATGGACATGTCAACTGGCCATTTTGTTCGTATGATTTAGCCCCATTAGATTATTTTCTTTGGGGATATGTAAAGTCCCATGTGTATACTGATAAACCAGACACAATAGACCACTTGGAAAACAACATTCAACGTGTTACTGCCAAAATACAGCATAGTTATGAAAATTGCAAGAATTTTGTAAAAGTCAATAGTAAATAGATTATGCCATATACACGCAAGCTACAGGGATTTTATGCCCAAAATTCAATTCAAATTATAAATGTCAAAAATTATTCTTTGGAGTAAACCACATATTTGTATAATCAAAATATTTTTCTTGACTTATTTTAATGTTCGATGCCTCTATAAAAAAAAAATAAATAAATAAAAGTAAAAAAAATTAGTTTTTTTGGAAAAAGAAATCCAGCCGAGTACTAAATTAAAAGGAAAATCCGAAATGTAAGAGCGTATTTATATTTTGTGTACAAAAAGTTGTTAGGAGACAAATCATTGGTACCGTCGGTTTCAAGCCCGATAATAAAGACCGTTTAGGTTATCCTTATCAAACTCTCTTCAGATGAATATTGGCTGAAGAGAGCTTGATAAGGATACCTTAAACGGTTCTTATCAGGCTTGAAACCGACGGTACCAATGATTTGTCTCATCTAACAACTTTCTGTACACAAAATATAAATAAATATAGAGATGAAGAACAGTTGAGATAATAGGGTCAGTTAGTAAGGATGGCCAAGAAAAACATGAGTGATAAGGATGGTGTTCTCACCATTGCTTGATAGATGTGTCCCTTATTGTTCAAGCATATTTCCAATTGGGACCACAGAGACCAGTTGGGACAAAAGAATGCAAACCGTACTGTTACAATTTGCTGTACTATCTCAGCCACTGCCTGCCCAGTTGACGTGATGACAGACTCCACATTATCTAGATGAATTCCATCCAGCAGTTGGCAGATACTCTGGTCAGTCTAGCTAATAGACTAAAAAAAGAAATGCAAACTTGGCCTTAGGCAGAGTGACAGTGGCTAAGTGTTTAGTGATATGGACTGAAAACCTTGTGTGCCAGGTTCAAATCCAGATTATTCCACAGAAAGACTTTCATCTAACCCACATCTAACCTTGTGTAACCTCTTAGAGAGGAGGTATAAAAAACAACAAAAAAAAAAAAAAACTACTTGAGCAATTTTAGGTTTGTAAACCAAAAATTTCCGTTTTAGTCTCCAAGGGAGGCCTCCTTCTCCAAGTGGTGGGTAACCTTTGCTTTTACATCGCATTAAAAACATTTTTTTTAGCAATTTGGGAGGGCGATATCTTTATCAAATCCCATCTTCTTTAGGTCTAATAGTAGTGATGGGACAATTCCAATATTTTTCCCCGATTCCGATACAATTACCGATTCTGAACTAAATTCCCAATTCCGATGATTCAATTACCGATTCCGATTCTTTATAAATCTCTAATTATTTAACTATAAGATTGTTATTTCCCCCCAGATTTTCGCAAAAACACATGTTAAATATGCAAATATTTTCCTAAACGTCAAAATACACTTGTGGAGGATGATCTATCGATTTTAACTTTACCGGTATTTTAAAATCAATAAATATTCATTATTTCATCATTATTACCAGCAATGGAAGATTTTACTTTAAACGAAATCAAATAAAAAAAAAAAAGGACAATTAAAAGAATCGTTTTGGCATCGGAAAATAGGCATCCATTTTTCCAATTCCGATACCGATTTCAATACCCCTAAATATCCGGTGTTCCAACACTAATAGCTTAACAGTTTCACAAAGTTACAAATCTTTTTACCTTCATATAGATATTCTCAACCAGCACAGACAGAAACTTCTGCTAGTATAAACATGGAACGGAAAATTTGTCATCTGTCTAGCAAGAGGTCAAAAATGTTTTTTTTTATTATATCCAGTATCAGATCAGCACAAGCTCCATCTTGCATTCTCAGATTTTTTAAAGACAATTTATTTAACATGGAAAGGAAAAATAAATAAAGTTCACATGGGATATATTCACACTTGAGCATCTTAAGAAAACTTTCTAGCCTTTTCATTGCCCAATTAAATTTTGTGGCCATCTCCTGTAACAATGTCCCTCCCCATCCCGCAGCTATATCCCGTAACGACATCAATTATCCACCAAAAATCACACAGGATAAAGAGATTTTTCTAAAACTGCATAGTAAATCTGCTATCCATAATTAACAATAACATTTCCAGCGGTAATATTCCCTTCTATATGAAACAGGTTAAGAGACAAAACGAAATGACGAATACTCTATATATATATATATATATATATATATATATAGGATTTGGCCTTCGGGACAAGATCAAAGTGTAGTATCTGTTCTTCAGATGCTGTACTTCAATTTCTTGTTCTCTGTCAGTGGAGGAGAAATCCTTCACGACAGAGACAATTTTTATTTTTGTTCCTTTTCTCCACGTTAAAAAACGACCCTGGTGTCTAACTCTGTCCCGTGGGGAGGCATTGTAAATAGGAACAATGTATGTAGGATAGCGTGCGTTATTTATTTTGTGTGTCATGTTTACATCCAAGTGACTGTCGTTTGATTGTTATGGACTTTCATTTCTTGTAATAAATAATTCTTCATAAGTTTTGGTTTCAGTTATAACTGAAGGAACTCAAGTTCTACATCTTTATATATATTTTTTTTTCATAAGTTTCGGTTCAAGCTGATGCACCCAAGTCATATGGATATTTTTTTTTTTTTAAATTGCAACTTACAATAATAATTATTAAATACCTACAGACACTAGTGTTTCATCCTTTATTTAATAATTATTATAGTAAATAATAATTATATATATATATATATATATATATATGTATATAAATAAATCGATAGAACATTAACTCTATGGTAATATATACAAAATCTGCAAGAATTAAAATATATTTAAGTGTACTTTATGACCGGGCTACACTGAGCATCCTTGCTAGCTTATATAAATACTTTTGCAGTTTTAACAAAAGAGCTACTATAGTATCAGAACGTCTCCATTTACGCTGAACATCTACAGAATGCCAACATCAATATATCACATATGAATGAGTCGGCTGTGGAATTTCCACAGGTCCCACTAGTAATAATAATAATTATGATTATTTCTAGATTTAGTATAGGAGAACTTGTTATGAGAAATGTTAATTTTCTTATACAAGAAAGCCAATATGCAATATTCATTAAAATTATTTATCAGGTCAGTGTAGTCAACAATAAATGTAAGATGGATGAATTACGACCCAGCAAACAGCAATTCTTCTCCCTTTGTTGGAAACATTGCTCGTGGAATGTGAGGACCTTTACGATAAGATACAGGAAGCAAGAGTTACGAAGATTACAAAACCATGTAGATGGCCATACGTTAACATCATGAGGAGATTGAAGTGGAGTTAGAAACATATTTCATATCAAAACCTAAAGAAGTTTAGAAGCGAGGCATTTATAAGCTCAATGACAGATGGAATCAAGTCACACAGAACAAAGATCGTTATTGTTATCTTTGCGATGTTCACCCAACATCGTGCGCACTGCAACTACATTTAAATAATAGAATTATTATGGTGGTGGGGGGGGGGAAGAACATCTTTACGAATAGACGGCAGCATAGGCCTAATTGAAAAAACAACACACAGGTTCAATGCAAAATAACACCGTTGCACAGGCAAAGAAATTTGCTTAGCAAATCGGTCACTGATGTTACCTAGCCAAGGTAGACGTAGGTACACAGGACATCTATTAGCTATAATTTCTTTGGGTTTATGAAAATTGGAAACTTTCTTATTGATAGTAGTTTCAACAATATGCAAGGGGTAACCATTATTACAAAGGGTCTTAGTGATAAATTTGAGTTCGTCATCCAGATTAACTTCAGAACAAATCATCAAGGCCCTATGTGCTAAAGTTTTGATTAAATTATATTTTTGGTTTATAGGGCAAAAAGAGTCTCAACGTGTATAGAGACCCGTAAAAGTTGGTTTACGATAAACAGAAGTAAGAAAACACGAGGATGTCTTGGATACAAAAACATCCAAAAAACGGAAGAGTAGAATTTGTTTCCTTGTCTACCATAAACTTAAGGGATGGATGAACGTTATTAAGGGACACAAAAAAGCATCCGCATTCGTCTCGTTGTCAAATAAACAGAAAGCGTCATCAACAAAATGCCACCAAACAAATATAAAAGCTGTGAGGCTCAGAAGAAAGATCTGAACGTTATGGTTGGCATGTGCTCCTTTATTACACAACATGGGTGATCTGGTCAGCATTCTGTGATTGTTGACCCTTCTAATTTCAGACAACAGAATACAACAAACTAAATGCAGGTAAATAAGGATGGTGACCATAAACCAAAAACAATGCAGAGAGAAAGAAATAGACCACAAAGGAAATTAGATTAATAATGAAGTGCTATTACAAAGCAAGCCCCACAGGAAGTTTACACATAAACAGTGTCTAGAGATTATATGCAAGAGATGTATTGTCAAATATTTTGAATGAAAATTAACAGGTATGTGCTACCAAGTAAATATCTATATTAATAGGACAGCGTGTGTGTTAGTTATTTTGTGTGTCACACCTACATGTGAGTGACTTGTTTACTTGTTACGGACTTCCATTTCTTGTAATAAATAATTTTACAAAGAATTCTTCATAAGTTTTGGCTTTGGTTATAGCTGACAGCATTAAAGTCATTTTTTTATAAATAATTTTACCAAAAATTCTTCATAAGTTTTAGTTTTAATTATAGCTGATGGAACTCAAGTTTTTATATATATATATATATATATATATATATATATATATATATATATATATATATATGAACAAATGATTAATAAAACATGTTAAAAGACATCTTGAAAAAGATTTAAAAACATATTTAATTTTAACAAAGGAAGCACAAGATAAGTGGATAGTCCTTAATCCGCAGAGTTTCGAAGAAATACTCTCCTTCTCATCAGAGGGCAGGAATTAGCAAAATGCAGGATCGGATTTTGCATATAAAAGTATTTAATGAAACTACAAGTAAGTCACAGATCTTACTTGGTTAAAAAAAGGGTGAGGTAAGGGGAACAGGAGGAAAAGAAAACCGTAACTGGATGCTTTTTTTTTTTTTTTACATAGAAGTCATCACTTATCAAGGCTCAGAGGCCACTCGAGGATAAGGGTTAAAGAGTGCCCAGTAGTCAATGGGACATCATAGTAATCGTTAGTAGTATAAATTTGATTACTTAAGAACAACTCAAGAACTTGTTTACATTGGACTTGAAGACATCTACATTGTAGTCAGCTGAAAAACAGGCAAATGGAAGACAGTTCCATAGGTGTGCAGTTCTAAGAAAGAAACTTTGTTCATGGAATCTATGTTTAGGTTTAGGCACAGATAAAGAGTGGAGGAAATTATTGATAGTGGTTTCAGCTAGACAAGTGTTTCTCTTGAAAGTTTGGTGAGGGGAGACCATAGATTGGAGCTCAGACTTGCCATGAAAATAATGAAAAAGCAGAGAAAAGGCTCACACCGTCTCTTCTGTGAGAAAGAGTTTGCAGGGAAGAGAAAAGGGCATCCCCTACGAGGCTACTACAAAGTCTATTTCGAACTCTGTCAAGGCAGGATAAGTTCTTTCTAGCAGCTCCTTCCCAGATGTGGCAACAATACTCCATCATTGGACATACCTGGACATAGGTAGCTTTTGTGTCCATTTAAAGTGAAAGAGGGGGTTAAATGAATTCTAAAAGTTACTATGATTTTCTAGAGCAATATTTCTTTGAATGGCTTGATAACCAGCCAACCATATGATCTTTATGCAAGGCCAAGACATGCATCAAAGTTTACTAAATCCTGGTTTGGGGGGGGGGGGATTTGTTAAAGATTTTCTTATGGACTGGCCTTGAAATGGTTGTAACCTGAATCCTATTGAGAATCTGTGGAGCATCTTCAAGAGAAATATTCATTCTTATGGAAGGCAATTTAACAGCAAGTGTGACCTCTGGGAGCAGTTAAAAGATATTGCAAACAACTTAGCAGTCGTTAAAATTGCAAATCTAACATCAGATGCTGGCAATAGGCTACTAAGAGTTATTAAAAAGAAAAGAGCATCTGAGCAATAAATTTTAAGAAGTGCTTATGGGGTTTTTTTTTTTTTTTTAATATATCTTATTTTAAAAATAAAATGTTGACAGACGTTTAGGAAATTGATTCCCCCCTCTAAATTCCACAATTTACACTTTTATTTTCCGTTTTTTTGTTTGTTTTTTTTTTACGTTAATCTTATCAAATTAAAATTATTTCAGATTAAAAAAAAAAAAAAAAAAAAAAAAATTTGAAAAATTTTTTTTTTTTTAACTTATCGTTCGGGATCAGTTTTCAATTATAACGTTCTACTAAATTGAACACGTACTTCAAGACTATAGCAGGAAAAAAAAAAAAAAAAAAATGCAACTCTCTTATGCGACCGGTGTTAAATCCCGTCTAAAAAAGAGGTAAGTTAGGGAACTTTCTTGAATCCCCTTCCACCCCCCTCATGTATTATATCTATTTCATCCGCTTTGCCTCACTTGAAAAAAAAAAAAAAAAGTTTTTGTCAAAGTTTTATTTTCTTTGTGAGTCTCTACATAAAACGTTTGATCCGTTTTAAAAGTAACAACACCGTTACAATAATGGGTGATCTCATCTTAAATCTCTTGATTTCAAATTAAAGTACCGCAACTTAAAACGAAGAGATATTGCTCTCCGCTGAACAGTGTAACAGAACGAGTTAAAACAGTTACACAATTGTTTGTCGCCGTGCGGAAATTTATTACGGAGACTCAATCTCCACAATGGTTTATTTTAAACCTGTGCAGCTGCCATTCCACTGATTCCACCATCATAAGTCAACTACAAATAGATAAAAATTAATAGCATCAATAAACCATTGTAAGAGTGTAGTAGCCGCAGCTAAAAGTAGGTATACTAAGATAGCCAGAAAGCATATAGACAAACAAACTTGCGATTTCTGGAAAATCTATAATAACGTGTTGAATAATGGGTAATCAACAATTCCTCAACTATCCAACAACCATAAGGTTACTTGCACAGTGACAGGTAATGCTAAACTTCTTGGCCAGTAGTTCGCTTTAAACTTGACAAACCACTATCTCCCCAATTTCCCACTATGAGCAGAAACCATGGTTGATGATCTGATCATTATGCTATCACAAATAACCAATAATCTATAAATATAAAAGCGAAAATGTACGTATGTATGTATCTATGTATGTGTGTGTGTGTGTGTGTTCGCTTTTTCTGTGTGTCTACAAAAGGCTTTTTTCAGAGAAGCGGTCGGTCGCTTAACTTTTTAAAACTTTTTATATCACATAGAAATCGTAATATCTCACAGTTAACAACGAAGCTCGCCTGTCTATTTAATTTGCTCGATTTCGGGAAGATAAATATTCAACATTTGTCGCTCGCTGCATGTGGGTTAGTCTTTTTCCTATAACATCTTGGGGGGGGGGGAAAGCGTTCAGCAGTAAATGAAATCCTGCAGTCAAACTTGACCTCATTAACTCATAAAAACCTGCTAAATTCAAGTAATTAAATAAATTCAAACGTGTTTCCGTTAGCATTTCGCGGTGGGGCAATGGTTAACGTCGCACTTTTTTTTTCCCCCCCCACACTTTAATTTACAACTTTGCCTCAAGGGTTTGGGTTCGATCCTCATACTTACTTTTTTTTTTTACCCTCCCCCACCCAGAGTTTCCACACACACACATCTACAAACAACCGGGCAACGCCGGGTACCCCTTGCTAATCTATAATAAAAATCTCACCTATCTGTTTAAATGTATGTATGTATAAATGTACGAATTTATCTATGTATGTATGTTTGTATGTCTGCCTATAAAACCTTCAACAAAGGCGAAGGATTTTCACAAGATCAGTATCGTTTTGAAGCTCAACCCTTTTGGTAAGTAGGTAGGATCGAACCCGAAGCCCTGAGGCGAAGTTGGAAAATAAAATGTGAAAAAAAAAACATGACACGTTAACTGCTCGGCCAGCAAGAATGAGTTACTCAAAGACGTTTGAATTTATTTAAGTAAGAAGAGAATAGACAGGTGCCCGCACTTAATGACGTCAAGTGGAAGTCGTAGAGTTAACATTTTGTGCGAGCGTTACGATGACGTAAGCAATAGCTATTCAGCAGTTAACATTTTCTGCAAGACAGTTTTTAATGAGGTCAATAACCCAGTTTGTTTGTTTTTACCCAACTTTGAGGAAAACCAGCTCCTCGTTTATTAGGGGAGTATCTGGTCTCGAAATGAAAGCAACCGTCTGATATGACAATGATAAGCCGACATTGACCAAACGTTACATCGCTTTCTTTAGACCACTGGCCGTGGGACAGGGATTCGATCTGAGTTTCGCTTTTTTTTATACTGAAAAACGAAAGCAACACGTGGTGATCTGAAAATGTTGAATATTTAAAATTTCAAAGTCAGGAAATTAAATAGACAGGCGACCCCGTTGTTAACTCGTAGATATTATCATTTAGACAACATATAAAAAGTTTTAAAAATGAGCAACGGCCTCGAGAACCCGCTGGAAAAAAACCTTTTGGAGACATACACAAAAAGTGAACATACATACATACACACACATTTTCGCTTTTATATATATATACTAGC
Organism: Euprymna scolopes; assembly: GCF_053919585.1. NCBI lineage: Eukaryota > Metazoa > Mollusca > Cephalopoda > Sepiida > Sepiolidae > Euprymna > Euprymna scolopes. Next base: position 42,624,052 of record NC_136526.1, on the reverse strand, counting down.
GGGGGGGGGGGTACCCGGCGATGCCCGGGTGTCATGAGGTAAACCAAAATCCCTGGGGGCTTGGGTAAAAAAAAATTTTTTTAGTAGGTGAGTATGAGAATCGAACCCGTACACTTGAGTTAGAAATTAATGTGTGAAAAAAAAAAACAAAAAAACTGGGCGACGTTAACCATTAGGCCACCGCGACATACAACATACACAGGTTTGAATTTATTTAACTATAAAAACAGGCGTGCGCAATAAAAGTTAACTCTGCTGCCTCCATTTGACCTAATTAAGAAGGTCAAATAGAAGTCACGCAGCGTTTGGGTTTGTTTACCCAAATTTGACTGCTTTTTCCCCCCAACAGATGTTGGGGAAGGGAAAGCAGCTCCCAGTTGTCCAGATTGAATAGCAACTGTCTGATATACAAGATCAGAAAAAGATTGCTTCTGGACGTTTTTCCCGGCGCGATGCCGAGAAACGTTACTTAGCTTTGAATTAGTTTCGCTTTTTATATGAAAAAGCCGAATCAACACGTGAGAAGCCAAAATAGCAATAATTTTGTTAAAGTCGTTGCAAATAAATCTATACGCTACGTGCTTTCCTAAATCCTAGATATTATTATATAGGACCTATATAAACAGTTCTAAGCAATAGTAACCCCCCCCCCCCCGGGAGCGCGTGCAAAAGAAGTCTTTGCGAGACATACACGAAATGGTCACACACATTTTGCCTTATATATATATATATAAATTATGTTTGAATGTCTCACAAAAATTTTTGACAAAGACAACGGATCCTAACAAGATCGGTATCATTTTGAAGCTCAATGTCTTGGATGACAAATATCGAAAAATTAGCCAAAAACATTAATTACTTCACCCTAAACTTGTCCGTTTTTGTACATGAAGGGGTCGATTTTTTTCGCCGACATCTTAGCAAGTCATCGTCAATGCTGGATTGACTTTGGTTAATTTCAACGCTTTTGACTTCCTGTCGTGTCATGGAGACATCGGCTAAGACATTAGATTTTCTTTCACTTTTTTTTTCCACAGAAATCATGATTCTTTTGATTTAATACAGGGTAACAAAAAAAAAAAAGAAAGCTAAATGGAGGCCATCTAGAACATATGCTGTAGAACGGAGAAAAAAGGCCAATGGCCCTTGTGTTTTGATGTGATGTTTTGAATATAATAAACTAGTTATGACCAAAGTTTCATTTCATTTGGACATTGTTTGGAGTGATGCAATTCTCTATCTATATAAAAGCCAAGTACGTCCAAGGATGGAATACTGTTGCCATATCTGGGCAGGAGCTGCTAAAAACAGCCTATCCTGCCTTGACAGAGTACAAAATAGATTTCGTGGCTTAGTGGGGGATGCCTTTTTCTCTACCCTGCAACCTCTCTCCCACAGAAGAGACGTTGCGAGCCTATCCTTGTTTTATTGTTATTTCCATGGCAGGTGCTCGTCTGAGCTCCAATCTCTGGTCCCCCCTCACCAATCTTTCACGAAAAACACCCGTCTAGCTGAATCCACTGTGAAAAATTTCCCCCACTCTATATCTGTGCCTAAATCAAAACGCAGATTCCATGAACAAAGCTTCTTTCTTAGAACTGCACGCCTGTGGAACTCTGTTCCGTCTGCCTGCTTCCCACCGGATTACAACTTGGATGTCTTCAAGTCCAATGTTAACAAATTCCTAATGAACCGCCCCCTTAAGTAAACACTTCATCAAATCTCCACACTAACGTAATGTACTTGCAATAACCCTTATCCCTGAGTGGCTTCCGGGCCTTGATAAGTGGTGATCACTGTAAAAAAAAAAAAAAAAAAAAAAAACTAAGAAACGGGGCCGTATTAATAATTAGAGTTAGGGCTCGTTTTTTTTGGGTCACCCTATATTCTGTTTTGATGCAATTTTGTTTTAATATCAAATAGAAGTCAGATTAAGCATTCAAAAGTTGTAAGTGGTGGTGAGAGACGAGGTCATGAAGTTTGAACTGATTGTTTCGTTTTGTGGCATATCAACCCTTTTCGAGTTATTTAATGCCAAGTCCAGTAATTTTGGTAAAAGTTTTGCTTCACAAGTGCTGTATATCTTCAAAAATTCATGGTGCTTGGTTTGGTTGCTTTGTAGCAGAAAATTGTTATTTTTGTTTTTGGCTTTGCAGAACATGATTGAGTTTTGCAAAGAGAAAAGGTGAAAAAAAAAAAAAAAAAAAAAAAAAAAAAAAAGAAGCAGTAATATCAATATTTGGTACATGTGAGGTCAGGAAGTTTACTACGCTATAATCATATTGACTAATGTATACCCTTTAACCCATTATCCTAGAATGGCCTCTGGGCCTTGATAAGTGTCAATTCCTATGTAAAAAAAAAAGGTCAAAGCACCAAAGGTCATATAAAGTAGGTGAATAAATTAAAGGAACATATTGTGGTGAGCTGGAAGTGAGATTAGTAGCAAGTAGGACGTTGTGTGTCTGCAAAAAATGATTGGTGAAAGCCCAAATAGTGTGTATAGGAAAGGGGGATTTAGACAAATGTATGCGTAAAAAAAAAAAAAAAAAAAAAAAAAAGTGTTTTCCACACAGCCACTTATTACTTTACTTGTACCTACACCGACACATTCTATCAGGTATTTATTTATTTATTTTTTTTACAAGGGAGTCACCACTCATCAAGGCCTGAATGCTACTTGAGGATAAAGGTTAACGAGTGTAAGGTGGTCAACAGCATACTGATCATTAGTGATAGAAAATAAGCTTTGTTCAAGGAATCGGCATTTAGATTTAAGCACAGATAGAGAGTGGTGAGAAATTGTCAATAGTGGTTGTAGCTAGAGGAATGCTTTTTATGAAAGCCTGGTGGGGGTGGAGGGGCTGTAAACAATCTTTCAGAAACAAGCCCGTTATATATACAAGTTAAAAGAGAGAGAAAAAACAAAAAAAAAAAAAAAAAAAAAAAACACTAAAAACTTAGCTCGATCTCATAAATTTATTTCAACCTAGTAGGACCTTTTCAAATGAGAGGATTAGTCATGAGCCCTCCCATTTTAAAAGGTCATGTTGGATTGAAATAAATTTATTAGATCAAGGTTTTAATTTTTGCTCTACTATGCATCGAGCTCTTCAACTACAAAAATTGTGCTATCCTTTACGGATATAACCGTATATATTTCTGTGGAAATATTCTTTATTCACTTATATTTCCTTTTTATATATGCCAACCCTTATTTAAGCTCAATGTAATTACAGAGCATATAATGAATGCATGACAAAAGTCTATATTCCAAATTTCATGATGTTGACCATCTTACAATTTATTCCTTTCATTCAGTTGACATTTACAATTCTTGACAGTATTTGCTCCGTAGCACAAAAATAAATCACTTATTATATCAATCAATGAATCTATTTTGCCCTTAGCTCATTAGAAGAAATAGCAACAATCAATCGATCAAAAGAGAATATAATGCGCTTGGACATGATTAAAAAATCTGAAAATTGGAAGAAAAGCTGCAAATACCTTATAGTTTACTTACATTATGCCAGTTTGAACTTCATATATATATATATATATATATATATATATATATATATATATATATATATATATATACATATACTAGCATGGGTGCCCGGCGTTGCTAAAGTGTTTGGAGGTGTGTGTCGAGCAAAAAAAAAAAAAAGTAGTAGTAGTAGGCAGGCAGGCTCGAACCCGTTACATGAAGGCGGAAAAGAAAGTGAAAGAAAGCTGCTATGCTATGACGCGACAGGAAGTGAAAAGCGTTCAAATTTAGCGATGTTAATCAAAAAGTTGATTTGCAGAAATGGATAGTTAAGTGAATGAGTTCACATTGGAGGCCAGTTAAGCTTTCTGGCCAGTACTTGTTTCCCCACAATGTTCGGGGAAAACCAGCTCCCCTCAAAAAGGGGAGCTCTGGCAGTGTCTCCAAATGAATAGCAATTGTCTGATATGAAGGGTTTTCCCCCATATTGATAAAAGCTGATTGCTTTCAAGACGTCCCAGCCATGAAAGCCTGGAGAGTTGCTTTGCTTTGATTAATTTTGTTTTATTTATACGAGAAAGAAAAACAAACACTCGAAACCAGGCATATTTTTAAAACTCAATCAAAATAATAGATAGGGACAACGTCAGTTTTCAAATCGGAGATATTATAATCTAGGGAGTATAAGGAAAGTTCTCCAAAATAATAACTTTGTCGAGAAGCCAGGCGAAAAAAAACTTTTTCAGACATACAAAAACGTGCGCACCCAATTTGCCTTTAATATAAAGCGGGTGCCCGGCGTTGCTCGGGTGTTTGGAGGTGTGTGTGTTGGGAAGGGGGGGGGTAAAGCAGAACAAAAAGGAAACTTAACTCTGTTTAAATATAAAAAACCATGTTAAACTTCTTAAAAAAATAATACAAAGAAACAGCAATTTTAAAAATAGAAAACAAATCTTTTGTAGGTGTAAAAGAAAAAAAAGGGGGGTTGATGGCAGGTAGGCTCGAACCCGGAGCCTTGAGGCCAATAGGCTGACGACATACACCTGCGCTACGGAGACGAAAGCAATGTAAGACGTTAAATATAGCAATTAAAAAGTGAATTAGTTCAAATTGAGGTCAAACATCACGCTATTCCACAGTTAACTATTTCTGCGAGACAGCTTTTTTTTGGAGGGGGGGGGGTATTTTTTCTCTCCAGAACTTGTTGGGGGGGGGGGGCCAAAGTAGCAATTGTCTGGTATAACGGTTTTCACCAAAGCACGAGTGCCGCCAAGGTTTTTTTTTTCAGTTCGCTTTTTTTATACCGAAAAACCAATGACACAAGCGTGGATTTATAAATACAGCGAAAATCGCACATAAAAGTTGCCCAAATTAAAGATACACGCCGAGTTGTTTCTTAAATCTTAGATATAATCATGTCGGTAGCATATAAAAAGTTATAAGAATGAGCGAGCAAGCCGAGAACTAGCCCGAAAAAGCCTTTGCCGGACATACAGAAAAAAATGCACACACACAAACATTTTCGCTTTTATATAATAGACTAGCGGGGGTACCCAACGTTGCCCAGATATTTGTAGGTGTGTGTGTGTGTTGAGGGGGGGGGTGAAGAAAAAGTTTTGATAGGAAGGTAGACTCGAAAACAAATATTAAAAACGGACAAAAATAAAATTTAAAAAAAAACAGCGAAAAAAAAAAGTTTTTTGTAGGTGTGTGTGTTGGGAGGAGAGGGGGTATAGATCCTAACCCTATGTTAAACTTCTTTATAAAAAAAAAAGAAAGAAAAAAAAAAAATCGGAAAAACAAAAAGAAACCAACAAACATGTAAAAAGAAGAAAAAGTAAAATAAAAAAAAGTTTTGGTAGGTAAGTAGGATTGAAGCCGGAACATTGAGGCGAAAAAAAAAATTGATAAGTTACTGCTCGCTCACAAAAGGAAAGTAACTGAAACGAATTTCAATTTAACGTTTTAAATGCACAAGTAGCAGGTGCACGGCAAATTTAATTGGGTCAAAGGAAACTAAATTCCGCACTTAATTTTAACTGTAGGATAGTTCTTTTAGGTTTGTTTTTTTACCCAACTTTATCTGGTTTTGTTTACCCAACATGTTTGGGAAAACCAGCTCCCCCTTTATTAGGGGAGTGTCCGAATAAAAGCAATTATCTGATATGACGATGAAAACTGACATTGACCAAACATCATTGCTTTCTGGACGATTCGTTTTTATACGAAAAAGCTGAGTCAACACGAGAGGGGCCAAAATAGCAAGAATTATGTGAAAGTCGACATAAATAAATCTAGACATGACGCGCATTCGCAAATCCTAGATATTATTATCTAGGGGGTATATAAACAGTTCTAAGACATAGTAACCCCCCCACCACCACCAAGAATCCCGGCAAAAAAAGGCTTTTTTGGACATACAAAAATGCACGTGCTACATTTGCCTTTTATATATATACTAGCAAAGGTACCCGGCGTTGCCCGGGGTGTATGTGTAGGGGGGAGGGGGTAAAGGATAAGCGAAGTATTAACCCTGTTTAAATTACTTTAAAAAAGAAAAATCGGAAAAACAAAAACAAAAAAAAAGAATGGTATAAATAACCTTGTTTCAATATTAAAAGTTTAAAAATCAAAAAAAAAAAAAAATATCTGATAACTCAGATTGAACCTGCAATCTTGAGATAACGACGCTGTCACTTTATTCATTGTGCTATCGCGTGGGCGAATGTAAGTCGGTTTTTATAATATTTAAACAAATTCAAGGTACAACGTCTTTTGCCCATGTTGACGCATGCGTAGAAGCCATCTTGTCATGAAGGAACGATTTTTTTTCCACCCCTTCCTCGTAGAAAAGAGTCTGAGTGAGGGTGAAGGAATGAATGTTTTTAGCCAATTTTCCAAAATTTGTCGCCAGAAGATTCGAGCTTCAAAATGATGCCAATCGCCTTTGAAAGTTTTTGCAAGACATACAAACACACACATTTTGCCTTATATATATATATATATATATAACGGGGGTCAAACATCACGCCAAAGATGAATGAAATCACGTACTTAACTTTGGCTGCAAGCCAGTTTCTGTGTATTTGTTTGTTTTCACAGTTTCCGTGTATTTGTTTGGGAAAACCAGCGCTCCCATAAAAAGGGGAATGTCCAAATGAATAGCAACTGTCTGATATGACGGGTTTTCCCCGCATTGATCAAAGCTTATTGCTTTCTGCATGTCTCTGTCACAAGTGCCAGAGAGCTTCATTTGTTATGGATTCAGTTTCATTATATACGAAAAATCCAAACAAACACGCAGAGAGTAATAAATAATGTGTAAATAGTGTGTAAAAGTCAGTCAAATAAAAGATAGATGCGAACTCGTTTTGTAAATCGTAGATATTATAATCTAGTGAGTATACAAAAAGTTCTAAGAAACAGTAACCGCCCGAGTGCCCCCCCCACAAAAGCCTTTGTCGGACATACAAAAAATGTACACACATTTTGCCTTTATATATATATATATATATTAGCAAAAGTACCCGTCGTTGACTGGGTTCAAAAACAGCCTACAGAAAATGGACTCTGATCTATGAAAGTATGATAGGTTATGAAAAGGAGGGGTTGTAAAGAGATAGCTTCGAATTTGGGGGTATCAAAACCAAAGCAAAATATGATGAAAGTAAAAATAAAATAGATAAATCCCATAATTTATTATATCATACCTGTTCACACTAAAACACTTATCACAATATTCTGTGGATCTATATTAAAAAACCTTGTTAAACTTTGTGACATATTTCCATTCTGTGGAGGTCAGGTGCGAACGAACACCCCATAATTTTATTATACCATATTTCTTCAAACTGAAACATAATTATCAAAGTATACTTACGCAGATAGATATGAAAGTTTTTAAAGTTTGTGCCTATTTCCATTCCATGGAAGCCAGGCGCGAACGCAGACCCCACAATTTTATTATACCATCCCTATTTAAGTTAAAACATACCTATCAAAGTATTATTATGTACATCTATATCAAAAACACTTGCAAACGTTTTTTTTTTTCATTTTTAAATTTTTTATTTCCATACTTTGTGAACCAGGCGCATACGCAGACCCCACAATTTTAATGAATCATCATTATGCCAGATCAAACATACCTATTCCTGTGTCTCGATACATCTATTATTATAGGTGATCAGTTTTCTATAATAGTCAACCATATAGGAGCCTATTCGCGACCAAACACACAACCAGACGTTCAGCTTTATATTATGGAGATATTTTTTTTTTTTTACATAGGCATCACCACTTATCAAAGCCCAGAGGCCACTCGGGGATAAGGGTTAAAGAGTGTACAGTAGTCAATTGGACAGTAAAGTAATCGTTAGTAATGGAAATTCGGTAAATTTGTTAAGTGGAACGGTTCATCAAGAACTTGTTTACGTTAGACTTGAAGACAACCATATTGTAGTCAGCTGGAAAGCAGGCAAACAGAAGACAGTTCCACAGGCGTGTAGTTCTAAGAAAGAAGCTTATATATATATATATAAAATATGGCAATTAAGCTACACTGAATATTCTGCGTTTCATCCACTCTAGGACTCTTCAGGCTGAAGCGCGGAATATTCAGTGTAGCTTAATCGCCATATATATTATATAAATTACTAACTAGCTCTACCTACGTATTGAGCACTTTTGAAGTAAATACTTCAAGTTTACGCATAAATCCATACTTTCGTATATTAATTTTATGTGAGTAAATTAAGTAGTTATATATATATATATATATATATATATATATATATAGATAGATAGATAGATAGATAGGGAGAGGGAGTAGAACCCCGGGACACGGCATTAAAAATTAGTAACAAAATACAGTACACTATATAATTGCACACGTATACAATCAAATAACATTATAAATAACGTAAGGCGGGGTAAATACCGTAATCAGGGTCCCGAAAAAACATCGTAACCTGGAAAATCATATCTTAGAGCTACCGTATATATATATACACACATATATATATATGTGTGTGTGTGTGTGTGTGTGTGTGTGTGTGTGGAAATATGTTGTTTTTTTTTAATTATATTTCATTTTTTATTTATAGCAATCCTTAATTTATGAAGTTCAATGTAATTACAGAGCATATAGCAAATAAATGACAGAAGTCTATATTCCAAGTTACATGCTCTTGGCCATTTTTTTTTTTTCAATTTATTCCTTGAAGTACGTTCATATATATATATATATATATATATATATATATATATATATATATTATATTATGAGGATGAAATATGAACTATATCTGAAAAAGGCCATAAAAACAAAAAATAAGAGGGGGAAAAGTACTGGTTGAAAGAATAAACTAAATATTGGCCGGTTTCGTTCGGATATAGGAACGTCGAAAAATAAAAAAGAATTAATTAATAGTTGCAAGTTGCACTCCGTGTAAAAAGACATTCTACGAATAAACACAAACATAAGGCTCCATTTAAATTAAATACCGAATCTGACAGAACTGTAACTAGTCATATTTCTCGTGCGTGCAACACTGCAACGTATATTGGTGCCTCTGCCTCAGGTAGTACATAAATCTGGTGGCGGGGAGGTATTTATCTGGAAAGGTTTGGTTGGTTGGTTGGTTGTTTTCGTTTTACCGCATATCAACCCTTTTCAGGTTAATTAATGCCGAATTCGGTGATTTTGAAGAAAATTTTTCAATAGAATATATTTGTTTTTTGCAAGTCAGTTTCTATTTAACCCATAGTTGGGATCCTAACAGGTACTATCACTCCGGGTCAGAGTGGACCTGGGAGTAATGGCAATTAAAGGGTGGCTCCACACTCCCCAGAGCCCACAAGCTGGGCCTCACCAATCACCATCGGATATAGTTTAAGGTCATATCCAGGAACCCCATTGAGGGACTTTTACCCTCTGCAGGGGGGCAGTCGGTGTATTCTAATGCCCCACCGACAGCGCCACTGGAAAGGTTTGAGAAAGGGAGCAAACGGCAACGCAACGTAAAATGTTTTTCCAACAACATCACGTTAACAACACAAAATTGTCAAAACAAATGTCATTTATATATATATATTATCGATTATTATTGAAATCGTTTAGAGATTTATATAAAAAAATCAGGGTGTTTACTTTTCTACTATTTTTTTACTATTAACAATAATAATCTATTGATTTATAAAAAAAAAATAAAAATAAAAATATAGCATATTTAATAGATTGAAAAAAAAATGGCATTTGCATCGAAAAAAGTTCTAATTTGATATTGCATTAATTTATTTTAAGGGAAGTTATAAAATCTTATTTTACAATAGAAATGTTATTGTTATATATATATATATATATATATATATATATATATATATATATATATATATCATGAAACATGCTCATGACTGTGTGTGTAGCAACATATTACTGCTTATGTAAAAACAAGCAAAGAGTGTATCCGGCTCTACTTCGGTATTCAGCACTCTTGTATTAACCTTAACCTCGTTAAACTTCAATGGTTACTTAACCCTCGGAATACAATAAACTCAGATATGTGTGTGTGTGTGTGTGTGTGTGTGTGTGTACGCGCACTTGTTACGGTGCTAACGTTATTATTTAAATTAAAAAATATCGTGAAACTTCAATTGAATTATTAAAAAAAACATAACAGTAGCATAAGTGTATTAGCACCTAATATATATGTGTTTTTATATATATATATATATATATATATATATATATATATATATATAAGCTGCATATATTATATATAAGCTAATTTTATTATTGTATGCGTGTGCATATATATATATATATATATATATATATATATATACACACACTATATTTAGTATTTTAATGAGGCACTTACTTCGCTTCTACACCGAATGTAACTGATTTTGGTACTCATGCAGTTATTGATCCGTGCCAAAATAACGTTATTATTTAAAAAGCCATTCTTAACATGGGGAGGGGAAGGTACAATTGAATAAAAAAAAAAAAAAAAAAAGAAAACATATCAAAACTCTAATCAAACTTGGAAATACGATTTAAAAAATAGCACGGATCAGTAAGTGCATTAACACCCCGATTTTCACCTAACTTAAAACGATTAGGGTTAATTTAGGGTTAAAACACTTGTGTAGAAGTCATTGTTTTATCTGCAAGATGCATTTACTATTGTTTATATGATTGTATATATATGAAAAATTCCTTAACCAAAGAGGGGGGGGCGTGATTTTCCAATAACAAACAAAAATAATTAATCTGATCCGAAATCATCCACCCCTAAAGAAAAAAAAAAATTATTCGACAATAAATTCAAATCAACGGGTATTTTTCTAGTTTAGTTCATTTTCTCGTTTATTATTATTTTTATTTTATTTTCAGATGGTTCTTTTTTTTTTTTTTCTTCGCACAGAAATAGTTGGAAGGGGGGGGGGCTAATTTAAAACGGAGAGCAAAGACGTCGACATAATGTATGTTCTGTTTTGGTCATAAAGTGGGGGAACACTTTCGTATTTATTTCATCACGTAAAAGAGACACCCACTTTTTGACCACCCTTTGGTCAGAGAAAGGGGGAGATAGAAAGAAATCTTTCTTGTTGAGATGATTTTAAGACGTGTCTTTTGGCAGTTTAAAAGATCTGTGTGTGTGTGTGTGTATGTTTCTCTATATATAATGTTTAAAAATACCAAAGCAAAGCATTCGTTATCAGCGCAAGGAGACTTATTATAAATCATTAGGTTTAAAGAGAAAAAAAAATTAATAATACCATTATTACTAAAATACAAATAACATGTTGTATATAATATTATGATGATGAATTTCAATTCCAGACAGAAAAAAAAAAAAAAAAATCAGCATGGCAGGTTGAAAAAAAAAAAAAAAAATGGTTTAATTTTTAATTGGTCAGACTAGAAAATAAAAGAACGGATCCCCATCCCCAAATTATTAAACATAAGATACATATACAAAACAATTTATATACACACGGAGGGGGGAAAAAATTGTACTTAGATGATCGGACAAGTGCACACGAAATAATAACCAACTGACCAAAAAGTCGGGGATCAGTTTATCTACACACATCGATAGAAATCAGATCCCCCTGCTTCTGTGACCTAAAAGTAGGGGATCGGTTTGCTATTGTATCATCACGTAAATCGGTCACTCACTTCTTGTCCGCCCCTCTCCCCTCGGCGATTCTGGTCGGATAGAGGAAGAAGAAAAAGAAAAGTGACCATTTTCCCGAACCTTACGTTGATCACGGTCTGGACTTACCTTCACATGTCTGCTGTTGTTGTCCAACTGGGGGGATGGGAAATTAGAACTTGGGGAAGTAAATGGCGACTTTGCGACGGAAAGGTGCCGTCGTCTTGTGTTTTTCTGTTGCTAAATTACAGCCGTTATAAACCGAGAAGAAAGGAGACTTTTGCTCGAACGATTGCCTCCCCTGACTAAAAGGGACACAAGAGTAGAGACATCGACGACGCTAGCGCCGCCGCGTGGACAGAAACAAGGGCAGATAACTCTTTTAATTACACATTGCCATCATCATTTTTATTTTCTTCTTTTCTCAAACTCCCTTATCATTATCATTATCATTATCATTGTGATTAGCAGCATAGTTTTCATCAGGATTATTATTATAAATGTGGTTGTTGTTATACTGAAAAAATGCGCCGTCAGATAAAATTTAAATTCCATCATCATCGTCATCATTATCATCATCGTCGTCATGATGATGATGATGAGCATCATCATCATCGTTTTTAATTATTTATGGTATTATTGCTATTATTATTATTATTATTATTTGTAATATATTTGTTGTTGTTGTCGTTGTTATTATTATTATTATTATTATTATTATTATTATTATTATTAAATCCTTCTTATAATGATTATTAATCCTTATTAAATACGTGTTATTTCTATTAATTATTAGTAGTATGCTTACAATTCTTACAATTATTATTATTATTATTATTATTATTATTATTATTATTATTATTATTATTATTATTATTATTATTTACTCACTAGGAGTAGTTACAAAGTAGTTTACTCACTAGGAGTAGTTACAAAGATTCCTATTTAAGAACAATTTGTGGTGTTCTCTGGAATCTGAGTGACAACAAGTCTCACTAGATTTCCAGCACTCTCCATCTCTTTCGATAACCTTTGCAGATGAATTTGCGTTATTGCAACAGTAATTTACCATTGATTTCTCATTGGCAGCGACTTTTAGTATTCACTGGAATTTGGGTGGCAATAAGCCTCCCTAAGATCCCAGTCATCTTCACACTCATTCAGTGGAGGTCTGGTTAGTGCTTTCTCTCCTCAATTTTTCCATCCTAATTATACAGTTTCAGTTTTCTTGATTCCAAGTGGCGTTCCTTTGTGTCTTACTTTCCAGCACTCTCCATCTCTTCTGATAACCTTTGCAGATGAATTTGCGTTATCACAACAGTCATTTACAGTAGATTTCTCGTTGGCAGGAACCATTCGTCTTCACTGGAATTTGGGTGGCAATACGCCTCCCCAAGGTCCCAGTCCTCTTTGCACTCATCCAGTGGAGGTCTGGTTAGTGCTTTCTCCCCTCAATGTTTCCATCCAAATTTTAGTTTCAGTTTTCTTGATTCCATGTGGTGTTCCTTTGTGTCTTACTTTTGTAGAAGTTTCAATATGTCCGACTGGTGTCTGTAGCTCATGTGTATTAGTCTCCACATTCAAAGATTTTCTTTAATATTTCAGATGTTTTCATTATTGTTAATCAATGTATGTTCGCAACCATCCATTTGATTCAACCCCCCCTTTTTTTTCTGGGTTTTTCATGATTGTTCCTAGTGCTCCCACTATGAGTGGTGTTATCTTGACTTTCTTCATCTTTCATATCCCTTTGAGCTCTCTGGCCAGTTCCATGCATTTTCTCCGCTTCTCTGTCTCCTTAATATTGCCCCTGTGAATCTGCTGGAACAGTAAAATCTACGATCTCGTAGAACTTTTCCTCCTTGTTAACTATTATGATATCTGGTCTTCTACCTTGGATCGGTTTATCTGTTTGTACATAGGATTTTGTCACTTTCATTTTTAAGTACTGTTGCCGGTTTGTGCCTGCACCATTTGTCTGGGTGTTTAAAATACAGTTGTCTACATCGTTCCCAGTTTACTGCCTTTCCCACTTGATTGTGTCAATTCTTATATTATTTTTGAGCGACTTTGCTGCATTCGTTTATTATGTGGTTTAATGTTTCGTTTCTTTGTCCAAAGTCTAGATTTGCTGTTTTCTTGTTTTTTGTCAATCCTTACTTTGATGTGGCTGGTTCTAATTGTATATCTTGTGTGGCTGTTATTAGGGATTCAATTTACGTGTTTAGGTTTCCTTTTTGTAGCCATGTCCAAGTGTTTTCGCTAGTCTCATCTTTTGTCATCCTTATGAATCATCAGTGTAGCTGTTTCTCTTCCCATTTTTTTTTCTTGTCTTATCCTTTGCCTCTCTGTTTTCTGTGTTGTTCATTTTTTCAGTGTCTCTTGCTGCTGTAGTTATCCTTTCTGTGTTCTGCATTATGTATTTTTCAAATTCTTTTTGGGGTCATTCACACAGCCTCTATATAAACCACTCCTCTAACTCTTTTCCTTAGAAGATACCTCTTTATATTTTAACCTCAGTAATGTATTGCCCATCAGTAATGTATTGTCCATCAGTAATGTATTTTAACCTCAGTAATGTATTGTCCATCAGTAATGTATTTTAACCTCAGTAATGTATTGCCCATCAGTAATGTATTGTCCATCAGTAATGTATTTTAACCTCAGTAATGTATTGTCCATCAGTAATGTATTTTAACCTCAGTAATGTATTGCCCATCAGTAATGTATTGTCCATCAGTAATGTATTTTAACCTCAGTAATGTATTGTCCATCAGTAATGTATTTTAACCTCAGTAATGTATTGCCCATCAGTAATGTATTGTCCATCAGTAATGTATTTTAACCTCAGTAATGTATTGTCCATCAGTAATGTATTGTCCATCAGTAATGTATTTTAACCTCAGTAATGTATTGTCCATCAGTAATGTATTGTCCATCAGTAATGTATTGTCCATCAGTAATGTATTTTAACCTCAGTAATGTATTGCCCATCAGTAATGTATTGTCCATCAGTAATGTATTTTAACCTCAGTAATGTATTGTCCATCAGTAATGTATTTTAACCTCAGTAATGTATTGCCCATCAGTAATGTATTGTCCATCAGTAATGTATTTTAACCTCAGTAATGTATTGTCCATCAGTAATGTATTGTCCATCAGTAATGTATTTTAACCTCAGTAATGTATTGTCCATCAGTAATGTATTTTAACCTCAGTAATGTATTGCCCATCAGTAATGTATTGTCCATCAGTAATGTATTTTAACCTCAGTAATGTATTGCCCATCAGTAATGTATTGTCCATCAGTAATGTATTTTAACCTCAGTAATGTATTGCCCATCAGTAATGTATTGTCCATCAGTAATGTATTTTAACCTCAGTAATGTATTGTCCATCAGTAATGTATTGTCCATCAGTAATGTATTTTAACCTCAGTAATATATTGTCCATCAGTAATGTATTTTAACCTCAGTAATGTATTGTCCATCAGTAATGTATTGTCCATCAGTAATGTATTTTAACCTCAGTAATGTATTGTCCATCAGTAATGTATTGTCCATCAGTAATGTATTTTAACCTCAGTAATGTATTGTCCATCAGTAATGTATTTTAACCTCAGTAATGTATTGTCCATCAGTAATGTATTGTCCATCAGTAATGTATTTTAACCTCAGTAATGTATTGTCCATCAGTAATGTATTGTCCATCAGTAATGTATTGTCCATCAGTAATGTATTGTCCATCAGTAATGTATTTTAACCTCAGTAATGTATTGTCCATCAGTAATGTATTTTAACCTCAGTAATGTATTGTCCATCAGTAATGTATTGTCCATCAGTAATGTATTTTAACCTCAGTAATGTATTGTCCATCAGTAATGTATTTTAACCTCAGTAATGTATTGTCCATCAGTAATGTATTGTCCATCAGTAATGTATTGTCCATCAGTAATGTATTTTAATCTCAGTAATGTATTGTTCATCAGTAATGTATTGTCCATCAGTAATGTATTTTAACCTCAGTAATGTATTGTCCATCAGTAATGTATTGTCCATCAGTAATGTATTTTAACGTCAGTAATGTATTGTTCATCAGTAATGTATTGTCCATCAGTAATGTATTTTAACCTCAGTAATGTATTGTCCATCAGTAATGTATTTTAACCTCAGTAATGTATTGTTCATCAGTAATGTATTGTCCATCAGTAATGTATTTTAACCTCAGTAATGTATTGTCCATCAGTAATGTATTGTCCATCAGTAATGTATTTTAACCTCAGTAATGTATTGTCCATCAGTAATGTATTTTAACCTCAGTAATGTATTGTCCATCAGTAATGTATTTTAACCTCAGTAATGTATTGTCCATCAGTAATGTATTGTCCATCAGTAATGTATTTTAACGTCAGTAATGTATTGTCCATCAGTAATGTATTTTAACCTCAGTAATGTATTGTCCATCAGTAATGTATTTTAACCTCAGTAATGTATTGTCCATCAGTAATGTATTGTCCATCAGTAATGTATTTTAACCTCAGTAATGTATTGTCCATCAGTAATGTATTGTCCATCAGTAATGCATTTTAACCTCAGTAATGTATTGTCCATCAGTAATGTATTTTAACCTCAGCAATGTATTGTCCATCAGTAATGTATTTTAACCTCAGTAATGTATTGTCCATCAGTAATGTATTTTAACCCCAGTAATGTATTGTCCATCAGTAATGTATTGTCCATCAGTAATGTATTTTAACCTCAGTAATGTATTGTCCATCAGTAATGTATTGTCCATCAGTAATGTATTTTAACCTCAGTAATGTATTGTCCATCAGTAATGTATATTAACCTCAGTAATGTATTGTCCATCAGTAATGTATTTTAACCCCAGTAATGTATTGTCCATCAGTAATGTATTGTCAATCAGTAATGTATTGTCCATCAGTAATGTATTTAAACCTCAGTAATGTATTGTCCATCAGTAATGTATTGTCCATCAGTAATGCATTTTAACCTCAGTAATGTATTGTCCATCAGTAATGTATTTTAACCTCAGCAATGTATTGTCCATCAGTAATGTATTTTAACCTCAGTAATGTATTGTCCATCAGTAATGTATTTTAACCTCAGTAATGTATTGTCCATCAGTAATGTATTTAAACCTCAGTAATGTATTGTCCATCAGTAATGTATTTTAACCTCAGTAATGTATTGTCCATCAGTAATGTATTTTAACCTCAGTAATGTATTGTCCATCAGTAATGTATTGTCCATCAGTAATGTATATTAACCTCAGTAATGTATTGTCCATCAGTAATGTATTGTCCATCAGTAATGTATTGTTCATCAGCTGTCAGTTCAATCCTTCATGTTCTCATTGCATTTTTAATCAAATCAATAATCTTGCCTGGTATTAGGCTGACATGAAAGGTCTCGCAGAATTTTTTATTTTGATTTCAAATGACGTATTTTCAAATAAGTTTTCGTTATGATATCTTTACTTTATATATCATTTTAAAGAGCGTTTTTCGCTCAATCTAATCATTTTAATTACAATCTTCCGTAACCATGTTAACATGTCTGGCTATCTTCCACTTTATTGTAAGGACTCTAACAGACACATGCACTGGCTTGGAGTCAATATTTGTAACACCCTTTCCATGACTAGGGAATCTAAACTTGAATCAGACGACCAGGCCTTCACAACATAGCATTAGCTATTTATACTTTTTTATCAGTCTCTAAACCCAAGACTGTACTCTAATCAATCATGTCTCTTACAGTATACATGCATTTGGCGACTTTAATGTTCACCAGAGTAGTTTGCTTGGCTTCTCTAACTACACTGACACAGCTGGTAACATCACACATTACTTTTCTATATCCCATTCCTTAACACAGATAGTATCGTTCCCAACCCATTTCCCAGATCGTCAGGACCTCAAGCCTCACTTCTGGACCTATTTCTGACCACAGTTCCTGAGGATTGTGTAACAAATGCCCATTGCCTTCTCGGGAATGCTGATCATGCTGTGGTAATGATAAACATCACCCTAAACTCTCAACCCTGAGTTGAAGAGCCACTGCACAAAATGACAAGGTACTACAATAAAGTTGACTAGGATGCTATCAAAGATGCTCTATGGGAAAATATCTTTTCTCTCCCTGCTGAACAGTGCACAGATGAGATCACTGAATGGTTCAAAGCAGTAATTGAAGCACATCTTCCCACACGTGAGTCCTATAGCAAACCCCACTCTCCATAATGGTTTACTTCTACTTGCATAGCTGTCATTGCTCAAAGGCAGCATGCATACTGCAGACTTATCTGACATAAATTCAGTACAAATAGACAAAATTATATAGAAGCTAGAAGTAATTTTAAGAAAGAAATAGCCACAGCCCTGAAAGAATATACCGAAACTACCAAAAAACGCATTGACACGCAGAAATTAGGAACTTGTGATTTCTGAAAAAAAAAGTCTAGTAAATAATGGGCAATCAACAATTTCTCCACTATCTAACAATCTTGAAGTTGTTTGCATGGCAACCGAGAAGACTACTCTACTTGCCCATTGGTTTGCCTCCAACTCTAGTGTGGACCACTCCCTCCTAGATTTTCCTCTGCAGACAGAAACCATAAATCAGCCCTTCTCAAGTACGATATCTTAAAAAACCTAGATGCATCAAAAGCATGTGAACCTGATCTCATCCCTGCTGTACTATTGAAAAATGCTTTGCTGAGGTTGCTCCCATTCTCTCCAAACTTTTCAACAAATGCCTTAATGAATCTTGCTTTCGTAACTGCTGGAAAATTACCTCTGTGGTACCAGTTTACAAGAATTCTGGCGAAAGAACTGACCTATTGAATTATCGCCCCATTAGCCTCCTCCCTCTTTTCTCCAAAATATTTGAGTCCATAATTAATCAAGCTCTAGTCCACCACCTCACAGCTATTAAATTTCTGTCCGACCAACAGTATGAGTTTAGGCAAGCCCGTTCTACTGGAGTTGTCCAAACTGTAATCTCTGACCATGCACTGAATAAAGCAAGGGAAGCTATGGCAGTGGCCCTAGATATATCTAAGGCTTTTGACAGGGTATGGCACGATGGTCTTCTCATGAAAATCAAATCCTATGGTATTACTGGACAAATATTTAACATAATCAAATCCATCTTAAATAAGAGAAGAATTCAGGTTGTCCTCGATGGTTCTATGTCAAAACAATATGATGTAAATGCGAGGGTACCTCAGGGGTCAATCCTTGAAACATTATTATGTTTGATATTCATAAATGACTTCCCTGTCTCTAAGGGTTCAAAAGAGAGTTGCAAATCTGATAGGCCCTAAACTGGCATCTAAACTTCAGCCTCTGTCCCATCGTCGAAACGTTGCATCCCTCTGCCTGTTCTACAAGTATTATAATGGTGAATGCTCTGAAGAACTGCAAGCACTTGTGCCCCCACGACGTGAACACCCTCGACAGACCCGACAAGCTGAAAAATCCCACCCCCACACTGTAGAGATCCCTAGATGTAAAAGATCTTTCTACTCCAGTAGTTTCTTCCCCAGAACTGCTAGACTTTGGAATTCCATTCCAGGTCACTGCTTCCCCAACTGTACTGACATGCATAAGTTCAAGTGCAACGTGAACCAACATCTCGCTGCCCTAATCCTTACATAGTACCCCAGTAGATGTTTCCCCTGATAGTAGCCCCCTACATTAAAGTGCCAATGTGCCTTGTTTGGGGTGAAAATGTAATAAAAAAAAAAATAAAAAAAAAGATGGGTATATTTGCTGATGACGCCACATTCTATAACAGACATGCGAGGAAAACAAATGAACATGTACTCAAGACAATGGCAGAAACAGTAGAGGAAGACCTTCAGTCTGTAGTGGAAAAGGGTAAAAAATGGATGGTCACATTCAATGCTGCCAAGACTAAGTTTCTGTCTTTTAATAACTATAAGAAACCTGCTCAACCACTAATAGCCGTGGCTAATGATACATTTCCTGAAAGTACTTCATTTAAACTCCTCAGCTTAATATTCACGGGGAACATGAGTTGGAACAAATACATTGAGGGCATTGCCAAGGCTGCTGCAAAGAAGGTGGGCTTTCTCTACCGTGCTAGAAAGTTACTTACGCCTGAGAGTATCCTGTACCTTTACAAGGCCATTATTCACCCATGTATGGAGTATTGTTGCATTATTGCCATATTTGGGCTGGTGCATCTGCTACTAGTCTCTTCATCTTAGACAGAGCTCAAAAGAGAGTTGCCAACCTAATAGGTCCCGCACTATTAGCTAGGCTTCAGCCATTGTCCCACTGACAAGATGTTGCATCCCTCTGCCTGTTTTTCAAGTATTTTAATGGTGGATGCTCTGACGAACTACAAACCTGTATGCCCCCTCAATGGAAATACGCTCAGTAAACCCAACAAGCAGCAAAATCCCACCCCTACACAGTAGAAATCCCTAGCTTTAAGAAAGACTTCTACTCTAATAGTTTCTTCCCTGAGACTGCTAAACTTTGGAATTCCCTTCCAAGTTCCTGCTTCCCTGACTGTATTGACATGCAAAAGTTTAAGTGTAATGTAAACAGAAATCTTGCTGCTCAACTCCCTACACAGTACCCCTACAAATTATGTCCCAGATAATAGCCCCTACTTCGAAGGGGCACTGTGGCTTGTTTGAAGTGAAATTGAAATAAAAAAAAATAATTATGTCTTCTTTTCAGAACGTTGAATACAAGATAGAAAAAAAGCAAATTCACACAATTTCAATTCAAGCTAGGCCGAAAAGTTGCTGAAACAGCTCATAATATCAACAAAGCATTTGGCCTAGGAACCAGTACTGAATCCACAGCATAATGGTGGTTTCAAAAATTTTGTGGCGGTGATGAGAGTCTTGAAGATAATGAGTGTAGTGGTTGGCTATTAGATGTTGGCAACGATCAATTAAGAGCCTTAGTCGAAGCCAATCCATGCACAAATGTTCGAGACCTCCCAATTAGATGTAACATACACAACCATTTCTAACCACTTAAGAGAGATTGGAAAGACAAAAAAAAAACTTGATAAATGGGTGCATCACGAATTGAATGACAACCAAAAGAAACGTCGTTATGAAGTGTCATCTTCTCTTCTTTTACGCAACAAGAACGACCCGTTTCTCAACCAGGTTGTAACTTGTGATGAAAAGTGGGTTCTTTATGAGAACCGGCAATGCTCAGCTCAGTGGTTAGATGTTGACAAAGCTCCACGACAATTCCTGAAGCCAGAGTTGGACTAAAAAAAGGTTATGCCGACTGTTTGATGGTCTGTGACCTGTTTCATCTATTACAGTTTTTTTTTTTAATGCAGGCGATCCATTACAGCAGAGAAATACTGTCAACAACTGGATGAAATGCCTCAGAAACTTCGACAACAACACCCAGCATTAATCAATAGAAAAGGCCCAATTTTCTTCCACGACAATGCCCGACTGCACATTGCTAAATCGATCCTGCAGAAGAACGAATCAGACTATGAAATTCTGCCTCATCCACCATACTCCCCAGACCTTTCACCTACCGATTACCACTTCTTTCAAGCATTTTAACAGCTTTCTGCGTGAGAAATGCTACAAAAACCTAGGTGATATCAAACTTGCCTTCAGCAACTTCATCACCACCAGAATGCAAGATTTTTACATTGCTAGCATAAATACACATATTTTGCTTTGGCAAATTCTGATAATGCTAATTCCGATCAATAAATTTTGTTCGAGTCAAGATATATTCATCTGAATTCAAAAGTTAAAAACAAAAAAAGAAAAAAACTTTCTTGTCAACCTGATATTCTGTACATTCTCAGGCATTTTATTATCCAAGTCTTACACTTTCTTGTAGTCGATCCATGTCATGGCGCTATATATATATATATATATATATATATATATATATATATATATATATATATATATATATATATATTTTTTTTTTCTACTTTTACAGGATCTTTGGATTTATTTATAGTAGATCATGTGTTCCTCTTTTTCCTTTGTGACATCTTTTCCATTTTCTGGAGAGTAGACCTCAATTATTAAGGGAGTTGAAAATTTTGGCAGATTTGTCGTTTAGTTGTACAAATAGCCTCCAACCCTGTTATTAAAAAAGGGACACGTTGGGTCGACACCGTTATATATATATCGTAAACAGAATATTCGGGTTTGTATTACTGTACACATAGATTCGAAAAAGTTGTCAAAAAACAAATATATAACAAATAAATGTTATCAAAGGCAAGGTAAGTTACTTTTCTACCAAACTGGATATATTTTTCGTGTTTTTATTTAATGTAACATGTTTATTCAGCTCGAAAAACATACAGTGTTTACCGATGTATTGGAAAATTCAAGATGGCGTCTGATTCTCTCTTTAACACGGTAAGTTTGGGAAAAGAGCTTATAAATAAAAAACCGGATAAAATACTGTTAAAAACTCGCTCAATATATGTTACTGTGACATAGGTTGACATATATTCGGCGGGTTTTTAATAGTATTTTGTATAGTTTTGTATTTATAACACCTTTATTTATTTATTTATAACAATTATAATAATTACAAATTTTTATTGTATAATTAAAAAAATTTATGGTACAATTAAAGATTTTTATTGTATAATTAAAAATTTTTATTATATAATCAAATAATTTTATTGTATAATTAAAAATGTTTATTGTATAATTAAAAATGTTTATTGTATAATTAAAAATTTTTTAAGTATAATTAAAAATATTTATTGTATAATAAAAAAGAATTATTGTATAATTAAAACTCTTTATTGTATAATTTAGCATTTTTAATCCAACAATAAAATTTTTTAATTATACAATAACATTTTTTAATTATACAATAAAAATGTTTAATTATACAATAGAAATTTTTAATTACGCAATAAATTTTTTTAATTATATAAGAAAATTTTTTAATTATAAAACAAGATTTTTTAATTATACAATAAAAATTTTTAATTATAAATAAAAAATTTTCATTATACAATAAAAATTTTTAGTTATAAATAAAACATTTTAATTATACAATAAAATGTTTTAATTATACAACAAAAATTTTTAGTTATATAATAAAAATTTTTAATTATACAATAAAATTTTTTAATTATGCAATAAATTTTTTTAAATTATACAATAAAAATTTTTTAATTATAAAATAAAAATTTTTAATTATACAATAAAAAATATTAATTATACAAAAAAAATTTTAATTATACATTAAAATTTTTTAATTATACAATCAAATTTTTTAATTTTACAATAAAAAATTTAATTATACAATAAAAATCTTTAATTATACAATACAAATTTTTAATAATACAATAAAAATTTTTTAATTATATAATAACATTTTTTAATTATACAGTACAAATTTTTAATTATACAATAAAAAATTTTAATTATATAATAAAATTTTTAATTATACAATACAAATTTTTAATTATACGATAAAAATTTTTAATTATACAATAAAACATTTAATCATATAAGAATTTTTTTTAATTACACAATAAGATTTTTTAATCATACAATTAAATTTTTAATTATACAATAAAATTTTTTAATTATACAATAAAAATTTTTAATTATATATAAAAAAATTTAATTTATAAATAAAATTTTTTAATCATACAATAAAATTTTTTAATTATGAATAAAAAATATTAATTATAAATAAAAAAATTCATTATACAATAAAAAATTTTAATTATAAATAAAAATTTTAATTATACAATAAGATTTTTTAATTATACAACACAAATTTTTAATTATATAATAAAAATTTTTAATTATACAATAAAAATTTTTAATTATACAATAAAATTTTTTAATTATACAATAAAATCTTATAAAAAATTTTAATTATACAATAAAAAATTTAATTATACAATAAAAAATTTAATTATAAAATAAAATTTTAATTATTCAATAAAAATTCTTAATCATACAATAAAAATTTTTAATTATACAATAAAGAATTTTAATTATACAATAACAATTTTTTAATTCTACAATAAAGAGTTTTAATTATACAGTAAAAATTTTAATGATACAATAAAATTTTTTAATTATACAATAAAAATTTTTAATTATACAATAAAAAATTTTAATGATACAATAAAATTTTTAATTATACAATAAAATTTTTTAATTATACAATAAAAATTTTTAATAATACAATAAAATTTTAATTATACAATAAAAAATTTTAATTATACAATAAAATTTTTTAATTATACAATAAATAAAAAAGAAATGAAAAATGCAGTTATTTATTGCATAATTACAAATTTTATTGTATAATTAAAAAAATGTATTATATAAGTAAAAAAATTGATTGTATAATTAAAAAAATTTATTTTATAATTAAAAATTTTTATAATTAAAAATTTTTATGATTAAAATTTTTTATAGTATAATTAAACATATTTATTGTATAATTAAAAAAGATATTGTATAATAAAAACTCTTTATTGTATAATTAAACATTTTTAATTATAGAAGTAAATTTTTTAATTATACAATACATTTTTTTAAATTATACATTAAAAATTTTAATTATACAATTAAATTTTTTAATGATACAATAAAATGTTTAATTATACAATAAAAATTTTTAATTATACAATGAAATTTTTTAATTATACAATAAAAATGTTTTATTATACAATAAACATTTTTATTATAAATAAAAAATTTTAATTATAAATAAAAAATTTGTATTATACAATAAAAATTTTTAATTATGAATAAAAAATTTTAATTATAAATAAAAAATTTTCATTATACAATAAAAATTTTTAATTATAAATAAAAAATGTAATTATACAATAAAATGTTTTAATTATACAACAAAAATTTTTAATTTAATTATAATTTTGTTAATTATACAATAAAAATTTTTAATTATGCAATAAAAATTTTTTAATTATACAATAAAAATTTTTAATTATACAATACATTTTTTTTTAATTATACAATAAAATTTTTTAATTATACAATCAAAATTTTTAATTATACAATAAAATTTTTTAATTATACAATAAAATTTTATAAAAATTTTCAATTATACAATAAAAAATGTAATTATACAATAAAAAAATTAATTATACAATAAAATTTTTATTATACAATAAAATTTCTTAATCATACAATAAAAATTTTTAATTATACAATAAAGAATTTTAATTATACAATAAAAATTTTTTAATTATACAATAAAGAGTGTTAATTATACAATAAATTTTTTTAATTATACAATAAAAAATTTTTATAATACAATAAAATTTTTAATTGTACAATTAAAAATTTTAATTATACAATAAAAATTTTAATTATACAATCAAATTTTTTAATTATACAATAAAATTTTTTAATTATACAATAAAAAATTTTAATGATACAATAAAATTTTTAATTATACAATAAATTTTTTTAATTATAAATGATTAAAAATTTTTATTGTAAAATTAAAAAATGTTATCGTATAAATAAAATTTTTTAATTATATTATACAATAAAAAATATGAAATAAAACACATTTATTCCTTTTATTTATTTTTTTTAACAATGTGCTTAATCTAAAATAATTATATTTAAACAAACTTCTGGATATGTACCGGTCACAACCCAATGTGTCCCTTTTTTTTTATCACTGGGTTGGCATCTGCCGAGGAGTGCGTACAGGTTCACGAGTATAAAAAAATAAGAAAACATAGAAAACACATTCTGAACGGCAAATCTGCCAAAATTTGTTCTCTCAGTTGTATTGTTTAGATTTTCCATTTGTAGTTGCTGTGGGCGTGTCCCTTTTATGTGTCTTTCTCCCTTTGGTTATCCATTTTGTACACATTTGCTTTGCGGATACATTTTTTCAGGTTTTTAATCAACCTTTCATGTAGTGTCATAAATTTTTTGAACCAATATGCATATATTCTGTCATGACCTGATGCTTTCTAGGTTGCTATTTTTCTTAATTATGAATAAAAAAATTTTAATTATAAATAAAAAGTTTTTCATTATACAATAAAAATTTTTAATTATAAATAAAAATTTTTAATTATATAATAAAATTTTTTTAATTATACAATAAATTTTTTTTAATTATACAATAACAAATTTTTAATTATACAATAACAAATTTTTAATTATACAATAACAAATTTAATTATACAAAAAAAATTCTTAATCATACAATAAATTTTTTTAATTATACAATAAATAATTTTAATTATACATTTTGTACACATTTGCTTTGTGCATACATTTTTTCAGGTTTTTAATCAACCTTTCATGTAGTGTCATAAATTTTTTGAACCAATATGCATATATTCTGTCATGACCTGATGCTTTCTAGTTTGCTATTTTTCCTTGAAGATTTCATTCTGTTTCTTCTTCGAGTTGTTACAACTCTTCTTCCATGTATTTCAACCATTCGACATTTCTATTGTGACTGTGTCGCTCTTTCCACATCTTACTCCAGTAGTGCTGTGTTTATTTCAAATCTTAGTCGTCCTGTTTTTGTTTATCCTCTGTTCACGCTTTGATAGAATTGGCTTTCATTGTTTCAAAGGTCGTTTTTTGCTCGCACTGTTCTGATTTGTATTTGTATCGTCTCAATCTCCCTGCTTTTACTGCTATTTTTTTGCTTCAGTTCTTCATGTTTCTTGTTTAGCCTCTGCCTGCGAGTCACAGTTTCACTTTTCACTTGTCTTCTATTCACTTTCATTTTGTTTATCGACTTGGCTTATTTTTGAAATTTATTGATCTGGGTTTCCAACCTGAATTCCCATCCAGATTCTGTTGGTCTATTTTCTTTTTTTCTACTTTAAACTTCATACTTACTTGCATGTGAATGCCTACTCGACACTATCCTCGAGTGTCTAAGGTCTCTCTGTGCAGGGGTTTGTCAGAACAATCTGGCATGAGGATACTTCCACAAAATAAAAGTTAAACTCACCAAACTTTATGTGTGTGTAGACTGACCCTTCCGAGATTTTTTTGAAATAAACAAAACAAATTTTGGCCGAAAAACACTTAAAACTTACATGAATTTATGAATTTTTAAAAATAGGACCCTTATTTTGGCCCACCCTGTATGTGTGTATATATATATATATATATATTTATATATATATATATATATATATATATTCCAGTAAGACAAGTAGCTTGGTTTTAAAGATCAGATGAACCACAATCTTAAAGTAAATAACTGCTCATATTCGGTTGGACATGTGCTTTGATTCAGTTAGACACAAAATTCCCATTGTAAGTCTGTTCTTCAGTAGCAAATCAAGTATCGTTTAATCTCTCAAAACATTGTTACTTGTTATTAACTCGATTTGTGATTATAATAATTATTATTATTTTTTTTTTTTTAAGGAAAATTCTTTTGTCACAACGGCACAACACATAGCAAGAGTCAAACATCGAATTTGCACAAAGACAGGAAGTGGATGACCACGGCCTGTGTAGTGAATGTACACAAACATATTTACACTAATATAGGAGAGAACTTGAATGCCTACTGGAGAGAACTTGAATTCCTACTAGACACTATCCTCGAGTGTCTAAAGTCTCTCTGTAAAGGGGTTTGTCAGAACAATCTGGCATGAGGATACTTTTCCATAGAAGTAAACCCTGACCAAATATTCAAAATCACATAGTATTCGCAGCCCAAATAAGATCTACTCATTACGGCTACCCCAGAGCTTTTCCAAGGAATGGTGCACCTTCTCCAAGTGATATTACCTCAAGTAATAGCATGGAACTGGATACTCCACCAGACTAGATAAATTCTTGTCCTGGAATTCAGTAAGACCAAGAGACCAAAATAAAAGATTTAATACAATATATGAAAATGGTTAATTTGGGGAGAGGAAAATTATGTTCTCAACTTCTTTATTAACTCAGTGTTTGAGAAATAAAGAACTTAAGTGGAACATTCAAATAACTATGTATCTCATATAGACTTCAAGTGTTAGCCCCAGGTTGTGGACCCCTTGATTTCTGAGAACTTCGACTGAAGGAAAATAAAACAAAATAAGGGTAAATTGTTCAAGTCCGTAATAGTATGGAATCTGCATTTAGATTTAGGCACAGATAGAAAGTGTAGGATATTGTTGAGACAAGGTGCCTTAAATAAGTATCCAGACTTTTTTTGTATGCGCACTTCTATTGATAGTACACACATGAAACTATAGCCCCATTCAAAGTAATCTCCCCCGGCTGCAATGCACTTGTTATACTGTTCCAACAACTTCCGGAAAACCTCATGAAATTCCTCTTGTATGAGCGTGACAATGACCCTCATTGCAACCTCTGTCATCTCCTCAATTGTCTCATAGCGACAGCCTCTAAGGTTTTCCTTGAGCTTAGGGAATAACCAAAAGTCACAGGGAACAAGGTCTGAACTATATGTAGGGTGAGGAACTGATCTTGATGGCCAGCTTGGTCAAATAGTCTGTGACAAGTATGGAGCACCCTTGGGACAAACTTCACACAAACCTTTTGCATCTTCAGTTCTTCCTGAATAATTCTGTGTACAATTTCCACACTGATATCAAACTGTGCACTTATTATCTCTATAGACACACAACAGTCCTTATCCATGAAATTCTTTATTTGGCCAATCAACTCTGGTGTTCTGACTTCCTTACTCCTCTCAGACATCTCATCATCCATTACATACTCTCTACCCTCCTTGAATTTCTTATGTCACTCAAAAACTGATGTTCGATTCATGCAAGATGATCCAAAAAGCAGTCTGAAGCATTTTTCTGTGGCATTTTTTCCAAGTTTACAACAGAATTTTATTGCACATCGTTCTTCTAAAGTGTCCTGACGTCCAGATTGCATTTTTGAAATTCACTAGCTGTGACAATCAGGCTTTAGTAGAATGTATTCCAATTCCTACTGTAGCCGTTCATTTGAACCTGAAATTGTAAAAATTGGTCAGTTATCTCATAAGACGTATAGCAAAAATGTACTGAATTGTCAAGAGCCTACGACAATTTTAAATGCCTGAACAAAAAAGTTTACAAACTTATTGAATGCACCTCATAGATTATGACAGTTATGGAGAGTTTATGGACAGTCTTGAGTTGGTGACAGTTGAAGACAGTTTTTGGGTTGAGGACAGTTGCATAATATCCTAAACCCTAACCCTAACCCTAACCCCCACAGAATGTGTTTTCTATGTTTTCTTATTTTTTATACTCGTGAACCTGTACGCACCCCTCGGCAGATGCCAATGTGAGAGACAATGACATGGCCAGAAAAAAAGATACAGAGGGAAAACATGCTGTGTTCGGGGAAATTGTGATGTCAGGATCATCGTATTTGAATTTATTTGTGGCAGAAATATTAAATTATTTACAGAATGAATTCAGTGTCCGCCAAATCTTCTTCTCTAGAACTTTCTAGTCTTTTGAAAGACCTATAAAGGGTGATAACTCTAACTTTCTTTATTTAGAGTTATTCCCTTTTTTTATCGCTATAACAACATGGAAACAGGATTTGGGTCGGCAGTGTTTATTGTCGTGCAGTGGACCGCATGGTGGTATTCGATGCCTCTGTTCAGTCTCGAAAGACAAAGGATACTCCCTGTAAGAGCAGCTGTGCATGTAATTGTGAGGTAAGGGTTGCGCAATCTCTAACGACACCTCTCCTGAATCGTCACTCTTTGAGTCCAGTGGCAAGGAGAAGTCTAGGATGACTGGAAACCATGCCGAGATAAGCAGAGAGCACATACAACACCTAGAAGTCCTAAATGGTCACCCATTTAGTACTGACCAGGTTCAATGTTACTTAACTTTGGTGATCCAGCGGGAACCGGTGTGTCAACATTATTATGTCGTACATGCATGGTGGTATAATACAATTAAAATCATCTTTTCTGTTTACCCAGCTGCTGATACACAGTGCACACTTTTAATTTATTTATGCTTATGATATTGTGGGGTCTGCATTCGCACTTGACATTCTGTATCCATTCAACAGCTGATTGAGCCAACTCAGCTCTGTCAAACAGCAATTTGGAGTCAAAAGCTATGGTGCCAAAATAGCTTGTAGAGGAATGGTAGAATGAGAACAGAGATGTTGTCAATTCTTCTTTAGATTCCAATTTCTTTTAGTGTTTTTGACATTTCTTTTATTTTTTTTTTTCAAAATTGTAGTTAGTACTCCTATAATTATTGGTACTACCATAATTTTTTTTCTTTTCATGTTGTATATTACATTTAACCTCTTTGGTAAATGTAATTACTTAACTTTTCTGCCACCCCCAAGTTTCACCCTGTGAATTGCTGGATTGGTGAAGTCCTCTTTTAGACAGGTGTCTTGCATCTTGTTGACTATTATCGTGTCCGTTCTTCTTGCTTGGATAGGTTTGTCTGAACATACCTCTATGTTTCAGAGGATTTTGCGCTTTTCAATTTTCGATACTATTTCCAGTTTGTGTTTGTGTCATTTGGCCACTGCCATTGATTCGATTCAGCATTGTCAAATGACAATTTGAGGTTGAAAGCTATGGTGCCGAATAGCTTGTAGATGAATGATGAAATGAGTGTCTTTTTCAATTTAAGTGAACGGGATTATCAGTTGAACCAGAGATTGAAATCAAAAACAAAACTTTAAACAATAGATAGAATTTATAGATAACTAACAAGACCTCCAGACAATGAACGTGACCTTTAGACAACAGACGATGACTTAAGGTAATATATGCACTGTTTGGACAATGAATGATATGCACTTATGTACAATATGGACTGTGCTGAAATAATAACGTTATTATTTAGAAATCCATTCTTAACATGAGGAAGGGGGGGGCTTTTTTTTTTTTAACTATTCTGTACTTTCATCTAACAGATTAATAAATAATAGATACCATAAAAATTGAATATAACTTGAAAGTCTTATATAAAAATAAGTATGGTTCGTAAACTGCACAATCGGATAGCAACGATAAAAACAATAATAATTCAATTCAAGTAGTAGTAGTAGTAGTATTAAGATAACAGTAGTATGCTTTTCTCTTCTTTAGAAGAGAAAAAGAAAACTGATACAGAGGGGAAAAAAGGTCTTTATACAGAATACGGACCGTGCTAAAATACTATCATTTAGAAATCTATTCCTAACATAAGAAGAAGCTTTAAAAAAAAAAAAAAAAAGAAAGAAAACTCTTATTTACAATCACCTAACAATTTAATAAATAAAAGATACCGTAAAGATTGAATTTAACTTGAAAATCTTATCTAAAAAATAGTACAGTCCGTATTCTGCAAAAGTGCCTGTCGATGTATATCTTTATCACCCACTCCCCCCTCTCTTTTTCTCTCTCTCTCTCTCTCTCTCTCTCTCTCTCTGTGATCTGGCATCTATATCTGTGAGCTGAGGTTCGATGTGTCTATAACGCGATCAGAAATCAATACTGAGTGTTTTTCTCTACTTGGTGACAAAACTTATAACAAAAACTCATTCAAAACAAACGGGGTCAGGGTAGTGGGCTAGAGGTGTGGGGAGTGGGGCAGAAACTCCTTTTATTAACCTTTATTCCTAAAAAAATCCATTGTCAGCAAGAAATCTTTGTGCATGTCAAGTTCTAATCCAGCCGGCTCGATAACAATACTTTTACTATGGCTGCTGGAAACCTTCACGTGGTCTCTTCTGTAAACAACCAGTTCTATAGGTGGCTAAGTGATTAATGACACGGACTGACCACCTGGGTGTGCCAAGTTCAAATCTAGTTTGTTCCACTGAAACACTTTCACTTAGGATGTTGGCAACCTTCACATGATTCCACTCATAGTCATAAGTATGCAATGTCTTTCTAGAAACAATTCTAACTTGGAAAGATATTGAAGAAACCAATGCAAACTGTTGACTATGGCATATCTTTGGCCCTGTGCAGTTCTAGATGGTTCACCATCCCAGGTTTGTGTGTTAGGTTTAGAAAAGACAGTACACAAAAAATTACACAAATTCATAAAGATTTTTTTTTGAAACAAGAAAAAAAAAAAAAACACATTTCAACAGCAAGATGTTTCCTCTGCCATTTTCAACTTACATTAAGGTCAACAGCCAAGGAACATAATTCAGTAGACAATCATAGAAATACTAGCTAGAAATTGTTTACTGATCAAATTTTATTTTATTTTATGAAAACAAAAAAATATTGGATGAACTTATATAAATTTTCATATACACCCTTTTTTTTAACCTAACAGGTAAGTACACAATAAAGTTTTTGTACTATTATAATGTTTTAATGATGGCATAATATATATAATGGATACGCATCCAAACATGCGTTACTAATAGAGATAGTAAATGTTTGTATTAAAACAATATAACGTCGAAAAATAATGTTGCCCCCCCCCCCCCCTTTATTATCCTTATTATCAGGATAAGGTATTCTTCTATCTTCCAACATTAACTTTATGGTCTACCTGGTGAAAAATAACGCCCACTCTGCTTCACCTTTTTTGCTTGTCACATTGGCCCTTTAAAACTCTAACCCTTGAGTTCTTTGAATATTCATTTGGTAGGTGGCATACTCCAATAAGGCCTGTATGGTAGGTTCCAGGTAAGCACCTGATTCTAGAAATAACTAGAAAAATCAATACCAACGACAGAATCAGAGAGGTGAAAGTGGCTAAGTGGTTAACGGCACGGACTGACAACCTGGATGTGCAAAATTCGAATCCAATTCGTTCCACAGAAATACTTTTACTTAGGAATGTTGGAAACCTTTACATGATCCTCCAATATCTAACACATGTTGTAGTCAGCTGGAAAGCAGGCCAGCAGAACAGTTCCACACTCAGAGAGTTCTAGGGAAATAAGCTTTATTTTATGGAATTTGCATTACCATAAATAGTCTCCATTTCCTGTGTTCTAATTCAAGGGAAGTAACTAATCCCTCATTTGAATTTAACAATGGAGTAAGATGGATATGGGTGGGCTGCTTTTGTTTTATGGCATATCAGGTTATTTCATGCCGAATCCAGTGATTAAGAAAAATTTTTAATAGAATATATATTTTTTCTCTAGTCGGTTTCTATTTAACCCATAGTTGGGATCCTAACAGGTACTACCACTCCGGATCAGAGTGGACCTGAGAGCAATGGCAATTAAAGAGTGGCTCCACACTCTCCAAAGCCCGCAAACTGGGGCCTCACCATCGGATATAGTTTAAGGTCATATCCAGGACTAATGGATGTGGAAGTGAAAATCTTTCTTTAGGCTGTCTGCAACAGTTTAATGTCATGGCAATCACCAAAAAGGGGGTCGATATGCTGTAAAACAAACAAAGAAAATATCGTTCAACTGACAATTAACTTTTAAGAATTTTAACATGATTTATTTGTAAAAATATTTTCTTTTCTATTTTATCTTATTTTTGTTTTGTCTTTTCTGTTATCGTTATTTTTTTTCATCTTCTCAAACACCGGCCTCAGCTTTCCATTGACCAGTGTCCCGAAACATAAATTGTACAGAAGGACGCAATGGCAGCAGCATCTGTGGCTTTGCAAGTCTTTCAATAGTCTGTCAAATGATTCAAAGCTTAGCCGATGTTCTTGGTCCACATTTTTAAAACTCGTTGATAAGTTCTCTTCCGGACAAGCCCCGTATCTGCCAGGAAAAGAAAGAAAGAAAAAAAAAATAGATGATGATTAAAATAAAGAAATGTAAGAATAATGCAATCATGAATTATTTACCTTGTTCCTGATAATTATTTACCTTGTTCTGTATAGTATTCAGAATTTTTGAGGTGTGGATTGATAATTTGGATTATTTGGATTATTCAGACTACTGTTCTCATTTTGAGTGTTATTCTCACAACATTTCGATCACTGTAACCTCCGACTTTCTTCAGGTGTATCTTGTTGAACTCGGGAAGTAGTAAAATTGTGCATCTAAAAATAAAAACAGGTTTAAGGCTCCCAAAATTAATTCAGACTAGAAATTGTTCACAAGCATAAAATTCAGTTTTTAGATACACTCTCTTGGAGAGTGGAGGTTCAATCCTCAGTGCAGGCGGCACTCAAAAATACAATTCCAAATTGTTTAGGACTTCTACCATGCCATGGCTGATGGGATGAGAACAAGCTATCTACATAGATTAAATAAAAGGTTCAATTTGAAATTCCATGCAGATTTTCCGAGTTACACAGAAAGGTTTCCAAATTCAAGAAAAAAATTCACAAGTTCGACAAGATACACCTGAAGAAAGCCAGAGGTTACAGTAAACAAAACCTTTTAAAAAAACACACTCTGAGCAGAAGCTGCTAGAAAGACCTTATCCTGCCTTGACAGAGTTCAAAATAGACTTCGTAGCCTATTAGCAGATGCCCTTTTCTCTTCTCTGCAACCTCTTTCTCACAGAAGAGACATTGCGAGCATGTCTTTGCTTTATATTATTTTCATGGCAAGTGCTCGTCTGAGCTCCAATCTATGCTCCCCCCCCTTGCCAAACATTAAGGAGAAGCACTTGTCTAGCTGAAAACATTATAAATAATTTCCCCCACTCTTTATCTGTGCCTAAACCTAAACGTAGATTCCATGAACAAAGCTTCTTTCTTAGAACTGCACGCCTGTGGAACTCACTTCTATTTGCCTGCTTTCCATCTGACTACAATATGGTCATCTTCAAATTCAACGTAAACAAGTTCTTGATGAGCCGTTCCCCTTAAGTAATCCAATTTACCAAATTTACACTACTAACGAGTACTACGATATTGTCCCATCAACTACTGTACACTCTTTAACCCTTATACTCAAGTGGCCTCTGGCCTTGATAAGTGGGGATTCTTATGTTAAAAAAAAAAGATGAGGACAGTAGTCCAAATCATCCAAACGATATGAATGTTCTGTAATGCATGTAATTCTTATGGATTAATTGTTGTAGGAAGAAGATATGATACTAGGTTTGTTAGTGGAAATAATGATGAAGGTTAAGTTAGGGTAAAGTGTGATCGCAAAGTCTAATAGTACTTTGTTAGATGGCTATTGCAGTAGCAAAAAAAAAAAAAAAAACAATAAACAAATTAATTCCTGTTTAAAATAATGAAATCGAACTAATTAAATAAAATAACACACATTGGATAAAATAACACATTGAATAAAAATGCACATTGAATAAAATAACGCACATCAAATAAAATAATGCACATCAAATAAAATAACACACATTGAATAAAATAACATACATTGAATAAAATAACACATATTGAATAAAATAATGCACATTGAATAAAATAATGCACATTGAATAAAATAATGCACATTGAATAAAATAACACATATTGAATAAAAATGCACATTGAATAAAATAATGCACATTGAATAAAATAACACTCAAATAATACACATTGAATAAAATAACATGCATTGAATAAAATAATGCACATTAAATAACACACATCGAATAAAATAATACATTGAATAAAATAACACACATTGAATAAAATAAACCACATTGAATAAAATAACACATATTGAATCACATAACACACATTGAATAAAATAATGCACATTGAATACAATGACGCACATTGAATAAAATACCCCATGTTGAATAAAATAACGCACATTTAATAAAATAACACATATTGAATAAAATAACGTACATTAACTAAAATAAATCACATTGAATAATATGGTACAAATTGAATAAAATAATGTACATTGAATAATATGGCCCAAATTAAATGTAATGGCATGCAAATTCTGTAAAATAACTACTGTCAAACGATACAGCACACATTTAACAAAATAATACAGCACACATTTAATGAAATGACATGCACATTGGATGTAATGACACAAATCAAATAAAATAACACAGAGTTTGGAAATCATCTGCTTGAGTTTTGCTTCGTTGTTCTTGTTTTGGGGTTGACTGTCATATTTCCATAACATAGCATGGACACACGTATACAAATGCATACAAAATGACGTCACCGGTAGGGAAAAATAAAGACTTTAAAAGGGAGATCATGTTAGAGATGCAGAGCATGTTCGAGGTCACATGAGAGCCATGAATGATGTTTGAGAAGAGGATCACGTGATGGATGTCACAGTGGTAACGAGAGAATAAGGAAATAAATGTCATTGTTACAAAGAAAAAGCGAGTTGAAGTCCTTTTCTATTCTTTGTCTCTTTTACGACTGAGCATACAACGTGTTGGTTTCCCAGACAATGTTACATCTCTGCTATTTCATAACTTATGTAATATCTATGTATGAATTGTATGATTTTTTGTGCGACTTCTGTTTTTGTAATTTATATAATAAATGACAAGTTGGGTGTGGGAGGTGTATGGTACTATGAAAGTCTCACCCAAGTGTTGGGAAATGAGGAAGAAAGAGAAAAATAAGTATTACAAAAGAAAAGGGAAATAGGTTTATCGGCAGAACAATGGATAGGATGTTGTTTACAAAGGAACACGGAAGAAAACTCAAATGGGATTGTTGATCAAGGTTTGGCAATAACAGGAACAAAAGATCGATCAATATATTTTTAAGTTAATTTTAGAAGTGGTAGTGAATTTGGCAACAATTTTGTGACAGGTAGGAGCAGTTTGAACACGGTCTTTGGTTTGCGACAGTTCACAACAGTTAGAGTTGAGAACAATCGTGAGTTTGACACTTGAATGTAGATTGCGACTTCAACAAGATCCAAAGATCATTAGGAGATTGAGATGGGGAAATGAACAAATCAACTAATTGACAAACATAATCTTGACAGTAGATGTAGATGCGGACTGTAGATTGGTTTTGGTTTGGTTGTTTTGTTTTACGGCATATCAACCCTTTTCGGAATATATAATGCCGGATTCAGTTATTTTGGAAACAGTATTCATGTTGCATCCAAAAGGTTTTTTATTCTTCAAGCTCTTTGTATCTTCAATCATTAGTTTGTAGTATTTGGTTTGATTGTTTTATAGCGGATTTTATCGTTTTTCTTCCCTTGTCTGCAGAACATGAATGAGTTTTGCAATGGGAGAGAGAAAAAGGGTTACAGTATTGATGTTTGGTGCATTTTAAGTTAGGAAACCAGTTAGGAAGGGGGAAAAGGTAGGTTGTTGTTTTTGTTCTTGATTTTGCAGAACATAAGTTTTGCAAAAGGAAGTAGAAAGACAAAAAGCATCAATCTCAGGAAGCCAATATCTTCAGGCAGCCTGATCTGGTAGCACCAGGTGGACTTTAGAGTTCAGAGGGTCAATGGTGTCACACACACACCAAGTGCAGCTTATATTTTCAGAATATGTCAGAGTTTGTGTGTTTTTATTTGATTTTTTCTACTTATACTTGTGAACCTGTGCGTGTCCCTCAACTACTATAACATTATTTCGAACCTGGACAGCACCAGATTGTCTTGCTGGTAATCATGAGGGTCAAGTGTTATAGTAGGGTGCTTAATACGAGGTTTAAGAATCTGGATGCCTTGGCAGAATGAAGAAAAAAAATGTTATTTTTCAAAGATGGCGGAAGTGTGGACTTCTCAATTTTAGGTTGGTTGGTTGGTTGTTTTTGTTTTACAGCATATCAACCCTTTTCAGGTTATTTAATGCCGAATCCAAAGATTTTGAAGTTGGTTGGTTGATTTTGTTTTACGGCATATCAACCCTTTTCAGGTTATTTAATGCCGAATCCAAAGATTTTGAAGAAATTTTTTTTTAGTAGAATATATTTGTTTTTTTTTTCAAGTTAGATTCTATTTAACCCATAGTTGGGACCCTAACAGGTACTACCATTCTGGGTCAGAGTGGACCTGGGAGGAATGGCAATTAAGGAGTCGCTCCACACTCCCCAAAGCCCGCAAGCTGGGGCCTCACCATCGGATATAGTTTAAGGCCATATCCAGGACCTTTCAATTGTAAATTGGGACGTAGGCCATCGGAAAGAGAATGGTTGTTATAGTCATCTGTGAAATATGAAAAACGAGATTATAAACAAAAGTTGTCATTTTTTTTTTAGTGAAAGAATGGCGGATGAATGTCAGCGAGAGACCAACCTAACAGGAAGATTTGATATGATAATAACTTGGATGACAGGGATGGGGGGGGGCTGTTGGAATTGGTTTAATTGATAACCAAGCTTCTTTGTTAAGAAAAAGAAAGAAAGAAGGAAGAGCTTTGAACAAGGGAGAGAGAGAGGAGGAAAGAGAATTGAAAAGACATTTGAAGAGAGAGAGAGAGAGAGAGAGAGAGAGAGAGAGAAAGAGAGAGAGATGGGGGGGGGGCAAAAGAGATTCAGAAGAAAGAGGAGGTAAAAGAGAAGAGGGGGGAGAATGGTAATCTCACCTAGAGAGGAGGAGAAACAACAAATTTATAAAACGAACTGTTTTAGCAGATAATACAGTCTTCTCATCTCGATTGGCCAGGGTTGCGAATCTCTGTCCTATCAAGATATAGATTCATGCTCTGCGAATTTAGAGAACCTGAAAGTTAGTTTAAAATCTCCAGACATGAAAAGTCTAATTGAACTTTGTTTTAAGCCAACAAGCCTGCATCCAAAAACATTAGTTTTTTTACTTAAACATGGAAAAACCAGAGTAAATGAACTTTTCTCTGCATGGATTGTATCTGGAATTGTTTTACACAGTAATTATTTTTGTTTATGAGAAAATGATATCTGAGTCGACAATGATTATTGATTATTTTGATTGTTTATGAGAAAATGATATCAGAGTTTTTATTGATTATTGATTATTTTGATTATAGAGAATGATCCAGTTCATTTTCAGATCCCCCTGAACCTGACACAGAGCTGAAGCTGCAAGAGGCCCATATCTACTGATCAGCGTAAAAATTGTCGGAGAAAAATTCAACTCCGATGACTGACAATGAATGGCCAGCGTGTTAAAGGTATTGCCACCTGGACTTATGGTCATGTCCATTTTGTGCGCTCAAAGCATGATAGTGATGATTTCCAGTGACAAGTGAGTGCCTGTTTACATTTTGAAGGGTCCATCACTTTACAACGATAAAAAGTGTAGCCACTGGGATTTAGGGTTAGCACCCCTGTGCTGAGGTCGACAAAACAATTGGTCCTGTAACGCAGGATTGCCAAGAAAAACATGTGAGGGATAAATTATGGCCTTGTCAAATAATTTCTGAAAACTATTAAACACATGCCAGCATGTAAAATGAATGTTAGACCTGATATGATGATGATGATGATGATGATGATGATGATTCATTGGTAATTCATTTATTTTGCATGAACTTCTCAAAAGTAGTATAATTCAAGTTTTTGCTTTTTCTTTTTCAAATAAATTTCTCTACAATTCGGATGTTTCGTTTCTGAATTTTTTAAGGGCGATTATTTTATTTTATTTTTTTTTAAAACTAGCATTTCAGCCTGGCTTTGCTTGAGCCCTATGTACTGTTCCTAACTTTATGTGCATATGTATGTATATGTTAAAAAGTTTGACTCTTGTTCAACTGACATACATCTAAAATTTCAAGTGTTTAGACCCCAAATTGGCGGAGGAGTTTGGTAAAGTTTTCAAAGGTCAAATCGTTGAACTTTTACCCCTTGACAGACAAATTTCTGACCGAAAACTGATTACAAAGATTTTTCCAAATCTCAATACTCCCTATGTCAAATCTCGAGTCTGTAGACTGAAAATTGACAGAGTAGTTTGGTAGGGAAACACACACACACACACACACAGTTTCACTTTTATATATAGATATATAGATTTATTGCATGCAAAGACCCCTGGCGCAGTCGTTAGAGTACTTGGAAAAATTCACTTGATAATTGATATTTACTTGCTAAGTGATATTCTCCTGAATTGCAAATTACGTAGGCTGACAGAACAAGAGCATGCTACCCCCGTGAAGTAAATAAAGGGTTTCGCTCGAAATTCCGTGCAGATTCTCGAGTTTGACAGAACGATTCACCAAGTTTGACAAGACACTTGAAGAAAGTCGGATGTTATGAACGTTGTGAAAGTGAGACAGTAGACACAAGATGAGACCAGACCAGCAGCACTACTAGCAGTCCAGCACTACTAGCAGTCCAGCACTACTAGCATTCCGGACAATACAAATAAGATGAACAACTAATCCTCATCTTAAAAATTCATAAAAGAAATATCTGAATTTTAGAAAAAAATATTTGAAAAAAAAAAAAAAATTGTATTCTATTATTTCTCTCTCTCTCTCTCTCTCTCTCTCTATATATATATATATATATATATATATATATATATATATATATATATATATATATATGGTAAATGTTTCGTTTAGGTCCACCTCCGCAATTTTCTTTAAAATGACATTTTTTTTGTGGGGGGGGGGGGCATTGTCAATATCATAAAAGTGGATCATTCTCGAGGATGGGGGGGGGGGGAGTACTTGTTTTTTTTTCCTTCGTGTAAAATTCTGATTGCTTAGGGCGCGCGCGCATGCGCGTAAAAAAATGGCCGCCAAAATTACCGTGCATAATGCATTTTTTTCTATCTTGATAACTACTTATCTCTGCAACATTTCAATGCGATTTTCGTATTCAGCATAGTCGAAAACCTATAAATGTCGTCATTTTAAAGAAAATTGTGGAGGTGGACCTAAACGAAACATTTACCATATATATATATATATATATATATATATATATATATATATATACACGCACGCGCAGATTAAAACAAAATTACATAAATTCATTAAGCAAATTTTTAACAAGAAAATAAAATTTTAACTGCGAAATGTCTTGTTC
Organism: Euprymna scolopes; assembly: GCF_053919585.1. Lineage (NCBI taxonomy): Eukaryota > Metazoa > Mollusca > Cephalopoda > Sepiida > Sepiolidae > Euprymna > Euprymna scolopes. The sequence goes on along the minus strand of NC_136526.1, from coordinate 42,583,595 downwards.
ACCATTTTCTGCTAGATTAAGATCAACAACCAAGGGACATAATTCAAACTTTAATCCCGCATCATCATCATAATACCGTTTAAAAATCGTTTACTAATCAAATTTTATTTTATTTTGTGAAAACAAAAAGGTTATTGTTCACAATTTCCCTCCTATATTTTAAAAAAAAAAGTAGAAAATCTGTATGATGTATGTACCCGTGATGAAACGAAATTATCATATTCCGGAAATCAAATCTTATGTGTATCTGAGGACAGATGGTCTCGTCTGCCATTTTTGAAAAAAAAAAAAAAAAATCAAAAACTAAAGGGAGATAACTCAAGAATAATTCATACTTACTAAATTTATATTATAATACTTACGAATTCTTATTAATCGCTTATAAACGATTTTCTTTATAAAAATAAAACTATCTGAATGAGCAATTGGTGTGATTTTTGGAATATGATACTTTTGATTTGTCATGGGGCATGGGCACACAGATTTGCTTTCCTTTATTTCTTTAATGTAATTTTTAATATTAAGGTAAAACTCGATAAGCGCCATATTATCTTCACAGCGATTAGTTATAATTTTATAACAGTTTGATTCAGTTGATAATTTAATGGTCAAACGATACCGCAATAAACTTTTCAATACGACAACCACGTGCTAGGCAAAACTGTCATGGGTATATTTTTCTTAAATCAAGGGGGACAACTTCGCCGTTCTAACTTCAAACAAAAAAAAAATGGAGAGAGAGGGGGGGGTGTAATTCTTACAAGCAAAAAACACTGACTCGATCTTTCCAATGTATACATTATATCATAATTGCTAGCAATGATAATTGTGTAGTTTCTCGGCCCATGTAATTTTATCGGAAAAAAACAATATACCGTAGCTCAAAAATTATATTTATTTTTAAAGTTATGACATATCGAATGTATTAGCGTTAAAATCTAATGTTTCTATTTGCTTTCTCACGAGAGAAGAGTTGGAGTTGGACACAAGGTCAGTTTTGGCACTTCTGCATGACAGTGACATATTAGCAACAGAGACGAGTTATCGACCCCTGTTCTTCGAAAGAGAACTGATGTCGGTGCTTCTACACATTATTGCCGAAATTGGAGACGGCATTTTTTTTTTCACGCACTTGCTGTCCAAATTCAGAGGAGACATCATTATATCAAACTATGGCCGAAGCATGAAATAAATAACAAAAAAGAATTAAACTTCCGGAAAGAACTATGAAAAAAAGTAAATAAAGAAAGTGAAAGAGAACATATATCCGTAATTATTTAATTGGAAATGTTTCGATTGATGAGAACAGGAAAGTTTTTCATGGAACTTCTTTTTTTTTTTTTTTTTTTTTTTTTTAAACAGAAAATAAAATGACATATTCATAATAGTTTAAACTGGGCGAGCGGAGCGGAGCGCCATTTGAAAACCAAAACAAACCCAAAACATTTATTAGCTTTTTTTTTTGTTTATTTTTTCGTTTGTGTGTGTGTGTATTTTTTTTTCGTTTGTGTGTGTGTGTATTTTTTTTTTTCGTTTGTGTGTGTGTGTATTTTTTTTCGTTTGTGTGTGTGTGTATTTTTTTTTCGTTTGTGTGTGTGTGTGTTTTTTTTTTCGTTTGTGTGTGTGTGTATTTTTTTTTTCGTCTGTGTGTGTGTGTGTGTATTTTTTTTTTCGTTTGTGTGTGTGTATTTTTTTTTTTCGTTTGTGTGTGTGTGTGTTTTTTTTTTTTCGTTTGTGTGTGTGTGTATTTTTTTTCGTTTGTGTGTGTGTGTATTTTTTTTTTCGTTTGTGTGTGTGTGTATTTTTTTTTTCGTTTGTGTGTGTGTGTATTTTTTTTTTCGTTTGTGTGTGTGTGTGTGTATTTTTTTTTTCGTTTGTGTGTGTGTATTTTTTTTTTTCGTTTGTGTGTGTGTGTTTTTTTTTTTTCGTTTGTGTGTGTGTGTATTTTTTTTTTTCGTTTGTGTGTGTGTGTATTTTTTTTCGTTTGTGTGTGTGTGTATTTTTTTTTTTTTTTTCGAACAAATAAATAATTTTATACATTTTTTTTTTTATTAAAGCAACTTTGAAAGGCCAACAACAAATTAATTTAAATGATTGTTTTTCTTTTGTTTTTTTTTTAACGGGGAAGTGGGTTGTTTATATATATATATATATATATATATATATATATATATATATATATATATATATATATACTGGGAATCGAAATATAATTGTAAAAACATTAATTGAAAACAATTTTGAAATGCAAGCAACATTGGATTTTTATAAAATAGTTTTTTTTTTTTTTTTTTTGTTTTTTTCGAACAAATAAATAATTTTAAACATTTTTTTGAATTGTAAAGATTAATTTTCTCCAGTAATACCGGATTACCAAGTTTCTGGAAGTAATAAATGATAATTTTAGTTTAATTTTACGTTTCCGGAAGTAATAAATGTTAATTTTGGTAAATTTATTCTTTCCCTTTCCGGAAGCAATCGTTCGGCCATATAATGATGTCTCCCCTGGATTTGGACAGCAAGTGCGTGAAAACCAATGGCTTCTCCAATTTCGGCAATAATGTGTAGAAGCACCCTAGCGGCCATTATGTGAACCTCAAATATAAACAAGTGTTTACGTCAACGCAAAAATATATAACGAAATAAATAACATAAAAAAATATGAAAATCGAAACATTTATTGTAAAAAAATGTGTAAGAATATAATTTTAATGTATTAATATAATTTCTTTTCAATAAGTGATTCATAACTGAAAATAAAATAATAAATATGTTAAAAACACGAAATATTTATAGATTGTTTTTAGAATTATTTGTTTTTGTTTTTTGTTTACGGTAAGATTGTATAAAAAAAATTATGGTAAGGTTATATAATTTTAAAAGCATGAAACATTTATAGAGGAGATTTTTTGTTGTTGTACAGAAAGGTACTTGTACAGTTTAATCAAGACATAAAAAAATAAAACTATCAAAAAAAGGTTATATTTTACGTATCCGCTTTGGACTGAAGATCTCCGAAAAAAAAAAAAATCATTTAATTTGATCGAGTAGTTTTCGTTTTTTTTTTTTTATTTTTTTTTTTTACAGCGGAAAAACATTTTCTTATGAGAGCACGTTGAAGTCAGCCATTATGGAATTTGTTAAATACGTCACGGGGAGATAACTCAATGTAAACCGCCGACACCCCCTCCCCATCTTTATTACTAGCTTTTCTTCCTAAAAATCGAACCTTTTGCTCGATATCATAACAAATTGTTTTTTCACTGTAAAAAAAAAACAAAAAAACTACTTGATGAAATTAGGTGAATTTTCTTTCTTTCGGAAAACTTCGTTCCATAACGGATACGTGCAATATAACCTTTTTTCGATATTTTTATTTTTTAATGTTTTGATTAAACTGTACAAGTACCGAAATATTGTATAAAAATGTAGCAAAATATACAGGGTGGTCGCTAGAAAAGCTGGAAATTTGAAGGTCAGCTTAGATCATGAATAAAATTCGTGATTGCTATTTTTTGTTTGGTGCCGTGTGAGTGTTGTAAAAATAAATCGTTGTTTAACGTTGCAGTGAATTGCATAGACGACATTTTGAGTATCTATGAGAAAAATATAACATTTGTCTTTGAAAATCTTTGTAAAAATTATTCTTTGTAACAATAAATCAGTGTTTGACAAATTTCCCGCTTTTCTAGCGACCACCCTGTAATTTTAGTTTGCACGCACTTTTAGAAAACGAAGAGTTATCGACCCCTCTGCTCTATGGCTGACAAGTGACATCTGACGGCGGTTCTTGAAACTAAAATGCACACATTCGTCTCAGGTCATTGACATGCAGAAGTGCCTCGGTTTTTTAATGTGGGGAAAATTCCAGCTCCCTAAAATGAAGCACTCTGGATAGGAACAAAAGTAAACATTGTGTCAATCATGAAGGATTTCTCCTCCACTGACCGAGCACAGAAAAAAAGGAAGTGGAGCATCAGAACAGATACTACACTATGATCTTTGTCCGAATGTTATGTATGAAGTGGGGAGGATAACAAAAAAAAAAACAAAAAAAAAAAAAAAAAAAAAAAAAACAATTTTTACATTAGCCGACACATAATTTCAAGATGGACGTTCTGTAAGTCAGTTGATCTAAAACTTAGAATCGAACTGGTTAGGCCTTGAGTAAAGAAATAAAGTCTTTCAGTGAATTATATAAAAACTAACAGGGCGTCCGACATTACCCGGTCGTGAAACAATACGCTTAAATATAATGTTAATTCATGCAGATTTCATATTTATTAATTTAAAGCCACTTCTCTATTAATTATTGTGTTGTTGTAGAGGGTTTAACAACCAGTTATAAAAACCGGTTGACCGTATGACTAAATATTAGACACAAAACGAAGGAAGGTAACAGCAAAGACAAAGAAGAAGGACAAAACAGAGAATTCAGTTCAAAAAGAACAATAGGAATCGTCCCTTTTATTAACAACCAAAAATGTGAGATCGTCAGGACAAAAAAAAAAAAAAAAATTGTAGGATCAGGAGCTGGACGTCATTGGGTTCCTGGAGGTAGGCATTAGCGGGTTGCTGAGCAGGTCATCAGTGGATACTGAAAGGGAGCGTCAGCGGGCTGCTGAGCTGGACATCAGTGGATACTGGAGGCAGTATCCGGTCGTTGGTAGGCTCTAGAGTGTGCAGCCTGACGTTGACCGGCACTGAAAGGGATAGCTTTATACTCTGCTCTTTAGAGTCTTGTTCTTGTCTAGCCGCACTGATGAGCTGTGAAACAGCGAAACAGTACTGTATGTGGATGACTATAATGCTCCTCACCTTGAGTTGAGCATATTGAGAAGTGATACACGAATTACCATTAGCGTATAAGCGACGCTCTTTGTGTAAACAAATCGAGCGGCGGTATTTCGGACGATGTCAAAACATCGTTAAATTCACTACTCGTTCAGCGGCCGCCAATAGCGTAATGGTTAGGAGCCTTGACTGCCATACAGACAGTCGGGTTTCAATCCTGGCTTGAGGTGGTTGCCTGTCTAGCCGCACTGATGAGCTGTGAAACAGCGAAACAGTACTGTATGTGGATGACTATATATATATATATATATATATTTAAAGTGATGGTTGTGTAGTTCCAACGAGAGAAAAAATGTATATTTAAAAGAGTGTAGCCATCAAATTGTGGGTTTTTTTTAAAGGTTTTCATCATATTTTTATTTTAAAATATTTTTATAACGCGTTTCGAGCTTAGGGTGTGCTCTCTTCAGATGTTTTCGTAAAAAGTTTTTCTTTAAAATGTGAGTTTGTAGAGTTACCTCCGCTGATATTAAATATGTTTTTCAGAGTGATGTGTGGTCTCAGACATTCTGACTCCAACTGTAAGTGTTCAAAGTGTCCGGTCAAAGTTATATTCAAAGAGTGGTCCATTTGGTGAAGGTTTTTATGTTTTTTTTAGGGTTCTTTTTAAAGACTTTCTTTCCCCATGTATAGCACACACTCACACACAATCACACACGCATACATATACATTCATGTACATGTACACATGCACACGCACGCAGGCACACACACATACACACATGCACATACATAGAAATATATGTAGGAGCATACATATATACATACCCACCTACACACTCACACACATACTCGCACACATCCACTGCTAACAATTATTTTTATTTTTTTATTTTATATATATATATATATATATATATATATATACTTTTTTTTTTTTTTCCCCAACCAAAACACGCATGTATATATGTGCTTAATCATTCAGACATACGTACACGCACCCACACACACACAAGTAAGATGGAGAATAGGTAGGAGAAGATATATATACACACATATACACGCACATACACACATATATATATACACACATACATGTATGTGCATATACACTCACAAACATCCACATACTATGTAGGCACATACACATACACACACACACATGCACACACACAGACATATGCAGGGGCTCACACATACGCGTATATCCATATCCACATGAACACATTTACCCACTCATACATGTGCATACATATGTATATATGTACACACACATACATACGGATGTGTATACATTCATCCACCCATATATATATATATGGACACATGCACTCACAATCACACATACACATACATATTCATACATCCCACCTTATGTATATATTAGTTGAAGTTTCCTTTCTAATCCAAGCACATATGCATACATGGATGGATTCGGTCACCCAAACATAAGTGCACGTATACACACAAACAAGATGTAGCATAGATAACAGATGATATATATATATATATATATATACACACACGCATACACAATCATATGTGCACCCCCCCCACACACATATACACACGCACACACGCGCGTACATACACATACATACGTATAATTTCTAATTGTTTGTTAAGTTTAGAGAAATGGTACTGTACTGGGTATGGACGCGCGCACCCGTGAAAGTGTGCGTGTGCTTTATTGTGCTTTTTTTGTTTTGTGTGTGAGGGTGCACATTTACCCCAGTATGCATGCGTGTAAGTGTATTTTGTGTTTTGCCTATTTATGTGTATAATTATGGAGAGATGTTTAAGGCGTAGTAGTTATATATATATATATATATATATATATATATATATATATATATATATATATACATATAACTACTTCATTTACTCACATAAACCTAATATACGAAAGTATAGATTTATGCGTAAACTTTAAGTATTTACTTCAAAAGTGCTCAATACGTAGGTAGAGCTAGTTAGTAATTTATAAAATATATATTTTATAAATTACTATATATATATATATATATATATATATATATAGGACAACAAGAGTATGAAATGTGTATGTATATATATATATATATATGTGTGTATGTATATATATATATATATATATATATGTGTGTATGTATATATATATATATATATATATATATATATATATATATATATATATATATATACAGTACTTTGGGGTAATTGCGCTAAGTCCGGGGTAATTGCGCCAACTAGCTAAAAGTGCTCTTTTGGCAACCATGCATATAAAGAGCGAACATATACAAAATAATATCTTTAAAGAGTTTTACAAAATAATTTATAAGGACCCCCCCCCTCCCGAAAATAAATTAAGTAAAGTAATTAATAAAAACACAGTTCAACTTTCACTCTTAGCTGCTGCCAATCTATGTAATACTATAATAGGTTATAATAATGGTAAAATAAACAAAATAGTGAATAATAGTAGAATTGAATCAGGTGAACTAAATTTGGAGAGAAAATGTAACTGTAGAATACCTAACGAATGTCCATTGGAGGGTAATTGCTTAATTTCTTAAATTGTATACAAATGTGAAGTTAAGGTGGATAATAGTAAAAATGATATACCTAGGGGGGAACTGAATTTTTTTTTAAGGGCAGATACCGAAACCATGTTACATCTTTTAAAATTGAACCAGATAATGAACCAAACAGCGATGAGTACAATGATAGAAATAAAAATAATAAATATATTGCGACTAGAGCCGCTTTCAGGAATGCCAGCAACCACTGTAAAAGAGTAATAAAGAACATAAGAGTTGTATGCTCAGTCCTTCAAGTCCAAAGTAGCTGAGCAGCGGCTTGATTCCCACCAATTTTGGTAAATAACAAACAGGGTTCCTAGCAATCATCAATGGGCCTGAAGTAATCTCGTTAGCATCAGACAAAGCCAAACTCTTTGCCAATAACTTTGCAGCTAATTCTACCTCTGCGATCAGCACCCCCTCATATTTCCTCCTGTGTCATGCTATGTGACATACAAATATCTGTGCATGATGTCGCCAAGATAATCTAAACCTTGATTCCAGTAAAGTAACTGGACCTGACAGCATTCCTATTATAGTGCTTAAAATTGTCAACCAGAACTAACTCCCATACTTACAAAGCTATTTAAGCGTTGTCTTAAGGAGAATTGCTTCCCAACACCCAAGAAAACCTCATCAGTATACCCCATATTTAAAACCTCAGGTAATCGCTCATCTCTCTCTCAATGCAGACAAATGAGTCTCCTGTGCGTCATGAGTAAGTTGCTAGAATCTGTGTTAAATAGAGAAGTAGCAAAAATAACCTCCTCGGTGGCATGCAATATGGTTTTTGTTAAAAATAGAAAGAGGAACACAACTGCATTAGGTGATTGGGTTAGGAAACTACGTAAGAATAAAAACGATTTTGAATTAAAATGGTCACTCTTGTATCTATATCTATCTATCTATCTTCTATACTCCTATAAATTCGTTTCTCTTTTGTGTGTATTGATATTCATATTAAAAACCCTATTTTCTATTTATTTAAAAAAGAAAATACAATGTTTTTATATATGGGTCGTAGAATTGCATTCACTAGCAATGATATGCAGAAGTTCAAGTGTAATGTTAACAAACATCTTTCTACTCTTCTCCCTTCATAATGACCCCGCTAATTAATTCCCTAATAGTAGCCCCCTGCTTCAAAGTGGCACTGTGCCTTGTTTGGGGTGAAAATTGAATAAAAAAAAAAAATTTAAAAAAAAAAAAAAAGATCTAGCTAATTTGCATATTCTTTTAAACATTCATTTTAATTAATTCCCTATTAGTTTTTTCGGTTTTCTTATGGAATGACCATCTTTAGTCAACTATTACGTGTAATTATATTCATGCAGATATTCTATATGATTTATACTTGCATAATATTTGCATAAAAAGTGTGCAGTAACACAAAATTGTTCCCATATATATTTATCTATACGTATATATTTTTGTTTTTCTATCTATCTATCTATTTATCTCTCTCTCTCTCTCTCTCTCTCTCTCTCTCTCTCTCTCTCTATATATATATATATATATATATATATATATATATATATATATATATATATAAATGTAATTCTTGGCTCGTTCAAAGTCGATAGAACCATATTTCTACATTACCAATTTAATTGAAATTTTCAGAAAATCTATTTTAAAAGTCAAGGAATGTTTGCATGTTATTAAAATAATTTAACATTGCGAATTATAAAAATATTAAATTAAATAAAAATATATTTCGTAACTGCGAGATTATCGCCATTTTATTTCCGGTAGAAATGAGCTTTTCACTTATTGAGATAAGTATTATTTGTATTGATTTTTATGATACTCATGCAGAGAGTGATCCATGCTGAAATAATAACGTTATTATTTAAAAAGCCATTCTTAACATGGGAAGGGGAGGGTGTTTTGTACCTATTCTGTACTTTAACCTTACAATTGAATAAAAAAAAAAAAAAAAAAACTTTAATTAAACGTGGAAAGACGATTTAAAAAATAGCGCGGATCAGTAAGTGCATTAGCATCATTTTTATTTATTGCGGACTATTATTCTCATCTTTATTAGTTGTTGTTTCACGACTTTTCGGCCAACTATTCCTCTGGCCTTCATGAAAAGAAGTAAGTATGTGAGAAAGTATTTTTTCCTTTTATAAATATTTAGTAACTTTTTCCTTTTATTATACTTATAGAGTAAAACTTTTCTTTTTCATGAAAAGAGTTAAGCCTACGTAAATAAATAAATAAATGTTTGTACACGTGACAAATTATCAATAAATGGTTTAGTTACTTTTTTTTTAAATTATTTATGAAAAGAGTTAACGTAAATAATGTTTGTAAAAGTGCGAAAGGCAACGTAAGTGGCGTAGTTGTACAACCATCACCCCCATACGTAATTTCTATAATAGGTTTTTGGAAATTTTTTTTCACTCGATTATTATTGATTGGACACTAATTAAACAGATTATTAAAAAACAAAATTAAAAAAGAAATTATTTCGACATTTGAAAGTGGTGCTCACTTTTTAGTTACAACGTTTAAAAACGCGGTATATCAAAACTATAGAAAGTAAAAATAATATGAGCCTCTACTGCATTTGTAAGTCAGAAATATATTTGTTTCTCAAAGAAAAAAAAATAGATTGAGAACATGACTTTTTTTTATTGTTTTCATGAAAATAAAGTTTCGAGTTTTTAAAATTTTTTTTTTTACTTATTTAGTTAAAAGTCAGTTTGTGGGTGTTTTTTTGTTTTTTTTAAATAATTTGTTTTTATGAAAGGTGAGTTTGTTGGTGTTTCTTTACAATAATTTATCTGTTTTTATGAAAGGTGAGTTTTTTTTTTTCAAAACTTTTGTTTTTTTTTTAAATTTTTTTTAAAATATTATAAATTTCGCTAACATGCTGGAGAAATGTTTAATAATTTGATATTTTTTTAGATTAGGTCCACCTCCACAATTTTCCTTTAAATAACGACATTTAAGGGTTTTCGAGTATGCTGAATACGGAAATCGCATTGAAATTTTGCAGAAATAAGTAGTTATCAAGCTATAAAAAGTTGTATTATGCATTGTATTTTTTGGCGGCCATTTTTTGCGCACGCACGCACCATAAACAAATGCATGTGCGTAAAAAAGATAACCGCCAAAGATTACAATTCATAATACAACTTTTTATAGCTTGATAACTACTTATTTCTGCAAAATTTCAATGCAATTTTCGTATTCACCATAGTCGAAAACCACTACAAGTCGTCATTTAAAAGAAAATTGAGGAGGTGGACCTAATCTAAAAATTTACCAATAATTTTCCATCCCGTACGCCTCTTGATACATTGCTTCGTCAACATGCGATTATTCTATATTTCCCGAAGACACTTCCGTATTTAGAAAAAAAAAAATGGGTGACCGATTTACCAGAATGTGGTAACTAAAAAGTGAGTACCCCTTTCAAATGTTGAAATGATTTTTTTTTTTTTTCAATTTTTTTTCATAATCTGGTTAGTGTTCAATCAATAATAATCCAGTGAAAAAATTGAAAAAAACCTATCAGTATAGAAATTCGCATGGGGGTGATGGTTGTATAACTCTGCCACGTAAGTAAATAAATAAAAAATGTTATGTGCACATGCGTTAGCCTTGACTGGGGGGGGGTGACTAAGGGGACGACCATTAAATAATTCTGCGGGTCGCCATGGAACTCAAGGCCCAAGGAGTACCAAAATAGTTTTCATGATATGAAGAAATTTTTTTTTCGAAAAGTGTGTGATTACTTTTCGATGTAAATTTAACTTAAAATGAGCACCCACTTTTTGGCCACTTGAGGAAGGGGCATTTATTTTCGTGTTTATTGGCTTAAAAGTTTTTTGACAAAGCAGTTTGGTACGCGAGTGCATATTTAACAGTTTTCGTTTATGCTCACGCATAGCATAAAAAAATGCTACATCTGTGAAATGGAAAATAGTACCAGAGTTCAGGGGTTATTACCATGCAAAAGAAATCAAACAAAAAACTTTTTAGCCAAGAAAAAAAAAAAAAAAATAGCATCCATTTTTTTTCTGTTTTTATTGAAAACTATTTTCCCCCAGATTTTTGATATAATTTTCCATTAAGGGCCGTGCGTCTCACGTTCGTAAATAACAAAAATTTTTTTGTAGATTTTGGTGTGCTAAAAACGAATCTGCAAACCGTTTCCGTCGCAAAAAAATAGTTTTTATGATATGAAGAAATTACTTTTTCGAAAAGTGGATGATCACTTTTCAATGTAAATTTAACTTAAAATGAGCAGCCACTTTCTAGCCACCTGAGAGAGGGGGGGGGTCCCATGTTTATTGGCTAAACAGCATTCGTTTATGCTCACGCATAGCATAAACGAAGGCTACGGCTGTGAAATGGAAAATAGTCCCAGAGTTCAGGGATTATTACCATGCAAAAGAAATCAAGCAAAAAACTTTTTAGCTAAGAAACAGAAAAATGCCCCTCTCTCAGGTGGCCAGAAAGTGGGTGCTCATTCTAAGTTAAATTTAGATTGAAAAGTGATCACCCACTTTTCGAAAAAGTAATTTCTTCATATCATAAAAATTATTTTTTTGCGCCGGAAACGGTTTGCAGATTCGTTTTTAGCACACCGAAATCTACAATAAAATATTTCGTTATATACGAACGTGAAACGGGCCTTAAAATAAAATAATACCGGATTTTTTGGAGCAGATTTGCCTTTTAGTTGTACAAATATCCTCAAACCAGGTAATCACTAAAAGGGACTCTTAAAAGTCGTCACCTGTATCGAGCAAAAGTTTAAAACCACCGATTATATGCCAGCCTACATCATGGTAACATATATTGAGTGAGTTCCTAACAGTATTTTGTATAGTTTTTTAGTTTATACTCATTTTCCCAAAATTTCCCCAAAATTAACGTGTTTGATACAGTCTGCCGCCATTTGTATTTTTCAGATATGCCGATAAACATTGAATGTTTTTGAACCGATTATACATTACATAAAAACACTAAAATCTTATCCAGTTAGGTAGAACATTTACTTTTCTTGCCTTTGATAACATTTATTTATCATATATTTATTTTTTGACAACTTCTTTGTATCTGTGTTTAGTAATATAAACCCTTTTCATTTAATGTAACGTTTAGTCGGCTTGAAAAACAGTGTTTATCGGTGTATTTGATACTACAAATGGTGCCGGACACTGTTGATTACTTTAAGTTAGAGAAAGTGAGTTAAAACTAAAAAACTATACAAAATACTGTCAGAAACCTACCGATTATGCCAGCCTATGTCATGGTAACATATATTCGGTGGGTTTCAGGCACTGTTTTGTATAGTTTTTAGTTTTCAACTTACTTTCCCAAACTTAATATATTCAACAGAGTCCGCGACCATTTCTGTTTTTTGAGCCGATTAAACGTAAAAATGCTAAACAATTATCCAATTAGGTAGAAACGTAACTTACCTTACCTTTACTTTCATTTATTTGTTTCTGGACAACTTTTTCGAATCTGTGTATAGTAACCCCCCCCCCCATCACCCAAATATTAATTACTAACTCACATTTTTGTATACAGAAAACAACAACAAAAAAAAAAAACATTTAGCGTTTCAACATTTTTGCTACGTTCAGCTTTATCCACTGATTGTTGGTCGAGTCCAAACCATGAATGATTGACAGAAACTCCTGAGGATCCAGATCAAATTCTGCAAGAGTACAATTCTTTTTCATTTTCGCCTTCTTTTTCACTTTTTGGAGTGGATTGCTGTACTAATATAAGAAACATGTATTTTCTCTTTTTATTAAATTTTTCCATTACACCAAATTGAGCCACAGCAATGCGTGGCAGGGTACAGCTAGTATATATATATATCTATAAAAGTGAACGTGTCTGTGTATCTGTGTATCTGTGTGTCTGTGTACATTTCCCTACGCAATAACTCTGTCAATTTTTAGTCTACAGACTCGAAATTTGATATATAGGTTACTGAGATTTGGGAAAATCGATGTGATCGGTTTTCGGCCAGAAATTTGGTGATTAAAGGGTCAAAGTTCAACGATCTGACCTTTGAGAACTCTACCAAACTCCTCCGACAATTTGGGGTCTAAATGCTTGAAATTTTAGATATAGATTCCTTGGACATGGATCTAACTGAATAACTTAATTTGAGCCCAAAACAATAAATGTTAAGGGGTCATAATAGGGGTAAAAGTTTTTAAAAATTGACCTCTGCGGTCTCTTCTAAATTACTCAGACAATTTCAGGTCTAAATATTTGAAATTTTACATAAAGGGTATTCAGAGATAGGGCAAGCTTTTTCATCCGTTTGGGTCGAAAATTTTTAGTTACCAATATATAAATGTATGCATGTATGTATGTATGTTTACATGTCTGCCTTAAAAATTTCAATAGAGGCGACGGATTTTACCAAGATTAGTATCATACGACAAATATCGAAAAACTGGCTAAAAACATTAATATCTTCCCCTTCAACTAGGCACTTTTCTACAAGGGGGTTGGTCACTTTTTTCGCCGATATTTTTGAAAGTTATCCTCTCCTTTAGATTGTCTAGCCTTAATTTTAAAAAATGTTGTTTCCGGTTTGGCAGTGGTCGTAACAGCATAAACGTTAGGTTTTACTCCGTTCTTTTCCTCCTTTGCGGTACGGGTTCGAGCCTGCCTTCCTACTACCACTTTTTTTTTTTTTGCTCAACATGCACATCCAAACACCCGGGCAACGCCAGGCTGAAAGTCTAGTATCTATAAAAGTGAACGTGTCTGTGTGTCTGTCTGTCTGTCTGTCTGTGTACATTTTCCTTCGCAATAACTCTCTCAATTTTAAGTCTACAGACTCGAAATTTGATATACAGGATACTGACATTTGGGAAAATCGATGTGATCGGTTTTCGGCCAGAAATTTGGCGATTAAGGGGTCAAAGTTCAACGATTTGACCTTTAAGAACTCTACCAAACTCCTCCGACAATTTTAGGTATAAACACTTGACATTTTTGATATAGGTTTCTTAGACATGTATCTAACTTAATAACTCAGTTTGAGCTCAAAACAATAAATGTTAAGGGGTCATAATGGGGGTCAAAGTTAAAAAAATTGACCGTTTTTTTTGGGTTTTCTTTTGCTCAGCATACACCACCAAACACCCGGGCATCGCCGGGAACCCATGTTAGTATATCTATAAAAGTGAAATTGTCTGTCTGTGTGTGTCTGCGTCTGTGTGTATACATTTCCCTACCTAATTACTCTGTCAATTTTTAGTCTACAGACTCGAGATTTGACATAAGGCGTGTTGAGATTTGGAAAAGTCTTTCTAATCAGGTTTGGCCAGAAATTTGGCTGTAAAGAGGTCAAAGTTCAACGATTTGACCTTTTAAAACTCTACCAAACTCCTCCGCCAATTTTGGGTCGAAACACTTGAAATTTTAGATGTAGGTTGCTTTTTTATTTATTTTTTTTTTAATTAAATTTTCACCCCAAACAAGGCATATTGCCACTTTGTTGTAGGGGGCTACTATCAGGGACATGGGCATCAGGGGTACTGTGTAGGGAGTTGAGCAGCAAGATGTCGGTTCACGTTGCACTTGAACTTCTGCATGTCAGTACAGTTGGGGAAGCAGGGACCCGGCAGGGAATTTCAAAGTTTAGCTGTCCTGGGGAAGAAACTACTGGAGTAGAAGGCTCTCTTACATCTAGGGATCTCTACTGTGAAGGGGTGGGATTTAGTTGCTTGTCGGGTTTGTCGGGGGTATTTACGTCGAGGGGGCACAAGTGCTTGCAGTTCGTCAGAGCATTCACCGTTAAAGTACTTGTAGAAAAGGCAGAGGGATGCAACATTTCGTCGATGGGACAGGGGCTGAAGTTTAGATGACAGTTCAGGACCTATCAGATTGGCGACTCTCTTTTGAACCTTGTCTAGGAGCGAGAGACTAGTGGTAGATGCATCAGCCCAAATATGACAACAATACTCCATACATGGGCGAATGGTGACCTTATAGAGGTATAGGATACTTTCGGGCGTTAGTATCTTTCTAACATGGTAGAGAGAGCCTACCTTTTTCGCAGCGGTCCTGGCGATACTCTCGATGTAATTGTTCCAACTCCTGTTTCCTTTGAGCGTTAGGCTGAGGAGTTTAAAGGATGTACTTTCAGATAAAGAGTCATTGGCCATTGCTATAGGTGGTAGAGAAGGTTCCTTGTAATTATTGAAGGAAACGAGTTTTGTCTTGGCAGCATTGAATGTGACCATCCATTTTTGTCCCCATTCCACTACAGATTGGAGGTCATCCTCTAATGTTTCTGCCATTTCTTTAGATATGTGTCCATTTGTTTTCTTGTTGTGTCTTTTATAGAGTGTGGTGTCGTCAGCATATATACCCATCTCACAGGCAATTTTGTCAGGGAGGTCATTTATGAATATTAGGAATAACAGAGGTTCCAGGATAGACCCCTGAGGCACTCCCACATTTATATCGTATTGTTTAGACATACGACCATCGAGGACAACCTGGATTTTTCTCTTATCTAAGAAGGATTTAATTATGTCATGTATTCTTCCAGTGATACCATATGATCTGATTTTCCTGAGAAGACCTTCATGCCATACCCTGTCAAAAGCCTTAGATATATCTAGAGCTACAGCTCTACCCTCCCCCGCTTTGTCCAGTGACTTGTATATACATTCTGAGATTACAGTTAGGATGTCTGCTGTTGAACGGGCTTGTCTAAATTCATATTGTTGGTCAGTTAGAAGTTTAGCATCTGTAGAGTGATGGACTAGAGCTTGGTTAATTATTGTCTCAAATATTTTGGCGAAAAGTGAGAGGAGGCTAATGGGGCGATAATTTACTGGGTCAGTTTTTTCGCCAGAATTCTTGAAAACTGGTACTACAGAAGCAGTTTTCCAGCAGGCAGGAAAGCAAGATTCATTAAGGCATTTGTTGTAAAGTTTGGAGAGGATTGGAGCTACTTCGGCGGAGCTTTTTTTAATAGCACAGCCGGGATGAGATCAGGTCCACATGCTTTTGCAGTGTCAAGATTTCTTATGATAGCACGCACCTGAGAAGGGGTGATTTTCAGATCGTCTAGTGTGGCGTCTGTCCGCAAAGGAAAGTCAGGGAGGGGGTAGTTGGCAGGATCCAGTGTGCAGTTGGAGGCAAACCGACTGGCAAGCATGTTAGCCTTCTCAGTTGCAGAGCAAACAACCTCATGATTGTTGGATAGTAGGGGAATTGTTGATTGCCCATTATTTACTACACTGTTGTAGATTTTCCAGAAGTCGCGGGTTCCTAATTTCTGTGCTTCAATGCGTTTTTTGGTGGTTTCAATAAATTCTCTCTTAGCTGTCGCTATTTCTTTCTTACAGTTACTTCTGGCTTCTATATACTTTTGCCTGTTTGAACTGGACTTATGTCGGTTAACTCTACGGTACGCATGCTGCCTTTGTGCGATGGTGGCTGCACAATTAGAAGTAAACCATTGGGGAGAGTGGGACTTGCTATAAAATTTCTGTGTGGGAACATGTGCTTCAATTGCTGTTTTGAAGGATTCAGTGGTCTCATTTGCGCACTGTTCAGCAGGAAGTGAAAAGATATTTTGCCATAGGGCGGCCATGATGAGATCCCTGATGGCTTCCCAGTCAGCCTTTTTATAATATCTTGTTTTGAGCAGTGGCTCTTCAGTTTTGGCTCTAAAGTTTAGGGCTATTTCAACTATTACCACTGCATGATTGACGTTCCCAAGTGAACTGTGGGCATTAGTTACACAGTCGTCGGGAACCGTGGTCAGAAACAGATCTAGAAGTGATGTGTGTTGTTCTTGCTTGTCTGGGAAACGGGTGGGAAACGTAACCATCTGTGATAGGGAATGAGATATAGAGAAGTCATACCAGCTGTGTCTGTGTGAGTAGAAAATCCAAGCCAGTTGCTGTAGTGGACATTGAAGTCACCAAACATATGCACTTGTGCGCTAGTGTTGAGGGAAAGTGCTGTATCTATGCTGTCAGAGACTTTGTTTATTAGAGTACACTCCTGGGTCGAGGGAGAGCGGTAGAGAAAATAAAAGTAGCTAATGTTATGTTACATGTTAAGTCTAAAGCACATAAAGGCTTGATCGTCCGATTCTAGTTTAGTTTCTCTAGTCAAGAGGAGGGTGTTCCGAATATATACTCCA
Organism: Euprymna scolopes; assembly: GCF_053919585.1. Classification (NCBI taxonomy): domain Eukaryota; kingdom Metazoa; phylum Mollusca; class Cephalopoda; order Sepiida; family Sepiolidae; genus Euprymna; species Euprymna scolopes. Next base: position 42,566,075 of record NC_136526.1, on the reverse strand, counting down.
AGCCCGTGCATATGTCTGTCAGAGTCCTTACGGCAGAGTGGGAGATATCCAAGCATGTTAAAGTAGTTAGAGGGGATGGAGGAGTGTAGGTTAGTCTCACTTAGTGCTAAGATATCCGGAGTGTTTGTTAGGAGAAATGTTTCAATATCATTTAAATATGTTCTAAGCCCACGGATGTTCGTAAATGCAAGCCTCAAGGGAGAAGGCAGGTTGGTTTTGTTTGAGTTTGGGCCTGGTTTTAGCGTAATTTTTTTATTGTACTGTCATTTTTTTTTTAAGAGTTTCAGTTTAGGTAAGGGATGCTGAAGAAGTGGTTATGCAGAATACCAGACATGCAACACAAGCAGACCATCAGTTGTCCTGCCATCTACTAGGATTGTCGCCTCGGGATAGCCCACCGGGGATGAGTGCAGGGTCCCTTTCCATGCACGACATGACACTACAAACAACTATTATATAACTGTTGATGAAGCAGCCGCTCTAAGTGCTACCAAAGAATTAGGGCTTCTGTACTACCAGTCGGGAACAGCAGCCAGGAACTATCTATCTGGTACCCTCAACCCATCAGACGATGGTCAACCCAATCTACTTGTACTGGCATTATGGCATTCAAGCACTCCTAAGTGCCCAGTTTAGGGGATGGGATGTGTCAGGAGTGGGGAAAACGGCGTTCATTGCCCTAGTCAGGAAACAAGATCGACCACTGAAGGTCTGTCGACTCCCTATGATTCGACCTCTACGCCTAGCTAATAGGCAAAGAAGGAGTATGGAAGCCGGGCGATAGACAGTGCCTATCTACTCCTTAAGCAGTTTAGGTTTGCAGACCGGTAATTTGTTTGAGTCACCAGCTCTAGGTTTAGCTTCAGAGTTTTGCTTCTCCTAGATGAATGACCTGGGAAGATCTATGGGTCCATCAGCACCGAGAGGGTTTTCCCCGCGCCTGGGTTCTAATCCAATTATTTCTGCACCCCCACGTTGGTGGTTAATATTAATGGGTTAGTTTATAAGGGTTATATATCAACTGAAAAATTATACTCCTCAAAGTGATTACAGGGCATTGCTATTTCATTGTTTGTTACTGGAGGAGGGGCTGAGTAAGAGTTCATGCAGTGGAAGCAGCTATATTTGCAAACAGGTCTGTTGGAAGGAGTTAACATGGTTTGTTTTTTCCTTTAGGTTAAAAAAAAAAGAAGTTTCCTTTTCTTATTTTTATGTTGGCTTAGGAATAGGATAATGTGTTGCAGAATGGTATGGTATTACGAATTAACTAGAAAAAATTGTACAAGCTCTGAATATTTTAGATAGCAGGAAGATTAAATTATATATTCAATAGATACAAGTAACCTCATTTTTGATATGGAGTACATTACAGTACAGGTATAATTGGGAGTAAATTATATTCTATGTCATATACAGTATGTATAGTACAATAAATAGATATATGGGCATATTTCCAGTAGATGCGAATATATGGAGATTGTAGGTATTAAGTAGGTTACCATTTCTAATGAAGATATCTTCAGCTTTCGTTTAAAAATCAGGAAGTTGTATTTTGCATTATAGAGCATCGGTTCAGTTTTTGTATTTAACATTGCTAAGCTAAGGAAGGGACAGCTATTGCTATGTAATATAGATAGTTGTATATCTAAGTACAGACTATAGCTAGTAAGTATCCACCTGGATAAGAATAAACTAATGCATGCCTAAGGGGTAGAAATGTACAGATGTTTAGTGATCATGATTTCCAATCGGTCAGCATGTGAAGGTTAAGGGCTGAAAGCTAAAGATCCCCATCTAAGTCAGGTGTATTGTATGAGTGTTAGTGGCAGCTTGGAGAGTAGAGCAGATTGTTAGTTTTCAGGAGAGGATTAAACTTATAGAATACAGTTCGGATTAATTATAACAGTTTTGAGTGCCAAGTAACGTTTAGTTTGAGAAGAAAAGAGAAAAATATATATTTTTTTTTTAACTTAACATGCAAATCAGACATAGGCAGTCGTCTTGGAGGCAAAATGCATATTGGATATACGTAGCAATCCATCAAGGGTGCTTGTACTGTAATGAGAAATAACTATTAGTATATAGCGCGTCGGGATTAATTAAATGCAGTCAGTTTGGTCAAGCTCAAAGCATTGTGTATCTATTCAGTAATAGTCCTAGCAACATAGCTAATGTCACTGTGTATTTTAGTTTCGAATATAATTGAAAGTAAGATTAACTATATTAGATTGTGTGATTGGCTAGCAAGGGCTAGCCAATCAAACAATCTAATATAAGCAAGTATTTTCAATACAAGCAAGCTTATAGTAATAGTATATATTAAGTATATTATTTAATTAAAGTCCTAACTTTATCTACTGTAATAGAGAATAATTCCTAGCATTTTTGTTTTTTATCGCTAGTTTATTTGAATATAGCCTGAGTAAGCAGTGTTTTGCCTGTTCGAATAGTAGTCGGGTGGGGGAGGGGTGACAAATCTCATCTTAAAAGTTTTGCAAGACAGGAAAAGTAGAGACAAATAAATAAATACACATAAATAAAACAAGAAAAACAAATTTAAACAAGGCAACATGAAGTACATTTGTTAGGAGTTAAGATGAATTTTAAAATTAATACTTAACGTCTGTTTGACACAATGGTTTGCCGTCCGTTTTATTTATATATTTTTTTTTTTTTGCCGACTGGCATATATCCGTGTCATTTAATGTAATAACAAAAAATAACATCAAATTAAAACTTCTCCTCGGCCACAGCTGATGGAATGAGAACCATCTACCCCCGTGGATGAAATAAACGGTTCAGCTTGAACATGGATCAAATTTTTTATATGATTTGAGCCCAAAGCAATAAATGTTAAAGGATCAAAATTGGGATCAAAGTTAAAAAAATTTCACCTCTGCCAATTTTTTATCTAAACATTTGAAATTTTACATAAAGTGTATTCAGACATAGGGCAAGCTTTTTAATCGGTTTTTGGCTGCAGATTTGGCTGCCAAGTGGTCAAAGTTCAAAAGATTTGACCTTTGCGGTCACTAGCAAACGATTCAGCCAATTTTTGGTCTAAACATTTGAAATTTTACATAAAGTGTATTCAGACATAGGGCAAGCTTTTTATTTGACCTTTTCGGTCAAACTATTCCGCCAATTTCGGTCTAAACATTTGAAATTTTACATAAATGGTATTCAGACATGCAGCAAGCTTTTTAATCAGTTTTTGGGCAAAAATTTGACTTGTCAAGAGGTCAAAGTTGAAAGAGTTGACCTTTGCGGATTCTACCAAACTCCTCCGCCAATTTTGGGTCTAAACACTTGCAATTTTAGATGTAGGTTATCTGGACATGAGTCAAACTTTTTAATATATATATATACATATGCACATAAATTCATGAATAGTACATAGGGCGTGAGCAAGGCCGGGCTGAACTGCTAGTAGTAGATAAAGCTAGAAAGTATAGATGTAATTTATATATAGTGAATTTTAAAGAGGAAATTTTAAACAAAAAGTTAGATGTTATATAAAGCTGTCTTCATAGAAATAAATACCTGTTATCACGTCTAAAACCTGATTAAAATAAATTAGAAAAATAAAAATTTACTGAAGGTTTTAAGGGTAAGACGTAAGTGCTGAAAGAAAATGCTTAAATTTAATACTAAGATTTTAAAATGGCGCAACAAATAAATAAATTATTAGATCATCAACTTAAATTATAACTTAACATATAGAAACTAAAATGGTTATGACCTAAATAGGAGAAATAGAAGCAATTTTAAATTTAATAATAGTTATAGATAATAAAATAACACCCGGGTAATTTCAATAACACAAAGATTTATAAAATTGAAGAAAACTAAGTGATTTTATGGATGACATGAAAAAAATATAATGAATTAAAATAAAATACTTGGATAATGATAAGAATTGAAAAGATGGCATCAATTGTGATGGATGGCTCTCGTCTGGGTGAGGCCCCGTGTTTTGACAAGCTTCTGGGTTTGACCTTTACTCCTGATCTGAAATGGAACACGTACATCAAGTCTGTTGCCAAGGTCGCTGGAAAGATGGTGGGATCCTTCTACCGCTCCAGAAGATATCTCACTACTGATGCAATTCTCTATCTATATAAAAGCCAAGTACGTCCAAGGATGGAATACTGCTGCCATATCTGGGCAGGAGCTGCTAAAAACAGCCTATCCTGCCTTGACAGAGTATAAAATAGACTTTGTGGCTTAGTGGGGGATGCCCTTTTCTCTACCCTGCAACCTCTCTCCCACAGAAGAGACGTTGCAAGCCTATCCTTGTTTTATCATTATTTCCATGGTAGGTGCTCGTCTGAGCTCCAATATCTGGTCCCCCCTCGCCAATCTTTCATGAAAAACACCCATCTAGCTGAATCCACTGTGAAAAATTTCCCCCACTCTATATCTGTGCCTAAATCAAAATGCGGATTCCATGAACAAAGCTTCTTTCTTAGAACTGCACGCCTGTGGAACTCTGTTCCGTCGGCTTGCTTCCCACCAGACTACAACTTGGATGTCTTCAAGTCGAATATTAACAAATTCCTAATGAACCGCCCCCTTAAGTAAACACTTCATCAAATCTCCACACTAACGTAATGTACTTGCAATAACCCTTATCCCTGAGTGGCTTCCGGGCCTTGATAAGTGGTGATCACTGTGTAAAAAAAAAAAAAAAGAAAAAAAAGATGAATTTAAAATTTAAATTATTAGCATAACCAGTATGGGATGAAAATAAAATTAAAAGTGACCTTTTAATTACAGTTCTTTCTTAAGAAATAAAATGTTAATCATTAATTAATCAGTAGATCGTAGAATGTAAACGAAGTTTGTACAAAACTATCAGAGATTGTGGAAGAAATAATCGAACATATAAGTATAAACTAGAATTTGAAGGGGTGGATTAGTATTTGGGAAAAAATCAATTGAATAAATAAATCGGGGAAGAAAAATAATTATTAAAATAAAAAGAACTTACAAAAAATTAAATTAATATTAAAATAGATAATTGGTTGAAATATCATTTAAAAAGTAGAAATACGAAAATAAGGCGATTACTAAATAGTACAAATGCTATCAAAAAATAAAAAAAACAAAAAGAAAATATGAAGATGATGTGTAAGTAGGTTCAACTGCTTGTTCTCTAAAAATAGAGATTATGAATGTATTCATATATGTACAAATAGTGTATTTTGCCGTCTGAAGAGTAACTGTTTTGGAATAGTTTTTAATGATATATTTAAAATTGTCCAAACAGTTATGAAACAATTGTAACACATAAGGAAATAAACAATAAGATGTTCTCATTTTATATTTGGTTGTCTTGTTTTTTTTTTGCAAAAATATTATATATATATGTAGAGGAATAAAAGGAACAACACCGGGTTACGACAAAAAGGAAAACGAGTTTGAGTATCAACAAGAGAACACGTGTTAACCCCCGTGGCCGTTATGCTCATGGGAGAGACAGAGTTTGGACACGTAAATTCTCCCCTCGTGAAACAATGTCGGACGAACCAGAGTAGAACTCTAGACTGATTGATTCCCCCCACTCTGTGTGTAAACCCATTATTGAAGTGAGTAATGTTTTATTGTGATGTTCGATATTGCAGTGTTGTCATTTGTTCGTGTTTGTCAATAAATATTTGTCTATTATACTTGTGTTACATTTAGTATTTATTTATGCTGGTAGATAGTTTTGTTTGAACCTTAACACCTACCACACACACACACACATATATATATATATATATATATATATATATATATATATATATTATTTACTATAATAATTATTAAATACCTACAGACACTAATGTTTTATTCTTTCGGGAATCATCAGTGAAGGGTATCATGATTGTATTCACATATGTAACCAATAACGTTTGTATAAATAACAAACTATATACAAGCTCTGTCCTGCATTGAGCACTCTTTAATAATCACACAATTTTCATTGGATTTACATCTAGGAAACCAATCGATACAACCGGCATATATATCTGTGTATAATGTATGAAAAGATTAACGAGATACTCACCCGCACAGCAAATTGTACAGGAGTTCTACCAAGGCAAAAAACGCAAAAGCAAATTTCAAAAGAGAAACAATCTCCTTCCAAAAGTCCATTATTTACTCTTAGGGGGAAAAATATAACAAAGAAAGGAATTGCTTTTGGTTTTCTTGACGTCCAATGACTTTTCTTCTTTTAATAACGACACCATCCATAAAGTTTTACATGCTGTCACATCCGGCCCTCATGGAGAGGTACATAAATAGGAATTTGAATCGGAAGTATCAACAATCTGAATAAAGTAATAAAAATAATGGTCAGTGATGTCAGAAAGAAATAGAGAATATTATGACGTCATTGAATATTATGACGTCATTGAAATGGGCTAATTTTTTTTTTTTTTTTTTTTTACATAGGCATCACCACATTATCAAGGCCAAGAGGCCACTCAAGGATAAGGGTTAAAGAGTGTACAGTAGAAATTGGACAATATAGTAATCATTAGTAATGAAAATTTGGTAAATTTGATAACTTATATGGAACGGCTCATCAGGAACTTATTTACTTTAGACTTGAACACAACCATATTGTAGTCAGCCGGAAAGCAGGAAAACGGAAGACAATTCCACAGGCGTGCAGTTCTAAGAAAGAAGCTTTGTTCATGGAATCTACGATTAGGTTTAGGCACAGATAAAGAGTGGGGGGAATTATTGATAGTGTTTACAGCTAGACGAGTGTTTCTTGTGAAAGTTTGGCGAGGGGGGACCATAGATTGAAGCTCAGTTGAGCACTTGCCATGAAAGTAACGATACATCAGAGACAAACTCGCAACATCTCTTCTGTGAGATAGAGGTTGCAAGGAGGAGAAAAGGACATCTCCTACAAGGCTACGAAGTCTATTTTGAACTCTATCAAGGCAGGACAAGTCCTTTCTAGCAGCTCCTGCCCAGATGTGGCAACAGTACTCCATCCTTGGACGTACCTGGCTCTTATATAGATAGAGAATAGCATCAGCAGTGAGATATTTACCGGATCGATAGAAAGATCCCACCATTTTTCCAGCGGCCTTGGCAACAGATTTGATGTATGTGTTCCATTTAAGATCAGGAGTAATGGTCAAGCCCAGAAGCTTGTCAAAACTTGAGGCCTCCTGAAGACGAGAGCCATTCATTTCAATTGATGCCAAATGTGGATTAGAATGTTGATGATGTAAAGAGAGAAGCTTGGTTTTAGATGCATTAAAAGTAACTAGCCACTCCTTTCCCCATTGTACTACGTGCTCAAGATCAGAGGAGAGAGAATTGGAGAGAACTTGGTCGTTTACTGTCTTAGATGTGCTACCATAAATTTATTATTTATATTTAAAATTTGATTTAGGCAAAGATAAATAATTTTAAACTACCTCTACTTTAAAGCTCTATCGTGACAGCAACAAGATCAAGCTAGAGACGGGAGCAAGACAAGATGACAACATCTCACCAAAACTCTTCACAGATGGAATACTGCTGCCATATCTGGGCAGGAGCTGCTAAAAACAGCCTATCCTGCCTTGACAGAGTACAAAATAGACTTTGTGGCTTAGTGGGGGATGCCCTTTTCTCTTCCCTGCAACTCTCTCCCACAGAAGAGACATTGTGAGCCTATCCTTGTTTTATCATTATTTCCATGGCAGGTGCTCGTCTGAGCTCAAATCTCTAGTCCCCCCCCCCTCGCCAAACTTTCACAAAAAACACCCATCTAGCTGAATCCACTGTCAAAAATTTTCCCCACTCTTTATCTGTGCCTAAATCAAAACGTAGATTCCATGAACAAAGCTTCTTTCTTAGAACGGCATGCCTGTGGAACTCTGTTCCGTCTGCCTGCTTCCCACCTGACTACAACCTGGATGTCTTCAAGTCCAATGTAAACAAATTCCTAATGAACCGCCCCCTTAAGTAAACACTTCATTAAATCTCCACACTAACGTACTGTACTTGCAATAACCCTTATCCCTGAGTGGCTTCCAGTGAATAATATATAAGTGGTGACCACTGTGTTGTAAAAAAAAAAAACAGCCTGTCTCCAGGATGCGATAATCAGGCGGATTAAATCGGAACTAAATGGCATTCTAAACGATATCCACTTTAAGAGAAAACCAGTTGGCCTCAACATGCATCTTGGGAAGACTAAGGTGACGTTAAACCAGCACGCTGCCAGGTCGCTAATAATTGTTGATGGAAAGACCATTGAAGAAGCTGAAAGCTATATCCACTTGGGAAAGAAAATTATGAAAGATGGAGATCTCCTCTCTGAGATAAAGAGAAGGATAACATAGGGATGGGCAACTTTTGGAAAAGTGGAGAATATCGAGAGAAGCTGAAAAGCAAATATGTCAATCAAAGGGAAGATCTTTGTATTCACATATGTAACCAATAACGAGGAAATTATTTGTATTCACATATGTAACCAATAACGAGGAAATTATAAACTAGTTGTACCTATTGTTTTTTTTTTAAATATATATATATATATATATATATGACGGTTAATCAGAATCAGAATCAGAAAAATCAGAGTTTTTTGGGGTATCGGAATCGAAAAAATTTGAGCCCATTATTCGATACCAAAACCGATTCCTTAAATTTTTAAAAATTTTTTAAAAACGAATATGTACTACCTGTGATGTTCTACGGTAGTGAAACATGGGCCCTGACAAGTCGCCAAAGTGAAATCTTGGCAGTAGCACAAAGGAAGATGGAGAGGATATGTTAGGCATCACTCTGCAAGACAGAAAGACAAACATCTGGATCCACCAACAAACAAGAGTTATTGACATCAATAATGCTATCAAAACATCCAAACACAGATGGGCAGACCACGTAGCCAAAAAACATGACAACAGATGGTCCATCAGGACAACGGAATGGACATTTCATGAACATAAGAGACCAAAGGAAAGACCAAGAACATGATAGAGGGATGACCTGATACAGCACATGGGTCCCACATAGCAGTGAATAGCTTGGGACAGGATTAGATGGCTAAAGTCCAGGGAGGGGTTTCTCATCGAGTGATAAAACCCCTGTTGATGTTGATGTTGAATTTTTAAACCATTTTATTGTTTTTGCAACTTACTTTTTTTAACAGAAAAAAAGAAGTTTCATTTAAAAAAAAAATAATAATAATTTAATGTGTAAAGGGGCAGACTGCACCTATAAAGTTCTTTTATTTTTTGTTCCTTTTTATCTGCCTTCGCACGAAAGTTAGACATGATCGTTTTTTTGATGAGGGAAAAATCCAATTCTCCAAAATGAGGCACTCTGGATTTGGACAAAAAAAAAAAAAAAAAAAAATAAATAAAAAACTGACTCAGTCTAGAAGGATTTCTCTTTCACTGACTTAGTACAAAAAAGATTAAGTATAGTATCCGAATTATAAACTAGTTGTACCTATTGTTTTGTTTTTAAATATATATATATATATATATATATATATATATATATATATATATATATATATATATATATATGACGGTTAATCAGAATCAGAATCAGAAAAATCAAAGTTTTTTGAGGTATTGGAATCGGAAAAATTTGAGCCCATTTTTCGATACCAAAACCGATTCCTTAAATTTTTTAAAATTTGATTGTGGTTTAAAAATCATCTTCCACTGCTTGTAGTAATAATAAAATAATAAATATTTATTGATTTAAACTTCCAGTAAAACTAAAATCTATAAATCATCCCCCTCACAAGTATGCATAAAATACATACAAATTAAATTAGTCTAAACAGGAAATAGATTTCTTTCTTTAAAGACGGAAACACAATATAGGTCAACGTACGCATTAGATTTTCTTCAACAATGAGAGATCTAGAAATCAGTGACATTCTAAAATGAGGAGGACTTGGACTCCAAATGGACGAATTTCCTATAAAAACAAATAAGTTCTAATTTTCGACACAGAGGGATTTGCACTTCCACGTTACTCCTGATGCACACAAATATATATTAGTGTTGGGACGATTATCGGAATTAGGAATCAGAAAAATCGAAACATTTTGGTGTAGTGGCATCAGAATCTGAAAATTGTGTGCTCATTTTCTGATGCCAAAAACGATTCTTTTCGTTGTCATGTTTTTTTTATGTGAAATAAATAGTTATAAATAAAAAACTATAGTATGGTCGATTTTGTTTAAAACAAATAGTTCCACTGCTGATAGTATGGATGAAATAATATTCATTGATTTTCAGCTAAAAGTAAAATTAAAATTTAGAAATCATTCTTCACAAGTGTAATTTTACATTTAAGATATCTGCACATTTTATGTTTTTAAAATGGTATTCGGGGGAAAAATAATACAGTTAAATATTCAGAGATTTATAAGAATCAGAATCGGTAATTGTATCGGAACAGGGAAAAATATTGGAATCGTCCCATCACTAATATTATAAATATATTAGTGTTGGGATGATTACTCGAAATCAGGAATCAGAAAAATCGGAGCTTTTTGTGGGTATTGGAAAAATTTTAGCCTATTTTCCAATGCCAAAACAGATTCCTTAAATTATCTTTATTTGATTTTGGTTTAAGAAACATCTTCCACTGCTTGTAGTAATAATAAAATAATATTTATTTTTTTAAACCCAGTATAACTAAAATCTCTAGATCACCTCATCACAAGTGTGTTTTTACGTTTGAGAAAATATAGGCACATTTAACATGTTTTTTTATGGTAATCAGGACAAAATAACTCTTTTATAGTTAAATATTTAGAGATTTATAAAGAATCGGAATCAGTAATTTTATCTGAACCGGGAAAATATTGGAATCTTCCCATCACTAATATATATATATATATATATATATATATATATATATATATATATATATATATATATATATATATATATATATTTCAGGTAGAAAGATATCTAAAAATTAAGAATAATTGAATTTCAACAAGGGTCGTTGATAGTGCTCAATCAAAGAGATCAAATTATATTCTTTTATTATTTATGTAAATACAGTCATATCTTGCTACGATGTGTAAACCGTTTCAATCATATTTGATTTCATCAGGCAAGAAAAATTAAAATACAAATATTAAAAAGGTTCCAAATCTTTTCAAATTTGGAGGAGAGAAAAAATGCCATGACTGACAAGGAGCAAAAATGAAAGTTCTTATGGGTTTAAATTAATCAGGTAATTAATTTAAACCCATAAGAACTTTAATATAAATATGATTAAAACGGTCTGCACATCATAGCAAGATATGACTGTGTTTACATAAAGAATATATATATATATATATATATATATATATATATATATATATATATATATATATATATATATATATACGAGCAAACAGTTAATATAACATGTTAAAAAACACTTTGAAATGAGTTAAAAACATATTTAATCTGAAAAGGAAACACTAGATAAGTGGATAGTCCTTAATCCGCAGAGTTTCAAAGAAATACTTTCCTTCTCATCAGAGGGTAGGAATTAGCAAAATGTGGGATCGGATTTTGCATGCAAATTTAATTGTAATTTTATTTTTATTTTATTTATATATATATATGAGATGAATTAAATCACAGATTAATTAATCTTGTGGTTCATAGCCTTACAAAATATTGTTGGGTGGGAATATTTTTATTTAAGACAATCCCAGTCAAATAAAATCGCTCAAAATACAAGATGGAGGAAAGTAAAAATTATAGGTTTTCTGTTTAAATTTTTTGTGGTAAAATATCGAATTTTAAAAACAAAAATTTATTATTTGAACATGGAATACACAACATTTAAAATTCTTTCCTTAGTCCATGGATTTTCGATGTAAGGCACATCTCTTCATAGAAAATGCCTTTAACTAACATTTCTTTATGGACAAACATAATTGTGCTTCGTAGCCGATATGTTGAAAATTAATTAAAATTTTTTTAAAGGAACATGGAAAAGGACTTCATTTGGTACTTGTACAGCTTAATTAAGACATTAAAAAATGAAAATATCGAAAAAAAAAAAAAAGGTTATATTGTACGTATCTTTTTTTTTTTTTTTTTACACAGTGATCACCACTTATCAAGGCCCGGAAGCCACTCAGGGATAAGGGTTATTGCAAGTACATTACGTTAGTGTGGAGATTTGATGAAGTGTTTACTTAAGGGGGCGGTTCATTAGGAATTTGTTAACATTGGATTTGAAGATATCCAAGTTGTAGTCCGGAGGGAAGCAGGCAGACGGAACAGAGTTCCACAGGTGTGCAGTTCTAAGAAAGAAGCTTTGTTCATGGAATCCGCATTTTGATTTAGGCACAGATATAGAGTGGGGGAAATTTTTCACAGTAGATTCAGCTAGGCGGGTGTTTTTCGTGAAAGATTGGCGAGGAGGGACCAGAGATTGGAGTTCAGACGAGCATCTGCCATGGAAATAACGATAAAATCTGTATCTGTTTTGAACTGAAGATCTCCAGAAAAAAAAATTCACTTAATTTGATCGAGTATTTTTTTTTTTTTACAGCAGAAAAGCACGTTTTTATGAGAGCACATTGAAGGCAGACATCTTGGATTTTTTCTTAATTTTTGTTTGTAGTTTATAAACGTCACGCGGAGATAATTCCAGTTAAAGCGCCGACACTCCCTCCCCATCTTTAATAACTAGCTTTTCTTCCTAAAAATCGAATCTTTTGCTTGGTATCATAGCAAATTGTTTTCTCGTTGTAAAACAAAAACTACTTGATGAAATTAAGAGAAATTTTTTTCCAGAGAATTTCATTCTCTAACGGATATGTACAATTTAAACTTTTTTTGATATTTTGATTTTTTAATGTCTTGATTAAACTGATTTTAAGGTGATCCAACAGAAGAATTGGATTAAACAAGAATAAAAAAATATGCATTTCAGATACATGACTCGAGTGGTGCCTCAGGAATAAAGATGATTGCTCTCGGTCATGTGACCAAGTATATAAAATGTGGAACCTGCAACAACCTCTCTCTCTTTCTCCCTGCTCTGGCTGGCAGCAGACATCGCCTGAGGCTTTGGCTCTAGGCTAAAGTGAGTACCACAAGCTAACATGGCTACCTTCACATGACCTTCTTTTTCATGCTTTTCTTAATGCACGTTTTGTTAACTATACAAGCGGGTGGTGAGAAATTCCATATACAACCGCCATCTTTCTTTTAGGCCGGTCACACAGCTCTAGTAGCTGGTCTGTGATTGGTTTAAATTTAAATGTGTCAGGTGATTTGACTTTGCGCGTTTTTGTATCATGCTATTTATTTTTCAGTCTAGCAGAAACACGGCATCGGGAGAGACTCAACTCAGCAGTTCTCTCTCTAGAGAGCCAAGACAATTCCTTCATGAACACCAAACTGTTGGTGAATGAAGAACACATTTCTTTAAGCAGAAACAACTTATATTGCTGAATCTAACCAAATCAAGGATGACATTCAAGAACTGCTCTGCATGTTTATTTTCCAAATATTGGATCTTATCTCATTTCATCTTAAGTCCTGTGGGGCTCACATTATGCCTGATTATAGGCACCATCATTCCCGCGGTCTTCACCATGAACATCATAGATCCTTCCAAAGGAACAACGAACTAACATTCCAGCAATAAGAATTCGAACTAAAGGCTCCATGCGTATGGAAGCAAATCGGCCACCGTTTTGCAAAAGGACTATACCAGAACCAAAGAACTTTCATTGCTGTTACTTGTGAATAAATTTTGAGTTTAAAGGTACAGCTTTTGTTTGTGGAGTTCATTTGCTTCTGCAGGGAGAAAATTGAGTTGTGTGAGAAAGAAATTTCTTACAGTGTTTGTCTCATTATCCTCCTGCAAGGCTTCAACAACAGTCACGTCATTTTGGTGACCATCCTGGTAAATGCCTACTGGAGAGAACTTGAATGCCTACCAGACACTATCGCAGAGTGTCTAAGGTCCCTCTGCACAGAGGTTTGTCAGGACAACCTGGCATGAGGACACTTTTCACTACAAGTAAACCCTCCTAGGCTTTGCCTCCTGTTTTCTGGGGTGGAGTAAGTTTATTGCTTACTGTCTAAGGTGCCCTGGCCAGAGTACGCTGACAGGTATGCTTAGATAACTTTTAAAAGACCAGAGTGGTTATTTCTTAAGGGTGCAAGCTTAACTATCCTTACCTTCCAATCTTGTGTCACCTCTTGCAGTATAAAGGAAATAAATAACAGCGATTCATGGCAGTTATGGCTCTAGAATCATGACGTGTACTTTTGCCACATACTTTTCTTAATACACTTTTTATTATGTATACAAGTTTGTCTTGATTATTATCGGCTTGCAAGGCTACAGCAATAGTCATGGCATTTTTGGTGAGCATTCTGGTATCATCAAAGTTAAAATTATAATATCATAACAAATTTTTTGTTGAGTTTTGAAAACTGATATTGAATTAAAAAGAGTGTTTCTTATACGAAGGATTCTGATTGGCTGAAAAATAGTCAATGAAAAAGATTGAATGAAAAAGAAAAATATAATGCTTTGAATCGATCTGTTACGATTACCATTTGAAAAGGGAATTTTTCAAAAATTAATCATGGAATTTGTCGCAGACATAGCAAGTAAGACATTTTACCTAATACAACTGAATAAATATATGTATATATAAAATATATGTATGTACTTATTGATTTGTAAATCGCCACTTGTTCTCGTCTTCTCTTACCAACAACGACTATATTTCATTCCTCGCATTGTGACAGCCTTCTAAATCTCTACTACATAGGTTAATCGATTCAAATATTCTCATCTGTGAATTGATTACAACATGTGTTTGTGACTACATTTTTTTGTTAATTATACCATTGTATCTGTCTTGATTTTTTTATGGCCTGCAAGCCTACAAAAGTTTTGAAAAATGAAATTTGTAATTTGTCATACAAGAAAAGGAATGTTATCATACCAGCAGTAAATAAATTGAAACTATACTTTTGTTGACTAATTCTTCCCCATCAATTATGACAATGTTGGTGAAGGGTTGTCACCAGATTGAATAAATTGTTTTGATTTGACTCGACTTTGATAATTTAGCTTGGAATTCTGAGACTAGTTTAAAGAAAATGAGATGATTGTTTCAGAAAGGGAAGATGGTATCGCCATCAAGAAGAACATAATTCACAAGCAGGACCCATACAAATTCTATGAAATATATTGAATCAACAAATATGTTTTGATAAAGCTGATATTTTTCTGGATGGGGCCAAAAATATTTTTTTTTTGCACAGAAAAACCAATAACATGCAGCAAATATGAGTTTATTAAGATTTCTATGAAAATAGCATCCATTGTATCTTCAATATAGAACTGGCCCAAATGTAATAAATTAATAAGTATTAATAAATACTAAAAAAGTAATATTGTGCTACATAGTTCAATACAAATAATAAAATCACATCGTCAGAGACAATCTTTAATTTACTACTTCAGTCCAACACCTCTTGGTATATAATGTTCATTTTTTTCTCTTTTTTTTTTTTTTTTTTTTTACATGGTGGTCACCACTTATCAAGGCCCGAAAGCCACTCAGGGATAAGGGTTATTGCAAGTACGGTACGTTAGTGTGGAGATTTAATGAAGTGTTTACTTAAGGGGGCGGTTCGTTAGGAATTTGTTAACGTTGGACTTAAAGACATCCAAGTTGTAGTCAGGTGGGAAGCAGGCAGACGGAACAGAGTTCCACAGGCGTACAGTTCTAAGAAAGAAGCTTTGTTCATGGAATCTATGTTTTGATTTAGGCACAGATAAAGAGTGGGGGAAATTTTTCACAGTGGATTCAGCTAGACGGGTGTTTTTCGTGAAAGATTGGCGAGGGCGGGGGACCAGAGATTGGAGTTCAGACGAGCACCTGCCATGGAAATAACAATAAAACAAGGACAGGCTCGCAATGTCTCTTCTGTGGTAGAGAGGTTGCAGGGCATCCCCCACTAAGCCACGAAGTCTATTTTGTACTCTGTCAAGGCAGGATAGGCTGTTTTTAGCAGCTCCTGTCCAGATGTGGCAGCAGTATTCCATCCTTGGACGTACTTGGCTTTTATATAGATAGAGAATTGCATCAGTAGTGAGATATCTTCTGTTTCTTTTGAATTTCCCCTTTGTAATAAATAATAATGTAATAATAAATAAATACTAAAAAAGTAATATTGTGCTACATAGTTCAATACAAATAATAAAATCACATCGTCAGAGACAATATTTAATTCACCACTTCAGTCCAACACCTCTTGGTATATAATGTTCATTTTTTTTCTCTTTTTTTTTTTTGCAAATTTGGCTTTTTAAAAAGCAGTTTGGCATACAAAAATACATTTTGAAAGGTTGATATGGACCACATTGGCCTTTCTAAAACTAAATTTCGTGAATTTGTCCTTTTTTGAAGCAGTTTGACGAAAAATTTTATTTGGCCTTTCTGAAAGCTTAGACCAGATTGGCATTTTAAAAAAGCTAAATTTTGCAAATTTGGCTTTTTAAAAAGCAGTTTGGCATACAAAAATACATTTTGAAAGGTTGATATGGACCACATTGGCCTTTCTAAAACTAAATTTCGTGAATTTGTCCTTTTTTGAAGCAGTTTGACTAAAAATTTTATTTGGCCTTTTTGAAAGCTTAGACCAGATTGGCATTTTAAAAGCCAAATTTAGCGAATTTGGCCTTTTTTTTAAGGAGTTAAAAAATATGGTTACCATATATATTTTTTTGTTTACTTGTCTCCCCACGAGGGCAGAATTATACAGAAGGTCGGTTTTTAATGTGGGGAGAAACCAGCTCCCCAAAAGGGACACTCTGGTTAGTAGCAAAAATAAAAAAAATGTATCAGTCATGAAGGATTTCCTCTCCACTAACCGAGACCAAAAATGTGAAGTGCAGCATCAGAACAGATACTACACTTTGATCTTGGACCGAAGGCGAAGATAAGCATTTTTAAAACTAAATTTTGCGAATCTGGCCTTTTTTTTTAAGCAGATTGGCCTTCAAAAATTCTGTTTGGCATTTTTGAAAACTTAATACAGTACACACTAATCAGATTAGCCTTTTTTAAAGGCTAATTTTGACAATTTGGCCTTTTTTAAAATGCAATTTGGCCTTCAAAAATTCTATTAGGCCTTTTTAACTAACCAGATTGGCTTATTTAAAGCTAAACTTCACAAAATTGACCTATTTTGAAGCAGTTTACCCTTCAAAAATTGTATTTGGTCTTTTTCACAGTTTAACGTACACTCCTCCATTCCCTCTAACCACTTTAACATGCCTGGATATCTCCCACTCTGCCGTAAGGACTCTGACAGACATATGCACGGACTTGGAGTTTACATTCGTAATACCCTTCCCTTGACTAGAGAAACAAACCTAGAAACAGATGATCAAGCCTTTATGTGCTTTAGACTAAACGTGCAACACAGTATTAGCTACTATTATTTTCTCTACCGCTCTCCCTCGACTCAGGACTGCTCCATAATAAACAAAGTATCTGACAGCATAGACACGGCACTGTCCCTCGACACTAGCGCACAAATACATGTGTTTGGTGACTTTAATGTCCACCACAAAAACTGGCTTGGATTCTCTGCTCACACAGATGCAGCGGGCAGCACAACCCATAGCTTCGCTATATCTCACTCCCTATCACAAATTGTTACGTTTCCAACCCGTTTCCCTGACCAGGAAGAACAACACGCATCACTTCTAGATCTGTTTTTGACCACAGTTCCCGATGACTGCATAGCGAAGGCCCACAGCCCACTCGGGAACGCTGATCATGCAGTGATAATGGTTGAAATCGCCCTAAACTCTAGACCCAAAACTGAAGAGCCAGTGCTCAAAACAACGAGATATTATAATAAGGCTGACTGGGAAGCCATCAGGGAACTAATTAGAGATGCTCCATGGAAAAATATTTTCTCTCTCCCTGCTGAACAGTGTGCAAACGAGACCACTGACTGGTTCAAAACTGCAATCGAAGCGCATGTTCCCATGCGGAAATTTTATAGTAAGCCCCACTCTCCCCAATGGTTTACGTCGACTTGTGCAACTGCCATTACTCAAAAGCAGCATGCATACCGTAGGTTTAACCGACATAAGTCCAGTTCAAACAGACTGAAGTATATAGAAGCTAGAAATAACGTTAAGAAAGAAATAGCGACAGCTAAGAGAGAATTTACGGAAACCACTAAAAAGCGCATCGAAGCACAAAAACTAGGAACTCGAGACTTCTGGAAAATCTACAACAGTGTAGTAAATAATGGGCAATCGACAATTCCCCCACTAACCAACAATCACGAGGTTGTCTCCTCAGCAACCGACAAGGCTAACATGCTTGCCAGTCGGTTTGCCTCAAACTCCACACTGGACCCTTCCAACCACCCCCTACCTGACTTTCCTATGCGGACAGACGCCACACTAGACGATCTGAAAACCACCACTGCTCAGGTGCATGCTATCATAAAAAACCTTGACACCTCAAAAGCATGTGGACCCGATCTTATCCCAGCTGTGCTATTAAAAAAGTGCTCAGCCGAAGTAGCTCCAGTTCTCTCCAAACTCTACAACAAATGTCTTAATGAAGCTTGCTTTCCGGGCTGTTGGAAAACTGCTTCTGTTGTACCAGTATTCAAGAATTCTGGTGAAAGGACAGACCCATCAAATTATCGCCCCATTAGCCTCCTTCCACTTTTTGCCAAAATATTTGAGACCATAATTAACCACGCTCTAATCCATCATCTTACAGATGCTAAACTACTGACTGACAAACAATATGGATTTAGACAAGCCCGTTCCACAGCAGACATCCTCACCGTGATCTCTGAACGTATATACCAATCACTGGACAAAGCGGGGGAAGGCAGAGCGGTAGCTCTAGATATATCTAAGGCTTTTGACAGGGTATGGCATGAGGGTCTCCTCAGTAAAATCAGATCATACGGTATCACTGGTAGAATACTTAACATAATTAAATCCTTCTTAGATAAGAGAAAAATCCAGGTAGTCCTCGACGGTCGCACATCTAAACAATATGATATAAATGCGGGAGTGCCCCAGGGTTCTATCCTTGGACCTCTATTGTTCCTGATATTCATAAATGACCTCCCCGACAACATTGCCTCTGAGATGGGTATATATGCTGATGACACTACACTCTATGGCAGACACGACAGGAAGACGAATGAACACATTTCTAAAGAAATGGCAGAAACACTAGAGGAAGACCTCCAATCTGTAGTGGAATGGGGACAAAAGTGGTTGGTCGCGTTCAATGCTGCCAAGACTAAACTAGTTTCATTCAATAATTACAAGAAACCCACTCTACCACCAATAGCAATGGCCAACGACTCTTTATCTGAGAGTCCATCTTTCAAACTCCTTGGCCTAACGTTCACAGGAAACATGAGTTGGAACAATTACATTGAAGGCATTGCCAGGGCCGCTGCAAGAAAGGTGGGCTCTCTCTACCGTGCTAGAAAACTACTAACACCCGAAAGTATCCTGTACCTCTATAAGGCCACCATTCGCCCATGTATGGAGTATTGCTGCCACATCTGGGCTGGTGCATCTGCTACTAGTCTCTCGCTCCTTGACAAGGTTCAAAAGAGAGTCGCAAATCTGATAGGCCCTGAACTGGCATCTAAGCTTCAGCCTCTGTCCCATCGACGAAATGTTGCATCCCTCTGCCTGTTCTACAAGTATTTTAGTGGTGAATGCTCTGATGAACTGCAATCACTTGTGCCCCCACGACGCGAGCACCCTCGACAAACCCGACAGGCTACTAGATCCCACCCCCACACTGTAGAGGTCCCTAGATGTAAAAGATCTTTTTACTCCAATAGTTTCTTCCCCAGAACCGCAAGACTCTGGAATTCCATTCCAGGTCCCTGCTTCCCCAACAGTACTGACGTGCAGAAGTTCAAGTGTAACGTGAACCGACACCTTGCTGCCCAAATCCCTACATAGTACCCCAGTAGTTGTTGCCCCTGATAGTAGCCCCCTACACCAAAGTGGCAATTTGCCTTGTTTGGGGTGAAAATGTAATAAAAAAAAAAAAAAAAAAAAAAAACTAAGGTAGGAACAGGCAGATATTATCTAGCTTGAAGTAGACCCATTTTTTTATGCTTCAAAAGCAGAATCGTATCTTTTTCAAATCAGTTATTATAAGATTATTCTGTTGCGATTTTGGGGGTTCTCCATCTGGGGACAACTGAATTTTTTCACAGTGTGGGGAATTTTTACGACCATCTTGAAGGAAGCCCGCTGGGAAAATGGTGGGATTCTTCTATCAATCCAGTAGATATCTCACTGTTGATGCAATTCTCTATCTATATAAGAGCCAGGTACGTCCAAGGATGGAGTACTGTTGCCACATTTGGGCAGGAGCTGCTAGAAAGGACTTATCCTGCCTTGATAGAGTTCAAAATAAACTTTGTAGCCTCATAGGAGATGTCCTTTTCTCTTCTCTGCAACCTCTATCTCACAGAAGAGATGTTGCGAGTTTGTCTCTGCTTTATCGTTATTTTCATGGCAAGTGCTCAACTGAGCTTCAATCTATGGTCCCCCCTCGCCAAACTTTCACAAGAAACACTCATCTAGCTGAAAACACTATCAATAATTCCCCCCCCACCCCACTCTTTATCTGTGCCTAAACCTAAACGTAGATTCCATGAACAAAGCTTCTTTCTTAGAACTGCGTGTCTGTGGAACTGTCTTCCATTCTCCTGCTTTCCAGCTGACTACAACCTGATTGTCTTCAAGTCCAACGTAAACAAGTTCTTGATGAGCCGTTCTACTTAAGTTAACAAATTTACCGAATTTCTATTACTAACAAGTACTATATTGTTCAATTGATTACTATACACTCTTAACCCTTATCTTTGAGTGGTCTCTGGGCCTTGATAAGTCGTGATGCTTATGTAAAAAAAAAAAAAAAGAATCAGCAAACAAAAAAGGCTGCACAAAAACGGTTTCTGCATACAGTGAATAGTAGAGACTAGTGTTGGGACGATTAATCGGAATCGGAATCGGGAATCGGAAAAATCAGAAGATTTGGGGGCATCGGAATCAATATCGGAATCGGGAAAATTGATGCCTATTTTCCGATGTCAAAACGATTCTTTTAATTGTCTTTTTTTTTTTTATTTGATTTTGTTCAAACCCAAATCTTCTACTGCTGGTAATAATGATAAAATATTAAATATTTATTGATTTTAAAATACCAGTAAAGCTAGAATCGATAGATCCTCCTCCACAAGTGTATTTTGATGCTGAGGAAAATATCTGCTTATTTAACATGTGTTTTTACGAAAATCAGAGGGAAGATAACAATTTTATAGTTAAATAATTAGAGATTTATAAAGAATCGGAATCGGTAATTGTATCGGAATCGCCAATTTAGCTCAGAATCGGTGATTGTATCGGAATCGGGAAAAATAATGAATCGTCCCATCACTAGTAGAGACATTGAAAAACAGAGACAAGTTGCTAAAGAAAATGGGGTTTAGTGGTGTAATTTCTTTTATTTTCAACAATGACTATAATTAAATTCACACCATATTACTCAACTGTTTAAGGGTTGTTTGTAGATAAAATGTTTACAGTAAAATAAAGTCATTAAAAAAACAATTTTGTTATTCTTGTCAATACAACAACGATGATAACCACAATACAAGGAAACATAACAATGGTGACTCTTACAAAAGAGTATAAACACAACCTTTCAACTTCACGACGCAGGCGTTTTCAAAAGACAACCTTCAACATAAGTAAATTAAATAAAATAAATTACATAAATAATCATTGAAGCGAATCGCAAAATCTTTTTCATAAAAAAGGAAAATAAAACATTTTTTTCTCACTGAAACAACATTTCTAAAAAAAAAAAAAAAAAAAAAATGGAAGAAGCCTGTTTCCAATAGATAAATATTAAAACGTCATAGTTCATGGAAGCGGCAGTATATGTCTGGTTCTCCACCCTGGAAGCACAATTTTCCAGAAATTAAACCTCCAACGACTAAGCAACAAGCAACTATTTGTTTGTTGTAAAGACAGCCAAAAATAAATAAATAAATAAATAAATAAATAAATAAAAATAAAAATGAAATAAATAAACTTAAAAACAGTTTCAGTGGGTATAAAAAACATATAATTTAATTTTACTGCGTTTGGTATAAGGTATTTGTTGATTTATATTGTTGTTTACGATTTCTCCTGTTAACTATTTTGCCCTTTTACAGTTGCCTTTGTTGTTCCTGTTTAGTTGTCTTCCCAAAAAGGCGTACATTTGCAACAGCCACAAAATATAGGACCTACTGTACCAACATGACACGCATATGAACTGATTAAAAATTAAAAATAAACTAAGATGAATGTACAAAATGTATAACGATTTTTTCAATTTTGACTAATTTTTGTCCCCTAAAAAAATATTTTAACCGGCTAAAGACCCATAAAAGAATGGCCCATAAAAAAATCCAATCATTTGAGACCCCTAGCGCCGCTCTGCGACTTTTAGTTTCGGAGGAGATAGAGTTTGAACATATGGAAACAGAAAGACAGACATATAGCCTTTTATACATAAGATTAGTTAATAACCGCTACAAGATGACCAAAAAAGGGTTTGTTATATACATCAAGTAACACGAGTTATCTCCCCTTGACTGGGATTACTCCCACCATCGTCATTACCATCATGTGGTATATCGTAGTAGCAAAAACTACTACTCCTTCTTTAGTGTTAATAAACCTTCTGTTCCGTCCACACGTGTGTCTTTCTCTTCTCTCTATGTTATTGCTAACTCCTTACCAATACAGGTCACATAATACAACAGGGTTAATATCTAAACTATTGTTCTCATCCTGAGTGTTACTCTCACAACGTTTTGACCAATGTAACTTCCGACCTTTTCAGGTTTATCGTGTAGAATTCGGGAATATTTACACACTCTTATGTTGCCTTACAACTGGAGGTCAGGTGGCTCACACTTTCCACTATTTTTTAGTAGAAGTTTCACTTTATCATTGTTGAGACCACTGGTCTTTTTAAAAACATTAGTCATCATCATCTCTTGATCTTGAGCAACCATTTACCATCCTCTCTTGATCCTTGTGGAGCGATCCTCTTTTCAGACAATCTACAGGGTGGAACAATAAAAGTGTCACCCTAAAGAAAACAACACTACAGCTTTATTTCAAAACTTTTACTGAAAAGTTCAGGTAACTTGATTACATAGTAGATCTGACATCTGTACAATGTAGTCGCCTTCAGCCTCAATCAATGTCTTGATATGGGTCCAGAACTGGGAACATGCCTTTTCCACAAGTGCCGACGGGAGTTCGGCAAATACTCGGCAGAAGTAGTTTAGTGGGTTCCAGTTGTGGGGGGGGGGGGAGCAGTGAGAGAAGGATACAAAGTCGTAGCATTCCTTCTGAAGCCAACCTGGGTCTCTTTGGACTTGTTGACTGGTGGCAAGTTTTGCTGTTACTCCCAGGGTATGCTAGCGGCCACCTGATTGCACCAGAGGATCACCCCACTCTTCAGCACATTCAGGTACACTGGTGTTGACTTTCAAGTTGACTTCAAAGATGTGAAGTGACATGATGTGGCTCTCACTTGAAACCACACCAAAGATCATAACCATAGCTGGAAACTTCGTTTTCATCATAGTTCTTCCCCACAAAAATATTGTTAGTTGGCCCTTAATTCCATTTTCATTTTTTTTTTTTTTTTTTTTTACTATGGAAGGTCTTAGTGGATTTTATCTCGGCTCTTTTATATTTAAATTACCCATTCAATCCTTTGATCTCCCCTCCCTCTCTGGTGAGCAGATCTTGGCCTACCTATTAACTTGTGTTCATTCAATTTTTGACCTTCACTCCTTCATGTTTTATCAATATTTTCTCTGCTGTTTTCTGCCTGGTAAAAGATCTGTAGCTAACTTACTGGACCATTAGCAGTCATGTTATTATAGGACTTCCAGAAAATATCTGACATGTTGTTGGTTGGCCTATTATCCCAGTTTTCTACTATGGAACATCTTGGTGTATTTGGGAACCCATCAGATATTAGCAAGTGCTCAATGTTGATGATTAATTTCTGAAATCCCCATAACTCCTGCTCCTCTGGATAGACATTGGTTTCTATAGTTTATTTTGTACAGTGTCAATATTTTACTTGTCTTTAGGTGTAACCCGTTTATGTTTTCTCTTTTTTGTTTTTGTTTTATTTTACTTCAGTCGAAGTTCTCAGAAATCAAGGGACCCACTACCTGGGGCTAACACTTGAACTCTATATGAGATACATAGATATTCGAATTTTCCATTAAAGTTCTTTATCCCTGAAACACTGAGCTAGTAAAGAAATTAAGAACATAATTTTCCTCTCCCCAAATTAACCATTTTCATATGTTGTAGTATATCTTTCATTTTGGTCTCTAGGTCTTACTGGATTCCAGGACAAGAATTTATCTAGTCTGGTGGAGTATCCAGCTTCGTGCTATTATTTGAGGTAACATCACTTGGAGAAGGTGCACCATTCCTCGTAAAAGCTAATGTAAGTTAGCCATAGTGAGGAGATCTTATTTGGGCAATGAATACAAAATGTGATTTTGAATATTTGGTCAGGGTTTACTTCTATGGAAAAAGTATCCTCATACCAGGTTGTTCTGACAAACCCCTGTAGAGAGAGACCTTAGACACTCGAGGATAGTGTCTAGTAGGCATTCAAGTTCTCTCCTTTTCACTCAGTGTAATTATGCATGTGTGAATTCAGGAGCTATTGTGTTAAATAATGGGACTGATCATAGGCCGGAATAAACAAAGATGCAAATCGAAGTAATAACACTCCAGGGCAATGCCAGGTTCCCCAAAAAAGAGTAAGCGGGAGAGAGCGACTCAGATTCTGACCTGTGATATAAACGAAATGTCAAATGTTGAACAATAGATGTGATTGTAATAAAAATAAATGGTTTTGAGTCAGTTATGGAGATCACACGAGCTATAAAATAGTGTGTTGTTGCCACTCCCATCTCTCTCTCTCTCTCTCCCTCCTGCCATATATTATTTGTCAAATAAAGATTGTTTTTGTAGACAAAGGAATTTGTCATTTATTTGATAAACACAGCATGTTTCAGATGCACATTTGGTTTCATTAAATACAGTAGAAATAGAGGCAATTAATAAAAACAATTATACATTCACATGCATGCACAGAAAATAATGTAGAACTTTTATACATACATTGTTAGAGATATCCAATAATTATGCATATTTGGCCTTTGTCAGTGTGTGAATACATGCAAACTTCTGTGTGTGAATATGTGACCTCCTGTGTATAAATACGTGAGCACTTCTGTTTGTGCATATGTGTGAGCTTCTGTGCGTGAATATGTGTGATCTTCTGTGTATGAATATGTGTATAAGTTAAGTAGTTATTCACTTGCCCAGGCCTCAAAAGATGCAAAGAGCTGAGCTGAGTCTAATATTGTATTCGTCTAATCTTGTTTTGAGATCTGCTGAATTCCTTTTCTGAGTTTTTTTTTAAGTTTTATTAGAAATTAGTATTTCATACATGCTCATGAAATTAATTATTTTGAACGAGTGGTAATTATTTGGATTGATTGAAAATTTTATGATTTGCACATTTATGTTAAATCATGTTTTTCTTTATTTCATGGAAAATATGAAGCCATTGATTTGATTGTCTCCCACTTCCACTTAGAAGTGGAAAAGAAGAAAGGAAAAGGAATGGAGAAAGAGAGTAGCTTATACAATCTAGTATTTATTTTACATACATTCATATCATATCTCTACATTGCTACAATCTCTTGAACCATTGCCGCTATTAAATATCAAGATTCGAATCAGCATTGTCAAAAAGACAAACTCATCACAAACGAATGGTTACCAACAATAATAAAAAAAAGCGTTATAGTCAGCTAATGTACTTCCCAACTTCTGGCGTGGCTGCTATCCGAAGCGGTGACAAGACAAATTAGTTCCTCCACTTTTATTGTTCTTCAGTATTTCTATTGTGAAACAATTTATTGAAATAAAATAAAAGAAAATGACATTATTGAAAAATATACAATAAAAGTTAACAAAATTATAAAAAATAAAAATAGCATAATTAATCTTTCTTTGCATTTTTAATAACAAAATTAAAAAAAAAAGTTTTAAAAAACAAGCAATCTTGGCAACAGATTTGATGTAGGTGTTCCATTTCAGATCAGGAGTGAATGTCAGTCCCAGAAGCTTATCAAGGCATGGAGCTTCTCCAAGACAAGAGCCATTCGGGCGTGATGAGTGGGGGGGGCCTTAGAGCGATTATGATGAAAGGAGAGAAGCTTGGTTTTCAATACATTACAATTAACCAACCACCCTTTTCCCCACTGCATTATGTTCTCAAGATTAGAAGAGTGAGAATCAAAAGGATCTTGGTCATTACTGGCCTTTAAATTGTTGCCATAGATTGTGGTGTTGTCAGCATAAATGTCAACAAATGATCTAATAATGTGATTTGGGTGATCATTGATGAAGATCAGGAAGAGAGTTGGGCCAAGGATGGAAACTTGAGGGATGCCAGCATTAATACTATGAGTTTCTGATTTTTGCCCATCAACAACTACTCTTATAAGCCTATCAGAGAGAAAAGATTTAATAATTGAGAGGACATTTCCAGCTAGTCAACAGCTGGCGATCTTGTGAAGTAGACCTTTATGCTGTACTCTATCAAAAGCCTTTTCTAGAAATGAAGGCTCTGTCTAGAGATTCACTAATCCTGCTTGATATAACAGTTAGTACATCAGCTGTATATCCTGCAGAATGGAAACCATATTGCATGTCAGTGAGCAGATTATTTTTGTTTTTGGCTGACCACTTCTCTCTTTATCAGAGGCTCCAGCAACTTATTCACGATGCAAAATGAACTTAATAACGTAATACTCACACACATAAATACTCACACACACATAAATACTCACACACAAATACTTACACACATAAATACTCACACACATATACTCACACATAAATACTCACACACAACCTGCTTTCAATGTAAATACGGACTTTCTCATATAAACTTTTGTGGTGATTGAATCACCAAATGATTCCACCATCATTGCTGATTGGTTGTAGCAGTGACCTTTCTTTCTGGCTTGTCCAATCAAAGAACATCACACAGTCGAGTTGACCATGTGACTGAATTTATAAGAAGTTAAACCAACGGCAATTCTCTCTCTTTCTTTCCGGATCTTGGGCTGACAACAATGCCATGTGGCATGGACCAATCCCCAAACTCTTCTCTTGGAGCACAACACAACTCACCCACTAAGACGGAGAGACAATGAATCCAACATGGCTACCATTAGACCCTGACTTAGATCCAGTGCTCAGGTGAACGCTTTTCTCATCCTACAGTACAGTCTCTAATCTTTTGTCCCCATTCATACATGAACGCACACTTCTACTACTAACTTCAACACACATCCATGCACTCTCTTTTTTTACAGGTCTGCGTAATCTTTCATCTACGTATACACACATAAGCTCCTTCCAATACTAACCCTTTTTTTTTACTTTTTTTTTAAAATTTTCTTCCTTTGAAGATTGTAATGCTGAGTATGGGGCAGCCAAAACAGCTGCCAACATTGCCCCGCTTTTTATTAAAACCAACTGAGAACTCTTTTTAGTATCCTCGCTGTTCCCTTAAGTTCAATTGTCTGGATCTCTTTTGCACTTGGTTCACCAGGAATATTAGTTAGGTAGGACTTCAGGTTCTTCTTCATAAGTCCTGTGGCACCTTCAGTATGTCTTTCTTTATTTTTGCCATGTTTAGATATAATCATCTTAAAAATACGAGGAATATGTTGTTTTCATGTGAAATTCAGTTTCATGATTTCCAAAATTTCGTTCTGATAGTATCCTCACTGTTCCCTTAAGTGCAATTGTCTGAATCTCTTTTGCACTTGGTTCACCAGGAATATTAGTTAGGTAGGACTTCAGGTTCTTCTTCATAAGCTCTGTGGCACCTATAATAACTGGTATGATTGATATCTCTCTACGATTTCAGTTTCTTTTCATATCATACATGAGACCTTGTAAGTTTTCTTGGTCGTGTGCGTTTTTGTATTAAGCATTCAAGTTCGCCCTCATCTATTAAGCATTCACGTTCTCCCTCGTCTATTAAGCATTCAAGTTCTTCCTCATCTATTAAGCATTCAGCTTCTCCCTTTTAGTTGGCATTCAATTTCTTTCCTTTTATAGACATTACGTTTCTCTTAGTTTTTCCTTTTCTTTCTTTGAAGATTGTAATGCTGGGTATGGGGCAGCCAAACCAGCTGTCAACATTGCCCTGCTTTTTATTGAAACCAACCTAGAGCTCTTTTTAGTATCCTCGCTGTTCCCTTAAGTGCAATTGTCTGGATCTCTTTTGCACTTGGTTCACCAGGAATATTAGTTAAGTAGGACTTCAGGTTCTTCTTCATAAGTCCTGTGGCACCTATAATAACTGGTATGATTGATATCTCTTTAAGATTCCAGTTTCTTTTCATATCATACATGAGACCTTGATATTTGGTCTGTTTCTCTCTTTCAGCTCTGTTCAGGCCGCCATCATTAGGGACACTCACTTCAATCAAGGTTGCCACTCTTTCTGACTTATTCCATATAACTATGTCAGGTTTCACGACAGCATTTCTAAGGTAGGTGGCTGTAGGGATTACATGGTCGTAATGTATGGTATAGAAGTTATTTCCAACCGTTCTTTCAGGTTGATGTTCCCAGGACTTGCTGCAACACTGAATGTTTAATTCTTTACAGATGGTCCAGTGGAGGTACTTACATACTCTATCATGTCTTGTTGTATAGTAGCCGTCCCCCAAAAGAACTTTGCAACTTGATATCAGATGACTCACATTTTCCAATTCTGTACGGCAGAACCTGCATTTGTTGTCATTACTGATACCTGTCATCTTCTTGAATGCATCGGTCATCAATCCCTTGTCTTGAGCAGCCATTATGACCCTTTCCTGATCGTGGTGGAGGGCTCCTCTTTTGAGCCAGCCCAAGGAACTTTCTTTGTCTATGTATTCCTGAGAGAGTTCCCCCCCCCCCAAAAAAAAATACATTGCACACTGATGCCGCTCCCATTCTTTAAGGTTCATCCTTTGGAAGGTCTCAGTTTACCTGTCTAAAAACGGTTGTACCTATTTACTATGCCTCCCCACGGGACAGAGTTAGACATCAGGGTCGTTTTTTAATGTGGAGAAAAGGTACAAAAATAAAAATTGTCTCAGTCGTGAAGGATTTCTCCTCCACCGAAAGAGAACAAGAAATGGAAGTGCAGCATCTGAAGAACAGATACTACACTTTGATCTTGACCAAAAGGCCAATGTATCGGTTAAAAACGGTTGTAATCAATAAAGTTGTTTTAAATGTTTTTTGGCTCTTTTCCTTTCCATGCAAACTCTTTCCCACAGAAAAGACATTGCGAGTCTGTCTTTGCTTTATCATTATTTTTATGGCAAGTGTTCGTCTGAGCTCCAATCTATCGTTATCAAACTTTCACAAAACTCACTCGTCTAGTTGAAACTACTATCAACAATTTCCCCCACACTCTATCTGTGCCTAAATCTAAATACAAACTCTAGAACAAAGCTTCTTTCCTAGAACTGCTTGCCTGTGGAATTCTGTTCCACTGGTCTGCTTTACAGCTAACTATAACATAGTCGTCTTCAAGTCCAATATGAACAAGTTCTTGCTGAAACGTCCCCTAAAATAATCTAATTTCATCCAATTTCTGTCACTAATGATCACTACGCTGTTGCCTCGATGACCACCATACGCTCATTAATTTTTATCCTTGAGTAGCATCTACGCCTTGATAATGGATGACTCCATTAAAAAAAAAAAAAAAAAAAAAAAAAAAGTAATATGTATATGTACAAATCGTAAGGCGACGCAAAGTTAGAAACTTCTATAAAAAACAAAGAGTCAAAATCTAGAGACGGAGATTATCAAGTTGGAAAGACCCCAGAATGTACGCTCTTCAACGGTAAATATGCACTTCAAGTGCGTAAATTATTTGACTTACATAAAATCATTAAAATCTTTTTTTTTTGATAAAACACATTAAATCTAAAGACTTAAATAAAATTATAAAAAATTAAATTCAATGCAAAACAGTAAAACGTTTCAATGTCGACCATGTTTTTTTTTTTCCTTTTTTTTTTCCAAATTAGTTAAAAGCTTTTTATAATTTTATTTAAGTCTTTGGGTTAATAGTGTGTTTTATGAACAAAAAAAAACAAAACAAAAAAACAAACAAAATAAAACAAACAAAAATCAAGAAATAATTTACGCACCTGAAGTACATATTTACGCTCTTCAACTTTAAAAGGAGTTAAAAGAAAAGAAAAGAAAAGAAAAGAAAAGAAAAACAAACAATAATGCACAAGTGCCATATTTAAAATATTGAGTGCTTATTTAGATTGGTATTTATGGCGGCAATTAAAAGTAAAAGAAAATGCAGAAAAGTCCGTGATGTATGACCGGTCACGAAACAAAGATAAAATATTCCAAAAATCACGTAATTTAATCAAGTAGGTTTTTTTGGCACTTATGCATGACAGTTACAAAGATCAAAGTGTAGTATCTGTTCTTCAGATGCTGCACTTCCATTTCTTGTTCTCTTTCGGCGGAGGAGAAATCCTTCACGACTGAGACAATTTTTATTTTTGTACCTTTTCTCCACGGTAAAAATCGACCCTGCCTGGTGTCTAACTCTGTCCCGTGAGGAGGCATAGTAAATAGGTACATAAGGCGACTGTTTGTATTTTAGTTTCAAGAACCGCCGACAGATGTCGCTTGTCAGGGGGTCAATAACTCTTCCTTTTCTAAAAGTTAGTGCAAACTAAAATTATATTTTTGTACAATCTTTCTGTACAAAAAAACAAAAACAAATTATTCTTAAACTGCTATGTTTCATGTTTTTTTTTAATTATATTTTGCTACATTTTTATACAACCTTACAGAAAAAAAAAACAATTCTAAAAACAATCTATAAATGTTTCATGTTTTTTTAAAATTATATTTTGCTACATTTTTATACAACCTTACAGAAAAAAACAATTCTAAAAACAATCTATAAATGTTTCATGTTTTTTTAAAATTATATTTTGCTACATTTTTATACAACCTTACAGAAAAAAACAATTCTAAAAACAATCTATAAATGTTTCATGTTTTTTTTAAATTATATTTTGCTACATTTTTATACAACCTTACAAAAAAAAAACAATTCTAAAAACAATCTATAAATGTTTCATGATTTTTTAAAATTATATTTTGCTACATTTTTATACAACCTTACAAAAAAAAAACAATTCTAAAAACAATCTATAAATGTTTCATGTTTTTTTAAAATTATATTTTGCTACATTTTTATACAACCTTACAAAAAAAACAGTTCTAAAAACAATCTATAAATGTTTCATGCTTTTTTTAATTATATTTTGCTACATTTTTATACAACCTTACAGAAAAAAACAATTCTAAAAACAATCTATAAATGTTTCGTGTTTTTTTTTTAATTATATTTTGCTACATTTTTATACAACCTTACAAAAAAAAAAAAACAATTCTAAAAACAATCTATAAATGTTTCATGTTTTTTTAAAATTATATTTTGCTACATTTTTATACAACCTTACAGAAAAAAACAATTCTAAAAACAATCTATAAATGTTTCATGCTTTTTTTAATTATATTTTGCTACATTTTTATACAACCTTACAGAAAAAAACAATTCTAAAAACAATCTATAAATGTTTCGTGTTTTTATCATATTTATTATTGCATTTTCGGCTATGAATCACTCATTGAAAAAAAAAATTATATTAATTCATAAAAAAATTTTTTTTGGTACATTGTTTATACAATAATTGTTTCGATTTTCATATTGTACAGTTTAATCAAGACATTAAAAAAATGAAAATATCAAGACGTTAAAAAAAAAAAGAAGTTATATTGTACATATCCGTGTTGGACTGAAGATCTCCGAATATAAATTTCACTTAATTTGATCGAGTAGTTCCCCCCCCCCTTTTTTTTTTTACAGCGGGAAAACACGTTTTTATGAGAGCGCATTGAAGCGTGACCATGAAGTCAGCCATCTTTGAATTTTTTGAACACGCCACGGGGAGATAATTCAATTTAAAGCACCGACACTCCTTCCTCATCTTTAATACTAGCTTTTCTTCCTAAAAATTGAACTTTTTGCTCGGTATCATAACAAATTGTTTTTTCGCTAAAAAAACAAAAAACAAAAAAAAAGAACTACTTGATAAAATTAAGTGAATTTTTTTTTCAGAGAACTTCATTCCATAACGGATACGTACAATATAACCTTTTTTCGATATTTTCATTTTTTTAATGTCTTCATTAAACTGTACAAGTACCTATTTTTGTATTATTTATTTCGTTATTATATATTTTTACGTTATCGTAAACACTTGTTTGTATTTGGGGTTCATATAATGGCCGCTAGATGGCAGTTCTCTTTCTAAGAACAGGGGTTGATAACTCGTCTCTGATGCTAATATGTAACTGTCATACAGAAGTGCCTTTTTTTTATTATTCAAGAAAATCAAATTTTATTCCGTGTTAATGCGTCCATGGAGGAATCAAGGGCAGACAACCGACTTTCATTTAATTTTTTTGTTTGTTTTTGGATAATGTTGGAAAAAGACAACAAAAACGTAAAACCAAACAATAATTTATTAACAAACGTGTATTTATTTATTTATCCATTTATTTTTCAGAACATAAGATTTTCAAATAACGAAAACATTCTTTTGGAAAGGTCATTTTATATAAGTAAAAGGTAAGGTAAATTTTTAGATTAGGTCCATCTCCACAATTTTCTTTTAAATGACAACTTCTTTAGGGTTTCGGCTATGCTGAATACGGAAATCGTATTGAAATTTTGCAGAAATAAATAGTTATCGAGATATAAAAGTTGTATAATGCATTGTAATCTCTGGCAGCCATCTTTTTACGCGCGTGCGCGCGTGTCATAAACAAATATACGCGCGTAACAAAGATGGCCGCCAAAGAATACTTTGCATAAAACAACTATTTATATCTCGATAAAGTCGGGTAATCGTGAAGAAAGAGAGCCTATTTCCTCCGATTGACTATAGGTGGCGTTACTGTCTGTCCACCCAGTTACGGAAGCACAAAATGTATATAATAGCACCCTTGAAATAAAAAATGTTTTTGTTATATTTTAATTTTAAACATGTTTTTTTTTTGCAAACATATTTAAGTTTTTTTGTTTTTTTTCAAACATATTTACGTTTTTTTTGTTTTTGTTTTTGCAAACATATTTAAGTTTTATTTTTCCAAACATTTACGTTTTGATGCTTGTTTATTTTCAAACATTTACGTTTTTTTTTTGTTTTTTTTACGTTTTTTTTTTTTTTTTGCAAGCATAAACTAAATGTTTTTGCTGTAGTTTTTTTTGTAAACATATTTATGGGTACAACCGTTTTTCCGCGAGTATTTTTTACGCTCTTATAAAAAAAAAAAAAAAAAAAAAAAATCAACATTTTTTCTTTTATCTTTTTTCTTTATGGACCCCCCTTTTTTTTCTTAATTTTTCTGCCCTTATTTTACCTTTTCCGCGAGTATTTATGAAAAAGGATATTGTAAAACCTGAATCTTACTTGTAAACTACTATTAAAAAATAGCGCGATACAATAAGGGCATAAGCAAACTTTTCAAAAAGAAAAATATTTAAAAAATATTTAGTTTATGCTTACAAAAAAAAAAAAAAACCCAAAAAAACCCCCAAAAAACGTAAATGTTTGAAAATAAACAAGCAACAACACGTAAATGTTTGGAAAAATAAAACTTAAATATGTTTGCAAAAAAAAAAAAATAATAATATTTAAATATGCTTGCAAAAAAAAAAAAACATGTTTAAAATTAAAATATAACAAAAACATTTATTTTTATTTCAAGGGTGCCATTATATACATTTTGTGCTTCCGTAACTGGGTGGACAGACAGTAACGCCACCTATAGTCAAAGGGAGGAAACAGAAACAGGCTCTCTCTTTCTTCACGATTACCTAAAAGTCGTCATTTAAAAGAAAATTGTTGAGGTGGGTGGACCTAATCTAAAAAAATACCAAACAAAATTTGAAGAATATTAAAATGGCTTCGGCCAACACTTATTTGTAAAAAACAAACAAACAACAAAAAAAAAAAAAACAGAACCCGCATTTTTTTTTTTCGAAAATAAAACAAAAACTACTTTATCAATGTGTTTTTTATGGTTTTTGGAACATACCATCTTCATTCCGTGACAAGTTTTTCAGCATTTTTGCTTATCACCATAAGTGCCTAAGTGCCAATCTAAATAATTGGTAAGCACCAAAAACTGACCCAACAAGTCACGGGTGATGAAGGTAAAAATTGTGTTATACGATAAAAAAAAAAAAAAAGTAGATTAGAATTTTATCTCGGGGTAAGAGTACTTTGTTCAATATTTTGGGCGAAGCAAAATATTTCAACAGTCTCTATACTAAAATTGAACCCGATTTAATCTTAACTTTCAGAGAAGTCAAATTTTTTTTTTTTTAAATCTAAATTTTTATTTATTTACCAATAAACCTAATAAGTAGGAAAGTATGGCGTTAAATAGATAAGAAAGTCTCCACTGTGAAGGTGGGGGTGTTTGTTGCTGTTTTGCGACATTTCGAACTCAGAACCGTTAACGGCTTTTTTACACTAATTTTATACCTTTTCTTCACGTATACATTAAATACGAAATTAAAAAATAACTATTAAAACTCCAAACAAGATATTGCCGGACGATCGTATTAATTAGATAGCCCATCAATTAAAATTATAAGAGGTCATTAATTCTATTTTTATCATACATTTAGAATTTTGTATAAATTTTACGACATTGCGGCTAGGTCGTTTTTCTTCAGTACTTCCGTTCAGTTTTTAATGGCCGTGTGTTGACAAAATCCGATGGCTTCTGGCAAACGATCATATTTGTTAAAATACAATTTCCAATTGGGAGAAGTGGTTTTGTGCTTCGAACCCGATCCCAGCAAGGCAAGGGTGCTCTACGATGCTAAGGTGAGTTAATATACTATGAAAAAAATATCATTTCTAAAAAAAAAAAAAAAAAAAAAAATAATAATAAATAGTATCAACTCCATCCATCTTCTACTCCCCAATAACTTATAAGAGAAAGAAAGAAGAAAAAAAAAAGAACATAATTGCTTTTGTTTGTTTTAATTTTGCGTTTTATAATCTTTATTTTAAATTTATTTTTATTTCAGGTTAAAATAATTAATGATTGCGAATTGATAATTATATATTAATGTGAAATGATTCCTTTTGAGGTTACCTCCTTCAAAATTTTTTTTTTTTTTGTAGGAGATAGTTGTTGATAAACTACCATAACTTGTTTAGCATGATTATAAATTCTATTTAGATTTCTTTTTTTTTTTTTTCAATATAAAGAACATGCGAGAATAAATCGATCTTAACATGAAATGAAAATGTTGAATGAGAAATTTAAATAGATACTCGTAGAAAAAAAGGGGCTAATAACTTGAGATTATTTCCGTATTTAATATTATCTGAACTGAAGTATCAATCCAATCCACAATTTGCGAAAGTAACAAAAGTTGCTATATATGCAGAATGAATACGGACCATGCTTAAATAACAATGTTACTATTTAGAAACCCATTCTTAACAAGAGGAGGGCAGAGCGGTTTGTAACTAGATAGGTATCTTCCTATTCTGTACTTTCATCTAATAATTTCATAAACAGAAGATACCGTAAAAATTGAATTTAAATTGAAAATCCTATTAAAAAAATATCATCGTCCATATTCATTCGGCCTAAGAACCTAAAAGTTTGGCTGACGTACACGAGTCAGACCCCTATTGCCAAATAGGCACTGGCTACAATGTTGAACGCGACATGCTGTGTTATTTCTGCACGTTTCTAGCCATCCATGTTTACCGCGAAGGAGAAAAAGAACGTGAAAAAAAAAAAAAAATAAAAAAGTGAGG
Source organism: Euprymna scolopes (assembly GCF_053919585.1). Lineage (NCBI taxonomy): Eukaryota > Metazoa > Mollusca > Cephalopoda > Sepiida > Sepiolidae > Euprymna > Euprymna scolopes. Next base: position 42,529,935 of record NC_136526.1, on the reverse strand, counting down.
TCTTTGCTGTTGCGCCCATCGACAAACCGGAAGTGACGAATGTTTAAATTAAGGCTAGTCAATCGAAGTGACCCCTCCCCGTAGAAAAGTGCCCAGTTGAGGATGAAGAAATTAATGTTTTTAGCCAATTTTTTTTTCAATATTTGTCGTCCGAAGGGTCGAGCTTCAAAACGATACCAATCTCGTGAAAATCCATCGCCTCTGTCAGAAGTTTTAAGCAGACATACAAACATACATACATGTATTTAAACAGACAGGTGAGATTTATATTATAGACTAGCCTGGGTCACCGGCGTTGCCCGGGTTGTTGGAGGTATGTGTTGAGCAAAAAGCAAGAAAAAAAAAAAAATTGGTAGTAGGCAGGCTTGAATCCGTACCGTGAAAGAGGAAAGAACGTAAAAAAAAAAAAAACGTGACGTCTTTGCTGTTTGCGCCCATCACCAAACTGGAAGTGACGAAGGTTTAAATTAAGGTTAGTCAATCGAAAAGAGGGGATGACTTTCGAAAATATCGGCGAAAAAAGCGACCTCTGTAGAAAAGTGCCCAGTTGAGACTGAAGGAATTAATGATTTTAGCCAATTTTTCGATATTTGTCGTCCGAAGGGTCGGCTTCAAAACGATACCGATCTCGTGAAAATCCGTTGCCTCTGTTGAAAGTTTTAGACATACATACATACATACATATATACATACATTTAAACAGACAGATGATATTTATATTATAGAAGAACATAATCTGAAAAGCGCAAAGTTCAAGCCAAATTAAAAAAACACACACACAAAAAACCAAGCTAAATTCACGAAATTTGGCCTAAAAATGTTGAGTGGTTCCAAAATGAATAAGAAATAATAACACAGCATCGCACGTTCAACATTGTAGCTTAGGTACCACCAAAGCTGTGTGTAAAACATCAGCGTTTTACACAATAACAGCAACATCATCGTTTCGTGTGTTTACTATTTTCTGAGCCTATTTCTATGAATAGGCATTGGCGCTATAAGTATTAATTCAAGTAACGTTTTTTTTTTTTTTTTTTTTTGCTATTGGATTTTCATATTTACATTGTAAAACAAATAGATTTTTTTTTTTTTTTAGCGAACTACACATCTAATGATAATGTTGCTTACAGGCCTCCATACTTTTTTTTTTTTTTTTTTTTTTGAAAAAAAAAAGCGTCAGAAAATAAAGATCCCCCTCTATCATTTTAAATAATAAAATCAAAGCAAATTTTTTTAGGTCGATTTTCTATTTGCGATTTTTATTATTTCAAGAGTCATATATTCTATTATCTGAATATATTTTTTTAATATTGGAAACTTGTTATAAAAAAAAAAAATCTTTGTTAAAACTTCCTATCGCGGAATATTTGAATTTAATCATTTAAAGCTTTTTAAAAATAATTATTTTTAAGAATTCTGCTTTTTTGTTGTATTTCAAAAAATTATCAAGAAAGTGTTTTTATTTATTTATTTATTTTTTTAACGTATTTATTTTATGCCCAATTTTGTTTACAACTTTAAGATAAGTGAAATAAATAACAGGATTTTATATATATATATATATATATACATATATATATATATATATATATATATATATGTATATATATATAACTATTTCTTAATTATTTGATCCTTTCAGCTTTAAAAAATGTTGAAATTTTTGTCAACCTACATTTATTTTTAGTTTTTATAACATGAAATATGGAGGGTGGGTAGAATACCTAAGAAAATATTTCCTCTAATATATTTAACAAAACCTACTTTTATTATGTAAGTTTATTTAATAATGAATAAATATCGAAAATTTCAGGAAGACCTGATGATTATTTGATTTTTGCTAGATTTTTAAAACATGGGTATATCTACGACTTCAAAAACGTCACTACATAGAAACGTTGTTTAAAGCAACGATAATGTAAACACGATTTTTGTCTCGCATTTTAATTATTTTTGCATGCTGTAAAAATTTTTTTAAAATATTAGTTTATTTGAAGCTTAAATGGTAAAAAAAGTAAGGATATTATTAAATTAGTTACATCATGTTACATACAGCAGGGGCTAAAACTGTGACACGCGTTGGAGGTAGCTATTGTAGCTGGTGCCTATTTGGCAATGGGAGTCTGACTCGTGTATGTCAGCCAAAAGTTTTTGTCAAAACTAAGTATATTTCTCATATTTAAGTAGCTTTTTTTTAATCTGAAATTTTACCTTTTTTTTTTTTTTTTTTTTTTTTTACAGTGATCACCACTTATCAAGGCCCGGAAGCCACTCAGGGATAAGGGTTATTGCAAGTACATTACGTTAGTGTGGAGATTTGATGAAGCGTTTAATTAAGGGGGCGGTTCATTAGGAATTTGTTAACATTGGACTTGAAGACATCCAAGTTGTAGTCCGGAGGGAAGCAGGTAGACGGAACAGAGTTCCACAGGCGTGCAGTTCTAAGAAAGAAGCTTTGTTCATGGAATCCGCGTTTTGATTTAGGCACAGATATAGAGTGGGGGAAATTTTTCACAGTGGATTCAGCTAGACGGGTGTTTTTCGTGAAAGATTGGCGAGGGGGGACCAGAGATTGAGGTTCAGACGAGCACCTGCCATGAAAATAACGATAAACCATTTGTTCCATGCTGTTAATAGAAAAATAAAATTTAGACTGGGGTTCACATTACTATATAAACTTAAAAATGATGATACTTGTTGTAGAATCAAGAATGTGCTTACCTTCCCTCTCCACCATTATGGACCATTTAACTAATTTCAACATATTTATTCAGTAGCAATTAGTGGTATGCTAATTGCCATTGGACCAGCCTACAATTAGTCAGGGATGGTGGATTGTTCTATTTTGAGGCGCCTGATTGGCTAAACATGCCAGGAGGGGCAGGTGCCACTCTACAAATGCCAGCTGCTCTGGCATTCAGGGTTTTTTTTTTTTTTTTTTTTAAATACTGTTCTAGACTTCTGCCAGGAACCACACTTTGTCAATTATCGCATCCATTCAGCACAACATCTTCATTGGGTTAGCTGGCTCACCCTAGCAATATTCTACACTTATGCACTTTTGTTACCATGCTGAAATAATAGAGTATTATTTAGAAAGCCATTCTTAACATGGGAAGGGGAGGGTGTTTTGTAATTATTCTGTATTTTCACCTAACAATTTAATAAAAGATCGTAAAACTTGAATTTAACTTGAAAATACTATTTCAAAAAAAATAGAGAGGTAACAAAAGTGCATAAGCATCAAAATGATTACCCATCTTATTGATCATATGGTGTAGGACAGAACGAGTAGCTATTTTTTAATTTCCAAAATGGACGCCATAATGGAAATAAAAAAAATGGAATTTATATTCATCAGCTCTCATGGCACTCAATATTTTTTTTTCGATAAAATTCAGTAACACAAAATTAAACTGCGTGTTCTTGAAATGAAACAAAAACAAACAAACATTTGATTTACAAGAGAAACGATGGTTACCACCTCGTGGCAATCTTGACTAAAGTTGCATGCAAGATTGTGGCTGCGAACGGATGTAAAAAAATGGAACAGAACGCAAATTTTAGCGAAGCAAAATTAGCGAGTCGACTGTACAGCTTAGCAAGAACAAAACAAAAAAAAACAACTGCTGATTACATCTATCCATAGCCCTTGAGCCCCTGGAGGGGCATAGGCCATCTACAACTTTTTGTAGATGTTTTTGTAGTGAGGAGTTTTTTTTTGTTTTTTTTTTACAGGGTGAGGGTGCTGACCCCATGCCCAACCTTCACAGCGCCTCACCTTTCCAAATGGTCACCCATCTGATACTGGCCAGGCTCAACGTTGCTTAACTTCAGTGATCTGGCAAGAACCGGTGTGTCAACGTGATTGTGCCGTACATAACTGCTGGTTACAACAACTAATAATAAGCATAGGCACAGCCAAAAAATGGAAGAAAAACTAAGTTTTTTTTCCATTTTTAAAATTTTTTTTTTAAATGGATTAAAATCTATTATTCTTGAGCAATTTTTGTTTTTCCAGAAAGAGAAAAGCCTAAATTTGAAAAGCAGAATAATATAAGACTTTTTCTACCATTTTTAATAAAATTTTAAATTTTCCAAAAAAAAAAAAAAAAAAAAAAAAAAACCCCATTCACTGCCATTTTTTGCTTCAATGGATAACACATTCGAATATTTTTAAAAGGTTTTTGAACCAATTACTTTTTTTTTTGTCTAAATAAGATTTAGGATTATTTGCTATAAGAATATGCAAAAATATTATAACAATAAGTACCTTAATTTCAAATAATTCCATCTTATATCTCACTCTATAGATTTCATATGATAAAATTTAAAAAAATCCAAAATTTAATGATAGTTTGGAAGAAACTATGGTAACCTTTACAAGACAAAATAAGTTCATTTAGTCTTGTAAATTTCTATGTATTAACATTTGTTTGACGATTAAGTGAAGAATCAATTTTATAAGTTTTTCATAAGCAAATATATATATATATATATATATATATATATATATATATTGCCTACATAACTCTCAAAGTTGAGCAATGATAAGGCTGGCCAGTACCAGATGGATGACCATTTTAGGAATGCTGGGCGCCATATGTGTTGGAGAGAACTCTTGCATCTGGTATCACGCTTGGTCGTCTTGATCATCAGGACCAAGTGTTTCTGGATAAGAGTGTGGTAGATGCAAGTCCCCCAAACTTTAAACTAATTCAAGCGCAAGGGGGAGATAACAACTGTGTGTAGGCGTTATGGTCTTCCATAGGTGAGGCATAACAAGAAATTACTAAAACAAATTCTTGTATATTTAGCAAAATGCGCAGTTATTTATCAATTTTTTTCTTTTTTTGGTATCGATTCTTCAAAGCATTTCCTATTTAATGGTATATTAGTAATATTGGGCTCACTAAAAGAAAATTATTAATCTATTTTTTTTTTAAGATTTAAAAGTAGTGTTTTTTGTAAAAATAATGAAAGTATATATCTATAATATAAAGCTGAATGTGTGTGTGTGTGTCTGGTCATGAATAGGCTCCTATATAGTTGACTATTTTAAAAAACTGATTACATATAATGATAGAAGATGTATCGAGACACAGGAATGAGTATGTTTGATCTGGCAGAACAGTGGTTCATTAAAATTGTGGAGTCTGCGTTCGTGCCTGGTCCACAAAGTATGGAAATAAAAAATTAAAAAAAACAAGTGTTTTTGATATAGATGTACATAAGAATACTTTGATAAGTATGTTTTAACTAAAATAGGGATGGTATAATAAAATTGTGGGGTCTGCGTTCGCACCTGGCCTCCATAGAATGAAAATAGGCACAAACTTTAATAAAGACTTTTCATATCTATCTGCGTAAGTATACTTTGATAATTATGTTTCAGTTTGAAGAAATATGGTATAATAAAATTATGGGGTGTTAGTTCGCGCCTGACCTCCATAGAATGGAAATATGTCACAAAGTTTAACAAGGTTTTTTAATATAGATCCACAGAATATTGTGATAAGTGTTTCAGTGTGAACAGGTATGGTATAATAAATTATGGGATTTATCTATTTTATTTTTACTTTCATCATATTTTGCTTTGGTTTTGATACCCCCAAATTCGAAGCTATCTCTTTACAACCCTTCCTTTTCATAACCTATCATACTTTCATAAATCAGTCCATTTTTTGTAGGCTGTTTTTGAACCCAGTCAACGACGGGTACTTTTGCTAGTATATATATATATATATATATATATATATATATATTTCTTTTTTGCTAATCTGAAAAATAATAATTATTAACACATTCAACGAATTTCACACTTCAAAACACAAAAGATGAAAAGTTAAACACCTTCAAAATTCGGATTTTCAACCTTAAAATCTGATACGTGCACAGTTGTTTTTTATTGTTTGTTTTATTTACAATCCTCACCCTCCCCACAATACAGTATATTTTGTTCAGTTTCGACTGATTATTTTAAGCATATTTGTAACCACAAATAAACGGGATTTGTAGGCAAAAAAAAAAAATATATATGAATATTGATTATGAAAAAAACAAAACATCGTTAGAAAGTTCATTCTTCACTTAATCTGTGAAAATTCCATATTGACTTGATAATTACTTGATTTTTGATAAATTTTTAGAGAAACTTCATGCTCGTCTGAACTCCAATCTCTGGTCCCCCCTCGCCAATCTTTCACGAAAAACATCCGTCTAGCTGAATCCACTGTGAAAAATTTCCCCCACTCTATATCTGTGCCTAAATCAAAACGCGGATTCCATGAACAAAGCTTCTTTCTTAGAACTGCACGCCTGTGGAACTCTGTTCCGTCTGCCTGCTTCCCTCCGGACTACAACTTGGATGTCTTCAAGTCCAACGTTAACAAATTCCTAATGAACCGCCCCCTTAAGTAAACATTTCAGCAAATCTCCTCACTAACGTAATGTACTTGCAATAACCCTTATCCCTGAGTGGCTTCCGGGCCTTGATAAGTGGTGATCACTGTTTAAAAAAAAAAAAAAAAAAAAAAACGCAATTACTCCTTCCTTCCATTTTAGTCGTGCGTAAATAAGTGTTTTAATTTTTAACCACCCTGTACTTTTTATGAATATGTTAATAATGAAATGAAATAGCTAAGAAATGTAGACTGTAGTTTCACTTAACATTTTAATAAACAAAAGATACCATAAAAATTGAATTTCATCATCCTTTCTCTGCATAATTACCAAAACAAAACAATGAAATGAAAAAACTAAACTTTTTGTCTTTCGTTTTTTTTTTTTTTTTCTTTTCAAATAGGACTATTTTCACAAACAGGACTGTAGTTTCACATAACAATTTCATAAACAAAAGATACTGTAAAAGTTGAATTTTATGGTCCTTTCTCTACACAATTAACAAATACAATGAAATGAAATAACTAAAAAATATAATCTTCCAGAATAACAGACAAAGCAATTTTAATGCCATTTTTTATTGAAATGACAAGACAGAGTAGCTAAAAAATTAAAACACGGTTGTTATCAGCAGTCAAGTCGGGTTTTCTTTTCTTTTTTTTTTTTTTTTTTTTTGCTAGGCTGTAAAGTTGAATCGCTAATTTAGTTTTGCTAACATCTGTGTTCCGTTCCATTTTTTACATCCGTTCGTAGCCGCCATCTTGCGTACGACTTTAGTCAAGATTGCCCACCTAGTCCTCATGTTAAGAATAGGTTTTTAGTGTCATTATATAGAAACCCATTCTTAATACACTGTGGGGGCAGGATTTTGTTAACTATACTGTACCTTTGTCTATTTACAACATTTTGTTTTTTGTCTATTGATATCTTTATATTGTTGCGTATTATTTTTTTTAATCATTGTTTTCTGGTGTTATTTTTGGTGCATGTACCAAGGAAGCCGACTAATCAAACATGGGAGATAAATCGTGAAACAAGGGAGATAAATCAGTTTAACAATAAAAACAAAAAGTTCCAAAATATTTAGTTAAACAACAGAAAGAGTAATCTAATCTATCTATATATCTATAAAAGTGTGTATGTGTCTGTCTGTCTGTCTACATTTCCCTATGCAATAACTCTGTCAATTTTCAGTCTACAGACTCGAAATTTGATATACAGGGTAGTGAGATTTGGGAAAATCTTTGTAATCGGTTTTCGGGCAGAAATTTGGCTGTTAAGGGGTCAAAGTTTAACGATTTGACCTTTGAAAAATCTACCAAATTCCTCCGACAATTTTGGGTTTAAACACTTGAAATTTTAGATATAGGTTCCTTGGACATGAATCTAACTTAATAACTTGATTTGAGCCCAAAAGAATAAATGTTTAGATGTCATAATAGGGGTCAAAGTTAAAAAAATTTGACCTCTGCGGTCTCTACCACATTACTCAGACACTTTCTGGTCTAAACATTTGAAATTTTACATAAAGGATATTCAGAGATAGGGCAAGCTTTTTAATCGGTTTGGATCGAAAATTTTAGCTACCAATATATAAATGTATGTATGATTGCATGTCTGCCTAAAACTTTCGACAGAGGCGACTGATTTACACAAAATCAGTATCGTTTGGAAGTTCGACCCTTCAGACGACAAATACTGAAAAATTGGCTAAAAACATTAATTTCTTCACCCTCAACTGGGCACTTTTCTACAGGGAGGGGTTGCTTTTTTCACCGATATTTTCAAAAGTCATCCCTTCTTTTCGATTGATTAGCCTTAATTTAAACCTACGTCACTTCCGGTTTGACGGTGGTTGTAACAACAAAGACGTCATGTTTTTTTCCCTTTCTTTTCCTCCTTCGCAGTACGGGTTCAAGCCTGCCTTCCTACTACCACTTTTTTTTTGCTCAACACACACCTCCAAACACCCAGACAACGTCGGACTGAAATGTTAGTTTAATAAAATTTTGAATATTTTTTAGTTTAACTAAAAAGAAATCTTTTTAAATCAATTCCAAAATATTGATTTAGTTAAACAACAGAAAAAAACAGTAATTTGATTTAAATTAAAATATGAATATTTTCCAGTTCTATTTTCATAAATTTGTATCGAAATATGGTACTTGTACAGTTTAATCAACACATTAAAAAAAATGAAAATATTGAAAAAAAATTATTGTACATACCTATTATGGAATTAAGTTTTCCAGATATAAATTTCACTTAATTTGATAAAGTAGTTTTTTTATTTATTTTACAGCGAAAAAAAAACAAGTTTTTATGACAACGAGCTGAAAGTATCATGGTTGCATTTTTATACCACGAGGAAGGTGGCTTGGGGGCGGGGGCACAGGAAGATAACTCAGTCTAAACTAAAGCGCCGACATCCCCTTCCCCATGTTAAATAATACCTTCTCTTCCTTCTGTATTCAAACATATTACCATTTATTGTTTTTAACATGTCAAAATGTCCATTTTTATTTTTAATTTTTTTTTTTTTTAAAGCATCTGTTTCGTAGCACAGGAACAATTGTATGTCAATCTTGAGTATATTCCCCACTGACTAGATATATATTTTGACACTTTTATCTTATCCTAAGGCCAAGAAAGCATATTTTAGTGTGACTTTCTTCATGTTGGACACAACAGCAACGTCTAATAAAATTTTAAGAATTACTTATTTAGCATTGCAATTTCAGTAATCAGGGCAATCCCATTTTCTCCAAAGGGTGGTGGAGGGTGATAACATAAATACAAACATGTAGATGTTTTCGCATATAATTATTATATAAATATTTCTATTTAATTATACGATTCATAATCCTTGTAATTATGCAATTTTCATAATTAGTTAAAAAAAAATTTATGTTCTCTCATCGCTGCCTTGTAACAAAAGATGACGCCAGATTTCATCCCCAAAGTCTGTGTCCAAAACAGTTTTTGTTAGCCCCCCCCCACTCACCACCTTTCAATATTTCTTTAATCCTCCTAAAGTCGCACAGAAATCCAATTGTTTTCAGATCAAGAAACTAAACATCTGTGTATACTATCATTCTATGCTTTTCACCTGTCTAAGAAATTGTTCATGGCTCAACTGATCGGCATGCAGTACTTGTACGGGAAAATGTATTACGGCAAATCATGTTCCAGATGATAGCGCTACCATTTTTGGAAATGGAAGATTAAAACTCCGTCAAGGCTTTTACCATTATTTTGGTCATAACTGAATGTTGAAGTAAACTGGACCACCTCCAACTTATGCCTGACCTCATTAAGAGCAGCATGATGTGGAAAGCAACCTGCATAATGCTAACAGAACAGATAAAACTTGATTTGATTTAATATTTGACCAAATTTTGGTAATTCTAAGACCTTCGTTAATTGAAGTTAAACCTTACGGAATTAAGTACATGGCACGGCAAAAATTTCTTCCACATTTAAAACTTTCAACTATGTTGCTTAAGAGAACATATGCAACTGTCAGTGATGTTTTCATTTAGCTAATAACTTTCCATTTATTTTCAGGCACCCTTATCAAGCAATATGGTTTGAACTAGTGCCGGTCCTGGATATGACCTTAAACTATATCAGATGGTGAGGCCTCAGCTTGCGGGCTTTGGGAAGTGTGGAGCCACCCCTTAATTGCCATTGCTCCCAGGTCCACTCTGACCCAGAGTGGTAGTACCTGTTAGGGTCCCAACTATGGGTTAAATAGAAACTGACTTGAAAAAAAAAATATATATACTCTATTAAAAAATTTGGTACTCATGCAGAGAGTGATCCGTGCTGAAATAATGTTATTATTTCAAAAGCCATTCTTAACATGGGGAGGGGAGGGTGTTTTGTACCTATTCTGTACTTTAACCTTACAATTGAATAAAAAAACATAAAACTTTAATTAAACGTGGAAATACGATTTTAAAAAATAGCGCGGATCACTCTCTGCATTAGCACCAAAAAATTTTCTTCAAAATCACTGGATTTGGCATTAAATAACCTGAAAAGGGTTGATATGCCGTAAAACCAAAACAACCAAAACAACCAACTAACTTGGACTAGTGCACATCGTGCTTTTATTGTAGAAATGTTTTTTGAACAATGGTGAATCTGTAACTGCAACACAGAATTTTCCAAATTCATTACAAGTTAGAACAGCATGGTGTTGTTCCAGATAGAAAATTAATACAGCTATGGGTTGCAAATTTCAGTGCTACAGCTTCGGCACTTAAAAGAAAAGAAAGCCGTCTAGAAAGCCTTGAAGTGCTTCAACACCAGACAGTATTTGAGCTGTGAGACTTTCTGTTGCTCTGTCTTCTACGCATTCAACTTGCAAACATGCTTTGGTCTTGGGATTGTCTGATTAAACAGTCAGAAGAATTTTGCCCACTGATATGCAGTTCTATCAATACAAATTAATGATTGCTCAGAATGCGCACGAACACGACTGGAAAGATTGCATGTCAAAATGCGGGAGATATTTCTGCCGCACCCTGTATTTTCTAAGTGCTTAACTTTACACTTTTTACTATAGAAATTTTATTTTTAAAACTAAAAGAATTCTTTTTATTTTAAGTAATTTGTACTTGTGTAGTGATATTTGATGTGATGTGCGGGTGGGGTGGGGGGTTAAGTGCTAAAAACGGTATTTTTTTACATAAGATTAGAGTAATTAAAGAAATGAATAATTCCATTGGGAGTTAAAAAGATTAAAGCGGACTTTGTTTAGCTTTCTGCCCTCATGGGGAAGTAAGTAAATATATTCAAGGAGTAAGTAAATATATTCAAGGAGTAAGTAAATATATTCAAGAAGAAAGACAGAAAAGACACAATCAAAAGGATTTTTATTTTATTTTAATGTAAATATAAGATGTTAAACACTTTTTTATTTATTTTTTTTAAAACTTCCCTTGATTTTCTTGTAGATTTTGGAAACTGCTCAAGTGAGGGTAAAGTCTGGCGAAGAGATTCCAGCTTACCGAATTCACTTCCAAGGATGGAACAGAAGGTGAGAAGTTTGTTGCTCTTTTCTCTTTTTTAATGCGTCTCTTTAATTTACATTTTTTTTTTTTTTCTTGCTTTTAACAAATTTGATTAGAAAAGAGAATTAAAAACTGTTACAATGAAAAGTTAGAATTAAAAAAAAATATCAGCACAATTGAAATGAAGATTGATAAATTTAAATACAAGGAATTAAATATTTTGTTTGCGAACTGTTATCCTCATCTTAGTTGTTGTTTCACAACGTTTCGACCAAACATTCCTCTGGCCTTCATCAGGTGCTTAATCGCGACAGGATAGGAATGTTGAATCTCTTAACGGTATCTTTAATAATTACTGCCTTCCATAGTTGTCGCAATCTCGCTACGTTTTGGCAAATTTTTGTTGGCTTTAGTTAGGATTGAAACCGCTATCTTCAGACAATGCTCACCTGGAACTGTAGAGATTCAATGTCTCTATCCACTGCACCACGGGCCCCGAAAGGCGATCATAGTTGAATTTTTTGGTCTTATAAATCCAAGTATTTTGTTATCTAATCTTCCATTGTCGGGTCCGTACCTAATGGTTATATTTAATTATTGGAATTTGAGATGAGAAATGTATATTTTATTTATTTGCAGACTGTTATCCTCATTTTTTTACATGACCGGAACGGACTGTTATCTTCATTTTTTTACATGACCGAAACGGACTGTTATCCTCATTTTTTTACATGACCGAAACAGACTGTTATCCTCATTTTTACATGACCGAAACGGACTGTTATCCTCATTTTTACATGACCGAAACAGTCTATTATCCTCATTTTAAACATGACCGAAACAGACAGTTATCCTCATTTTTTTTTTACATGACCGAAACGGACTGTTATCCTCATTTTTACATGACCGAAACAGTCTATTATCCTCATTTTAAACATGACCGAAACAGACAGTTATCCTCACTTTTTTTTTTACATGACCGAAACAGACTGTTATCCTCATTTTTACATGACCAAAACGGACTGTTATCCTCATTTTTACATGACCGAAACGGATTGTTATCATCATTTTTACATGACCGAAATGGACAGTTATCCTCATTTTTTTTTTACATGACCGAAACGGACTGTTATCCTCATTTTTTTACATGACCGAAACGGACTGTTATCCTCATTTTTTTACATGAACGAAACGGACTGATATCCTCATTTTTTTACATGACCGAAACGGACTGTTATCCTCATTTTTTTACACGTTCGAAACAGACTGTTATGCTCATTTTTACATGACCGAAACATGGTGAAACAACATCTATAAAGATGAATAAATGCTTTCTACCTGGCATTGCTCGGTGTTTATCTAACAATATTAAAGCAGTTTGCTCTGAAAATAATTGCAAAATTTGGTGCTTATATGGAATAACACTTAGTTTAAAAAAAAAAAAAAAAATGCAGAAAAATCTTTGTATGCACTTGTCATTGAAAGAATATGTCGTATTCCAAAAATGACGTAAATGAATCGAATATTTTTTTTTTTTTTTTAACAAAATTTTATAAAGAAGTGCGGAAGAAGCCATATTGATTTAAATTTTGCCAAAATTCAAGGGTGTCAATTTAATTTAACTGCAGAGATTTTGTTTGTATTTAAAGCAATTAAATATTTTTAACCACTAAAACTTTGTAAAATTTGATTTTCATAATTTAAAAAAAATTACTTGATCAGTTTGTGATATTTAGAATATGGCATCTTCATTCCGTAATGAGTATGTACATAAAGTGTTTTCTGTTATTTTTTTTTTTTTTAATTAAGTGTAATTCTAAATAGTACCCCCAATTTTATTTACTAGTTTTGTTTGATTTTTGAAGCAGTAGCAGGGCAAATTAATCTTATTTTTGCAGTTTTTTTTTTAATAAGCACTTTTAGATTTTTTTTTTCTTTGTAAAAACAACAAACAAAACCCCTTAAGAATAACCCTAAGTCCTAGTGGCAATACTTGATAAACGCTGATCTTATTTGTTAATATTTAAAAAGATTTTTTTAATCGGCAAAAAATCTAAAAACATAATTATGATGGATTAATTTTTTCTGACACCATTAAAAAAAAAAAAACTGACAAATCTATTTTAGCAAGTAATTGTTCATAGCCATAAAGTTTATAAATGACAAAAAAAAAAAGGAATTGTAATTAAAAAAAGGTGAACTTAATTTAAACAAGAGATAAAATATAAATAAAAAAAATGCAAAAGATAGGGAACCACTTTTCTATTTTTTCTTTTTTTTTTTATATAACGTGAATATACGCGCTTAAGCCATATTGTTTTCGTATTTTCCGATGAGTTTTTAAGAGTTTTTATTTATTTCTATTTTAAGTTGGGATCGAACGGTTGCTGAAAATTATATTTTGAAAAGCAGTGAAGAAAACAGACGGTTGATGAAGAAATTGGCTGAAACAGCCAAGTGTTAGTGAGTAAAATTTTTTTTTTAATGTTTGTTGCTTAATCATTTTTGATTTTGTTATTGGTCCCCCCCGAAAAAGGAAGGATTGGACCTAGAAACTCACTCCCGTTGGTCTGTTTATTTGTTCGCATTTTTCTTAATAACCACGCCTTGGACTTTTTAAAATAATTTGCACAAACATTAAGTAATTTAAAAAAAAAAAAAAAAAAAAAGTAAATTTTTGCCAGAATGGATTTTTCGGGGTAACTCTGGTATAACCCCCCTCCCTCCCTCCCTCCGAGGGAATTATAGAGGTAAAATTGCCTCCAAATCGTTCATGCAGGTTTGATTCTTCATTTGTCCACATTTTTCTCAATAACCACATCTTGGATTTTTTTTAAATTTTGCACAAACATTAATCCTAGTAAAAGTAAATTTTTCACTCGTCGAGGGAGACCCCACATGCTTGGCTTGTTTTAGTCCTGAATGTTTTTCTAAAACGTCTAAATAAAATAAAGTTTGGGATTGAGATAATTTGGACTACTTTTATCTTGTATTATTTGGATTGTTCAGACTACTCTTCTCGTCTTGATCATTATTCTCAACATTTCGGCTGATGTAACCAACCTTTCTCAGGTGTATCTTTACAATGGCTGTTTTTCATGAAAAAAAATTTTTTTTTTTAATTCTAATGAACTATATGTGTAATGCTTTTATGAAACAGCAGTCGAGTCATTTCCGTTTTTGTATAAATTCAGGTCCGCGTTGATTTGTTTTTTTAATTTTTAAGATGAGGATCGATAATTTGTATTATTTGGATTACTGTTCTCATTTTCGGTTGTTATTCTTATGTTTCAGCCAATATAACCTCAGACCTTCTTCCATTTCATAAAAACACCACACAATTCGAATTCTAACGACTTTGATTAATTGGGAAAAAAAACTATAAAAACATTCTTTTTCAGCATTCATTAACAACAGCCATTGTGAAGAAACATCTGAATTGACCAATCACTCTTAGAGAGGGTCCAAAGAAGTCTCAAATTTAATACGTCCCACACTGTCTACCAAGCTCCAACCTCTGTCCCATCACTGCAATAACATATCCCTGTGCCTGTTTTACGAATACTTCAATAAAAATGTGTTCTAATGAACCCCTAGCACTAGTGCACCCTTGACATATATATCCAAAACTAACCTGATAAGCAGCAAACTCTCACCCTCTTTACTGGAGCTTTCTAGATGCTAGAAAGCCTTCTACTTCTAATAGTTTCTTGCCTCTGACTGCTAGACCTTGGAATTTCCTCCCTGTTTCTTGCTTCCCTGACTGTACTAAACTACAGAGGTTTAAATGGAATGTGAACAGACATCTTGGTGCTCAACTTCCTATAGTCACGTTAGGCATGATTTTTAATAGTAGTCTCTTATGTTTTAAGTGGCAATGGGCCTTGTTTGGGGTGAAAGAGATTTGAAAAAGAAAAAAATAGTTTTATTCTTGTAAAGAAAATCATTTTTAAACTATTAATGGGAATCTGTAGGCCTCCTCCCTACCTCAAGTTTTAAAATCTTGCAACGGTTTTAATTATTTGGAATTATCTCCCTTGTTTTGCAAATTTGTGTGAGATCGGCTATCCTCATGTAGCCATAAAATTTTATTTTTTATTTATTTTTTAATCAATTTATGTGGTTTTTGAGGTATGATATATTCTTTCAAGTACATACATCATAATTTTTTTTACTTTGGTGTTTTTAAAGTGAGGATAAGTTCTGGACATACTGAATTTGATTACTGAAAGGACGACTCAAAATATTTGTTAACATTGAACTTGATAATGACCATGTTGTAATAAGCTAGAAAGCAGCTCCACTGTATTGAGTTCCAGATTAGAAGTTCCTGGAAATTAATTTTGTTCATGAAAGTTCTTTTTAGTTTGTATATATTTTAGAGGAAAGGGGTAGAGATCAGAGATTGGAGTTCAGTCGGGCATCTACCATGGAAAAAACGATAAAGGATAAAAAATAATAAACCTATTTTTTACATTTCTTTAAATGATTTTTAGCTTTAACTATAAAAATTAAACATTTATTTTTTACTTTTTTTGAAATGATTTTTTTAGTTTTAATTATAAAAAATAACAAACATTTATTTTTTACTTTTTTTGAAATGATTTTTTTAGTTTTAATTATAAAAAATAACAAACATTTATTTTTTACTTTTTTTGAAATGATTTTTTTAGTTTTAATTATAAAAAATAACAAACATTTATTTTTTACTTTTTTTAAATGATTTTTTAGCTTTAACTATAAAAGATAATACTTTTATTTTTTTTATATTTCCTTAAATGATTTTTTTAGTTTTAATTATTAAAAATAAACTTATTTTTACATTTCCTTTTAATGATTTTTTTAGTTTTAACAATAAAATTTTTTTTTTATTTTTTAGATTTCTTTAAATAATTTTTAGTTTTAACTAAAAAAAATAATTTTTTATTTTTAGATTTGCAGTATCTGAGAATGAGGCAGTAAGGAGGGAAAATTTGTTGGTTGGATCTATAGTGTAGAATAATGTGTAAATGTAAACTGGTTTTGTTGATTTTCCTCCTCACAGGGGCAAAGTTAGATACAAGGATGGTCTTTTAATGTAAGGAAAATCAACCTCTCGCAAAAGGAAAAGTCTGTTTTTAGCCTGGTCCATAAACTGTACCAGTGCCTTTTAAATTCAGGAAAAGCAGATGTTCACTTAAATCACTACATATATGTGAATTCTCAGTTTTTTGATCCAAATCTTTTTTCTTTATTTCTTTTCTTTTTTAACTTTTTTTTTTTTTTAATAATAAAAAGCTGATTTTCACTCTTATGACAGTTTTCTCTGAAAATTAAAAAATTCTAATTTTGCCATTTTGATAGGAAAGTTTTTTTTTTTTTTTTTTCCATCAAAGAATGACTTCATGTAACCCCCCCCCTCCCGCTTCACATATACACTCTCTATGTATCTTTGACTTTCTTGGTTGAACCTGATTGGAGTTATTTAGGAAAAAAAAATTTTTTATTGTTGCACTCTCCACAAACACATACTCGCTCAAAGATGTCTGATCTCCAGGTTGATAAACATCTCAATTTCATTTTTTTTCTTTTATTATTTGCTTCTAGCATCTGTTTTTTTTAATTTTTTTTTTTATTTATATTTTTTTTGTGTCCGTGTGATATTCTATAATTGCACAATGAAACTCTAACCGATTTTCATATATTTGCCTTTATCTTATTTTTAGCCGTAATAATCGACTGAGGAAGACCAAAATAGATGATATACTTGATAAAGCGTTCAAGCACAAACCGTTAGTCTTTGATTTTGAAGAGGAAAGTTCCGATTCAGATTCCTCTGGGGAAGATTCTAACAAGAAGTCGCATAATGGCAGGAATAGTAGTAATGTAAGTTTTTTTTTTTTTTTTTTTTTTTTTTTTTTTGTAAAAAGAATGATGAAAACAATTGCTATTTTTTTGTAAAAAGAATGATGAAAAAAATTGCTATTTTTTTGTAAAAAGAATGATGGAAAAAATTGCTATTTTTTTGTAAAAAGAATGATGGAAAAAATTGCTATTTTTTTGTAAAAAGAATGATGGAAAAAATTGCTATTTTTTTGTAAAAAGAATGATGGAAAAAATTGCTATTTTTTTGTAAAAAGAATGATGGAAAAAATTGCTATTTTTTTGTAAAAAGAATGATGAAAAAAATTGCTATTTTTTTGTAAAAAGAATGATGAAAAAAATTGCTATTTTTTTGTAAAAAGAATGATGAAAAAAATTGCTATTTTTTTGTAAAAAGAATGATGAAAAAAATTGCTATTTTTTTGTAAAAAGAATGATGAAAAAAATTGCTATTTTTTTGTAAAAAGAATGATGAAAAAAATTGCTATTTTTTTGTAAAAAGAATGATGAAAAAAATTGCTATTTTTTTGTAAAAAGAATGATGAAAAAAATTGCTATTTTTTTGTAAAAAGAATGATGAAAAAAATTGCTATTTTTTTGTAAAAAGAATGATGAAAAAAATTGCTATTTTTTTGTAAAAAGAATGATGAAAAAAATTGCTATTTTTTTGTAAAAAGAATGATGAAAAAAATTGCTATTTTTTTAATTTTTTATGTTTTATTTTTTTTGTTTTATGTTTTTTTGTTTTATATTTTTTTATGTTGTATTTTTTTTTTTTTTTTTTTTACATGTTTTATTTTTAAATGCTATTAAACAAAATTATAACACTTAAAACATGGATACTTATCCAGTTTATGACCTAATTTCTGACAACTTCATGTAGACCTCTTCCAGCAGGTTACGTAAGCAACAGTCAGATGCCAAAGCAATCAGCTGTTGGAAGACCTATGATATAAATCTAACCTGTTTGTTTAAATGTATGTATGTCTACCTAAAATTATCGACAGAGACGATGGATTTTCACAAGATTGGTATCATTTTGAAGCTCGACTCTTATAAAAAAATTGGCTAAAAGCATTTTCTTCACCCTCAACTGGGCACTTTTCTACAGGTAGGGGTCGCTTTTTTCACTAATATTTTTGAAAGTCATCCCCTCTTTTCGATTGATTAGCCTTAATTTAAACCTTCGCCACTTCGGGTTGGCAATGGACGCAACGGCAAAGACATCACATTTTTTTTTTCATGTTCTTTTCCTCCTTTGTGGTACAGGTTTGAGACTGCCTGCCTACTACCACTTTTTTTTTTTTTTTGTTTTGCTCAACACACACCGCCAAACACCCGGGCAATGCCGGGCACCCAGGCTAGTCTTCAACTAAAGAAGATAATACTGGCAGATTTTTTTATAAATTAGGCATAGATTGCAAACCCTTCTCACACAATCCAACAAGCAACAAAATCACACCTCTTCATTGTAGAGTTCTTTAGATGCTGGGAGATTTTCTAAGGGCTTCTTTCCTCTGACTACTTGATTTGGAAGTTGTTCCATTTCGCCAACTGTACCAACAGGCAGAGTTTTAAATGCAATGTGAATAAACATCTTGCTGCCCAACTCTCTCCCTCTAAATCTTGTCCCTATCATAGTAGCTTTTTTATTCATGGCTTCTGTTCAATATTTAGACAATGGATATCCCCCCCCCCCCCGTAAGGGTAGTTGCATGTGTAACTATGAAGCAAGAGTTATGTAATCTCTATCCACATCTCTCCTGTATCAGCACTACTTGATTAGAGTGGCAATGAAAACGTCAAGACAATTGGAAACAATGCAGAGATAAGCGGAGAGCACATACAGCACCTGGTATTTTCAAATGGTCACCCATTTAGTACTGGATTAGACCAACATCACTTAACTTTGGTGATTTAATGGGAGTGTGAACAGACATCCTGCTCATTTCAAATAGTCCCTAGTAGACATGATCCCAAATAGTTCTTACGTCTAAAATGAAAATATGCCTTGTTTGGAGTAAACTAGAGTTTAAAAATAAATTGTGTGTGTGTGTTAACGTGATTATTTTGTGTATAGTATCCTTTTATGCTGTATTGGTCGCCCGACAAAAGGAGGGTGGACCTGTAAATTCACCCATGTCTGTTCATCTGCACTTTTTCTCAATAACTACACCTTGGTCCCAAATAGTTCTTTCGTCTAAAGTGGAAATCTGCCTTGTTTGGAGTGATGCAATTCTCTATCTATATAAAAGCCAAGTACGTCCAAGGATGGAATACTGTTGCCATATCTGGGCAGGAGCTGCTAAAAACAGCCTATCCTGCCTTGACAGAGTACAAAATAGACTTCGTGGCTTAGTGGGGGATGCCCTTTTCTCTTCCTTGCAACCTCTCTCCCACAGAAGAGACGTTGCGAGCCTGTCCTTGTTTTATCGTTATTTTCATGGCAGGTGCTCGTCTGAGCTCCAATCTCTGGTCCCCCCTCGCCAATCTTTCACGAAAAACACCCGTCTAGCTGAATTCACTGTGAAAAATTTCCCCCACTCTATATCTGTGCCTAAATCAAAACGTGGATTCCATGAACAAAGTTTCTTTCTTAGAACTGGAAGCCTATGGAACTCTGTTCCGTCTGCCTGCTTCCCTCCGGACTACAACTTGGATGTCTTCAAGTCCAACATTAACAAATTCCTAATGAACCGCCCCCTTGTCGGGGGACCAAAACGGTGGCTGGTTAATTTTAATGCATCTAAAACCAAATCAAATCTCCACACTAACGTAATGGACTTGCAATAACCCTTATCCCTGAGTGGCTTCCGGGCCTTGATAAGTGGTGATCACTGTGTAAAAAAAACAAAAAAAAACAAGAATAATAATAAAAAAAAAACTGGTATGTGTGTGTTAACGTGATTATTTTTTGTATAGTATCCTCTTATGCTTTATTGGTAATATGTTTTGTTTGGGACAAAGAAAAACAATCAATTTTATCTGTTTATTTATATATTTCTTATTTTGTTTTTGACCGTCCGTGTCTAGGAATCGTCGGATGATGATGATGTTATAGATGTTGAGCTGACCATTCCTCAGGTTCTACGAGAAAAGCTAGAAGAAGATTTCCTCATGATTAACAAACGAAACAAGGTAGGTCATTGTGGGTGAACGTAGATGGAAAACTAAACGAAACTACAACCTCTCTGTATCTTTTTAAAGGGGAAAGCAGTCGCACAGACAATGTTTATTGCCTGACATCTGTGTGATACTGTTACGTTTTCTCCCCACGACCACCACCACACCCGTAATCTCTGGTGCTATCAAATCAGGCTGTCTGAAGATTTTGGCTTCCTGACTTAAAAGCACCAAATGTTGATCGTATTGTTTTTTTTATGTTTTTTATTTTCTATTTGCAAAAGCACTTGTGTCCCCCCTTGATGTAAATACCCCCGACTGACATGACAAGCAAAATTTCATCCCTACACTTTAGAGATCCCTAGATGCTGGAAAGCCTTCTTAAATAGTTTCTTCCTTCGAACTGCTAGACTTTGGAATTCCCTCCCTGGCCCCTGCTTCTCTGACTGTACTAACGTGTAATGTGAATAGACATCTTGCTGCTCAAATCCTTACATAGTAGGTCCTGGATATGACCTTAAACTATATCCGATGGTGAGGCCCCAGCTTGCAGACTTTGGGGAGTGTGGAGCCACCCTTTAATTGCCATTGCTCCCAGGTCCACTCTCTACTGGAGTGGTAGTACCTGTTACGGTCCCACCTATGGGTTAAATAGAAACCGACTTGAAAAAAAAAAAAACCCAAATATATTCTATTAAAAAAATGGTTTCTTCAAAATCACTGGATTTGGCATTAAATAACCATAAAAGGGTTGATATGCCGTAAAACAAAAACAACCAACCAACCTTACATAGTGTCCATGCAAATTTGGCCCCAAATATTAGCCCCTTACATCAATGGCACTGTGCCTTATTTGGAGTTGAAAAGCTGTAAAAAAAACAACTTTTTTTAAATCTATTTCATGTTACATAAAGTCAAAACCAAAAACAATTTTCCTCCATAAAACGGTCAAAGTAAAAACCAGGAATAAATTATTTGAAGATTTAAAGAACTTGAAGCGGAAAACCTTTTGCCAAAATGATTGAACTTGAAAAACGGTTGATATGCTGTAAAATAAAGCAACCAAACCAGGGCCACTGTGAGAGATTAACTATGAAATGAATGATAATTTAAAAGTGACTGATCCATTGAACTTCCTAGACAAGGTGACGCCATGGACAGTTAACCCTTAACAGCCAGGGTGGGTGTCAAGTTAGAGAATTCAGAAGGATTAAAAATGAAAGTTTCCAGTAGACGTTAACTAAGAAAGAATAAACTGATGCTTATGGTTTCCAGTGGAGAGTAGATATTAGTGATGGGATGATTCCAATATTTTTCCCAATTTGACATAAAGGGGAATTGAGATTTGGGAAACCCTTTTTAATTGGTTTTCGGCCAGAAATTTAGTTGCTAAGGGGTCAAAGCTCAACAATTTAACCTTTGAAAACTCTACCAAACTCCTCTGCCAATGTGACATGGATCAAACTTTAATTTGATTTGAGCCCAAAACAATAAATGTTAAAGGGTCAAAATTGGGGTCAAAGTTAAAGAAAATTTGACCTCTGCAGTCTCTACCAAATTACTAAGCTAATTTTTGGTCTAAACATGTGAACTTTACATAAAGTGTATTAAGACATAGCACAAGCCTTTTAATCAGTTTTTGGCTGAAAATTTGGCTGGAAAGAGGTCGAAGTTGAAAGAGTTGACCATTGCAGACTCTACCAAACTCCTCTGCCCATTTTGGGTCTTAAAACTTGAAATTTTAGATGTAAGTTACCTGGACATGTCAAACTTATATATATATATATATACACTAGCATTTCAGCCCAGCATTGCCTGGGTGTTTGGAGGTGAGCAAAAAAAAAAAAAAAAGTGGTAGTAGGAAGGCAGGCTCGAACCCGTACCGCAAAAGAGGAAAAACGTGACGTCTTTGCGGTTAGGATTGCCGTCAAACCAGAAGTGACGTAGGTTTAAATTAAGACTAGACAATCGAAAGGAGAGGATGACTTTCGAAAATATCGGCGAAAAAAGCGACACCCTCCCCTCCCTGTAGAAAAGTGTCCAGTTGTTGAAGGTGAAGATATTAATGTTTTTAGCCAATTTTTTGATATTTGTTGTCTGAAGGGTCAAACTTCAAAACGGTACTGATCTTGTGAAAATCCATCGCCTCTGTCGAAAGTTTTAGGCAGACATGCAAACATACATACATACATTTATATATTGGTAACTAAAAATTTTCGACCCAAACCGATTAAAAAGCTTGCCCTATCTCTGAATACCCTTTATGTCAAATTTCAAATGTTTGGACCAAAAATTGTTTGAGTAATTTGATAGAGACTGCAGAGGTCAAATTTTTTAAAACTTCGACCCCTATTATGACCCCTTAACATTTATTGTTTTGGGGTCAAATTAAGTTATTAAGTTAGATCTATATCCAAGGAACCTATATCTAAAATTTCAATTGTTTATACCCAAAATTGTCGGAGGAGTTTGATAGAGTTCTCAAAGGTTAAATTGTTGAACTTTGACCCCTTAACAGCCAAATTTCTGGCCGAAAATGGATTACAAAGATTTTCCCAAATCTCACTACCCTATATATCAAATTTCGAGTCTGTAGACTGAAAATTGACAGTTATTGTGTAGGGAAATGTACACAGACAGACAACCACACACACATGTCCACTTATATATATATATATATACTAGCATGGGTGCCCAGCGTTGCCCAGGTATTTGGAGGTGTATGTTTAGCAAAAAAAAAAAAGCGGTCAATTTTTTAAACTTTGACCCCTATTATGACTCCTTAAAATTTATTGTTTTGGGCTCAAATCAAGTTATTAAGTTAGATCCATATCCAAAGAACCTAAATCTAAAATTTCAAGTGTTTAGACCCAAAATTGTCAGAGGAGTTTGGTAGTTCTCAAAGGTCAAATCGTTGAACCTTGACCCCTTAATCGCCAAATTTCTGGCCGAAAACCGATCACATCGATTTCCCCAAATCTCAGTACCCTGTATATCAAATTTCGAGTCTGTAGACTAAAAATTGACAGAGTTATTGCATAGGGAAATATACACAGACAGATACACAGACACGTTCACTTTTATAGATATATATGCACATAAAGTTATGAACAATACATAGGACCCGAGCAAAGCTGGGCTGAACTGCTAGTATTTTAGAAATCAAGTTTATAAAATTTACACATAAGGAGCAAAGCAGTTCACAAAGTTGCATTGAACTTTTGGCAATAAGTTAATGACTTACTATTGCAAGACTGCTAAGTTCATATATTATCGAACAAATAGAATTTTTAACAAGTTTCACAAGAGGGTTCCAACAACTCTGGGAGAAAAGTTGATGAATATAGCTATATTCTTATATATATATATATATATATATATATATATATATATATATATTCTTCAGAGTGATTATACTGTAAGCGCTATTATTTTATATCATCTTAAAAAGAAATTATTTGGTATCCTATTTATAGGACCTCATGGGTTAATGTGTTTGTGTTCTTATTTATATTAGTCTGTTATCATACTTATTTTCATAAAATAACGTACATTTGTTGGAATTTATCAATTTACTTTAAATTATATTTCATATTTTGAAAAAATATTGAATTTTATTTGCATTAAAAAAAAAAAAACGGAGAAACATGCACTGAAACCAAATATAATTTTAATTTTTTTCTTTTTTTTTTTTTTGCATTTTCCAGTTGTTACGTCTTCCTGCTGAACCAAACATTGTGTCTGTTCTCGAAGGATATGTAAAAAATTTCTCCATTAATGTCTTTTATGGCCTTTCTGATCGATGGAAATTTGTAGGTGACAAGAATTTCTCTGCGAGTATGAAAAGGTGAAGT
This sequence comes from Euprymna scolopes, assembly GCF_053919585.1. Classification (NCBI taxonomy): domain Eukaryota; kingdom Metazoa; phylum Mollusca; class Cephalopoda; order Sepiida; family Sepiolidae; genus Euprymna; species Euprymna scolopes. The sequence goes on along the minus strand of NC_136526.1, from coordinate 42,505,673 downwards.
GAAATTTTTAAAATTTTTTATTTCATTTAGCCATCAGTCTCTCCCATCCACTTTCTCGCATCTGTAAGATTTTGTCAAACGATTTCTGTCACGCTTTCGTTTGAAATAACATTTTCAGCACTATATTTAGCAATTCATGGGAACATATGCCAGAAAAAAAGAGTTGAAAATAAGTCATACACCATCCACGATGACTATGCAGTTTGTACAACTACACATCTAGACTGCTGCTACCAGATTAGACTGTCTGAAAGTATTGGCTTCCTGAGACAAAATGCAACTAACATTGATGCTTTTTGTTTTTCTACTTTTTTTTGTGAAACTTAATTATGTTTTGCAAAAATAAAAACAACCCACCTTTTCTGCTTTTTCCTTCTTCCCATTTCCCCTTTCTATCTCCCCCACTTCATAACTAGTTTCCTAACTCAAATTGTACCAAGCATTAATACTGTAACCCTTTTCCTCTCCAATTTCAAAACTCCTTCATGTTCTGCAGGGCAGGGAACAAAAACGATAAAATCTACTACAAAACAACCAAACCAAACACTAAAAACTAGTGATTGAAGATACAAAGAGCTTAAAGAATAAAAATCTTCTACAAAATAACTGGATGCAATCTATGGTTCCTCCTCGCCAAACTTTCACGAAAACCACTCATCTAACCAAAACCACTATCAACAATTTCCCACAATCTTTATCTGTGCCTAAACCTAAACATAGATTCCATGAACAAAGTTTCTTTCTTAGAACTGCACATTTGTGGAACTCTCTTCCGTTTGCCTGCTTTCCAACTGACTACAATTTGATTGTCTTCAAGTCCAATGTAAACAAGTTCTTGATGAACCGTTCCCCCTAGGTAATCCAATTTACAAAATTTCCACTACTCATGATTACTCTGCTATAATCCCATTGAGTAATGTATACCCATTAACCCTTATCCTCGAGTGGCCTCCGAGTCTTCATAAATGATGACTCCTTTGTTTTTAAAATAAAAACAAAAAAAAACTGATCCTATTTACTTATATTAGTTTGTTTATTTTTTTTGTTTTCACGAAAACCACTCATCTAGCCAAAACCACTATCAACAATTTCCCACAATCTTTATCTGTGCCTAAACCTAAACATAGATTCCATGAACAAAGTTTCTTTCTTAGAACTTCACATTTGTGGAACTCTCTTCCGTTTGCCTGCTTTCCAACTGACTACAATTTGATTGTCTTCAAGTCCAACGTAAACAAGTTCTTGATGAACCGTTTTCCCCCTAAGTAATCTAACTTACAAAATTTCCACTACTTATGATTACTCTGCTATAATCCCATTGACTAATGTATACCCATTAACCCTTATCCTCGAGTGGCCTCCGAGTCTTCATAAATGGTGACTCCTTTGTTTTTAAAATAAAAACAAAAAAAAGGAAACTGATCCTATTTACTTATATTTGTTTGTTTATTTTTTTTGTTTTTTCTAGCATCCCAATGTGCCGAGAAGTTGTTGATGGTATTCGTATTTGTTTTGACTTCACCCTTCCCACGATTCTGTTGTACAGATTCGAGAAGGACCAATTCTCAAATTACATAAACCAACATTGTAGGTGAGTATTACTGTCTCCATTGCTCAAAGAACAACACTCAGTCTCCTTTTTTTCTTTTCTACATAATTTCATACAACTTTCTTAATCGGATTAAAGTTTATTCAAATAGAAAGGATTGAGTGCTTCAGTACTAGACATTCTTTTAAACGAATGGAATTCCCTTTGGCATTCTAGATAATTTTTGTTTAAAGTATTTCACACCTTGCAAGATTCTTCAACTGACAAGCAATAATTGAGTATATATATATATATATATATTAGTGATGGGACGATTCCAATATTTTTCCCAATTTTGATACAATTCAGATTCCGATTCTTTATAAATCTCTAATTATTTAACTATAACATAGTTATTTACCCTGATTTTCGTAAAAAAAAAAAAAACATGTTAAATTTGCAGAAATTTTCCTAAACATCAAAATGCACTTGTGGGGGATGATCTGTCGATTTTAGGTTTACTGATAATTTAATTTAAAATTAATAAATATTTATTATTTTATTATAATTGCCAGCAATGGAATATTTTGGTTTAAACAAAATAAAAAAATAAATAAATAAATAAAAAAATAAATAAATAAAAAAATTAAAAAAATTGTTTTGCCATTGGAAAATAGGCATCAATTTTTCCGATTCCGATACCTCCAAATTTTCCGATTTTTCTGATTCCCAATTCCGATTCTAATTAATCGTCCCAACACACACACACACACAATATTTTTTGAAAACATGAAATTAGAAGAACAATCACATGCAAATTTTTTTTTTTTTCAATAAACAAATATTTATTTAAAGTTTCAAATTTTCGGCTTATAACAAAGCCCTCATCAAGTATTTTTAAAAAACGATATTTTTTTACTTGCTATGGTGTCATTTGGCACAGTTTATTTGTTGAAGATGGTGATTGTGTATTGTCCAGTCCTGTGGGTAGGCGCCCATTCATGCGAAAATGTGTAGCAATTATTAGTAATCCTGATTCCTGATGAGGGCTTTGTTATAAGCCGAAAATTTTGAAACTTTAAATAAATGAATATTTGTTCATCTAAAAAAAACAAAAACAATTGCACATGGCCATTCTTCTAATCTCATGTTTTGAATTTCATTTTCTCCGTGCTTCTTAAAAGTGGATTACTATCAATTGATATATCTATAATATGAATCTCACCTGTCTGTTTAAATGTATGCATGTATGTATGTCTGCTTAAAACTTTCAACTAAGGTGATGGATTTTCACGAGATCGGTATCGTTTGGAAGTTTACCCTTTGGACGACAAATATCGAAAAATAGGCTAAAAACATTAATTCCTTCATCCTCAACTGAGCACTTTTCTACAGGGAGGGGTCGTTTTTTTCGACGATATTTTCGGATGTTATCCCCTAGCTTTCGATTGATTAGTCTTAATTTAAACATTCGTCACTTCAGGTTTGGCGATGGGCGCAAGGGCAAAAAAAGACGTCACCCATTTTTTTTCTTTTTTTTTTTTTCACATTCTCTTCTTCCTTTGCGGTATGGGTTCGAGCCTGCCGGTCTACTACCACTTTTCTTTTTTATTTAATTTTTTTTTTCTTTTTGCTCAGCACACACCTCCAAACACCCATGCAACGCCGGGCACCCAGGTTATATATATATATATATATATATATATATATATATATAAAGTTAAAAAGTAAACTTTATTACATTATTTTATTCTAGAGTACACTGAATTCCTGATGGATTATCATCAATTTGAGTTGATTTACATTTTTTTCTCTGTTCTTATTTCTTCCATACTTAATTTATCCTGCTTTATTTATATTTATAACTTAAATTTCTTTTACCTGAACTTTATTGGAAGTTTTTTTTAATTTAAAAATAAAATCTTATTTTAAATTTAAGTTTTTAACATTTTTGTAAATTTGTTAAAACTTTTCTTATTACTGTATTTCTTTTATATCTTTTTAGCTTTTTTAAAAAATTTTTGTTTGGCTCTCATTCCTTTTATACTCTCATCATATTACCCCTCCCCCCCCTTCCACAATAATTTTTCCAATTATCTAAAACGTTATTCCATTTCTAATTTGAATATTTTTAAAGTCAGTGTTTTTTATCTTTACATTTGTATAATGTTGCTTTTTCTCTTGTGCCGAAAAGCATTTAGCTTCAAAATGCCATGGTCTAAAGAGGTTTCTTCTCTATTCCTCTTCTGTAACTCTTATTGACTTGATAATGTAATAAAGTTTCTGATACTTGTACAGTTTAATCAAGATATTAAAAAGTGGAAATATCGAAAAAAAGGTTATATTGTACGTATCCGTTTTGGACTTAAGTTCTCTGAAAAAAAATTCATTTAATTTGACTGATTAGTGTTTTTTTTTTTTTTTTTTTTTTTTTTTTTTTTTTTTTTTACAGCGGAAAAACATGTTTTTATGAGAGCGCGTTGAAGTCAGCCATTATGGAAATTTTTAACACCCCACGGGGAGATAAACTGCCGACACTCTCTCCCCATCTTTATTACTAGCTTCTCTTCCTAAAAATCGAACCTTTTGTTCGGTATTATAACAAATTGTTTTTTCGCTGTTAAAAAAAACAAACTACAGTATAACTCCTATAATTTGAACATCCGCTTCGTTCAAATTAGAGGATGCTGTTCAAGTTTCATGATAAAAAAATCTGCTGCAGTTAACTTTAATTTTCTAAGAATTAAGAAATAGTAAATGAAATTCATTGCTATATGATACTTCAAGTATATATTAAGTTGAGTTTATGATATATTGCAAGTAAGAATTGTTAAATATTATTACCAGGAACAAAAACATTGAAAATAAATTAAATCTACTCTTACTTGTTAGGTATTTATTACCTAAGTTATCATCTACAGAAATCATACATTTATGTAAAATACAGTTTTTTTAGTTATTCATTGAATGAGTCTCATTGCAGTTTCTATTTTCATCGATTGAGCCCTCGGGCGCTGCCATTGTATTCCGTAAGCGATCACGAAAATCTACAATTTCTTGGTTCTGTAGCTTCTTTATGATTATATCTCTTTAGAGTGACATTGCTTGCAAAACATAGTTGTCACTAAAGTAAGAAGTCCAAATGAGAGGAAGTCCAACTTTAGAAGAAGTTCAAATTAAAGGAGTTTTACTGTACTTGATGAAATTAAGTGAAATTTTTTTTTCAGAGAATTTTATTCCATAATGGATATGTACAATATAACCTTTTTTTTCGATATTTTCATTTTTTAATGTCTTGATTAAACTGTACAAGTACCACGTTTCTATATAAATTTACTCTTTATCTTAACTTATTGTATATATATACATGCATATTTTTTAAATATATATAAAGAGTAATATTTTTACATAACTTTACTCTTTCTAGTTTTTCATCCGTTTAATCAGCTAAAGCTTTTATCCAGATACGTCGGCCTTATTATCGAAAGTTTATTCTTCAGCTTAATTTTATTAACAGATATATTAGTAAGTTATGAAAATATGTTTATGGCAAGCTACAGAAGCTTCCACATTTCATCTTCATAGGGAATCGTCAAGCTAAAATGACAATTCCTTGCAGAGATGAACGATGGAAGCCATTGTATAGCTTAAGTGCTATAAATATAACTTACGGCTTAGTTCTACTCGTGTAAATACTGAAAATCAACACATGAAATTCTTGTAACTTTCTTTTTTTTTTTTACATGAAATGATATATGTATATATACGGGCAAACAGTTAATAAAACATGTTAAAAAAACACTTCGAAATGAGTTAAAAACATATTTAATCTGAAAAGGAAACACTAGATAAGTGGATAGTCCTTAATCCGCGGAGTGTCGAAGAAATACTTTCCTTCTCATCAGAGGGTAGGAATTAGCAAAATGCGGGATCGGATTTTGCATACAAAAGTATTTGATGAAACAACAAGTAAGTCAAAGATCTTACTTGATAACAAAAAAAGTGAAGCAGAGGGAATATGGTGAAGAAAAAGGTGATTACACATGAATGGATAGTCTGGTGGAAGATAAAAAAATTCAGTGACGGTAAAATCCAAATATATGATATACTTTAATTTTACCATCTTGGATTATTTTGGTAAATTTAATTGTAATTTTTATTTTATATATATATATATATATATATATATATATGGTGGCCCACTTAAAAGTAGCCGAGAAAATGTAGAGAGAAGGAACATTCTTTTATTGTTTAAATTATCTGTAATGTTATAAAAGATGCTGGCAGTGCTCCCTGTTGACATCTATGCATTTCTGGGCACGTTTAACATTTGTAGATCTTCTCTGGTGATTCTCCTGATAGCGTCGGTAATGTTCTCCGTTAGTTGGTCTAGATTGTGAGGATTTTTTGCATAAACATTTTGTTTTAAAGTCCCCCAACGATAAAAATCACTTGATAAGTTTGGGGAACTTTGCTTATTGTTCTCTCTTCCGTAAACATGTGATGAACTCGCGTCAGTGATCTGTGAGACGTGTGGCATGTAGCGCCATCTTGTTGGAAAAAGAATTACATTTTGTCTTGTGGTGTCAGTTGGTCGGTAAGAGAAAGATTAGATATATCGTTTTTTTTTTAAGTGGGCCACCCTGTATATATATATTCTAAGCATACACGCATAAACTCAAAGTTGTGGGTGTACTCTTTTTCTTTGCACAGATGGTTGTCATAATTTGATAACTTATATGGAACGGCTCATCAAGAACTTATTTACGTTAGACTTGAAGACAACCATATTGTAGTCAGCCGGAAAGCAGGAAAACGGAAGACAGTTCCACAGGCGTGCTGTTCTGAGAAAGAAGCTTTGTTCATGGAATCTACGTTTAGGTTTAGGCACAGATAAAGAGTGGTATTGAGCAGAGAAGGGATCAATTTATGTGACTTTTGGTGTATATTGTTTTCTTTACATTATGGGTACGTCTGTCATACAGATTTTTATTTATTTTATTTTTTTATTTTAATATAGGGGGAATTTTCAATAAGCAGCTCTTGTTAATATGGTGATCATAATTATGTGGTATACAATTTTTATCTTATTTTTTTTTATTTTATTTATTTATTTATTTTTTTTCAACTCCAGTGATGGACAAAAAAAGAATCTTTCCAACTTTAACCAGAGTCCGAATACCAATTCCTGTTCAAAGACTACCTCAAGAAGCAAACCCCGGAAATACCAAAGAACTAAATCTCCTAAACTCACAAAAAATTCCCCTGAAAAGCCACAGCTGGATAATGAAAACTCTATAGACACTGTTGGTCCAAACGCGTCGGAAGTGAAAGTCGCCACTGCTGCCGCTGCCGCTGTCACCATGCCGACGACTCCAACATTAGCAGCATCTCCACTTAGCAGACCATTTTGTCGTGTAACGAGACAGTGCCTTGCGGAAACTGGCAAAGTTTTTTCTGAACCCGAACAGCAATCAAAACCTCAGTGTCAAAACAGATGGAAGCATAAAGATTGTCGGTCTAAAAACCAAAATAGTTCTGTGAAAATAGAAAGGCGAGGTCGACCCAAAGGTCGGAAAGGCAAAAAGTCTATAGCTCGCTTAAATAGGCAGAATTTGAAACTGTTAAATGAAAAAACAAAAACGGATTCTTGCGCGATGGAACTACTGCCAAAAACCGAGTGCAGTTCGGATGTAGCAACAAATTCTCATACATATAACTGTCAAACTTTTACGTCGCCCGCGATATCGGAATCATCTTCGAATGCAGTGTCTACGACGACAGCTACACTTGCTGTCACTAATCACTCAGAATCTCCATTTTATCAGGGATGCAAAATGTCTAGTTCCGTTCAGTTAAAGACAGAAGAAGGTGTGCAGTCCACTTCGTCTTCATCAGGACCCCATCCACAGGCATTGTTCACTGCTGGCTCCAGTATATCACCAATACCTCAAAATATTACCTTTGATCAAGGCTGGCCTTATCACAATTTAGTCAAAGAGGTAAGGCAGCATCTTTTTATGACTACGCCCAAGTGATACTATCCTTCATTGGAAACTGACTTTTCTTTTATGTTTTGTTCGATTTAAAAAAAAAAATTTTTTTTTATCACTTTTGGTCATCTATAATTGTCAGTACTTCAGTTCTTAGATTTCATTCAGTTTTAGCGGAAGATTTCATTGATACCAGTCGAAGATGTACGTCCTTAATGATCCGTCTAACAGAGTTGGCAGTTGTAGCATCTTCTAACCCTACATCGTCGGGCTCGGGGTTTACTTCTGTGCAGTTCTAGGAAGTCCACCATCCCAAGCTTTACCTTCTCATACTTTGGGAAGGCGTTTTTTTTTTTTTTTATTGCTAATTGCCTGAGGCGCCCCTTCTGGTTAATACTGACAGGGCTGCTCAGGCATTTTTTGTCGGCTTGGCTTTAGATTTTGATACCAGTTAATATGTCCTCAGCAATAAAAAGTTCCAGTTCGTGTCTAGAATTCCTTTTCATATTAAAGACAAAAATGAAGAAAAATCTGTATCGTTGATTTTATGTCCTAACCTGACCTGTGTCAGAAGTTCTTGAACCGTTTTTAAAACTCATTTAAAATTAAATGAATGTAAAAATAACCTTAGAAGAAAATGTTCTACCATTTTTAGTGATCCTTTGTGAATACTATCGTTGATAAGCGTTAGGAAGCAGGGGAAAAATATAAGAGGAAATATGCTTCTTGCACGTTAGGGTAGTGCTTTTGGAGGTTTATGGTTCAATCCTCAGTACAGGTGATGCTAAGAATGTGATTAAGAAATACTGAATACTTCTATTCCGTCGTGGCGGCACAAGCTTTTGCAAAAAACAAGGCCGACAGCCATTAGTCGCGTGCTCTCGTGTAATGAATGAATGCGTGAATGTAGGATTGACATGAAATTCTTAAAAATAAACTAAAATGACGGAAAAATGGGCTGAAATTACTTAAATGACTTAGAATGACTTTAATGAACTTAAGGATGAATTGAATGACCTTAAGAATGACTTGAATGCTTAAAAAAATAACTGGAATCCTTCAAAAACAACTTGAATGATCTGGAGAATGACTTGAATGGTTTTGAGACTGACTGGTTGTAAAGTGGGTGATCATTTTACATTAAATTAATACAGAAAAGTGATCCCCCACTTTATATCACAATAAGTAACGCATGTAGTAAGAACAGATATTACACTTTGATCTTGGTCAAAAGGCTAGGAAGAGCTTGAAAAGCTAAGAACAGCATCTATTAACAACAGACCTTTGATCTTAACCAAAAAGGCCAAGCACAAAAGTGTTACGGACAGACGGACCGATTTATAGAGTCGCTTGCACGCGATTAAAAACACAGAAATTCTCATTTTTGTTTTGTTTTTACCTAAAAAGATGAAAAAACAAATACACCGAATGTGTCCCTAAACACAAAAAATTTATTTTTCTATCTAATTGAAGGGAGAAAAAAAAAGTGATTTCTGCAAAAGTTGGTGCCGCCATGATGGAACCCAACTCTAATGACAGACAATTTGAATGAAATATATTGAAATAAACTTTAAACAATTTTAGAAGAAACAAGTGAAGCATGCATGGTCCCTCGTGAGTGCACAGTGAACAAGGCATAAAAAAAATGGTTAAGTTCAGCATTGCCCCCCCCCTCCATTTAGCCCCAAAAGTCCCCAGGGGATGTCAAATCCTGGTGAAAATGAACAAACGGTGTGGTTTTAAGCCTTAAGATATGTACATTTGAGTTCTGCATCATGCAAAAAAAATAAATGACTAAGTCCACCATTTGCCCCCACCCCCACCCCCATTTGGCCCCTAAAGTCTCCAAGGCCTTTGTTATATATTCGTTATCATCGAGTTCTTCATTTAGGGGCGCCATTTAAATCATTGAGGGGCACTTTTTACGTTTGGGTGTATACACTATATAACATCAAAGATTCTGTGTGATTGTCTCTAATATAAATGGTTGTGTGTTTGATTATCATAAAGGGAATGGTGTGTGACATGTAATTTCTGAACCTACCTCTGCTTCTTCAAAACGGACCATCTGGAAATTTCTTATCCTGGAGGGAGACTTGATACCTGTTTGACGAAGATTTATCACTCCAAGACGATGAATGTGTTTTATAGTTTTTTATTTCACTTTCCCCAGAGGTCCTGCAGCAGGTGGAAGTGAAATCTGCTTGTGTGGGTCTTCTTCACACACGTCAGCGTTCGTCTCCCCCCTCCCCAGTTAAGAGGGGGAGACCACGGAAAAACGTCCGTCTTCTTCAAAGCTCAAATCAAATCTCACAGATCTAGCCAACCACGTCACACATACGTAATTTGGTCAGCTGACCTTTAGTTCTGGTAAACGTGTCTACCTCCACGTTTACTCACCTCTCTCTCTCTCCCTCTCTCTCTCTGTAACACCTTAACATATTTAAATTTGAGTTCAGCACCATGCAACACTGCTAAATAGACATACACAGAAAATTTTGGACAAATATGATAAAATAGTCCCAAAAATTAAGTTTTTTTTTTTTTTTAATTAGTTCTAAAAGAGCCCCTGGGGCACACCCAAGAGTTATTGCAAATTATAGACAAACAAAATTATATAGAAATCAATTGCAGTTTTCTAAAAATCCCAGGCATCAATTTTTTTTAATAAACACAAAAGTGTCAATTTTAGCCATTTTAACTCAAAAGGCACCCCTAGAGGAGCAACCGGGATTTTCTCAGAAATTTTTTTTTTTACTCATATCATGTTTAATGTTTGTGCAAAATTTCAAAAAATTCCAAGGCGTAATTATTGAGAAAAGTGCGGACAAACGAACGAAGATACGGACAAGGGTGAAATTACAGGTCCACCCTCCTTTTGTTGATGCATGGGTAAAAAAGTAAATTTTCTTGTGCTTGATAAGTTATTCTAAGAGGTTCATTCCAAAAGTAAAGTCTCCTATTTTTTTCAGCTAAAAAGCTGAAGAACTATGAAGATGCGAGTGGTACCATTAAAATGATCAACCTTTTGTGCTCCAGAATTTATTATTTTTCTAGATAGTCACCACCAGCCTTTGAGAGGTGAAAAAAAAAAATCACTCAACCGCTGGTCGAGTGTGAGGGGAAAATTTACTTGCCCCAAAATATTTTTACTCGTCCGACTTTGTCTTTCTTTCAGTCAATAATAGTAAATAATTTTACAACAATTCAAGAAATTACCGTGTGTATAATCCTACAAGAAAATATTTGTTTGACTCTTGTAAATAAACTATTTTATTACTACAAACATTTCAGTAAATAAACTATTTTATTACTACAAACATTTCAGTAAATATTCTACAAAACATTAAAATACAACACCACTTTATATAGCATCATTCATATTATTGTTCCATAGAAATAAGAATCATTTCTTCAGATGCTTGACGGAACGATGTGTTTTTTTCCTCTTTCAAATATTCGTCTTTACTTTTGTAAGCATGAAGTGTATGTAGTTGCAACGTCGAAGAATTTTTTTCCAAATGAATTTCAAAATCAGAGAGCTAAATGAAGACGACATTTTGACTACACGCCGAATGTGTAAATTTGACCTCTTGTTGACCTTTAGTGTGACCACTCTTTTTTCAATACGATATTCCAACGGTCTCACAGCTAGAGATGAAAGAATTCACAAATGATAAGACATAGGTCATTCTAAGTCACCGCATATTTCAGAGTCGTAAAATAAATGAGTTTTTCCCCATTTCTTTATTTAAAGAAATTTTATCCACTGGCGGACGAGTGATTTTACGATTTTAGTCACCTCAAGAAATTTTCAATCGACTGTGGGGACCGGTCATGTAAAGTCTCAAAGGCTGGTCACCACTATTCTTAATGCACTTTTGTCAGGAATTCAATGATGCGACTCTGCTTCTGACGTACATCCATGACAGAGGTTGCTCTCTTAGAATCTCACACTATCAATATCTGCAACAGAGAGATGAAACTTTCAGGTCATGAATGCATAAGTGTATTCATCATAACAATGCAATTTGTGATCCCCTCTGATCTATTCTGATTAAATAAAAAAGAAACAGGAAGCATTACTTTGTGTGTAATATATATATATATATATATATATAAGAGAAAGAAAATTAAAACTGTAAGTTGAACTTTACAATCAAAATTTATTGTTCGACTGAATACTCCAAAAAACAATTTACAAAGTTCTTATTCCGCGGAGTTTCAAAGAATGCTATTCTTGTTATTCTTCTCATCAGAGGACATAAAGAAATCAGCAAATTATATTTGTAGCAATGCTAGAATTTGCTATATACTTTTTTTTTTTTTTTTTTACATATCCAACATTTTTTCACTTCTTTCCTTGGCAATTTATAACTACAATAAATTGCAGTTTTACTTAATGCCATAACTAGCAAATATTTTCATTTTCTTTCTCTTATAATAAGCTCTACTCTTTATTGCGTATTGAGCTTTTTTCTTCGGTTGGGATTAAATTATCTATATATAAATACTGTTATTTCTATTAGTTTGAAGTTCACCATTGTGTATATCAGGTAAACACTACATCACTTTGATTTCATTACTATATATATATATATATATATATATATATATATATGTAGTAGGGATTTAGAAGTTTGTCACAATGCGAGGAATGAAATATAGTCATTGTTGGTAAGAGAAGACGAGAACAAGTGGCGATTTACAAATCAATAAGTACATACATATATTTTATATATACATATATTTATTCAGTTGTATTGGTAAAATGTCTTATGTCTGCGACAAATTCCATTATTAATTTCGGAAAAATTCCCTTTTCAAATGATAAACATAACAGATCGATTCAAAGCATGCTAGATGACGGAGCGGAAGTTGGGTAGCTATGTGGGGCCTCGGAGCAAATGTGAGTAGGGGATTTATGTATGGTATGATTAAGTAATTAACATGTTTATAATTTTATTTATTTCTATTTATTTGTCTTTTTTTTTTTTGGTTTGTAATTTTGAGCTTTTTTAATTTTATGTTTTCTATTTTGTTGTCTTTATCATTATTACTATATTTATTTATTTATTCTGGTGTGTGCAGTGTCTACGTTTATCTAGGTCACGTAAGTCGCTAGTGGTCTGTGTCCGGTCGGCTATTGAAGGATAGTGTAGGGGTGGGATGTGAGAGGGGAGGTGGGGTGCGGAGTGATGCGCTCTCGGTCGGCAGCTGGGTGTTTATGTTAGTGTTGCCTGGAGTAGGAAGATAGGTGGGGAGGGGGGAATTGGGATGCCAAATAAATATATATATATATATATATATATATATAACTACTTTATTTACTCACATAAAATTAATATACGAAAGTATAAATTTATGCGTAAACTTTAAGTATTTACTTCAAAAGTGCTCAATATATAGGTAGAGCTAGTAAGTAATTTATAAAATATATATGGCGATTAAGCTACACTGATTATTCGGTGTTTCATCCACTCTAGGATTCGTCAGGCTTATGCACGAATTCTGTGGTTATTTCTCGTTTTTATATGGTCCTCTTCTGTTGAAGATTTTAGTTAGCCAATCAGCTTTCTAGTATCCACCGCGCCCCTTCCTATCAGCCAACGGGCATGCATTTTATCGAACAAAGGATCTGTTTTAGAACTAGGTTAGTGATTTAAGGCAGACCTTTTCCTCTTTTTTTTTATATATATAAATATACATATATGTACATACATATATGCACACATATATACATACATATATGTGTGATCGTTTATGTATATTCATGTTTATTTAATTCATTTATTTGCTTATTTTCTATTGTTTTTGTTAGTTTTAAAGCTATTTTGTATCGCTATCCTAGAGTAAGTTTTATTTTGTGGACACAATTATTTGCTATTTCTCTTCTACAGTTTAATAGATTTTGGGGTTCTTTAAAGTACAGGATAGCAAATTTTTCATGAAGGCATAATTTACATGGGTCGTCTAAATGCCTACACGTGGTAGCTTGTCTTATTATTTTCCATTCGACTACTGGCGAATGTCCGCTTTCTTTGAGTTCCCAGTATTTATTCACTCGTGTTGTTTTTATACGGTGTTATTTATTGTCGAATGTACTTTTGTGGTCATAGTATCGGGTTTTGAAATCTAAGGAAGTCATGCCTATGTAATATTTCTTGTTATTCGGGTTTTCTTTCGCAAATATTGTTGCTTGATAAACTACGCTTTTTGTTAGACATTTCTTTTGAACTGGGCAAAGTGTGCTGTGTCTACAGTTGCGTTTATCTTGTTCGTTATTAGTATTTTTATTTATGATATGGTTGTTCCTGTCCGGGGTTGGTTTGTTGTTATTATTATTATTATTATTTCTGCTAGTGTTGGTTTTATTTTTGTCGTGGTGTCTACTTTTTTTATTGTTTATTTTGTTGTTATTTACATTGTTTTTTTTTTTTTAGTATTTTGTTATGTGCTTTAATTATCATCTCTAAATTTTCGCAACAACTGTAGGATAGCTTTAAGGTATTTTTATTGAAGATTTTGTGTAAGGAGTTGGTTGCGGGAAAGTGTTTTTCAATAAGATCTAGAAATTTCTTGCCAAGTTTTGTTTTTAACATTTGATTGTATGAGGCCGTATACCAAATTATAGTTCTTTTTCTTCTATTTTTAATTTTATTATAGTTGTTGGTGTTTTATTGCTTATATTTGTATCCACTATTTTTTAGGGCTGTTTCGTAGATATTGGTTGATATCGGTAAAGAAAGCGGACATTCGCCGGTAGTCGAATGGAAAATAATAAGACAAGCTACCACGTGTAGGCATTTAGACGACCAATTTTTCAGTTCTTTTCATTTAGAGAACTCAGTACTTGTGCAGAATTTGAACCAGACGTAACTAACTGGTCGCTTGGCTTTCTCGGAACATGATGTCAACTGCCAGCTTTCGCCGAGTGTCATCTTATATCAAAGTGTAACAATGCTACTCAAGGAAAATACTGAAGAAATATTTAAATATAATGAAATCACTAGAAAAAAAAAATATATATATATATAACGAAAAAAAAATATATATATATATAACGAAAAAAAATATATATAACAAAAAAATCTATATATAACGAAAAAATATATATATATATAACGAAAAAAAAATATATATATATATAACGAAAAAAAATATATATAACAAAAAAATCTATATATAACGAAAAAATATATATATATATAATGAAAAAAATATATATATATATAACGAAAAAAAATATATATAACGAAAAAAAAAATGTATAACGAAAAAAAAAATATATATAACGAAAAAAAAAATGTATAACGAAAAAGAAAATATTATATAACGAAAAAAAGAAAAAAAATATATATAACGAAAAAAAAATAACATATATATAACGAAAACAAACAAAAAAAACAGCAACTTACCGTAACAATTTCTGTTATATTCTTGCAAAAAATTTTTTAAGTTAAAAAATAAACAAGTCGTAATTTTTTTCTTTTTATTCAACCATTATTTATGGTTAAACAAAATTGAACAAAACTAAAAAAAACTAATTTTTTGTCATATTTTATAACAAAGTTTTTTTTTAAAATAAGGACTTTTTTTTTTATGTGTTTTTCATGTATTTTTTTTTTCGCAATTTTTTTTTTTTTTTTTTGTAACTAATGTAAAAGTAATCTTTTATGAACATTTTTTTTTCATGTGGAATTGGGCAGTGCAACTGATTTTTTAAAATTAAACCAAGGCAGCTGGAATATTCCCTTATGATTAGCTAGACTTTTCTACGGGCTCATCAGTCGATGTTAAAGTCCCGTGAGAAGAAACAGCGGATGTGGAAGAAACTTTGCCAACCCAATCGGGTAGCTTTCCGATATATGGTTTAAGCTGAAGACAAAAGGATTATTACCAAATTTCTGTCTCTTCATAAACTCGAAAAGATAACTGTCGAGAAGCTCCTGGCTGGTCCCGTTGATTTATTTATTTTTATTTTTTTTGTTTTTTTATTGTTTTTTCAATATTTTCCTCAAAGATCATCTGCTTCTTTGCTGCGCATTGATCAGCGTCTTGTGTCAAATTTTACAGTCAAACCAGAGCGCATGACCTCATGTTCCGAGCAAAGCTGAGCGGATAGTTAGTTACGTCGGGTTCAAATTCTGCATGTGTACCAAAAACTTAATTGGATTAAATTATGATTATTTTGTCTTGCCAATTATCACTTAAATTTATTTTTGTCTTGTGTAAACATTTTGCTTTAGAAAGGAAAATTGGAAAATAATGTATAAAAAAAAAAATGGTTTCACTAAACCTTGAAATATTACTTTCCTACAACGTAACAAAGCTGTTACTCTTGAATTTTCTTGACTGGAATAATTTTTTGTTTTGTTTATTCTGCACTTTGTCATATCTCATACTTTAAAAATTATTATTTTTTTTTCTTATTTGGGTCTTTTAATTTTCACCAATTCATCCACAATTTTAATTTCTTTTTGTAAACAGGTGTTCCATACATCTGCTGGCCAGAACCAAATTGACGAAATACTCACCTGGAAGCTGTTAAATCCAGCAGTTTATTCAGAATGTCCATCCCAGCCATCACTTATTTGTGGTCCACATCAATTGCTCAGACTCTTTGGTCAGTTCAAAAAAAAAATCTGTTGCTTAAAAAGAAAATCTGTATTTTTAGTTAAAAAGAATCAGTATTTTTAGTTTTAAAAAAAAAATTCTGAATTTTTACTTGTTAAAAAATCTATTTTCATTAAAATATCTATTTTCGTTGTTAAAAAATCTATATTTTTAGTTAAATAAAAATAATCTGTATTTTTAGTTGTTAAAAACTTTATTTTTAGTTTAAAAAAAACATCTGCATTTTAAGTTTTAAAAAATCTCTATTTTTAGTTAAAAAAAAATCTCTATTTTTAGTTATTAGAAAAAAAAAAGAATCAGTATTTTTAGTTGCTAAAAAGAATCAGTATTTTTACTTGTTAAAAAGAATCAGTATTTTTACTTGTTAAAAAGAATCAGTATTTTTAGTTGTTAAAAAGAATCAGTATTTTTAGTTGTTAAAAAGAATCAGTATTTTTAGTTGTTAAAAAAAAGAAGAATCAGTATTTTTAGTTGTTAGAAAAAAAAAGAATCAGTACTTTTAGTTGTTAGAAAAAAAAAGAATCAGTATTTTTAGTTGTTAGAAAAAAAAGAATCAGTATTTTTAGTTGTTAGAAAAAAAAGAATCAGTATTTTTAGTTGTTAGAAAAAAAAGAATCAGTATTTTTAGTTGTTAGAAAAAAAAGAATCAGTATTTTTAGTTGTTAGAAAAAAAAGAATCAGTATTTTTAGTTGTTAGAAAAAAAAGAATCAGTATTTTTAGTTGTTAGAAAAAAAAAGAATCAGTATTTTTAGTTGTTAGAAAAAAAAAGAATCAGTATTTTTAGTTGTTAGAAAAAAAGAATCAGTATTTTTAGTTGTTAGAAAAAAAGAATCAGTATTTTTAGTTGTTAGAAAAAAAAGAATCAGTATTTTTAGTTGTTAGAAAAAAAGAATCAGTATTTTTAGTTGTTAGAAAAAAAGAATCAGTGTTTTTAGTTGTTAGAAAAAAGAAGAATCAGTATTTTTAGTTGTTAGAAAAAAAAAAGAATCTGTATTTTTAGTTGTTAGAAAAAAAAAAGAATCTGTATTTTTGATTGTTAGAAAAAAAAAAAGAATCTGTATTTTTAGTTGTTAGAAAAAAAAAAGAATCTGTATTTTTGATTGTTAGAAAAAAAAAAGAATCTGTATTTTTAGTTGTTAGAAAAAAAAAAAGAATCTGTATTTTTGATTGTTAGAAAAAAAAAAAGAATCTGTATTTTTAGTTGTTAGAAAAAAAAAAAGAATCTGTATTTTTGATTGTTAGAAAAAAAAAAAGAATCTGTATTTTTGATTGTTAGAAAAAAAAAAAGAATCTGTATTTTTGATTGTTAGAAAAAAAAAAAGAATCTGTATTTTTAGTTGTTAGAAAAAAGACTGTTAATCTACGATAATACCAAAAGAAATATTGCAATGTATTCATTTTTAAATAGTCCTCTATTTCGGTTTTAGTTTCTTGTACATAAAATGCATTATACTTCAATTTTGGGTTCTAACGTTTCTTTTAATAGATACATGACATTTTTAAGGAATTGCAGCATATTTATGTGCATTTACTGTAAATCATTTGGAAACCGTTAATTTGTTCAGATTTTCAGTGGCATATCCTGATTCCTTGCACAAAAATACACTTTTATTGCAAATTTTATTGCTTAATCTTGTGTTTTAACAAAGATACATTTTTACTGAAAAAATAGTGTAAAAATGTGACACAATGCACATGGTCTTAAAGAAAAAAAAAGTATCTATTTTTAGTTTAAAAATAAATCTGTACTTTTAGTTGTTAGAAAAAAATGTATGACAAAAAATGTGACAAAACGCAGAAGAGGGAAAAATATCCAAACGTGCAAGACACAAAAATAGTCATAACTTCCTTATTTTAATAGGATTTAAAAAGATTCTTTCTTAGCTCATCAAGCTCTTTCTATGTATGCCATTATTGAGATATTTTAAGCATTTAATTTTTTTATATGTATTACTATTTAAAGAAGAAAAGTTATTTTGTTTTCAGAAATTGTAAAATTATAATTCAAATACTAAACAGTATTTCTCAGTGCCAATATCCTATATATATATATATATATATATATTAAATCTATTTATACAAACATTGATGGCTACATATGTGCATACATGTTTCTGTAATCACCCGCGTTGGGGAATTACGTCTTCAGGCCAAGAATTATCGTCGAGAATTTTAATATACCTGCTCTGTTCACTCATTGAGAACTCTTCGGTAGACACATGTTGTTTCATTGGATGTACTTCTAGGAAACTAAACTCTAATGGCTAAAAATATATATATATATATATATATATATATATATATATATATATATATATAAGGAATTTTGTGTGTATAAGTTTGCTAATACAGAAACTGCTGGGCTGATTTTAAAATTTCACAAACAAACGTACTGTGTCTGGGTATGTTCTTAGGTTTTGTATCGAAAATTGATAATAAAAAAAACATCTGATTGGAGAAGCAACAGTTCAATTTTGACCAAGCTCAACACCCTTATACAATCTAACATCACAAGTGCATTTGAAAAGTTTCATTACCGCATAAGTGAAAAGGTTCTTAGATAATTTGAAATGAATGTTTCTGTTTAGAGCATAATTGAACCATGATATTTGACTTTTGCATTTTAAAACTCAAGCCATTATATAAAAATATATTTATAAAATCAACAATTGCTTCTCTACAGTGCAGTGTAAACTACAATGTATTGTGGACGAAGTCACTGTGGGGAGGCATGTGAAACTTCCTTCCTGTGCACTTCAGTGGGTCCCCGAATTTAGTAGGCAATCAATCGATTTGATTGAAAAATGCTCAATTTCACTGATTTATAAAATTATTTTGATGTATAATGGCTTGAATTAAAATTTAAAATGACGTCAAGTATCATGGTTCAGTTGTGATCATTCATTTTGAACACACTGCTGTTATATCAAAAACCTACTGTTGATTTTATATGCCAGACCTTTTTACTTGTGTGATAAAAGTTTCAAATGCACTTGTGATGTTAGGCTGTATAAGGTGCTAACTTTGGTCAAAATCACCATTTTTTATTTTATTATTTTTTTATTTTTATCAAATTTTTTGGACTATTGTTTATTGATACTTATGCCAGATAAATTAAGTACATTTGTGTGAAATTTCATAAAAATCGACCCAGCCATTTTTTTTTTTTTTTTTTTTTTTTTATTCAATTTTCACCCCAAACAAGGCACAGTGCCACTTTGAAGCAGGGGGCTACTATTAGGGAATTAATTAGCGGGGTCATTATGAAGGGAGAAGAGTAGAAAGATGTTTGTTAACATTACACTTGAACTTCTGCATATCATTGCAGTTGGGAAAGCAGAATCCCGGAAGGGAGTTCCCAAGACCCGCAGTTCTGGGGAAGAAACTATTGGAGTAAAAGGCTTTCTTGCACCTAGGGATCTCCACTGTAAAGGGATGAGACTTAGTAGCTTGTCGGGTTTGTCGGGGGTAGTTACGTCGGGGAGGTACAAGTGTTTGCAGTTCGTCAGAGCATTCACCATTAAAGTATTTGTAGAACAGGCAGAGGGATGCAACATCTCGTCGATGGGACAGAGGTTGAAGCCTAGATGACAGTCCAGGACCTATCAGGTTGGCGACTCTTTTTTGAACCCTGTCCAGGAGCGAGAGACAAGCAGCAGATGCACCAGCCCAGATGTGACAACAGTACTCCATACATGGGCGAATGGTTGCCTTATAGAGGTATAGGATACTGGCAGGCGTAAGTAGTTTTCTAACACGGTAGAGGGAGCCAACCTTCCTTGCAGCAGCCTTGGCAATGCTCTCAATGTATCTATTCCAGTTCATATTCCCTGTAAACGTTAGGCCGAGGAGTTTAAAGGAAGTACTTTCAGGCAATGTGCTCTTGGCCATTGCTATTGGTGGTAGAGAAGGTTTCTTGTAGTTATTGAAGGAAACAAGCTTAGTCTTAGCAGCATTGAATGAGACCAACCATTTTTGTCCCCATTCCACTACGGATTGGAGGTCATCCTCTAGTGTTTCTGCCATTTTCTTGGATATGTGTTCATTTGTTTTCCCCTCATATCTGTTATAGAGAGTGGTGTCATCGGCAAATGTACCCATCTCCGAAACAATATTATCAGGGAGGTCGTTTATGAATATCAGGAACAATAGAGGTCCAAGGATAGACCCCTGAGGCACTCCCGCATTTATGTCATATTGTTTGGATGTACGTCCGTCGAGGACAACTTTGATTTTTCTATTACTTAAGAAGGATTTAATTACGTTATGAATTCTTCCAGTGATTCCATATGATCTAATTTTCCTTAGAAGACCATCGTGCCATACCCTGTCAAAAGCCTTAGATATATCAAGGGCCACCGCTCTACCCTCCCCTGTTTTATCCAATGAACGGTATATACGTTCAGAAACTACAGTTAAGATATCTGCTGTTGAACGGGCTTGCCTGAATCCATATTGTTTGTCAGTCAGGAGTTTAGCAGCTGTTAGGTGCTGGACTAGGACTTGATTAACTAAGGACTCAAATATTTTGGCGAAAAGCGGGAGGAGGCTAATGGGGCGATAATTTAGTGGGTCAGTTCTTTCACCAGAATTCTTGAAGACTGGTACCACAGAGGCGGTTTTCCGTTTTGAAGTCCAAAGGGAATTAATTTGCACACTAAGTTCCTTTTGTATAACAATAGAGATATAGAGATTTTATTTTAATAAATCTCTTCAAAATACAAATATTGAATAACCAAAAAAAAAAAAAAAAAAAAAAAGTTTTGCCTCTTTACTGGTTCCTGTAGTGTCACACAGAAAATTAGGGAAGACACTAGTTGACTATAACCAAAAAAGGTTTTATTTTATTTTTATTTTCGGATATTTATTTATTTATTTATTTTTTATTTGTTTTTATTTTTTATTTGTTTTTATTTTTTATTTATTTATTTTTTATTTGTTTTTATTTGTTTTTATTTTTTTATTTGTTTTTATTTTTTATTTTTTTATTTGTTTTTATTTTTTTATTTATTTTTTATTTATTTTGTATTTTTTATTTATTTTGTATTTTTTTAAATTTATTTTATTTATTCATTTATTTCATTTATTCATTTATTTTTTATTTTATTTAATTATGTTTTTTAGTGGATGCTTTTGCATTATAATGACCCAATTATTTTTGACATTCTTTTGTAGTGAAACTTCCTGAATTGCTGTGCAAAATGGACCTTCCTGATATGAAACTGAACATCTTGGTGCACTACTTAGACAATTTTCTAGAGTAAGACAAAAAAAAAAACGCTTGTTTTATTCCTTTTGATCATTTTATTTCCACGGTGTTGTCCAGGAATTTTTTTTATTATTATTTTGCTTTTTCTTTTTAAAATCACAAATATTTTTGAGTCGTAATAGCTTTCTTAATAGAAATTAGAAGCTAAAATCGACAACTCCCAAATCAACAGGCCGGCTAATAAAGGCAGTTGTGGCTACTGATTACATGAGAAAAGTAGGGAGAAAGAAATGTACAAGAGAAGTGCAAGAAGGAGGAGAAACGAGTGAATACTAATTAAACATTCACTCTTTGGTCACCTTTCTATGCCTGTAAATCTGGTTCCTGTCACAGTAGTTTCTTGTATTTCAATGACAAGCCATATTGTCACTCTTGTGTGAGAGTGAACATTTGTTAAATTAATTTTTCTAGAAATAGGATTTAAAAAAATTTATTTTATATTTTTTTAAGTACTTTTCTATAATGGTTATTTTAATATAATCAGTTCTATTTGGTGCGTCTCCATCATAATAGTGAAATTCCAAAATTGAAATATTGAATTTCACGTATAACCAATTCTATCCACTCAGTTGCTATGTTGCAGTAATGAACATATCAAAAAAAAAAATTCTGGAAAACGATAACGTAGAAAATTAACTATTAATGCAAATGATTTTCAAAGAAAATTAACAAAAGTTGAGTTTTTCTAAACAAAATACAGAGAGGTTGAATCATGCATGACAAGCGAGGTAATTTTTTTCTGCAAACTAAATTTTTGCTAATTGTCTTCGAAAACTATTTTCATTAATAATTAATTTTCTACTGTATCATCTTTCATAATTTTTGGATATGTTCATTACTATGACATGACAATTAAGTAGATACCATTGGTTTTACGTGAAATTCAATATTTCGATTTTTGAATCTCATTACAATAACGAAGAAGTACCAAATAGAATTGGTTATATGCTAACATCAAAATGACCATTATATAAAAGTATTAAAAAAAAAATGGTACTTTTTCAGTGGAAAATAAAATTTTAATGAGATCTATCTTATCCTAGCCATCTTGCCTATTTTGCAGATGAGGAGGAGGGGAGGGCGCCAGGAGAGATAACTTCAATAACTCTGTCACTGCTTAAAGTTTGTCAAAATTTGATGAGATTATTTTGAACCATGGGCAGAAAAAATACATAGATAAATATTTTAGTTTTTTTCCACTTATTTTACAGAGTTTCTATGTTCTTTTTTAATCCCCTTTTCATTTTGTCCTTTGTTAATCCCTTTTTTCTTTTAAAGGCATCCCCCTTCCTCCATGAGACGGTTGATCGCATTAAAATTTGATTTTCCTTTGTAAAAAAAAAATTTTTTAAAACTACTTGATCAAATTAACGGAAATGTTTTTAATGAAAACTTAATTCCATAACATGTATGTACAATATAATTTTTTTACAATATTTTCATTTTTTTTTTTTAATGTCTTGATTAAGCTAAACAAGTACCAAAAAAAATTTTTTTTTAATCCTATTTCCAGAAAAATTAATTTAACAACTTGGATGTCTTCAAGTCCAACATAAACAAATTCCTGGTGAACCGCCCCTTTAAGTAAGACACTTTATCAAATCTCCAATACTAACGATTACTACGATACTATCCCATTGATTACTGTACATGCAATAACCCTTATCCCCGAGTGGCTTCCGGGCCTTGATAAGTGGTGACCTCCATGTAAAAAAAATTTTTTTTTAACTAATGCCTACCCCAAACAAGGGCAACATGACAAGTAGATACCATTGGTTTTACTTAAAATTAAATATTTCGAATTCCCTCTAATAATGAAGCAGCAATGTCTATTTTATTCGATGAATACATAATTCAAAATTTGGTAAAATATGAGCTAAATTTAATTAATTGATTAATAGTAAAACAAAAATATTGTGAGTTACTTAATTGCAAGAAACACAGTGACAGCCGGACAACTTCAGTAATATAGATATCATTTCAATTAAACCCAAAACGAAAAGATAATGCAAGTAGGAGTTATGCCCCCTTGATCTAGCATGTTTTCTCTTTACTAAGAATTTAAAAAAAAAATCTAAGAAAGAAAAAAATGGTTAAAAATGTTTTTATGGTTTACGAGGGGCCATTCCAAAAGTAATGCCTTCTATTTTTTTTAATTTCACCCGAATGGATCAGAGATGGATACAAATTGCATTTTTATGATGACTGAACTTGTGCATTCATGACCTGAAAGTTTCGTCTCTGTTGCAAATATTGACGATGTGAGACTCTTAAGAAAGCAACCCATCATGTGTATATCAGAAGCAGAGATGCATCATTGAATTCCTGGCAAAAGTGCATTAAGAATGGTGGTGACTATGTAGTAAAATAAATCCTGAAGCACAAGAAGTCATTTGTTTTAATCATACCACTCCTGTTTCCATAGCTTTTTAACTTTTTTGAGTTTAAAAGAAAAAAAAAATAGGAGGCTTTACTTTTTGGAATGATCCTCATATAACAAAGCGTGCTCCAGGTGCCCATGCACAGCCATTGTTCAACGCTGGCAATAGTACTTTCAGAATGGTGGTGACTGTGTAGAAAAATATATTCTGGAGCACAAAAGGTTGTTTGTTTTAATAGCAGCTTTCTAATTTTTTGAGTTAGAAAAAAAAATAGGAGGCTTTACTTTTGTGATGTCAGTCATATAACACTTTTACTTTAGGACAGTTATGAAACTTAGATAAATTTATAAAATAAAATACGTATTATATACGTTTGAAGCCAAAACAGCGCATTACTACAAAATGAACAGACATTTATTTTGTTTGAAATTTATATTGAAATTCATAAATATATTTCGAAGAAAACCTTCATCTTCAGTATGTCTTTCTGTTTTTTCTTTTTTTTGCCATGTTGTTGTTGGTGCAGAGAATCAGCAAGTAGAAGTCCGTTTGTAGTTTTTACAGTAGTTTTTTTTTTAAATCTCGGAACGGGGCGTTGGTCACTCGGGATTCACGCTAAGATTTTTGTTCCTTAGAGGCGCTGGTTGAGTTGGAATAAAATAAAATACGTATTATATACGTTTGAAACCAAAACAAGGCATTATTACAAAATAAATAAATAAATAAAATAAAAAGAAAGACATACTTAAAGAAGCTTTGTTCATGGAATCTACGTGCCTAAATCCAAACGTAGATTCCATGAGCAAAGCTTCTTTCTTAGAACTGCACGCCAGTGGAACTCTCTGCCGCTTGCCTATTTCCCACCTGACTACAACTTGGACGTCTTCAAGTCCAACATAAACAAATTCCTGACAAACCGCCCTCTTAAGTAAGACACTCTATCAAAACTCCCAATACTAATGATTACTACAAGACTATCGCATTGATTACTGTACACGCAATAACCCTTATCCCTGAGTGGCCTTCGGGCCTTGATAAGTGGTGAACCCCATGTAAAAAAATAAAAAAAGGTAAAGGTTTTCTTCGAAATATATTTATGAATTTCAATATAAATTTCAAACAAAATAAATGTCTGTTTATTTAGTAATAATGCGTTATTTTGGCTTCAAATGTATATAATACATACTTTATTTTATTCAAACTGAACCAGTGCTTCTAAGGAACAAAAATCTTAACGAAAAAATTTTGTTATTTGCACTAAATTGTTGCTGGATATACATTAATAGATGTAAAAGTTTGGTGCAACTACATTATAATAACGAAATTCAAAATCTTTTATATTGAACCAGTCTGGGTGCCTGACGTTGCCCGGGTGTTTGGAGGTGTGTATTATAAAAAAAAAAAAAGTGGTAGTAGGCAGGCAGGCAGGCTCGAACCCATACCGCAAAGGAGGAAAAGAATGTGAAAAAACAAAAAAGTAACATCTTTGTCGTCGTGTCCATCGTCAAACCGGAAGTGGCAAAGGTTTAAATTAAGGCTAGTCAATCGAAAAGAGGGGATGACTTTCAGAAATATTGGCGAAAAAAGCCACTCTTGGTTGTTATAGTCACAACGTTTTGGCCGTTGAGGGCAAAATGACCGAAACGTGACTATAACAACCAAGATGAGGAAGTCGGTCCGACAATCTCAATAAATAAATAAAAAAAAAAATAAACATCTCAATAATTCAAAAACAGTTTTATCAATCACCTCTATTTTCACTGTACTATTTAATGACACCAAATGTGCATCCAAAATATGCTGTGTTTATCAAGTAAATGACAAATTCTTTATTCGACAACCAAAGTGTAGTGGGCAGTGAGGGGAGGATGACAATGATAGACCGATTTATAGCGTGCATGACCTATGAAACTGTCCTCCCGACTGACCCAATACTGTTTGCTTTTATTAGTTATAACTCTGAACCTGTTGTTCCTTTGTTTTCCATTGATGTTTGTGATTTATGTCACATATCAGAATCTGGGTTGCTTTTGTCCCACTCGCTCTCTTATTTTTGGGAATCTGGCATCATTCAGAAGTTTTGTTACTTCAATTCTCATACTTGTTAATTCCAGCATTATTTTTGTTATCATTATCCAACATATAGACCTTGTTAAGTGATGACATCATAGTTAAAAAAAAAAAAAAAAAAAATGAAGTTAAATGACTGGTTTTATCAAAGAATGACTTCCTGTCTCCTTCTGCTTCACATGTACACTTTGGTGTCTTTTTCTTAATTTTGACTTGTACCAAAATTTTAATCTTATTAAACATTTTCAAATTTGATAAATTGGTTAAGAAATCAGATAATATGCAGGATTTTTTTTTTCTTTTTTTAGTTCTCTGACAAAAGAGGGATTGGACCTAGTAATTCACTCCTGTTTTTTTCCGTTTGCTTGTTTGCACTTTTCTCAATAACCATGCCTTAGATTTTTTTTTACAAATTTTGTACGAACATTAGTCATGGTGAAAGTAAATTTTTTTTTATTAATTCATTTATTGCGGACTATTTTAGTTGTTTAACAACGTTTCGGCTAACTATTCCTCTATTCCTCTGACCTTTCTCAAGTGGTAACCGCAATAGGATAGGAACTCCGGATCTCCTAACTGCATTCTCAGCAATTACTGCCTTCCATAGTTGTTGTCGTCTCACCACGTTTTTGGCCAAGTAAGCCTCTGGCCGGCTTTAGGTAGGATTGAAACCGCTATCTTCAGACATTTCTCACCTGGAATTCAACATCTATCTTCATCCTGGAATTCATCATCTCTATCTTCAGACATTTCTCACCTGGATTCAACATCTCTATCCACTGCGCCACGGGCTCTGAAGGGTTAGGGTTAGAAACAATGGATTGATTCATTAACTCTTAAAATATTAAAATGGATGACTTGTTTACGAAGAAACCGAAATGCATTATGATGGATTTTATTTTCTTAATAGAATTTAAAAAAAAAAACTTTTTCACCATAAACAAAGCATTTTGCCACTTGGAATATAAGCAGTTCCTGTTTGCCAGCATGCTTAACAGGGGATTATGGAGAGTTGAGAAGCAAGATCTTTGTTTACATTACATTTAAACTTCTTTCAGTTAGTACAGTCAAGGAAACAGGAAACAGGGAGGAAATTTTAAAGGGATTCTGATTAATTAAATTCTGAAGGACGATCAAGGTTGAAGTTTTTGGTCTTATAAATCCACGTTTATTTATTATCTGATCTTCCATGGGTCCGTACTGAATGGTATATATATATATATATATAATTTTAATTGGAACTCATTATTGAGATGAGTATTATTTATTAATTTATTTTTATTGCGAACTATTATCCTCATCTTTTTTTTTTTTTTTTCTTTTAGTTGTTGTTTCACGACGTTTCGGCCAACTGTTTCTCTGGCCTTTGTCAGGTGGTAACCATGACGGGATAGGAACTCCGAATCTCCTAACTGCATCCTCAGCTATGGATGGCAGTAATTGCTAAATAAATTAATAAATAATACTCATCTCAATAATGAATTCCAATTGAACGATATTTAATTTTTTTTTATTCAGAACCTTTCAAATCCAATTTTTCATGTCAATCACAGACATAACGTTGCTCATTGCGGTCAACACTCCCTACATACAGCTTCATGATTGACATGCCTAATATCAAAGTCATCATTTCCTTCAACGACAAACTTAGTTTTCCTTTTGTCGATTTATCACAATCATAACATAACTGCTTTTAGCAATCTTCAGTGTATCACAAGAATGCACACCAAGGAAAACAAACAATCTCTTTGCAGAGCATGCATCGCACAAGGTATGTTATACCTTCACAGCATTCCACTTTCGTTGACATAGCATTTCTCTTCTATATCTCAGTCACTCTCGAAATTCTCTTTCCAGACTTATTCATTCGTGGAGGAGGACCCCACATGCTCTGCTTGTTTTTAGATAAAGAATATGGTTTTTTTTTTTTAATCCAAATTTTCAGCTCCATAGGTGATATATATATATATATATATATATATATATATATAAAATTTCATTGTTGAAATTTTACAGTGTGACCGAAGATCATCGCTGTTGTATTTCATTTGTATTTAAAATGCATTTTTATTCTCGGTAACGATTATGGATGGTAGGTGTTAGAAGGAAAATACTCACACGGAAATTTGACGGGTTCATTCTTCTCTGCCCAATTGTCAACCAAAAACGATATCCTTTTCGATTATTAGTTAAACAATTTTGATTACCTGAAATGCCCCTTTTGGGTGGTATTGTCCTCTAAACCACACGTCAAGAGTGTTTTGTTCAACCCTCAGGATTCACTGGACTACTTTCATTTTTCCTATATAACCTTTTGCCAGAAATTGCCTTTCAAATATCATACTTTTAACTTTCCTTTCTGACGATTCTAAATTTGTTTCTTTTATATGCTGGTTACCTAAAGCCTCAAATGAAGAATATTCTCTTCACATTTCATGGCATGGAATGACCCATAGGGTTGATGTGCCACTAAACAAAAACTTACCTTTATATGCTGGTGCGTATCAGCTGCATAGTTTTTATTAAAATAATTTTTTGGTACATTTGATAATTATTATTGTTTTACAGGTGAGTTTATGTCAAAATGATCTTCAATACATGCAGCCTAGGTATTAAGATGTCTAGTGCATAATTTCCACTGAAATGACTTTTTGCAAAAAAAATTACTTTTTGGTATACAAGGCTCGAGTATTTAACATCCGTTTTCTTATCTTGAAAAAAATCCTGCATAGTGTTATCTGTTTTTTTTTTTTTAGTATTTACAAATTTATCATTATACCGATGTCTCCATTCTAGTAAAATTGATCTCCGTATTATTTTTCAAATTATTTTAAATACGTTTTTAGTAATCATTAGCACATTTATATCAGTTGTTTTTACATTGTTTTAGGCTGGTCTTCCCATGCATTTAACGTTGAAAAATTCACTTCAAGTTCAGCATTTTTTTTTATGCCACTGGCTACTCTCATCCCTGTTTAATGTTTTTTTTTTTTTATGGTTGACCATTTTCCAGGTATTTAGCATCAAGACATGAAGATCTGTTTCCAGTATCTGCCTACGTTGATGCCGTATGAACAAAAAGCTAAAGTAGAAGAAAAATAAAAATTAAAAAGAAAGAAAAACAACCACATCAAAACCGTTGCCGCCACCTTATCTGTGTTCATTTGAGATTTGTGCTGGTTTGTCCTCTTATTGGGGGAAGGGGGTGGGGACGGCTTTGACCACTCAACACCTCTGCCCCCATGCCTCTCTGTCTTTCCTTGCAAGGAGAAAAGTTTTTCTTTTGTCACTGTCCCAGAATTTTTTTATTTTTTTTTTTTTATTTTAGCTATTTGGCAGACATAAAATATATGCACCCCTTCTTTTATCGAAGTGTTTATTTTGTAAATGTTTTGTAATTTCATTTGATTAAATGCCAATTTTCAATTGATATCAGTTTAAAAAAAAAATTTTTTTTTTTTTTTTTTTTTTTAGATACACGCACACAAATACTCCTAGATACACGCACACAAATACTCCTATATACGCACACACACAAATACACATAGATACGCGCACACATGCACACATATTAAGAAATAGATGAATAATAAAAGTTGCATATAATTCTATAGCATCAGAATAAGCAAAAATAAGAGAAAGAAGAAAAAGAAAGAAATCGTTAGGCCATGTCATTCTGGAGCTAAATGCTTCTCATCAGAAGAGAAACCAATTTCTATCTATATTTACATTTTGTATAATTCTGGCCGTTAATAACATTTAAATTGGAAATGAGAATGAACAATTAATCAAAAAATATTAAAAGTAAATAACAAATAAGCGCGTAAGATAGCGACCTCTGAAAAATATTAAGATTATAAATATTATAACTAGGAGAAATGAAATAAGTATACAATCTAAACGTTAAGCCAGTTTCTATCAATATTTACATTGTATATAATTCTAACCCTTCTTCTCTTCTGATGAGAAGTATTTAGCTTTGAAATGCGATGGCCTAAACAGGTTTCTTTTTCTTCTTCCTCTTTTACTTTTCCTTATTGTTCTGATGTTATAATAAGGTTAAATAAATGGAACTTTTATTCTTCATCTTTTACTTAATATATTTAATTGCTCCTCTTAACAGTGTTGAGTTTTTTTTTTTTTACTATCTTGATAAGTTTTTGTTATAGAGCCGATTTTCTTTGATAATCTTATTGCATTCTACAGGGTGGAACGATAAATTTGTCGCCCTAAAGAAAACAACACTACAGCTTTATTTTAAAACTTTTATTGAAAAAAATCAGTTCTGGTAACTTGATTACATAATAAAGCTGACATCTATTCAATGTTGCCGCCTTCAGCCTCAATCACCACCTCAATGACTGGGAGCATGCCTTTTCCACAAGCACTGGCAGGAGCTCGGCAAAGCTGGCTTTTGGTGTTGTGGGAAGTCGTGTTGGTGATGTTCTTGACATATGACCAAATGAAATAGTCCAGTGGGTTCAGGTTGGGGGCTGGAGGGGAGGCGGTTAGGGTACACGGTCATAGCACTCCTTCTGGAGCCAAGCCTGGGTCTCTTTGGACTTGTGGGGTGGCACCAAGTCCTTCTGCCACACCCAGGGCCTGCCAGTGGCCACCTGATTGCACCAATGGTTACCACGCTCTTCGGCACATTCAGGTACACTTTGGTGTTGATTTTCAAGCCGACTTTGAAGATGTGAGGTGGCATGATGTGGCCCTCGCTTGAAACCAGACCATAACCTTGGCTGGAAAGTTTGTTTTCATCACCCTAGGCATGTCCCTGTTATTCATGGCAATCCAGCGATGCATTTTGAGGGTGTTGGCAATGGTTCTGTTGTCATAACTTGGATCGGTAGAGAGCATGAGTGGTATAGCAGCGCATCACCAATTTCGCTCATCGAACATTGTGTCACTTTCAGATATGATAGAAGGCTCCTATCGCTCTTGGGATTTGTACACAACTAACCAACTAGTAGACGGTTTGCAACAAAAAAAAAGAAAAACACTTTTCATCAAACGGAAATGGAATCATGTGGTCTTTTCTAGGGCTGCAATTTTATTGTTCCACCCTGTATGTGTATACATAAAAATAGAAAAATTTCGAATAAACTGTTTTGAAACAATGTTAAGAGGCAAATATTTTATTTTAAAAAATCTTTAATTTTTTTTATTTTAATTGAAATTATTAATTTCGGATAGTAAAATATCAATCCTCAGGAAAGGAAAGGTTTTTTTTTTTTTTTTTTTTTTTTTTTGCATCTTAACGTGGTTTCAAAATTGTTTATCAATTTATTCAAAATTCTCAATTTTATTCATGATGCTTCTAAGAGCTTTTACCAATTCTCTTATATATTATTTAAAATTATCTTGTCTCCTTCAAGTAAGCCTTTCCCTGGTCAGCAAAATCCAGACATGTCTTTACTTTTTGGCTACAAAAGTATATTAGCTTTGGCTTATCTGAGGGTTACACCCTCTCTCTCCCCATCCTCGTTGTATGGGATAACCTTACCCAAGTGTCATGTATGCCATTTTTTTTTTAGTTTAATTTTTCTGGGTTCAATCCTAGCTTCTTCAGCATTTATTTTATTTCTCTTTTTCTTTTTTTCTTTCTTGTCCAGAACATCCACTATATTAACAGAACAAAAATAAAAAAAAAAATCTTTATAATATACGTACCTGTGACAAAACGAAAATATCATATTCCAAAACTCTTGTAAATTGATCAAGTAGTTTTATTTTTATAAAAAAAATCATTTTTAAGCGATTAACGGAAATTCGTAAGCATTACAACATGAATTTTACAATTTTTTAATTATTGTTTTGAGTTATCCGTTTTGTTGTGTGAGTTTTTTTTTTTGTTTTTTTTTTCTCAAAATGGCAGGCAAAATAATCACTCCTGATACTCTTAAAATTTGATTTCCTTATTTTAAAATAAAGTTATTTGATCAAATTTACATGATTTTTGGAATATGGTATTTTTGTTTTGTCATGGGTATGTACATCATACAGATTTTTATTTTATTTTATTGATATAAGGAAAATTTTGTACAAGAACCTAAAAGTATTATAAAATATATCATTAACCTTTTAGGAGATCATGTTTTGGCAGATATTAAAAATTATTCGTTGGGCTTAATTTTGTTTCAAATTCAACGGCTCTTTGGTAATTTATCTCGGATGATAACGATGGTGATATGGAAAATGGGACAACCATTTCGTAAACTCTGGCAAAAGTAAAGAAAGCATTTCAAAGGGAGCTTTTCGTTTCCCTTGTTTCCACTCATACAGTAATGTTTTATGTAAATATTTTATGTAAAAATACTTGAAAAAAAAAAACAAAGCAAAAAAAAAACAGATTGTATTTTAGTATCATTTAATGCAGTTCATATACATAGACAAATTACAAATATATAAGACAAATATTAAAGAGCCTAATATTACGCATGCTAAACCAGAATTTTATTTTCAAATTGACTGAACATTCCGCTGCACCATCATAGGTATATCAATACGAGTTATCTCAAACCAATGCATTCATAGAAATACTATAAATTAGCAGACCATTCGGCATTGCCCAGTTGTAAAATATGCTTAAATATATTTTAATTTATGTAGATTTCGTAATATTCTAGAGCTAATTTTCTATTGATTATTATATTGTACCCAATATAGAGTAGTTATTTCAAAAGTAAAAAATAAAAATGACTTGGGTGCCATCAGCTAGAATCAAAACAAGCATTTAGTGGTCCAGTGTTATTTATTACCATCTGAGCTAAGTCTGTACGCATGTAAAAATTTAAAAAATAATGTTAAGGGTATAAATGTATATTTGTGCATGTATAGAAGTAATGCATTTAGTCGACTTGTTTTTTTAATTTTGACCCCATTAGCAGCTATTTTTACTAAAACCTAAATAAAATTTCTTCCACAGGTTCAAATAGCCTTAATTTAAACCTTTGCAACTTCTGGTTTTGTGATGGATTCAACGGCAAAGGCATCGCTTTTTTTTTTTTTTTTTTTTTTTTTTTTTTTCCCCCCCCACATTCTTTTCCTCCTTTGCGGTATGGATTTGAGCCTGCCTGCCTACTACCACTTTTTTTTTTTTTTTTTTTCTTGCTTAACACACACCTCCAAACACCCAGGCAACGCCGGGCACCCAAGCTAGTTTTAATATACAGGACAGCTAATCTTGGGTATCTTCTCTTGCTCAGATATACTGATTCTGTAGTATCTTTTAAAATTAGGTATCTTAAATTACTCTTTTCATTATATCAAAATAGTTTTAATGTAAGCACAAGGATCATTGCAAAATATGAACAATATCAAATTTATTTTGGTAGCTCAATAATTAGCTACTGAATTACAACTGTAAAAATTTTTTAGGAATTAGAAAATGTACTATATTCTGTGCTATTGGTCAAAAGGCAAAATTTCACAATGTATAATTTAAAAATGCAGATTTTAAATAAATAATAAATTCTTACAAACGCGATGCTATCGTGTCGTAAATGACAATTAGTCATAATGGAAATAATAATTATTAGATCAAGCCTGGCTAAATATTGTTGCCCCCTTGAAAAAACATTCAAAAAATGAATTTTAAAGGAATTTAGGTTGATAGACGGCAGAACAATGCAGAGATGTAACAGATAGATTTATACTGAAGCAACTTAAGATATCATGGTGGAACCGGCCATGCAGTTTCACTTTTATTGAATCAGCAAATTTGAAACTCAAATACCTGATGAGGGGAGGTCTTCCCGAAATATATAACACTAGCCTGGGTGCCTTGCATTGCCCGGGTGTTTGGAGGTGTGTGTTGAGAAATAAAAAAGTGGTAGAAGGCAGGCAAGGCTTGAACCTGTACCGCGAAGGAGTTAAAAAAGAAAAAAAGTGACGTGCTTGCTGTTGCATCCATCGTCAAATCGGAAGTGACGTAGGTTTAAATTAAGGCTAGACTATCAAAAAGAGGAGATTACTTTCGAAAATATCGGCGAAAAAAAGTGATCCCTCCCTGTAGAAAAATGCCCAGTTGAGGGTGAAGGAATTAACGTTTTCAGCCAATTTTTCAATATTTGTCATCTGAAGGGTTGAGTTTCAAAATGACACTGATCTCGTGAAAATCCGTCACCTCTGTCAAAAGTTTTAGGCAGACATACATACATACATACATTTAAACAGACGGGTGAGATATATATAATAGAAGATTTATATATATAGATGAATATGCCACCTGACACAAGTAAGAATACATTGCATGCAGAATGTTATATTTAGTGAGACCCAAATATAAGAAAACGGATGTTAGATTTTCTCTGGTCCTAAATAAGAGGCCGTGTTAATGTATAGTGTAACCCAGATATAAGAGAGCTGTAAGTCGTCCCCCGGGAGAAGTCTCTTATATCCGGGTTACACTGTATATATGATTGTACATGTATACACGTGTGTTGACTCAATAAAGTGAAACTGCATGGTCGGTTCCACCATCATATCTTGAGTTGCTTCAGTGCGAGTCTATCTGTGACATCTCTGCATTGTCCTGCCTTCTATAAACACAAATTTCGTTTATATACACATTAAACAATGTGTATATAACTACTAAAGCCAACTACTTTAACCTCTTAATACAAAAATAACATGGAAGCACAACTTTAACTGTTTATATAAGATTTGTTTCTGCGGCTAATGCATTAAATCTTTGTAATATGATTCATAGCACATTACAGATCAAGATAAATTTTTCTTTTAATAGTAAATCTATTATTAAAAAACAAACAAAAAAACACTCAGGTATGAACCATGTTAAAACAGACAGAAGCAGAATTTGATTAAAGGGGCAAAAATTTGATTCACTGGAGTTTTAAACCTGGATTAAAAATAAAAAATAAATTAAAACCCTTATATTAAACCCACCATGTTTACTAGTGGCCATTTTTTCTTTGCAATAGGATTATTTTTATATGCATAGACAGGCAATATCATGCACATAATGTTGAAAAATACCAACATTTCATTAAAAAAAAAAAAAGCCACAGCTAGAAATTTTAATAAAGTAGTTAATCCTAATTTTTCCAATTAATTTTGTATTTTTTTTTTTTTTTTGCATTAGTTTTGTTACTCTTGTTTATATGCCTTTGCCATCTCGATATCACATTCCAATTTTCATGTCAAGACACTGATTTTGACTTTCTTGAAATTATATTTGTACGCATCCATCCAATCTGAGTATTTGTTTCATCAAGAATAATAGAGCGGAAAAATATTTACGTTTTTCAGACAAAAAAAAACAAAAAAAAAACAAAAAAAAACAAGACCACATCTTCTATTCTTTTCTATTTCAATAAAGCATTCAAACATAATTAACATCACCAGTTTTTTTTTGTTTTTTTTTCTCAGGTATTGTTTAGTGAAATTTATTTTTGGGTGTGGTTTAAAATAAAAATGCACTGTATAGGGATTGAACTCACAGCCTTCAGATTATGAGACTTTTGTGTGTAAATGTACCAGATGCACCCCTCCCTCCTCAAACTCCCATTCATTTCTTCATTACTGTTTGTTTTTTTGTTTTGTTTTTTCTCCCTCAAATGACTTGATATTCTTTTAGATAGAGCTTTATTATTATAACAATAATAATAATAAATTTTGGTACTGATCCAGAACCTGACCCAACATTGCCAGATGAGAAATTCAAAACGATGAAAACAAAATGTTAACACAAAAGATAACTTACCCTAAGTTTAATGATGAGGGAAATATTTTTATTTTTTCCAAGAAAAAAAAAAGAAATATATATATATATATTTTTTTTTTCTCAATAGTTCAAAGAATTTTTTTTTTAAGATGGAAACATGGACACAACTATGAACAATAATGAATTTTTTTTTTTTTTTTTTTTTTTCATGAAAAATAATTTTTTCCACTTACTATCCTGGATCACCATTCATTTCTTCATTGCTGTTTTTTTTTTCTCTCAAAAGGCTTGGTATCTTTTAGATAGTTTTATGAAAATAATAAAGTTGTATTATATGAGAGAAATTTCTATATACGTTTCGAAGAAATACTTTGTTAAAAAAATTTTTTTTAGAGATGAAAACATGGAAACAAATATGAATGAAAACACTTTTTTTCTTTTTTTTTTTTTTTCCAAGAAAAGTATCAGAATTTTCTTTTTTTTTTTTTTAATTAACAAAAACAATTATGTTGTCTGCTGACAGCTAATTGTGCCTGCTTTTTTTCCGGCAGCTTACTGTAAACTACCAGAAGCTGTTGATGTAACCTTGGGTCAGGATGTGGATCAGTGCCTAAATTTTTCTTACCTTAATACTTTATTCCAATTTCATATTGTCTAAAGTGTATTAGCACAATCTTTTTGTCTCTATACAGTTGACTACAAATTCAAGCTCTAAACGTATAAACACTTAATTATATTAATAAACTTCTGATGATGCAGTAAAGTGTTAAGATAAATCACATCTATTATTAGATAAATCACATCTATTATTAGATATATTATGGCAAAGTGTTGTACTATGTTTTAAGTTAAGTTCCTGTTAAATCCCACCCTTCTTCCCATGTTTATATTTTTTGTACTAATTACAAGAGATTGATCTTATTTTTTGTTTTCACTTTTGTCATTTGTAAATGTTTTTTTTTTTTTTTTTGTAGAAAAACTTTTCTCGTTTGATCCTTCCCCTTCTCCCACCATCAAATTTATAAATAAAATAAAAAAAAAATGCTAAAATATGAGAAAAAAACAAAAATTACACAGAAAAGACTTAATTTTTTAATTCTTTTTTTTTTTAAGTTTCAATAAATGATATAAATCGACCATACGTTTCATTGTGTTTATTTTATTTTTCGTTTTATTTATATATATATATATATATATATATATATATATGACTACTTCATTTAATCACATAAGTTAATATACGAAAGTATAATTTATGTGTAAACTAAGTATTTATTTCAACCGTGCTCAATACATAGGTAGAGCTAGGTAGTAAGTTAGAAAAAGGCATACGCCTGACGAATCATAGTGTGGATGAAGCGCGGAATATTCTGTGTAGCTTAATTGCCATATATATTTTTTCTCAGTCATAAGATACACTTAAATATGATATTGTAATTTATGCAGATTTCATATTTATTATTATAGAGTCAATACTATTGATTATTATTTTCTACTCGTTATATGATAGTGATTTTTAAAAATTAAAAAAAATATGACTTAGATGCCATCAGCTAGAATTGAAATCACAACATCTAGCGCTCCAGCCTTATTCGTTACCATCTGAGCCACTAACAGATGGATATCAAAACTCTAAAAATAAACCGACATTAATATATAAATATATATTTGCGCATGTGTAGAGAAGCACTTTAAGTCTATTCACGCCTGCCAAGTTCCAATTTTATCAATTTTGAGTGCTTAGCAACTATTTTTTACCAGCTAAAAATTAAATCGAATTTGGTTAACTTTGGTCAAAATCAGACTTCCTTTTTTAATCAGATTTTTTTCGATTGTTGATTTTCAATACTTATTGGAAGCATTCCAATGCAAAACCTATGTAAGAACACTGCCAGACACATCAAGTACCTTCCTGTAATAATTTAAAAAAAAATCAAAAAAAAAATCGACCCAGCTTTTTAAGAGTCCATATGAAATTTCTCTCTCTCTCTCTCTCACATACAAACACACGCACACAGTTCCTTTCATATAATAGAGATTTATTAAGTCGGTGATCCTTTCAAAGCACCATATGCTTTAAAGTCTTTTGTGAGGATGTCTTGGTGTTGTGAATAAATCGTGGTGCAGGTATTACAACTAGTACATAAATGCATCCGGCAAAATTTCCGAAAAAAAAGACATGGTGGCCTCAATGTAGCAAACTCTTTTTCTTAGCCAATAATTCCTTCTAACGAGTATTGCTATTTTTATTTTATTTTAACACTTTGGCATTTTATCCAACTTTTTTTTCTTTTTTTTTAAAGTTGATTTCCATATGAAGAATTTACAGCTGTTAAATCCGATTTGTTGGATCGTTTCAGTTAAATGATGAGTTGATAATTGAGCTTTAATCCAATAATTGTCTGGATTTAAGGATGAACAGAAATTTCAATATTTTTGGTTCTATATTTTTCTTGGCTTCTTTTTTTTTTTTTTTTTTTTTATTGATTCTGCAAATTATTTTTATTTTATTTTGTATTTCTTTGTTTTTTTCTTTATTTCTTTTTTATTTGATTTCGTTCTGTCATTTACTTTCTAGTTTTCCTTTTTCTTTTTCTTTTTTCTCATTCTTTTTTTCTTTTTCTTCATCTTTGTTTTTCATTTAATTTGATTTTGCCATTCACTTTTAATTTTTTCTCATTCTTTTATTTTTTCTCATACTTTCTTATTTTCTTTATTTAATTTGATTTTGCCATTTACTTTCCTTTTTCATTTCTTTTTTATTTGATTCTGTCATTTACTTATCTTTTTTCTTCGTCATTTATTTTTTCATTGTTTCTTTGTTTTTTCATTATTTCTTTTTTATTTGTTTATTTTTTCCCTTCGTTTCTTTCTTCCCTTCGTTTCTTTCTTCCCTTCGTTTCTTTCTTCCCTTCGTTTCTTTTTTCCCTTCGTTTCTTTCTTCCCTTCGTTTCTTTCTTCCCTTTGTTTCTTTTTTCCCTTCGTTTCTTTCTTCCCTTCGTTTCTTTCTTCTCTTTGTTTCTTTTTTTATCTTTGTTTCATTTTCTTCTACATTTCTTTTTCTTCTACCTTATAGTTGCACTACTGCTATATATTAATTACTGAACCAAAAAGATTTGCCTCAACCAAACTGGTCAGGTAGCAGTTCAATTCATTTTTTTCATATACTTATTCGGACAAAAAAAAAAAGATGATTGAAAGCGGAACAACTTAGTTTAAAAAATTTTTTTTTGTTAGAATTTGATTGAACTAAAAGACTTAGATAGAAGCTTATTTCTACTCAAATAGCTTCTTTGCTTGAATCGCTTACCTTTGGAATTATCTCTCTGCATTTTATTGGTAATTTTCCAAGAATTCAGTCATTGTCTTTTATGTGTGGCATTCGATTTGCATTCGTGCAGGAGTAGAGCTTTAGAGAAGGAAAAGGTTTCTACTTTAGGGAATCCTCAAATTTTTTGGGAGGAGGGAGTACAGGTTTTAATTTGGGGGTCATGATATCTTCGGATATAAGCCGATTTTGAGGAAATGTTTTCGTTGAAAAAGGTTTTTATGTTTATGCTTAAACGTGAGAAAACGAGATGTTATATGAAAAACAAAAACGAAATTAATTCAGAAGGCATATATTCACGAAAGAGATATTTTATTTATGTTTAAAAATGGAAGTTTACAGCAATAGGTTAAACAGAATGTTCGTCAAGTCCAACGCAAACAAATTCCTGATGAACCGCCCCCTTAAGTAATGACACTTTATCAAATCTCCAATACTAACTATTACTACGATACTATCCCATTGATTACTGTACACACAATAACCCTTATCCCCGAGTGGCTACTGGGCCTTGATAAGTGGTGACCTCCATGTAAAAAAAAAAATATATATATATATATATATATTTGGAGTTCTTGTAAAAACAAGGCGGATTCATTAGTTGAGATATTGAAGAAGTCTAAATTGATGAATTAAGAGCTGTCGGGTTACATGCATCAGGAAATTGTAATCAAAACTTGATCACTTAATTATATAAATTATATTTCATTAAAAGTTATTAATAAGAATCAATGTTTATTGTTTTTTTATATTAGAAAGAAAATTCAATGATAAATGTTAGTAATATTTCACTGGATGAGTTGGTTATTAGTAGGTACGTGCAAAGTGAATAGCCAATGCTAAAAATGCATAAACATTTTCACCCTTGACATAATTTTCAGACATTTAAAAATTCACAAAAAAATCAGGAAATTAACCAATTTTAATGAAATTTTCAGTATTTATCAATGTTTGTGGAATATAATAAAACCATTCTTTATATTTGAATCTTAGTGGAAATGTATTATTTTGTTTAAACAAAAACACCTCGAATAAAGTTATGATTTTCAGTAGCAGAAAAAAAAAAAAAATTGAATGAATTTATTTTTGCTTTTTTATGAAAATAAAGCATCATAAATTGTAACATTAAAGAAAAAAATAACATTACGAAAAAAGCCCTTAAAGTCATATTAATTCGATATGACTTGAAGAAAAATTAACTATGCAACTTTCAACGTAACATCATTTTTATATAATCTTGAAAAATAAAAAAAATAAAAAATAATTTAAAAGTAGGAATAGAGAAATATAATGAAATTAAAAAATGGTAAAAATTATACAAACATTCACGATAGGAATGTACAGACGCATGGCTGGGGGGGGGAGAAAACCAACACTCTCTACCTCCATCCAACTACCTGACATTATTTTTAGACAGCCTTTTGACTTTCTGACATTTTGGGCTTCCGTAAAACGCATTCATATACAAGTTTGTTTGTTTGTTTTTGTTTGTGCGAAGCCAGAATCTCTGGCTTTGGCGGGGGCTAATTAAGCTATTTTTTTTTTTTTTTTACAAACAAGTTGTTCTTTGTTTTTTCTTTTTTTTTTTTTTGTTTTTTTTGTTTTTGTTTTTTTTTAAATTTAATTCAATATCTTAGGTCTTTACTAATTATCTTTGAAATAGACCCAGAAAACTAATATTTATCTTTCAATGGATTTTTACAATGAATTTATTTAACTTCAAAATTTAGCTGAACTTGTCAGTTTCCGAATGTTGTTGTGAAAACTTTTTTCATTAAACCTTTTTTTTTTTTTTTTTTTTTTTTCTTCGAAGAACTCCTTTTAGGGGGGAGACAATTCTGAAAGACACAAATCTGAGAATGTCTGCATAACTCTGTAAAAACAAAAGAAATACGCTAAAGTAATACAAAAAAAAAAAAAACAT
Source organism: Euprymna scolopes (assembly GCF_053919585.1). NCBI lineage: Eukaryota > Metazoa > Mollusca > Cephalopoda > Sepiida > Sepiolidae > Euprymna > Euprymna scolopes. The sequence continues at coordinate 42,464,851 of NC_136526.1, read as the reverse complement.
TAATTATGTTAACATTTATTGAATTGAAATAAAATTAAGAAAATTCTGAAATTAACAAATATTGTCATTGTATCAAAATGTATAATTTTTTAAAAATTTATAAACAGTCATTATCAGAATTTGTGTCTTTTTGGATTGTCTCCCCCTTTAAGTAGTTCTTAAAAAATGAAAACAAAAACTTGGCCCAAAAACAATAATGCACAAGTGTCGAAATAATATAGGTCCATGTATCGATACCCGGGGGCACAGTCATGTTGATGTGAGTTTGGTTTGGATGTATGTTTAGTATCAACGACCTGGATCTTTCATGTTAGCTACTTATATTAAATTTTCGATCATTAATATGATCTGAGAAATCTTTCATACCAGATTTTTATCAAAGATTTTGAAGATATCTAGCTTAACCTACTAGTGTGTGATATGTTCAGTCAGAGATGATCATTAAGATATCTGCACTAGATCAGGATTGTCTAAATTTGTACTGTTAATAGAAGTTAAACATTTTAACTACCATTGATTAAGGATTCAAATATTTCAGCAAATAGTGGAAGGAGGTAATATTTTTTGCAGGATAGCTTTTTTTTTTTTTTTTTTTTGCCCAGAGTTCTTGAAAACTGATAACAGAGGCAGTTATCAGGAAAGCAAGATTCTGCAAGGCATTTATTATAGAGTTTGGAAAGGCTAGATATTTCTTAGTTGCTAGCAGGGTATCAGATTTGTTCTTTAAAAAGTAAACCATTATTAAACCTGAATGGTCATCTACGAAATTCAACACATATCCATAATGTTCTCTGGCCATCGGTTCTACGGGACCGTTCAAGTCACAATGCACCATTGATAGGATTATTTTTTTCTGGTATCTTGCTTTGATAATGAAAAATAAAAATAGCATGTGGCGACTTAACAAGTCATTATATGGTCTAAAGCAGAGTGCTCAGTGTTGGAACACAGTATTCCATGATTATATTATTAAACAACAATTTAGACAATGCGCTGTAGACCTCTGTTTATATACCCAACACAAAGACGATAAACTACTGATTTTGGTCCTCTTATGTGTGTATTTTTAAATTTCATGATATTTGTGGATTCGTTTTTTTTTCTGTGATCATTTTTTCAGTTTCTTCGTAACTTCTGAGTGCTACCTTGAATTGGCTAAAAGTCATGGGTTTTTCTTTCTGGATTATCACAGTGGTAAATGCTTTGCAGCCGTCGTCCAGGGCTTCTCTCATTACCAGTGATAGACTTCAGTCATCTAAACACTGTATTAATTCCGCAAAGACAGTTGCATTCTTTTCAATGAAGTCGAGGTCGTTTCTGTTTTCAGGTTGTGTTTCTAGTACTTTGTGTAACCTTTGGGTTCGTAGATATCCCAGAAATTTAACTTGCCACAATTCGAATTTTGATTCGGATCCATCGAAATAAAGACGCACGCTGGGCCCATAACCTCTAGAAGTGTAAGCCATTTTGAGTTTCAGATGGTTCGCCGTTACACACAAGTCCTGGTAGGTGACTTGTTTGTAGTAGACAGTTCCACAGAACAAAATATTCTTACCGTGTCGAAACCCGGGAAGGAACATGTGAAATGTCTCCAAAAAAGGTTTAATATTTATGAAGCAATTCTGGTTTCTGATTGGTTTGTAGCAGAACGTGATTTAATTTGATTCGTCAGTTCTTAGCAGCATCGTTTATAAATAGAATCGTCCGACTGTGTGGGATCATACCCCATTAACCTCCAAAATATTGCAACAGATCATCTAGTGTGGTTTTTATCCATAGAGGAAGATTAGGAAAAACTGCTAGGCAAGCAATTCCCTCTTGTCTATTGCTACACGAGCAACTTTGTAATGATTGGATAGTGGACAAATTGGCCTTTTGGTCAAGATCAAAGTGTAGCATCTGTTCCGGCAGATGCTGCACTTAGGATGGTTTGTGCCAGTCAATGGAGGGGGGGCCCTCTATACTGGGACAATTATTATTTTTGGTAACAAGAGTGCCCCCCTTTTTGCCTACTTTAAGGGGAGCTGGTTTTTACCTCACATTAAAAACGGCCTTGTGCCTAATTTGCTCAGTGGGGGAGCAAATAAATACCATCTGTTCTTCAGATGCTGCACTTCTATTCTTGTTCTCTTTCGGTGGAGGAGAAATCCTTCGCGACTGAGACAATTTTTATTTTTGTACCTTTTCTACACGTTAAAAAACGACCCTGGTGTCTAACTCTGTCCCGTGGGGAGGCATAGTAAATAGGTACATTATTATAAATTTGGAAGGAGGGAGGGGATGGGGAGAGAGAGAGAGCAACTTCTGTTAAATAGGCCATATGTGTTGTACTGGTTGTTAGTCTTTTGGGCATTGCAAGCCACATATTGTCTGTCCAGAAAATGGTCACTAAGTGGCTAAACTCTCTAATCTACTCGGAATTGCATTGTGGAGGTCATTTAGATAAATCAGAAATAATAAAATAATGGACTTTTTTTTTTTTTTTCATTTTTTGAAGAATTCCTTAAAGGGGAAGACAATTCCATTGTTGTTGTTTTGTTTTTTTTACACAGTGGTCACCACTTATCAAGGCCCGGAAGCCACTCAGGGATAAGGGTTATTGCAAGTACATTACATTAGTGTGAAGATTTGATGAAGTGTTTACTTAAGGGGGCGGTTCATTAGGAATTTGTTAACGTTGGACTTGAAGACATCCAAGTTGTAGTCAGGTGGGAAGCAGGCAGACGGAACAGTTCCACAGGCGTGCAGTTCTAAGAAAGAAGCTTTGTTCATGGAATCTACATTTTGATTTAGGCATAGATAAAGAGTGGGGGAAATTGTTCACAGTGGATTCAGCTAGACGGGTGTTTTTTGTGAAAGATTGGCCAGGGGGGACCAGAGATTGGAGTTCAGACGAGAACCTGGCGTGGAAATAACCATAAAACAAGGATAGGCTCGCAACGTCTCTTCTGTGGGAGAGAGGTTGCAGGGTAGAGAAAAGGGCATCCTCCACTAAGCCACGAAGTCTATTTTGTACTCTGTCAAGGCAGGATAGGCTGTTTTTTAGCAGCTCCTGCCCAGATATGGCAGCAGTATTCCATCCTTGGACGTACTTGGCTTTTATATAGATAGAGAATTGCATCAGTAATGAGATATCTTCTGGAGCGGTAGAAGGATCTCATCTTTCCAGCATCCCTGGCAACAGACTTGATGTACGTGTTCCATTTCAGATCAGGAGTAAAGGTCAAACCCAGAAGCTTGTCAAAACACGGGGCCTCTCCCAGACGAGAGCCATCCATCCCAATTGATGCCAGATGGGGATCAGATCGTTGATGATGTAAGGATAGGAGTTTGGTTTTGGATGCATTAAAGGTAACCAGCCACGTCTTCCCCCACTGAACCATGCGCTTGAGATCAGAGGAGAGAGAATCAGAGAGAACTTTGTCATTTACAGCCTTTGGTGTGTTGCCGTAGATCTTCGTGTCATCAGCATAGATGTCAACGAATGATTTAAGTATGTGTTTTGGGAGATCATTGATGTAGATCAGGAAGAGAGTTGGGCCCAGGATTGACCCCTGAGGGACTCCAGCATTAATACTGCAGGCCTCCGATTTTTGTCCATCGACCACTACTCTTATGAGCCTATCGGAGAGAAATGATTTAATGATTGAGAAAACATTTCCAGTTGTTACACCTCATCTGGACTCTTTGTCATTTACTGATTATACATTTCCTGAAAACCAGATCAGCGGGGTAGCTTTTATTATAATACTTTTAACAAATGTGGAATTGCAGTTTAGACCAGCATGGGGGGGGGTGAAGCACAGCTTTGTTAATGTGCATCTGTAGACATTCACTGCCCAAGCCATGGTTGTCTGCTTGTTGTCATCATCCAGATTCTGGGCTTGATTTCAATACTGGTCATCATATAGTCTTCGTCTGCGGTGCAACAGAGTGGCTCTCCCCTCCAAACAAAATTACAACTCCAGATTTTAAGCCATCATCATATTGTATGAATCCGAAGACTCTATTGTTAGAATTGGTTTCCCCGATATTTTTCTGGTCAGAATTCTTTCTAGAAAGACATCGGGTATTTATGGGAGGGACCACAAGAAGGTTGCCAACATCCTTAGGGAAATTAATTCTTGTGGAATGAACTGGATTCGAACTTGAAACATCCAGGTCGCGAGTCTCTGCCATTAACCTCTCATTAAAACAAATGTTTTATTTTTAAAGAGACTTTACAATGATACTTGTTTTCTTCTACTGAACAATAGATCTGTTGAACCAAGTACTCTCGTTCATTCTTTAAACGTGGCCATACCATCAAAGTCTCCTGTTCTGCACACATCTTCATGTATTGTTCATATTTAATCCTCCTTTGAAGTTGTCCGATCTAAGTCTGTAAGACTCACAGTTCACATCTATCTGCACCTAAAGTAAGTGCATTAACTTACATTGTCTTCGAGAGTGATCTGGACCGTTCTTTGGCCTTTAGTTAGGATCAGAGTGTTGTGTCTGTTTTGATACTGTGATTAAATGCACGCTTATAAGCAAATAATATTGGTTGATCTCTTGGTGCTTAGCGGTCACTCTGGTGAAGGCCCTGAGTGTTGAAAAGGTCCTGTCTGGCGAACTACCACTTTCCTCTAAATTACAAAAAGACCGAAATGGCAAATTGTTCGGCACTCGTCACCAAAGTATCTATCAATGGGGAGCAAAGATCATTTAAGCCAAAAGAAGAAACAATAACACTTCGACGATGTAACAATTGAGCAAAAGTGCTGTTTTGACGCTGAGTCATGATTTGTTTAATTTTCGATTTTATAGCGACTATCGGCATAACTCGCTAATTTGTTCCTATATTGTACTGAGATCCAACGCTTCGTTTGACGGCTTGTATCATCCCTTGAGATTCGTGTCGTCTTTTTACTTCCTTTGATTGTTACCGCACGCATGATATAGCAAGTAGGTTAAGAAACCGCGTGTAGCTTGTAAGGAGGTTCCGTTGTGCATGTAATGTTCTAAACCAACCATTAACAAATAAAATATAATTCTCTTTATAATGAGTTCAGAAGTCCTTTTTAAGTGTTCGTATAAAAAAAAGGAGAATGTCTTTTTTTGTTGAACTGTTCATATGTTAAAACATGTTAAGAGAAGCCATAGGTAATGTTAGCCTGTGAAATTGTATGGAGCGCGTGGAGCGGTGAAAATGGAAGAGTGATAGTAACATGCGTGGAACGTCCAAATGAGAATGCAGTTGAGAGAGAGATTTGATGTTTGTGTGTGCTTAAATACTATTTGGACCGGCTCCCAGCGAGCTTAAAAAGAAAAGTTTAGAAAAATGTCCTTGGAGAAATCTCATTGGACGGAAACATCACGTGGGGTGCTCTGTACTACGTCCGCTAGTTTTGAGTCGATTTAATATATAAGGCCATGCCGGAATTTGTGTGGGAGTAATTTTTTCTTTTTGCACGCACCAACATAATCATAATCATACTGCGCACCTAAATTGTATTTATTTTTATAACAATTTTTAATCCGAATCTTAACCGTGTCAACTGGCACACAATAATTTGAAAGCCTGTTTTTCAGAAACATGGGTAAATTTGGAGTCATGAGCTTGGACAGCAGTGTGACGACTTAAAAAAATTGTTAGATGAAAGTGCAGAATAGTTCCTATTTACTTGCCTCCCCACTAGGGCAGATTTAGACACAAGGTCGGTTTTTAATGTGGAGGAAATACTGCTCCCCAAAAGGAAGCACTCTTGATAGGAACAAAAATAAAAATTGTTTCAGTCTAGAAAGAGTTCTCCTCCATTGACCGAGGACAGAAAATGTGAAGTGTAGCATCAGAACAGATACTACCCTGTGATCTTGGTCTGAAGTGCAGAATAGTTAACAATTGATTATTTAACCACAGATACTACACTTCATATTTTCTGTCCTCGATCAGTGAAGAAAAACTTTTAGAATGAGATAATTTTTTAGTTTTTTTTCTCAATTCAGAGTGACCGTTTGGGGGGGGGGGAGCTGGATTTCCCCCTACATAAAAAATCGACCTTTGTACTGGTATGGAAGCAAGCAAATAGGGGCCTTGACCATGACCAACGGTCTCATACAGTTCGTAATAAACATGATTATCACTGGAACCATTGTGACGTCTGCATAAACACATGCCAGTTTGCGAAAAACAAATATACAAAAAAAAAAAAAAAACATGAGAAAATTTGTGAAACTGACGAAAGAGACAAACAAAGACGTGACAGACTCTCTCAGATTCACATACAGACCCAGGCACGTAGAAGGAAAAAAAAGAATCAAAATAAAATCTTTTTAGAAAAAATGTCTTGACACTTGAAGTTGTCTTGTCACATTCCAGCCCAGTCACCTTTCTTAGCAAAGCGATGGAAAACAATGGCCTTTGTTGTTAAACAAAAGCGATTTAATCAAAACAAAAAGAAAAAACAAAAAATTGCCACCATAGACCATAGTTAGAAGTTATTAAAAGCCATACTTTCCCTCACTTTGAAACAGTTGCTTTCATTTTTTTTTTCTCCTTTTTTTTTTGTCTCAATTTTTTTTAAAATGTGTTTGGGGTTAGTTGGTTGGTTGATTGTTTTTGTTTTACGGCATATCAACCCTTTTTGGGTTATTTAATGCCGAATCCAAAGATTTTGAAGAAAACTTTTTTTAATAGAGTATATTTGTTGTTTTCACGTCGGTTTCTATTTAACCCATAGTTGGGACCCTAACAGGTACTACCACTTAGGGGCAGAGTGGACCTGGGAGCAATGGTAATTAAAGGGTGGCTCCACACTCCCCAAAGCCCACAAGCTGGGGCCTCACCACTGGATATAGTTTAAGGTCATATCCAGGACCCCCATTGAGGGACTTTTACCCTCTGCAGGGGGGCAGTCGGCGTATTCTAATGCCCGACCGACAGGGCCATTTGGGGTTAGATGATTGGTTAAATAGGAAAGTCAGGATGACAATTGTGTCTGGCCACATCTACCTGACATCAAATATTGAATACAAATGAAAAGGTCACCATCTTCCAAGAAAAAGACCAACGTCTCCATTACAAAAAATGTATCAACTTGAGAGCAGTCGTTCAAGCAATCTAAAATTGCTTGAATGACTGCTCTCATTTGGTTGTAAGTCTTACAACGTTTCAGCCGATGTAACCTCCAACCTTCTTCAAGTGTATCTTCACAATGCCTGTTATTGGTGAAGGATGAAAAAGAGTGTTTTTGTTCTTTTTTCTTCTTTTTTCCAACGAACCATAGTCTTTAGAATTCAAAATGCGTGATGCGTTTATGAAACGGAAAGAGCGTCGAATAATTTCCATTTTTGTATTGTATAAATTCGGTTCTGTATCGATTTGATATGATGTTTTTTAATTTTTTAAATGAGACTTGATGCTTTACATTATTTGGATTGTTCAGTCTACGATTCTTATCTTGGTTGTTATTCTCACAACGTTTCGGCTGATGTAACCACCGACCTTCTTCAGGTGTAGCTTTACAATGGCTCTTATTTTGCTACAAGCGGTTTGCTAGAATGGAACTCAAGGGCACAAGATTCGCTTTTTATCCTCCCTATTTTAGTTTTTGGTTAAATGATTGGTCAGCGAAAAAGAACGTAAATTGGCTGTGTCTGGCCGAATCGGACTAAAATTGAATATTGAATGAGAAAAGGGTCATAATATTCAATAAATAAGACCAACCTCTCTACTAATAAATATATTGTTTTTAAAATCAATTTTCACCCTAAACAAGGCACAGTGCCACTTTGAAGTAGGGAGCTACTATCGGGGACATAAGTTGCAGTGACATTATGAAGGGAGATGATTAGCAAGATGTTTGTTCACATTACACTTGAACTTCTGCATGTCAGTACAGTTGGGAAAGCAGAATCCAGGAAGGGAGTTCCAAAGTCATGCAGTTCTGGGGAAGAAACTATTGGAGTAAAAATCTCTACTGTGAAGGGGTGGGACTTAGCTGCTTGTCAGGATTGTCGGGAGTAGTCACGTCGAGAGGGTACATATAGATGTTTATCTGCCCCCCCCCCCACCACCACCACAGGAAGTTATTCTGAGAGAAGGAGGGTATATAGAACAAAAAAATTTTCTATTGTATAAAATTTCTTGTGGTAACTTTAATACTAATACTAATGACGTCGGCCGAAATGTTGTGAGAATAACAATGGACTAATTAGTCATACACTGTCTTCCAAACCTGCCACAAAATATTAAGATTTGCTTCTTTAGCACACACACACACACACACACACACACATATATATATATATATATATATATATATATATATATATATATATATACAGCACAATCACGTTGACACTCCTGTTCTCGTCAGATCACCAAAGTTAAGCAACATTGAGCCTGGCCAGTACCAGATGGGTGACCATTTGGGAAGGTTAGGCGCTGTATGTACCGCGCTGAGTCATAGAAAATTACAAGGTTGTTATCTTGGGGTGCATTAATTTACTAGGAGAGATGCACCTCCAGTCTTCGTTAAAACATGCATCTAGGAGAAGTTTTAAAAGCCAATAAATATTCATTATTTCATAAATATTACCGGCAAAAGAAGATTTTGCTTTAAATATATTCAAATAAAAAGAGACAATTAAAAGAATCGTTTTTGGTATCGGAAAATATGCACAAATTTTTTCGATTCCGTTACCCCAAATGTTCCGATTTTTCCGACTTCCGATTCCGGCTAAGCATCCCAACACTAGTGTGAAGCTTAAGTATCTTTAGTACCGGACAAGTCGTAGAAATTACAAGGTTGTTATCTTGGGGTGCATTAATTTACTGGGAGAGATGCACCTCCAGTCTTCGTTAAGACATTCATCAAGGAGAAGGAAACTCTGATGTAAAAACCGGCGATCTACTGTATACTCTGTCCTGTGGCAGTCATCTGCACTGACAAAGGTTAGCAGTAATACAAAGAACTGTGGTTGGTTCTACACAAAGCCTTCACCACTTCAAATCATCTGTGTGGATTTCTGAGCAACTTAGTTGTGGTGAAACCTCATACGTTGAAATCGACAGGAGAGTCCAAGAATATATATATATATATATATATATATATATATATATATATATGGTTATTCATTGAACTTTTGAATAGTCAAGTCGCTGCCTGATGATATCTGTTGTTTGATTGAAACAAGTGGCTATTTGTAGCAGCAGGATGTGACCATGTTTATATAACAATAAACAAATATATATATATATATATATATATATATATATATATATATATATATATATACGAGCAAACAGTTGATAAAACATGTTAAAAAGCACTTTGAAATGAGTTAAAAAGATATTTAATCTGAAAAGGAAACACTTGATAAGTGGATAGTCCTTAATCCGCAGAGTTTCGAAGAAATACTTTCCTTCTCATCAGGGGATAGGAATTAGCAAAATACGGGATCGGATTTTGCATGCAAAAGTATTTGATGAAACAACAAGTAAGTCAAAGATCTTACTTGAAAACAAAAAAAAGTGAAGCAGAGGGAATATGGTAAAGAAAAAGGTGTTTACACATGAATGGATAGTCTGGTGGAAGATAAATAATCCAGTGACGGTAAAATCCAAATGTATAACTTCAAGAAAGTTATGTGGGTCATATTAGTCGCCATGATGAACTGAGAGGGAAGCTTCTACTTTTGACTCCAGACGCAAAAAAGAGAGTTGGATGTCCATGTGAAACATTGAAATCCATTATTGAAGAGGAAACTGGTTCGGGCAGGAACTGAGCTGGTTGCTGCAATGGCTGACTGAGAACTCTGGCAATCGGAATTTGTTTACGTTTCACCTGTGCCGACTGGCATCGGATGAAACAACAAGCCATCATATAAAAAATAATTTTATAAAATCAGCAGTAGGTTTCTCTACAGTGCAATGTAGACTACAATTGATTGTGGACCAAGTCACCGTGGAGAGGCATGTGAAGCTTACTCTCAGTGCACCATGGTGGGTCCCTGACTAGAGCAGGCAATCAATCAATTTCATTGAAAAAAATGGGTGATTTCAGTAATTTTGATAACAATAAAAGTATTGGAAATGTGGAACATTCTTTTGATCCTGGGCAATGTCAAGTGTCCCTGCTAATAGGAATATATGATAAAAATAACTGGAGAGAATTTATGAATTTGCTTGGTTATCTCAACTAGTTTCAATTGTAGGTAATTTTTTCTTAGGGGTTTTTCCTCTTTTTTTTTTTTTTCATTGTTGTCATATATTGCATTTAGTTCTATTACTCTATTGCACTGACCAGTGGCGGCTCGTGCCTGGAGCTGTGGAACTGCAGCACCCCCAATCATTTCTACTCAATATTATCGATACACGGTAAAAATAATACGTTTATTTTTTCCTTTCTATGTGATAATATATCATATTAATAATAATAATAATAATAATAATAATAATAATTATATATATATATATATATATATATATATATATGTATATATATATATATATATGTATATATATATATATATGTATATATGTATATATATATATATATATGTATATATATATATATATATGTATATATATATATGTATATATATATATATGTATATATATATATATATATATGTATATATATATATATATATATGTATATATATATATATATATATGTATATATATATATATATATATATATATATATATATATATATATATATATATATATATATATATATATATAAAAAAAAAAAAATCCTGAAGCTTAATGTCGATAACTGTCCCCATATTCATATAAGTATAAAAGTAAAACTTTGCTTGGAGCTGCCAAATTCACAGTTACACATTCTTAGCGAAGTTCGCTTATACGCATGCGCGCTTCAGACGGCGAATGAAAGCTAAATTGGAACTGTCGTTTTAGCAGTTCCAAACGCTCGTGAAAACCGGTGTTTGCGTGTTTTCGCTTATATTATTATTATTATTTTAAAAGGCTTGTTTACAAATGTTTTGTTTTTATTATTATTAAAAAGTGTAAAGTGTTCTTGTAAATAAATATCCACCTTAAAAAAAATTCTCACACTTTTAAATGCGATTTAAGCAGACAAAAATATACAATATGCGACACTTTTTTTTTTTTTTTTTAATTAAAAGTGTTCGGGCTTTTTACCCGTAAAGCTACCAACGTAACTAATGTTATTTTTTCACGTACGGTTTATTTTGTTTGTGTTTTTATGTAGTTTGAAATCTATTCATTTTGTGGTAGTTAAACTTTAAAGAATAAAAAAAAATATGTACATTTTTTTTCTATAGAAAAGCGAAGAAAATTTTATTTTTTAAATACATTTTAGTTAAAAAATGTTTTTAAATGTTGCTCGTAGTACAAACATGTAATCTTTTTTTATTCTATATTTTATTTACAAAGTAAGTTTAGTTATAAACACATTTTTAAATTTTAAATAAAACTGTTATCCAATAAAACCATTTTTAAATGGTAAACTCCTAACTTTACCATCGTGTGCAAGCAAGTAAATTTCAAAGATTTTGTTTTTATGAAAAAATAAATTATTAAAAAATTGTAAATAAAATGTATTTAAAAAAATGTTTTTTGTTTGTTTGCCTGCGGAAAAGCCCATAAATTTATTTAATCTGTAAAGTTTTAAAGAAATATATTTGTATATTTTTTTTATTATTCTGTAAAGTGTACACAATTTAAAATAGTATTTTTTTTATTAAAATGTTTTTGCGTATTATCCCTTTTTCGACGGCTTATAATGGCAAAGTTAAAAAATATTTGTATTAAAAAAAGACAATTTTAATGGCAAGCTTATTTTGTTATACGCCTATTTTTAATTAACAACAAGCTTTTTATAAATAAAAACGTTTTTAAATAGTAAAACTATTTTCGTTGATAAAAATCTATTATCTAAAAGTTATAAAAATACCATTCAACTCAGTTAGAACTTCCGGTTCAGTTGAATCGCAAAAAGAGAATCACGTAAACATTGTATTCCTTCTACCCTAATTGATATTCTAATAGACTGCCTAGTACTTACCTTTTCCAACACAATTGATATAAAAGAATTTAACCATGGCCTACTTGCATCCCCAAGAAATAACTTCTGTGACGGTAAATGAACTTCAACAGATTGAGTTTTCACAGCTGCCTCTCCATGATAAAGTTGAAATTAAGAAAAGAGGCCGTTCAACGCCTGATATTCAAATATCTCAGCCAGGCATTAGCAACAACAAAGTGTATATTCGTAGCTTTAATTCTGACTGGTACCAACGGAAAAGTTGGCTTTGCGGCTGTGAACTAAAAAAGGCATTGTTCTGCTTTCCTTGTTTGTTGTTTGGGGGTGATGTAACGTGGACAAAAGATGGTTTCAGAACTATTAGCAAAATGAAAGATAGAACTGAAAAGCATGAGAAGTCAAAGAAGCACGTTGACAATGTAGTTTCCCTATCAATTTTGGGGACCGTAAATATTAAAGAAAAACTTAGTGAGGCCTACAGACTTTCAATCAATCATCATAACATGAATGTTAAGAAGAACCGTGAAATTTTATCTAAAATAATAGATTGTATTTTCTTTTGTGGGAACTTTGAAACTCCCTTACGAGGACATGATGAAAAAGATGATTCAGTAAATCCAGGTGTATTTAGAGGATTAATAAATTTTGCATCTAAATTAGATCCAGATTTAAAGAATCACTTAGAAACCAGTAGTGTCTTCAAAGGTGTTTCCAAGACCATTCAGAATGACATACTTGACTGTCTTTTACAAATATACCGTGATGAAATAAGGGCAGAAATTAGCAAAGCTTCCTTTGTAGCTGTCATGGCTGACGATACAACAGATGTGTCTGAACATACACAAATGATCATTGTTTTACGGTACGTCTTGGATGAAAAAAATACTTGAACGCTTTTGGGGATTCTTTATTCCAGAAAACCAAACCGCTGATGGAATATCAAAATGTATTCTACAACAATTGGATATAATCCTTCAAGGGAATCGCCAAAAACTGATAGCTCAGACATTTGATGGTGCAAATGTCATGAAAGGCAAAAAAGATGGTGTTCAAGCGAAAATAAAAGCAGTTTATAGTAATGCACATTTCACTCACTGTTATGCGCATCAACTTAATTTAATAATGAGGAATGTAGCAAGCATTACACGAAAATGCTAGAATATTTATCTCTAACATTTTGGCTATTCCAACTTTCTTTTCTAGATCACCACAGCGTCTGTCCATTCTCAAGAAGCATCTCGATGTAAGCATTCCACGTCCATCTGCCACAAGGTGGAACTTTAATATACGGACCATAAATAGAGTTCATGAAAATGTTCAAGCATTAAAAAAATGTCTCACTGAAATTCAGCCAACATCATATGTAGATGAAACCGTTGCAGAAGCGACAGGAATTCTGAAATATTTGAACGATGAAAATTTCATATTTTGGTTAGAGCTATTTCATCAAATTATGTCTCATGTTGAAATTATTTATAATCAAATGCAATCTCGGGAAATTAGCATATATAAAGTCAATGAATACATAGCAAATTTCAAAACTGCTATTTTAGAGATAAGAAACTCCAAATACTGTGAAAATCCTTCACAAACACCCAAGGCCGAAGCTAAAGAACTGTGTGACTATATATCTGTTGATATAACGGACATATATTCTTCAACTAAACATTTAATACTTGCTAAATTGTTTAACAAGAAAAGCTTTGCTAGTTTTAAGAAAGAACTACCTACAGAAGAGATATCCTTGACAACTGAAGCATATCCCATGATTGACAAACAAAAGCTTGAAACTGAGTTAGAAATATTTTATAGTAGGTCAGATATCCATGAGTATTGCAAAGTAATTGATCTCCTGAAATTTATTTTGGAAAACAATTTAAACGATGTTCTTAGTGAAATCACAAAACTCATAAAAATCATCTTGACAATTCCCATGACTACATAAGAGATAGAACGTTGTTTTTCAACTCTGAAAAGAATAAAAACTTTTCTAAGGAGCACTATGGGTTGCGAAAGACTAAATGCACCTGCAGTGCTTTCAATTGAAAAAAAGTTCTTCAACAGTCATTCAGAAGTTAAGGAGAAAATTATCAATCTTTTCTCACAAATTAAAACAAGAAGAATGGAATTTACTTTCAAATAAATATAATAAGTAAGATATTCCAAATATTTACATCTATTTAGAATTCCTTTAAGTTATTGTATTTTTATACGTGTGCATACGTATAAATTATGTATATTTTTTATGTTTGTTTTATTTTTACACAATATTAAAACAATACGCATTTTTTTTTAACAGCACCCCCACTAATCTTAGGCACGAGCCGCCACTGGCACTGACTACAGTTTACCTGCATATATATTAAATTTCATTGGCTGAAACAGCAATAACAACAATATTCCATGTTAATCTTTTCTTTGAGCAGAAAATTTCAAAGACTTATCGTTAACAAGGAATATTTCTTCTTGTTAACGATAAGTCTTTGAAATTGGATTTGGAGTGCTTTAGAGCATGTTATCAATAGAATATCACATAGCAATGTTGACTCTCTTAAAAATACTATTAAAGAAGAATGGGAGAGGTTGTCTCCTGAATGAGGAACATTTGAGCAACTTTGTGAAAGCGTATGAAGAAAATAATTTTCTGTCATGTAAATTTTCTCGTGGTAAATAAAATCTCAGGACTTTTAATAAACTTATTGGTCAGCACTGTCTTTTAATCCGTGCCTCAAAATATTGTAAATTTTGATTCCAACCTTGCATAATATGCATGTGTGTTTGTGTGTGTGGGGGGGGGAGAGGCTGAATATATTTTTGTGTGTGTGTGTATGTATGCGTGTGTGTGCATGTGTTTATGTGTATTTGTGTGTGTGCATGTGTGTGTGTGTGTGTGTGTGTGTGTGTGTGTGTGACGGGAATAATGGAAATAGTATTCTGACAAAATAGAGGAATAAAAAGGAACAAACCGAGTTATGCGTTCATCAACGTTTCATCTTTATTTCATTCATCCAGAGGAAGTCTCGAAATGAAGACGGAACGTTGATGAACACATAACTTCATTTATTCCTTTTTATTTCTCAAATGTGTGCATATGTATGAGTGTATGCATGTGTGTGTATGTGTTTGTCACTTTTTTTGTTTTAATTTTCTTCCTTTGAAAATTGTAATGCTGAGTATGGGGCAACCAAACCAGCTGCCAACATTGCCCAGCTTTTTATTGGAAACAACCGAGAGCTCTTTTTAGTATCCTTGCTGTTCCCTTAAGTGCAATTGTCTGGATCTCTTTTGCACTTGGTTCACCAGGAATATTAGTTAGTTAGGACTTCAGGTTCTTCTTTATAATCCCTGTGGCCCCTATAATGACTGCTATGATTGATATGTCCCTAAGATTCCAGTTTCTTTTCATATCATACCTGAGATCTTGGTATTTGGTCTGTTTCTCTCTTTCAGCTCTGTTCAGACCTCCATCATTAGAGACACTCACTTCAATCAAGGTTGCCATTCTTTCTGACTTATTCCATATAACTATGTCAGGTTTCACGGCAGCATTTTCAAGGTAGGTGGCTGTAGGGATTACATGGTCGTAATGTATGGTATATAAATCATTTCCAACTGTTCTTTCAGGTTCATGTTCCCAGGATTTGCTGCTACATTGGATGTTTAATTTTTTACAGATGGTCCGTATGGGTGTGCATATATGTGCATGATGGGAATAATGGAAATAGTGTTCTGACAAAATAGAAAAATAAAAAGGAACAAACCGAGTTATGTGTTCATCAACGTTTCGTCTTTATTTCATTCATCCAGAGGAAGTCTCGAAATAAAGACGAAACGTTGATGAACACCTAACTCGGTTTATTCCGTTTCATTTCTCTATATGTGTATGTATGTGTGCATGTGTTTGAGTGTATGCATGCATGTGTATGTGTGTGTATGTTTTTTTGTGTGTACGTATGCGTATGTGCATGTGTGTGTATGTTTTTGTGTGTATGTATGCATATGTGCATGTGTATGTGTGTGTGTGTGTTTTCATGTGAACCCTCATCTAACATGAAATGATTAATTTATAGGCAGGGCTGGGAACATAGATAATTCACAAAGACACTTGGTACAGCAGAATTTGAACATGTTTCAATGTGGGAAATTCAATAATAAATAAAAAATAACAACAATAACAATAAAACTAAAAAAAAAAAAAAAAAAAAACGCAGTAAAATATGAAAATACAACAAAGAGAATCCGCTAGTACGTTTTGTGAACAGAATATGTCCGAGAGGGAATGACTTCCGGTTGGAATCATAGACTCAGAAACAAATACAGCAAATTATTGGCACTTTAATACTTGTACTCACTAGGAGTTCTCACACAGGTAATCATCAGAGATTACTCACTAACAACAACTAATGGTGTTCCCTCGAGTCTAGGTGACAAAAGTTTCCCCAGATTTCCACTTCTTTTGACAATTTTTGCAAATGAATTTGCATTATCACAACGGCTGCTTGCCATTGACTCCTCACTGGCAACGGTTATTGGTATTCCCTGAGGCTTGGGAGGCAAGAAGCCTCCTAAAGGTCCCAGTGCTCTCAATACTCTTCCAGTGGAGGTTTGGTTAGTGCTCTTCCTTCTTGTTCTTTCCATCCTCCTCGGCCTTTTATGATCCTTTGGTGTGATGCCAGCCGAGGCCAACACCACCAATTTTTTGGAAGTGAGGGGTGTGTGTGTGTGTGTGTGTGAGTGGAAAGCGCAGTTAACTTCTTTTTTTTTTCTTTTTAAACTTTTTTGTGATTTGAGTTCTCTCGGTCTCATGTGTATTCTTTCTGTTGTTTTTTTTTTTGGGGGGGGGAGACTTCTGTATCGTACGAGCGAAATTCGAAAATCGAAATATTGGATTTCAAGTAACACAAATGGTACATATGCAATTGTCATGTCGCAAACAGTAACATATCGAAAAGATTATGAAAAACGATAAGCTAGAAAAATAATTATTAGTGAAAAAAGAAATTTGTGAAATCGAGTGATTTCGCTAACTAAAATCGAGAAGAGTCAACGAATTCAGTTACAACTGAGATACTTCCCCTTTTTGCTTACGTCATGTGGCGCAATTCAAAATGTTGGATGCATTTCTTCCCCTATATAATCGTTATTGAAAACTGTTTATCACTAATAAAATTTTTTTTTACTTTATTGTTCTTCGTAATTTTTGGATATGTTATTATTTGCGACATGACAATTGCGTATGTACCATTTGTGTTACTTGAAATACAATATTTCGATTTTCGCTGTAGCATAAGTTCTTGATGAGCCGTTCCATATAAGTTATTAAATTTACCAAATTTTCATTACTAATGATTACTATATTGACCAATTTCTACTGTACACTCTTTAACCCTTATCCTTGAGTGGCCTCTGGGCCTTGATAATGTGGTGATGCCTTTGTAAAAAAAAAAAAAAAAAGAAAAAAAGCTCATGTGTGTTAGTCTCCGCATTCAATGGTTTTCCTTAATATTTTGAGTCGTTTCCATTATTGATATACGTTGTATCTTCTCAGCCATTCCCTTGATTTCAATCTCTTCCATTCTTTTTTTAAAAGGTTTTCGGTATTGTTCCTAGTGCTCCTACTATTAGTGAATTATCATGGTAATATTGTGGGGCTATATAACATGTGGAATGTAAATCCTCTATAATATAAATCTTACCTGTCTGTTTAAATATATGTACGTATGTATGTATGTATGTATGTATGTATGTATGTATGTATGTATGTATGCCTAAAACGTTTGACAGAGGTGACGCATTTTCATGAGATCAGTATCGTTTTGAAGCTCGACCCTTCGGACGACAAATATCGAAAAATTGGTTAAAAACATTACTTCCTTCACCCTCAACTGGGCACTTTTCTACAAGAAGGGTCGCTTTTTTTCGCCGATATTTTCAAAAGTCATCCCTTCTTTTCGATTGTCTAGCCTTAATTTAAACCTTTGTCACTTCCGGTTTGGCGATGGGTGCAACAGCAAAGACGTCACGTTTTTTTGTTTTTTGTTTTTTTTCTTGAATTCTTTTCCTCTTTCGCAGTACGGGTTTGAGCCTGCCTACTTGCTACCACCTTTTTTTTCTTTTTCTTTTTTTTTGCTCGAAACACACCTCCAAACACCCGGGCAACGCCGGGCACCCAGGCTAGTGTATGTATAAAATATTCTGCAGTGTCTCTACATGTTTGCGTAACAAAAACATTTGGAATCATACAACGTCTCGTTTGTGTCACTGCATGTGTGGAGAGTATTTTACATATACATTAATAGCATACACTGTGTCATCGTTTCTTCTTCTTCTTCTTCTTCTTCTTCTTCTTCTTCTTTTTCTAAACAACGCCAGATAAAGTTTATGATTTCATAATCTTTTATTCTTCAACTAGCCTGGGTGCCCGGTGTTACCCGGGTGTTTCGAGGTGTGCGTTGAGTTTTGTATGTTTAATTTTAATTTAAGTGATTATGTAAAAATAATTTCATAAAATCAATCGTTGGTTCTTTGATACGACAGGGACGCGTTCAAAATGAATGTTTTCGAGTCTCTAACAATCAGTCGATTTGACTAAAAAATGGGCAATTTCACCGATATTGATGGCAATAAAAGTATGGGTAGGTGGAACATTTGGTGATCGTCAGTCCTGGACAACGTCAGGTCTCCTTGCTAGTGTATATATAAACAAAAAGAGAAAGCCTTGGACAAAGTAAGAAAGATAAGGAGAAAGATATAAAGCGGAAGAGTGTGTGTGTGCATGTGTATGTGTGTATGCACACACACACACACACACACACACACACACACGCACACACAGAGTTTATGATTTCATAATCTTTTATTCTTCAACTAGCCTGGGTGCCCGGTGTTACCCGGGTGTTTGGAGGTGTGTGTTGAGTAAAAAAAAAAAAAAAAGTTGTAGTCGGCAGGCAGGCTTGAACCCGTGATGCGAAGGTGGAAAAGAAAGTGGAGGTGTGTGTAAGGGTGTTGGTTGAGCAAACAAAAAAAAAATAGAAGGAAAATTGCGAGTGCAAAAGAAAAAAAAAAAAAGTTGTAATAGGCAAGCAGGCTCGAACCCGTACCATGAAGGAGGAAAAGAATGTGAAAAAAGAAAGTGACGCATTAGCTGTTGCACCCATCGTCAAAGTGAAGTGACATAGGTTTAAATTAAGCCTTGAATTGAAAAGTGGCGACAACTTTCGAAAATATTGGCAAAAAATCCCACCCCTTCCTGTAGAAAAGTTCCCAGTTGAAGGTGAAGGAATTAATGTTTACGGCCAATTTTCCCATATTTATCGTCCGAAGGGTCAAGCTTCAAAATGATACTGATCTTGTGAAAATCCGTCGCCTCTGTCGAAAGTTTTTGCGAAACATACAAACATACATGCATGCATTCATACATATATTTAAACAGACAGGTGAGATTTATATTATAGACTAGCAGGGGTACCCGGCGTTGCCCGGGTGTTTAGAGATGTGTGCGCTTGGGCGGGGGGAGGGGGGGTAAATCAAAGCAAAAGAATAATCCAAGTAATAAACCCTGTTTAAATATTATATAAAAAGAAACAATGTTAAAACTTCTTAAAAAATCGTTGTCCAGGTGTTTGTTTCGGAGGGGGGGGATGGAGTTTTTAAAAAGTTTTGGTAGGTAGGATCAAACCTGAAGCCTTGAAATGAAGTTGGAAAATAAAGTGTGAAAAGGACGTGACACGTTAACTTCTCCGCCAGCAAAAAAGAGTAATTGAAATACGTTTCAATTTATTTAAGTAGAAACAGAATTGACAGGTGTCCGCACTTAATGACTTAATGAGGTCACATATTAGTAGCGGAGTTAATTTTTATTGCGGGACAGTTTTTTAATGAGGTCAAATAGAAGTAGCGAGGAATTAACATTTACTGCAAGGCAATTTTTTGGGGTTTGTTTATCCAAGTTTGGCTGGTTTTGTTTTCCCATGATGTTGGGGAGAAACCAGCTCCCCATAAAAAGGGGATTGTCCAAATTGAATAGCAATTGTCTGATATAAGGAGAAACTCCGTGTTGATCAAAGCTGATTGCTTCTGGACATTCCCGGCATGATTGCCAGGAACAATGTGTATTTATTTGCTTCCCCACTGAGCAAATTAGGCACAAGGCCGTTTTTTAATGTGGAGAGATTGAGGAAATGGGGACCAGCTCCCTGGAGAGTAGGGAAGCTTGATAGTGAGAATTGGTATGAAGGGTTTCTCCTACATTGACCAATAACTGATTGCCATAAGAGTAATGGTCTTATATGTGGGGTTGCCCCCACTTATGGTCTTTGATTGCAGTATCTGCTAGAACAGATACTACACAAAGGTGATTTGATCTTGGCTAAAAGATCAAGCTCGTCAAATCAGTTTCGCTTTTATATGAAAAAGCCGAATGAACATGCGTCGATAAAAAAAAATCTCAAAAATAGTGCATAAAAGTTGGGCAGGTTAAAGATAGCCGCGACCCCTGTTCTTAAGTCGTAGATATTATGATTTAGACAACATATAAAAAGTTTTAAGAAGGAGTGAACCGACCAATCGCCCCCCCCTCTGGAAAAAAGCCTTTTGCAGACATACACAAATAGTGCACACACTAACACACATTTTGCCTTTTATATATATAGATTATTCTGTCATGATTGCAATTTCACCGTTGTCTAATTCTTTATGCCTCGACAACTTATATCAAATAGATTTCCTCATTCTATGTCCTTTATTCTTATGACTCTTCAACACAACTAACTAAAACTCCACGTCTATATCTAAAACTATCTTTCTAATTTATTACATCATCATCTAATGTTTGTCACATAATCCATTTGTTATTATTCCCACATTCCAAACTGGCCTCTTGATTCCAAATTCCTCTTCCAAGTGAAATCATAATTGTCAGAATAAAATTCCATTCTATCAAGTTAACATGCATAGTTATTGTTTATAAATACTTAATTCTAAAATACCTATTTTAGGTGACATTCCATTTAAACTTATGAAACATAATCATAATAATGATCGACTAGTTTATTTAACCACATTGCCCGGAACCAACAACAACAACAACAACAACATATTATTATTATTATTATTATTATTATCATCATCATCATCATCATTATCATTATCATTATCATTATTATATTTATTATTATTATTATTATTATTATTATTATCATCATTATCATTATCATTATTATTATTATTATTATTATATTTATGGCTCACAAGAAGCTTTCGCACAGGCCATCAAAGACCTTTTCTTGAAAACAACCTGTGGTGTTCCCTGGAAGCTGAGTGACAACAAATCTCCCCAGATTTCCAGTACTCTCCACCTCTTTTGATAACATTTGCAAATAAATTTGTGTTATCGCAATAGCCGCTTACCATTGATTTCTCACTGGCAGCGGCCATTGATCTCCACTGGAATTTGAGTGGCAATAAGCTTCCTCAAGTCCCAGTTCCCTTTCGCACTTGTCCAGCTTATTATTATTATTGCTGTTGTTGTTGATGTTGCTGTTGTTGTTGTTGTTGTTGCTGTTGCTGTTGTTGTTGTTGTTGATGACGGCGACGATGACGACAACAACTTTGCAGTATTGTGATGCTTTACACTGGCTGCTCTTTCATTCAAAAGTTTTACACCAAAGTTAGTGAGCATGTTCGAAAGAATCAATTAGATGGAGTGCATCTTTTTTTATAAATCACTTCTTAACACTCGTGGGGAGGAGGTGGGGATTACTTAAGACTTCAACCCAGTCACGATGAAAACAATCTTTCCTCATAGAGTAAATAAAAGATTCAAATTGAGATATAGCTTTATTTGATGAAGAAGAGTTCACTGATCCTAGTGGTTATTATTTCTGTCATTTGTTTTATTATGCAACTAGCTGTATATAACGGGCGTTGCCAGGTAAAAAAAGAAAAAAAAAACCATATTGCCGGGTTTAGTCACGTATGATTTAAGATACACCTAATATCCTAAGTTTTTACGATTTTCCTGAAAGCTGATCATAGTCATCTTCATCTATGAATTTCAAACAGGGAAATAAACTCTCATAGCTTAAAGGGAAATAACTCATAGGTTAAATGAAAACTTACTTCCATTTTTAAACGCACCTGATGTTGCTTATAATAATAATAATTTTCTAAGCAATCTTTGCCCTTATGATCTGAGCCAGTACACATGAGACAATTCCTTTTAAGGTTAAAATTCCTTGTATTCATTTGTTTCTTTATATGGGCATCAGGATATTCTTTACAACAACTAAACTGAAGACCAACTACTCAAAACAACGAGGTATTACAAAAAGGCTGATTGGGAAGCCATCAGGGAGCTCATCAGAGATGCCCCATGGCAAAATATCTTTACTCTTCCAGCGGAACAGTGTGCAAATGAGACCACTGAATGGTTCAAAACTGCTATTGAAGCACATGTTCCCGCACGGAAATTCTATAGCAAGCCCCACTCTCCCCAATGGTTTACTTCTGCTTGTGCAGCTGCCATTTGTCAAAGGCAGCATGCGTTCTGCAGATTCAACCGACATAAGTCCAGCTCAAATAAACAGAAGTTTATAGAAGCTAGAAATAATTGTAAGAGAGTGATAGAGACAGCTAAGACAGATTACTCTGAAACCACCAGAAAGCGCATCGAAGCACAGAAATTAGGAACCCGGGATTTTTGGAAAATCTACAACAGCATAGTTAATAATGGACAGTCAACTATTCCCCCACTAACAAACAATCATGAGGTTGCTTGCATGGCAACTGACAACTGCTTGCCAGTCGGTTTGCCTCAAACTCCACACTGAACTCGGTACACCACTCACTCCCTGATTTTCCTCTGTGAACAGACGCCACACTAGACGATTTGAAAATCACCCCTTCTCAGGTACATGCTATTATAAAAAACCTAGACACCTCAAAAGCATGTGGACCAGATCTCATCCCGGCTGTGCTATTAAAAAAATGCTCTGCCAAGGTTGCTCCAGTTCTGTCCAAACTTTATAATAAATGCCTTAATGAATCTTGTTTTCCCGACTGCTGGAAAACCGCCTCTGTGGTACCAGTCTTCAAGAATTCTGGTGAAAGAACTGACCCACTAAATTATCGCCCCATTAGCCTCCTCCCGCTTTTCGCCAAAATATTTGAGTCCTTAATTAATCAAGCCCTAGTCCAGCACCTAACAGCTGCCTGACTGACAAACAATATGGATTCAGGCAAGCCCGTTTAACAGCAGATATCTTAACTGTAGTTTCTGAACGTATATACCGTTCATTGGAGAAAACAGGGGAGGGTAGAGCGGTGGCCCTTGATATATCTAAGGCTTTTGACAGGGTATGGCACGATGGTCTTCTAAGGAAAATTAGATCATATGGAATCAATGGAAGAATTCATAATGTAATTAAATCCTTCTTAAGTAATAGAAAAATCAAAGTTGTCCTCGACGGTCGTACATCCAAACAATATGACATAAATGCGGGAGTACCTCAGGGGTCTATCCTTGGACCTCTATTATTCCTGATATTCATAAACGACCTCCCTGATAAAATTGTTTCGGACATGGGTATATTTGCCGATGACATCACTCTCTATAACAGATATGAGGGGAAAACAAATGAACACATATCCAAGGAAATGGCAGAAACACTAGAGGATGACCTCCAATCCGTAGTGGAATGGGGACAAAAATGGTTGGTCACATTCAATGCTGCTAAGACTAAGCTTGTTTCCTTCAATAACTACAAGAAACCTTCTCTGCCACCAATAGCAATGGCCAAGAACACATTGCCTGAAAGTACTTCTTTTAAACTCCTCGGCCTAACGTTTACAGGGAATATGAACTGGAATAGATACATTGAGAGCATTGCCAAGGCTGCTGCAAGGAAGGTTGGCTCCCTCTACCGTGCTAGAAAACTACTTACGCCTGACAGTATCCTATACCTCTATAAGGCAACCATTCGCCCATGTATGGAGTACTGTTGTCACATCTGGGCTGGTGCATCTGCTGCTTGTCTCTCGCTCCTGGACAGGGTTCAAAAAAGAGTCGCCAACCTGATAGGTCCTGAACTGTCATCTAGGCTTCAGCGTCTGTCCCATCGACGAGATGTTGCATCCCTCTGCCTGTTCTACAAATACTTTAATGGTGAATGCTCTGACGAACTGCAAACACTTGTACCTCCCCGACGTAACTACCCCCGACAAACCCGACAAGCTACTGTCTCATCCCTTTACAGTAGAGATCCCTAGGTGCAAGAAAGCCTTTTACTCCAATAGTTTCTTCCCCAGAACTGCGGGTCTTTGGAACTCCCTTCCGGGATTCTGCTTTCCCAACTGTAATGATATGCAGAAGTTCAAGTGTAATGTTAACAAACATCTTTCTACTCATCTCCCTTCATAATGACCCCGCTAATTAAGTCCCTAATAGTAGCCCCCTGCTTCAAAGTGGCACTGTGCCTTGTTTGGGGTGAAAATTGAATATAAAAAAAAAAAAAAAATCATGGAGTGACCTTCTCTTGAACAGAGTTTACAGTATGTTGTGGTAAAATTTTTCCAATGTGGAAGTATTTTTTTTCTATTTCTGAGAATCCTTTTTTCTTTAATATCCCAGGAACGTGGCTTAGTAGCATCTTTGCTTGTTTTGAAATGATATAAGTTTTTTTGTTTTTTTTAATACCGGTTTTCACTAATGTTTAATAGAGTCATTGTAGTTGCCAAAGATATCAGCTAGTGTCTTTTTTTTTTTTTTACATGGAAGTCACCACTTATCAAAGCCTGGAAGCCACTCGGGGATAAGGGTTATTGCGTGTAGAGTAATCAGTGGGATAGTATCATAGTGATTGTTAGTATTGGAGATTTGATAAAGTGTCTTACTTAAGGGGGCGGTTAGTCAGGAATTTGTTTATGTTGGACTTGAAGACATCTAAGTTGTAGTCAGATGGGAAACAGGCAGAGGGAAGAGAGTTCCACAGGTGTGCACTTCTAAGAAAGAAGCTTTGTTCATGGAATCTACATTTTGGTTTTGGTACAGCTAAAGAGTGCAGAAAATTTTTGACAGTGGTTTCAGCTAGACAGGTGTTTATCGTGAAAGATTGGCGATGGGGGGGGGCAGGGATTGGAGCTCAGACGAGCACCTGCCATGGAAGTAACGATAAAACAAAGACAGGCTCGCTACGTCTCTTCTGTGGGAGAGAGGTTGCAGAGAAGAGAAAAGGGCATCCCCCAGTAAGCCCTGAAGTCGAGTAATTTATGCCAATTTTGTGCACCAACTTCCTCTGAAGAAAACCTGATAACCTCGAAATAATTATACTGCTCACTCGTTTGAATCCTTTTGTGTTTGCTTTAAAAAGTTTAGATCATACGATGATCTGAGTTCTGACAAGTCAGCCCTCTTTTTAGACAAAAACTGCTTCACATTTGTGAAATTTGGGTCATACTTGGGTGATATTTCCAGTAACTGAAGATTTTGTCGACGATGTAAGGTATATCCATAAATTCATCCGTCAGCAAGCTTATCGCCACTGCGGAGCTACTATCCTCATCAGGGACAACTTTGCTTTCTCTGAGGAGACAGAGCTGATGCCATTGGCGAACTGAAATTCAAACGGATAAAATTTTATATCTTAAAGGGAAATAACTCATAGATTAAATGAAAACTTACTTCCGTTTTTAAAAGCAGCGGACGTTGATTATTTTAAAAATTAAAAATAAGTTTCATTGAACGTAAATAACTTGAAAATAAATAAATCAGCTTTATATAATATTTTTAAATAGAATACTTCAAACAATTCTATTACTAATTTTCATCAAAAATTTAGAGCTAATTATTAAAACAGATTTTGTTTAATGCAATATGCAAATGAAATAACCTCTTGAATGTTGATTCATAGAGTTCAAAATAGACTTTCGTAGCCTAGTGGGGGATGCCCTTTTCTCTTCCCTGCAACCTCTTTCTCACAGAAGAGACGTTGCGAGCATGTCTCTACTTTATCATTATTTTCGTGGCAAGTGCTCATCTGATCTCCAATTTATGCCCCCCACCCCCCACCCGCCACCTCGCCAAATTTTCACAAAAAACACTGGTCTAGTTGAAACTATCAATAATTTCCCCCACTCTTTATCTGTACCTAAACCTAAACATAGATTCCATGAACAAAGCTTCTTTCTTTCAACTGTATGCCTGTGGAACTCTCTTCTGTTTGTCCTGCTTTCCAGCTGACTACAATTTGGTCATCTTCAAGTCCAATGTAAACAAGTTCTTGCTGAGCCGTCCCCTTAAGTAATCCAATTTACAAAATTTCCACTACTAACAATTACTACGATATTATCCCATTGACTACTGTATACTCATTAACCCTTATCCTCGAGTGGCCTCCAGGCCTCCTATGTAATAAGAGTCCGTTTTCAGTATTAAAATTAATTTGTGAAACAGTGTACAATAATGTACCTATTTACTATGCCTCCCCACGGGACAGAGTTAGACACTGGGGTCGTTTTTTAACGTGGAGAAAAGGTACAAAAATAAAAATTGTCTCAGTCGTGAAGGATTTCTCCTCCACCGAAAGAGAACAAGAAAATGAAGTGCAGCATCTGAAGAACAGATGGTATTTACACAAGGCCGATTTTTAATGTGAGGAGTGAAGGGGAAATGGGGACCAACTCCCCGGGGAGTAGGGGAGCTGGATAGTGACAATTGGTATGAAGGGTTACCCCTACATTGACCAAGGTCTTATATGTTGGGTCGCCCCCACATATGGTCTTTGCTTGCAGTATCTGCCGGAACAGATGGTATTTATTTGCTCCCCCACCGAGCAAATTAGGCACAAGGCCGATTTTTAATGTGAGGAGTGAAGAGAGGGGGAAGGGAAAAAGGGGACCAGCTCCCGAGAGGTGGGAAATGGGAGCTGGTTAAAGGTCAGGCATGTGGGGTTGCCCCCACATCTGGTCTTTGCTAGTCATAGCTAGTCATAGCCAGTCATAGCTTGCAGTATCTGCCGGAACAGATGGTATTTATTTGCTCCCCCACTGAGCAAATTAGGCACAAGGCCGATTTTTAATGTGAGGAGTGAAGGGAGGGGGAAGGGAAAAAGGGGACCAGCTCCCGAGAGGTGGGAAATGGGAGCTGGTTAAAGGTCAGGCATGTGGGGTTGCCCCCACATCTGGTCTTTGCTAGTCATAGCTAGTCATAGCTTGCAGTATCTGCCGGAACAGATGGTATTTATTTGCTCCCCCACCGAGCAAATTAGGCACAAGGCCAATTTTTAATGTGAGGAGTGAAGGGAGGGGGAAGGGAAAAAGGGGACCAGCTCCCGAGAGGTGGGAAATGGGAGCTGGTTAAAGGTCAGGCATGTGGGGTTGCCCCCACATCTGGTCTTTGCTAGTCATAGCTAGTCATAGCCAGTCATAGCTTGCAGTATCTGCCGGAACAGATGGTATTTATTTGCTCCCCCACTGAGCAAATTAGGCACAAGGCCGATTTTTAATGTGAGGAGTGAAGGGAGGGGGAAGGGAAAAAGGGGACCAGCTCCCGAGAGGTGGGAAATGGGAGCTGGTTAATGGTCAGGCATGTGGGGTTGCCCCCACATCTGGTCTTTGCTAGTCATAGCTAGTCATAGCTTGCAGTATCTGCCGGAACAGATGGTATTTATTTGCTCCCCCACCAAGCAAATTAGGCACAAGGCCAATTTTTTATGTGAGGAGTGAAGGGAGGGGGAAGGGAAAAAGAGGACCAGCTCCCGAGAGGTGGGAAATGGGAGCTGGTTAAAGGTCAGGCATGTGGGGTTGCCCCCACATCTGGTCTTTGCTAGTCATAGCTTGCAGCATCTGCCGGAACACATGGTGTTTATTTGCTCCCCCACCGAGCAAATTAGGCACAAGGCCAATTTTTAATGTGAGGAGTGAAGGGAAGGGGAAGGGAAAAGGGGACCAGCTCCCGAGAGGTGGGAAATGGGAGCTGGTTAAAGGTCAGGCATGTGGGGTTGCCCCCACATCTGGTCTTTGCTAGTCATAGCTAGTCATAGCTTGCAGTATCTGCCGGAACAGATGGTATTTATTTGCTCCCCCACTGAGCAAATTAGGCACAAGGCCGTTTTTAATGTGAGGTAAAAACCAGCTCCCCTAAAAGGGGTCACTCTGGTTACCAAAAATAATAATTGTCCCAGTATAGAGGGTTTCCCCTCCATTGACTGGTACAAATTATCTTAAGTGCAGTATCTGCCGGAACAGATGCTACACTTTGATCTTGACCGAAAGGCCAAGTGTACCTTTTGTATATATCAACCAAATTGTGAAAAAACAAACAGACAGGAATACGACTATTATAATAGATATGGGTGATTGGTGATGATGTATGTCTGTGCGTATGGTTTTCTTTATTAAAGGTTATGATTTACTGCTATGTTTATGAAGTTTACTTCATTACAGCTGCAGATTTTATCTATTCGAAAACTTTGCTCTCTATAACACGATTCCATCCATCAACGAGCTTGTAAATGCATCGTTTGTAAAATTCTTTAGGTCTGGATGTGGAATATGAATCTAACTTATGTCCAATCTTCTCTTCAGATCACCGAAGTTAAGCAACGTTGAGCCTGGTCATTACTAAAATGGGTGACCAATTTGGGAATACCAGGTGCTGTATGTAGGAGGACACCTTTCTGCAAGAGTTGTAAAAACCTAACGTCTTCATCTCCCCTGACAGGGATATACATGTGATTGGGGACCGCTTCTGAATTTCATACTCCCATGAAACTTCCTCCTTTGGTGGAAGCCAGTTAAACCTGAATAGGTTTAGTGCCAACCGATACAATCTCTCCTAGTGATATTAACCAAAGGCTGTTTAAAATGGTTTTGTAATCCACAAAATAACTGATTATCTGAAAGAGCTAGTTATGGAGATTATGCAGGATGGGGTAAGATTTTCCAACGGAATTCTTCCAGGAAATCTTTAGTCAGCAGTGCTGCGTGATGATGAGCATTATCATGATGAAAGATGAGTCTTTTTCTGTTGACTAAAGAAGGTCGTTTTGAGGTCAACATAGGTGAGAATATTGCAGAGAAAAATACGAATGATATTTTATAGTAATCTGAATAAAAAAAGTTTTAAAATCAACCATGGTGATATACTTTAGCAATAAGACTGTGCATAAAATTCATTACAATGGCTTTTAAATGCTCTTTCAAACCGGCAAAACTTTTGTTTGTTTTCTATGCCCAAATTGTAGCAAAAGTCTTTCCAGACATTGCTATGCGTTTATTTTGGGATCGTGTTGGCTATATCATTAGAACCAGACAGTACAAAAACAGAAAAAAAAAAAAAGAAGCTGGTCTTGAATCAATGGAGTATCTATCTATCTATCTATCTATCTATCTATCTATCTATCTATCTATCTATCTCTCTATCTGTGTGTGTGTGTACACGCATGTGAGTTCATTCTCTACGCACTTGGAAACGGCTGGGCCTATATTTTTTAAATTTGACACGAAAGTACTTGATGTGTCTGGGAGTGTTCTTATGTAGGTTCTGTATCGGAAGACGTTTGATAAGTATTGAAAACCAAAAATCGGAAAAATTCTGATTAAAGAAGAAAGTCCGATTTTGACCAAAGTTAACACTTTTATACAACCTAACATCAAAAGTTCATTAAAAAAAGTTAATCACCGCACAAGCAGAAAGGTCCAGCCTATAAAATCAACTTTTATAAGACAGGTGCACATTCGAAATGAATGTTTCTTTTTAGAGCACAATTGAACCACGATAGTTGATTTTGTTTGTTTAACTTTAATTTAAGTGATTATGTAAAAATAATTTCATAAAATCAATTGTTGGTTCTTTGATACGACAGGGAGGCTTCAAAATGAATGTTTGTGAGTCCCTAACTAGATCAAGCAATCAATCGATTTTATTTAAAAAAATGAGCAATTTCACTGACATCGATGGCAAAAAAAGTATGGGTAGGTGGCATATTTGTTGATCCTCAGTCCCGGGCAACGTTGAGTCTCCTTGCTAGTGTGTATATATAAACAAGAAGAGAAAGCCTTGGACAAAGTAAGAAAGAGGAGAAAGATATAAAGAGGAAGAGTGAAGAGTGAAGATGGTGGTGTGTGCGCGTTTGTGTGTGTGTGTGTGTGTGTGTGTGTGCGTGTGAGAGAGAGAGAGAGAGGGAGAGAGAGAGAGAGAGAGAGATACAAAGCCAAATGGGGAGAGGAAAAGACAGAGATTGAAGAGAGTTGATTACTTGGTGACTGAAGGAGTTATCTATTTCATACCATTTCAAGGGCCAGGGTTCGAATCTGGGTAGAAAACTGAACAAGCTGGGTTGAGTAATTTATAAGTTTTAGTTTTACGCCATCTTTTATAATCAAATGCAGATAAGGTTTAGCCTACCTTTGTAATTAACTGCCAATATATACAGGGTGGCCGAAAAGTCCCAGGACACTATACATGTATTTTTAATAAAACACAGTATTTTTTAATGAATCACACAGAAAACATATATATTCAAAAACAAAAAAAGAGAACTTTATTAGAAACAAAGCAGAAAACAACTAGAGTAATTTAGTGGTCTAGGGGATCAGTATGTTGGCCCTCGTAGTTCTTGCACAATTCCATTCGCCTCCAGGTTCTTTGTGCCATTTTTTTTAGAGAATTCCTTGATACACTAGCAAAAGCTGCAATCAATCATATTAAACAGCATTAAAATATTAAAAATAGAGTGTCCTGGGACTTTTTGGCCACCCTGTATATATATATATATATATATATATATATATATATATATATATATATAAAGCTGAATGTGTGTGTGTGTGGTCACGAATAGGCTTCTATATGGTTGACTATTTTAAAAAACTGATTATATATAATGATAGAAGGTGTATCAAGACACAGAAATGGGTATGTTTGATCTGGCAGAACGGTGGTTCATTAAAATTGTGGGGTCTGCGTTCGCGCCCGGTCCACAAAGTATGGAAATAAAAAATTTAAAGAAAAAGTTTATAAGTGTTTTTGATATAGATGTACATAAGAATACTTTCATAAGTATGTTTTAACTTAAATAGGGATGGTATAATAAAATTGTGGGGTCTGCGTTCGCGCCTGGCCTCCATAGAATGGAAATAGGCACAAACTTCAATAAAGATTTTTCATATCTATCTGCGTAAGTATACTTTGATAATTATGTTTCAGTTTGAAGAAATATGGTATAATAAAATTATGGGGTGTTCGTTCGCGCCTGACCTCCATAGAATGGAAATATGTCACAAAGTTTAACAAGTTTTTTTTTTAATATAGATCCACAGAATATTGTGATAAGTGTTTCAGTGTGAACAGGTATGGTATAATAAATTATGGGGTTTATCTATTTTATTTTTACTTTCATCATATTTTGCTTTGGTTTTGATACCCACAAATTCGAAGCTATCTCTTTACAACCCTTCCTTTTCATAACCTATCATACTTTCATAAATCAGAGTCCATTTTCTATAGGCTGTTTTTGAACCCAATCAACGACAGGTACTTTTGCTAGTATATATATATATATATATATATATATATATATATATATATATATATATATATATATATATATATAGTCAACGTTATGCTTCCTATTAGTCAATGTTAGTTAATCCTTCCAATGTAAGTATCTTAAATAACTGATAATTACCATGAAGTAGCTTATATCTATTTACCTTCCTTTGTCAATTTATATGTCTGTTCATTTTAAGCTATTTAGTTCTATCTCTATATATACAAATCGTCTAACTCCCTCCCGACCACTCTCTCTCTCTCTTTATATATATATATATATATATATATATATATATATATATATATATATATATATATATACATACATATGTATATATTCACTTATATTTCTTTTTTATATATGCCAATCCTTATTTAAGAAGCTCAATGTAATTACAGAGCAATATAATGAATAAATGACAAAAGTCTACATTCCAAATTTCATGATGTTGACGATTAATTAAAGGAATAAACTGTAAGATGGTCATCATCATGAAATTGGAAATATAGAGTTTTGTCATTAATTCATTCATTATATATATATATATATATTTATATATATATATATATATATATATATATATATATATATATATATATATATATATAATGATTACTTCATTTAATCACATCAATTAATATACGGAGATACAATTTTATGCGTAAATTTTTCAGTATTTACTTCAACAGTGCTCGATCCATAGGTAGATTCAGCCACTCTGATGAGTCGTAGACGACGAAACACGTGTCAGTGGATAATTATATTTTAAAATTTAAAAATAATATATATACTGCTTCCCATGTGGGGCTACCAAATTGGTTAAAATGGAAAATTATCCCCAACTCGCATCTAGGTAAAAATGCGCTTTCGTAAATAATTGAATTCATTCAAAACATATCGCTAAAACCAAAACAAACATATATATATATATATATATATATATATATATATATATATATATATATATATATATATATAATATAAAGCTGAATGTGTGTGTGGGGGGGTGTCACGAATAGGCTCCTATATACCTATCATACTTTCATAAATCAGAGTCCATTTTCTGTAGGCTGTTTTTTAACCCAGTCAACGACGGGTACTTTTGCTAGTGTGTGTGTGTATATATATATATATATATATATATATATATATATATATATATATATATATATATATATATATATATATATATATATGTGTGTGTGTGTGTGTGTGTCAGTGGCCTATATAACGCCACAGGGGAAACAACCAAGCAAAAAAAAAAACCCTTAGCAAAATTCATCCCAAAGAAGCAAAACTAAAGCTGGCTTTCCAGGACACTATATATATAAATGTAGGCAAATTTGGGCATATTTTATTTGTTTGAAAATAGAGGTTCTTTTTTTTTTTTTTTTACCAATTGTCATTAAAATTTTAACCATAGAATAGTATTATAATCTTTAAAAAGCCTGCAAATTGTCATGTAGTTTCGTCCCAAAAGAACCAAAGATATGAGCATTTCAATATTCAATTTAGCTACGAGTATAAATATATCCATACATGTCACACGTTAAGGGGATCATCCATCATCCAGAGCCTATTTTTGGCACTTTTTTTTACAGCCAGAGAATGTTTCGGTAAAGGTGTAATATCTTTCCCCCTCAAAAAATCATTTAAAATCACCACTGTTTTCGAGGGTGCTGAAAACAAAAATAACGTTTAAAATTCCACGGAATGAGTAGGAGAAATAGCTTCAAAAAGTGGAAGATCCGTTTTCTTTATTGATTTAATATAAAATAAACCCCACTTTATGGCCATTTTTTTTTTTTTTAAGGGTGGTGTTTATTATGGTCTGGTAGACCAACACAAAACCTACCTTAAAA